>NW_027206013.1:8242500-8830000 GCF_024711535.1 Dipodomys merriami
TCTGAACACCAGCATTCTTACCCAGGCAAATTGAACAGAACTTGGCAGTTTTATTGCTAGAGTGAATTCTACATTCCAGAAAGTGAGCCCTGAAAGTGTAGCTATAATGAATTCATCGTCAACCAGGTGGAGAGAACATTTCAGGGAAATATACTTTTGTTTAGAATTATTACTGTTGCAAGAGGGAGGACAGCTTGGGGCAGAGTGTGAATAAGAGAACCTTTGAAGTATGAGGGATGTAGCTTAGTGGTAGAGCCTGTTTTACTTGGGGATCTAATTGGAAATAATATTTGTACATCTTATTTAAATCTATAACCCTATTGTGATTATACAGCTAACCCCAGACACTAACATGTAAAGTTATCTCTGGTGTTGGGGCTTATTCCTGCATGGGTCTTATTTCTGCATTAGTTGGGATTAGTAATAACAGTATTATTTCACAAGCAAGTCAATCCTCTTATATGAGCACTCAGAACTCCAATAGGAAATTATGACCTAAATTGTTGTTGCTAATTTGGTAATCAGAGTGTCCACTATCTGGCCCTTGTAAATACCTTTGAACAAGGAAGAAAAAGCCCTCTCCTGTTTTTATTGGGCGGCCTGATAGCAGCACTTTAAAAATTAGCATATGAATGTTTTGACTATCTCACTTAAGACAGCCTGTCAGTTTGGCAGCTTTGAGCCAGTTATTTCTGTGTCTTCTCTTTTTTCAATTTCATGTTTTGACAAATAAGATTGTACTTTTGACAAGTGATTTGTATTTCATCTAAGAATTTCCAAGTGTTTTTAATTTATTTATTAAACTGTCTAAAGATCACTTTATCTACTCATCTTTGGGTAATATGAAATTTTCCCTAATAAAAATGAAGATAGAAAGTGAAGGAACTGGAGTTCTACAATAAAAACATTATTGGACAATAATTATTTTTTCAAATTAATTATTGCTTGATTTTTAAAAACTTATATTTCTTTCCATCTAATGCAGATGCAGATCTGTGTGTAGTAATGATTTATGAGAAATGGCTTCTTTTATTATCAATTGAGAGTGTGTCTTTTAGAAACAAAGTTATTTTTAAGTATTTCTTCTTTTTTGCTTTTTGTTTGGTGGTACTGGGGCTTGAACTCAGGACCTTACACTTTCTAGGTAGGTGCTATTCTAGTTAAGCCATTATTTAATTATTTATTTATCATTTATTTATTTATTTATTTACTGGTGCTGGTCTTGAGGCTTGGGCACTGTTCCTGAGGTTTTTTTGCTCAAGGCTAGTGATCTATCACTTGAGCCACAGTGCCACTTCTGGCTTTTTGTGGTTAATTGGAGAAGAATCTCAGGGACTTTGCTACTGGGCTGGCTTTGAACAGCAATACTCAGATCTCAGCCTCCTGAATAGTTAGGATTACAGGCCTGAGCCACTGGTACATGGCCTTTAAAAACAAAAATTATTGTTATTATGAAGATGATGTACAGAGGAATTACATTTACATGTCAGGTAATGGATACATTTCTTTTTTCTTTTTCTTTTTCTTTTTGTCAGTTGTGGGGCCTGAACTCTGGGCCTGGGTGCTGTCCTTCAGCTCTTCTGCTCAAGGCTAGTGTTTTACCACTTGAGCCAAATGCCACTTCCGGCTTTTTTCTGCTTATGTGGTGCTGAGGAATTCAACCTAGGGCCTCATGCATACAAGGCAAGCATTCTACCACCGAGTCACCTTCCCAGCCCAATGGATACATTTCTTTTTGGATAATGTCACCCTTTCCCTTGTTCTCTTCCAGTTTTTCCCTCCCATCCTGGCCCAAAAGTTGAATAATTAATTTCCAACATAGTACAAGAAATATCAAGAAATATTCTTGATAAGTAAATTAATGACATATGGAAGGTCTTATTGAAAAGTAAAATCTTATGTATTTTAATCTTACCATAAAACAGACATTGTATTTATCCACTTACCTAACAACTATTTAGTAAGTACCTAGTATGCTGGGATCTATTTTAAGGACTAGACTTACAACAGCAAACTGGTACTAGTCCAGTTATAATCTGTTGGGTGATATGGAGGTTAAATATTTCCATTTTTTTTAGATTTATTTATTTATTTAGATGGTGCCTCAATGTGTTTCCCAGGCTGGTTTGAATTCCTGGTTTCAAGTGATACTCTTTGTCTTAGCTCAGTGTCAGACGATAGGCACTAGTCATCACTTACAGCTCTGTAATTTCAAATTGTGATAAGAGGTTTGGAGAAAACAAAGAAAAGTAACAGAATGTATGATGTGATGGTTTATCTTGATTGTGAATTTGATTTAGATTAAGAAATGCCTTGGAGATTGCTTAAGCTCTTTTCTCTGAGTCTATGAGGAGTTTCTAGAGATGATTAAATCCTAAGGGCTCTGACCTAATGAATGGCATAATTTCTTGATGGATTGGAAATTTGAATATATTGTGGCTAGGTGGGGAATTGTGGAAGGTGAGGCTTGGTTGGAGGAATTGTGTTTGGGGTGAGGTAGGCCTTGGAACTGTATCTAGCCCTGACTCTTCCTGTATTCCCTTTTCTCTGCTCCCTGTTTGTCAGTAGGAGAAATGGGGAAAGTGACACAGACCAAAGCCTCTGAAACTTTGAATCAAAATAAATCTTTCCTCCTTTAAGTGGATTTTGTCAGGTATTTGGTGACAGTTCTTCACAGCAACTAACACACATGGTGATTGAGGAGGGGAGTTAATTTTGGTCAGGGATGGCTTCTCTGATGATTTACTACATGAAAAACCCTTGAATGGGGCTGGGAATGTGGCCTAGTTGTAGAATGCTTGCCTAGCATGCATGAAGTCACCCTGGCTTTGATTCCTTAGTACCACATAAACAGAAAAAGCCAGAAGTGGTGCTGTGGCTCAAGTGGTAGAGTGCTAGCTTTGAGAAAAAGAAGCTCAAGGACAGTGCCCAGGCCCTGAGTTCAGTCCCCAGGACTGGCAAAAAAGAAAAAAAACAAGAAAAAAAGAAAAACCCTTGAATGTAAGAAGAAAGAACCTGTCTGGAGGAAGAACATTCCAGGCAGATTAATTGCAACTGCCAAAGGTCATGAAGCAGGTAGCACAGTGAGAAATGAGGGTAAAAAGTAGAGGCCTAGATGATGTAGGACCTCATAGGGCCAGAGAAAGGCATTGGCTTTTATTTAATTAATTAATTAATTTATTTATTTTTGGGTCCGGTCATGGGGCCTGAACTCTGGGCCTGGGCACTGTCTCTCAGCTCTTCAGCTCAAGGCTAGTGCTCTACCACTTGAGCCACAGCGCCACTTCCGGCTTTTTTCTTTTTTGCTTATGTGGTGCTGAGTAATCGAACCCAGGGCCTCATGCATGCAAGGCAAGTGCTCTACCGCTGAGCCACCTTCCCAGCCCATGGCTTTTATTTTTTGTACTTAGGAAATACTTGGGTGGATCTTCACTAGGGGAAACTGATTTACATTATGGAAATATGATTGTGTTTATAACCAAGACCAATCACAGGAAACAGAGGCCATGACAACAAACTGTGCAAATGACATTAATGGCATTTGTGGCTAAAAGGAAGGGACAGAGGGATGAAAAGTGGGAGGATTTGGATTCAACTTTATGGGGAAAAGGTTGGGGGCCAAGAAAGAAGATGAATCAAAAATAACTGCATAGTCTCTGACCTGAGCTGCTAGATGAATAGAGGGGTCATTAATTAAGAAGATGTACTAGAAGAGGGATCAGATTCTTTGGTTTTACATATCAGAGATGTATGCAGAAATTTTAGCAAAGATGCTGAGTAGGAAGTTATTCAAGTTTGGAGCTCAGTAGAGAAGTATGTACTTGAGGCATTAATATAGAAATGATCAATTAAGAGATGGCATTTTGATACCTGAGGCTGGCTCAGATTTCTGAGGGAGTATACAGAAAAGAGCAGAAGACTGCACCATATATATGCATGTATATATACATATATGTACATATGTATGTACATGTATATGTATGTATATGCATACACACATATATGTATGTGTATATATGTGTTGTATATACATATACATACATATATGGAGTGAGAGAGCAAAGAGAGAGAAGAGAGAGTGTGAGAGAGGAGAAAGTTGATTAGTTAGTTTGTTATGGATATGTTCATGCAAGAAAAATTGCATCCCAGTATAAATAAAACCAATCATTCCGTGAGTCAGCTGGTTTCTGAGTTTCAAGCAACAGAAAGCAACTGTGACTATTTTAGTCATAAGGAGATTTTATTGACATGATGTTGGTGGCTTATACACTCATTTAGAAAATGAATAGAAACTGAAGAAGACCAGGTGTGTAATGCTTGCTCTTAATGGTGGCTCTAAAAAGGCTATTTCTCTACCACAGCTTGACTTTCGGCTTTTCTGGTAGTTAATTGGAGATTAAGAGTTTCATGGACTTTCTTGTCTGGGTTGGCTTGGAATTATGATCCTCAGATCTCAGCCTCCTGAGTAGCTAGGATGACAGGTGTGTGCCACTGGTGCCTAGATCAAGGTAAGTTTTAATTAAAGATTACATGTGGTGAAATTTCTCATGCACTGATAAATCATGTAACAGCAAAATTATACATGCTCTTTAGCTATGACCATTTGGCGGAGTAAAAATAGTAAGATTCTAGTCCAGAATATTATAGCCCATTGTGACTTGACTTACAGAAGACCATTCTTAACAGTCATAGCCTTCTTATAAGAAGATTAACTGCTTACTAGAGAGATAACTAAGTATTTTTAGGCCAGCTTCCATGCATGACCTTTTATAACAACATCATTGGAAATGAATGCTGGACATTTCCATTAGGTGCTAGATTTTGTTGGCTTCCTTCAAAAATGATACATATTATTCTGGCTAATGATTAAATTATTTGCAGATTCAGTTTTTTCCTTTTAAACATTTTCAGGCTTTGTTAGGATGATTTTAGAATTTACTTTATTATGGAAATAGGGTCTTCTGCTAAGACACGATCTTCTTGAAGTCTCTACTGACTGTCCTAGGTGTTTGCTGATGTCCCTCCTACTTATAGTTAGTGGATGAGAGTCCTGCAGCCCTAATGGCAGTTGTTTAGATTACAGCTTCCCTTTGCTTCGCCTTCTGGTTTTCCTTTATATTGAGGGAAATTTATATTCAGCCAAAGATTGAAGAGACTCTCTGTCTCTTCTCTCTGGCTTTCTGCAGTTGTCTACTTTGAGTGCTCTGATTTCTGCCTTCTCAACTCTGTAAGAGCATGGTGATCTTGGAATAGCTGCCCTGTGCTCTAGGCATTTGCTAAAACCTTTAGCCTTTGTTTCTTCTTCCATAAGACAGACATAATAGTCCTGAATAAATGTGTTAGGAAGTTGTTATTTCAATCAAAGTTGTGAAAAATTTAAAATATTGCTGGGCTTGGACATAATAATTGATAGCTATTGTCATAATGGTTGATAAAACAGCATTCATGGCCTTCCAAACTTAAATGTACTTAAATACCTTTTGTTATAGATTGCAACTCTATTAGATGACTTGCTAAAGTATGTGGCTCACATTATCAGACTTACAGATTCTGGCTCTTGCTCTGTTCATTCTGTCTGGAATACTGTGCTCACATTCATTTTCTGCTTCTTGGGGAATATTGTGCTACTTCTGTGAAACTTCTCAGTTACCACAGTCGAGACTAACACTCATTTTTCCCCTTATAAAATAGAAATTTTGCCAGGCATTGGTGGCTTATACCTGTAATCCTAGTTACTCAGGAGGCTGAGATCTTAGGATCACAGTTGGAAGTCAACCCAGGCAAGAAAGTTCATGAGACTCTTATCTCTAATTATCTACCAAAAAACCTGAAGTGGAACTGTGCTTCAAGTGGTAGTGCTAGTCCTGAGCTAACAAGCTCAGGGCCAGCATTCAGGCCCTAGTAAGTTCAAGTCCCAAGACTAGCCCATGTCTGTGCACACGCATGCACACGCACACATACACACAATTTTATTTCTTAGACATCTCAAACATAGTGAATCCAAGACAAAGATGCTGTCTAATCCTGTCCTTGGTGAAGGGTTTCTCCCTGACTTGTAGTCTTCTTGTAGAACTAATAACTCTTTTTTTTTTTTTTTCCCTTGGGGTCCAGGTCATGAGGCCTGAACTCTGGGCCTGGGCGCTGACCCTCAGCTCTTCAGCTCAAGGTTAGCGCTCTACTGCTTGAGCCACAGCGCCACTTCCGGCTTTTTCTGTTTATGTGATGCTGAGGAATCGAACCCAGGGCCTCATGCATGCAAGGCAAGCACTCTACCACTGAGCCACCTTCCCAGCCCGAACTAATAACTCTTTAGGGCTTCTTTAGTCATAGGGAGAGAACATGCATTCGATATTCCATTCCTTGGAGTTTGGCTTGGGCTCTTAGGGTCAAATAGCAGATTCAGTCAATGTTAGCTGCTGTGGTTATTGTTATTTTCATTAGCTGTGTGCCCATCTTCTCTGTCCCCTTCCCCTGGACTGCTCGCTCCTCGGCACAAGAGCCTAGTAGACACCCTGTGGGTTTTTGAGTGTGCAATAAACAAGTGTGATGCTAACGTGGAATCTCAGCCTCTCTGGGGCTCCTGCCAGAGGGAGGAGGTAGAGTGAGCTTAAAGGGGTTCCTCTGGACACAGTGGACCCTAGGATGGACAGGGCAGGTGACAAAATGCTTATTGTAACAACTTACTTTTTTTTTTTTTTCAAGAAAAGAAAGGTCTTCACATTCTTTTTGTTGTTGTTGGTTATGGGGCTTGAACTCTGGGCCTGGGTGCTGTCTCTGAGCTCTTCAGCTCAAGGCAAGTGCTCTACCACTTGAGTCATAACACCACTTCTGGTGTTCTGGTGGTTAATTGGAGATAAGAGTCTCATGGACTTTCCTGCTTGGGCTGGCAGCCTTCACATTCTTTTTTTTTTTTTTTTGTCCTGTCATGGGGCCTGAACTCTGGGCCTGGGCACTGTCCCTCAGCTCTTCAGCTCAAGGCTAGTGCTCTACCACTTGAGCCACAGTACTACTTCCAGCTTTTTCTGCTTATGTGGTGCTGAGGAATCAAACCCAGAGCCTCATGCATGCAAGGCAAGCACTCTACCACTGAGCCACCTTCCCAGCCCAGCCTTCACATTCTTAAAGCCTCCATTGTGTGAATTATCACTAATGAGGACATTTTTTTTTGGTATTAAATATACTTCAACATTTGTTCCTTTATTTTCTCTACATCTCTTTAGATACTTGAAAATAATTTAGTGGTTTTTAGGAAAATTAATATATTTTCCAAATACAGTTTCACATTGAGTTTAATATTCTGCTTCTAAAACACAATAAAGGTAAATAAGTATGAGGCTAACTGTTCTGGCATTTACCCTGTGATCAGTGTCAGACCCATCACTCCTTAGGAAATCTTGAAGAAATTCACAACAATGAAAGAGGTGTGTTTTCACCATTCATTTCCTCTTTTTTGCTTTTGTTCAGACTTGAATAGACAAGTAGTTATTGAAGAAAATACTATTTTAATAGGCTGTTTTACAGTATCTACTTTTAGGAAAGTGATTTGCAAAGTGCTATGTTAAAAATCAGGAAGTTGTAACAATGCCTTTTAGTAGCTGCAGTTCTGGGAAAATATGTTCTTACTGTTAGATATTTGAAACAATGTTGAATGACAACATTTTGAACTATGCTAACTTGGTAGTTCCACATAAATAATTCTTAATGGAGAAAGTGTATTGGTATGAAAGAAAATCAGTAAATAGTGCATGTTCAAATACCAATTCAATTTGGATTAAGCCATATAAGTAAACAAAGATACAAAGATGAAAGAAAAGTTTTAAGATGGTGTTGCTATTTAAAGTCTTCTAGCTCATGGTTCTCTACAAAAGGAAAGCTGAAATATTCACCAGACAGCAGGGGAAGAAGGGCCATTAGATCACAAGTGATCCATAAGAAATATCCTTAAAACCTGAAAACTAGCCTTGTATCACTTTGGAATTTTAGATGGATTCTGTCTTTCTACAGAAACACAAATGTATGGCTGTCTCCTCCCCTGATATAGCCCATGTTCTCCGACCCCTAACTCTGCTCCCAATTTAAATAATGCAGTTAAGCCCAGCTGTACCTGAGCCAAGAGATGGCTCTTCAGTTCACAGAGCAAGCCTGGTAGGCCTAATGCTTCCACCATACTTACAGGGAAAACTGGCCTACAGTTTGGGAACTGGTCACTTCATTTACATGTGAAAGACCTTGAGTGGTTAAGACAGCAGTCACACATTAGGACCTGCAGATGGAATTTAGTCATACAGCCATGTTTTGGTTGGTCTCTTACGGTGCTTTCAAATGTTTGTGCTAGCCAGGAACCGGTGGCTCACACCTGTAAGGCTGAGATCTGAGGATCGTGGCTTAAGTGGTAGAGCGCTCGCCTTGAGCTGAAGAGCTGAGGGACAGCACCCAGGCCCAGAGTTCAAGCCCCATGACCGACAAAAAAAAAAAGTTTGTGCAAATAGTTAGAAATGAAATTTGTAGATTCTCTTGAGTTTAGAGGAGCTGACACTGATGGATTCTGGTAGTTCTACATTTCATCAACTCATTGGAGGTAGGTAGTGGCTGCCCCTATTGTATGATTTCTATATCTCAAAGTTCACAGTCCTCATGGTTCTTCCTTTTGTCATAGACCTTTTACATTTATTCATGTCACCGCATTGCTTTTCTCAGAATTTTAGGGGCAAGGTAGAAACTTTTCCTTTGACTCCAAAAGCAGCTGCAACTGCTCTCACTCAGGCAATGGTTTATTAGTAGAAGAAGCACTTGTCACTTGAATTGCTGCTTCAGGCCGGGCTCAGTGACACATGCCTGTAGCCCTAGTTATTTGGGAAGCTGAAGTAGGAGGAGATCCCTTAATCCTAGGAGTTTAAGATCAGTCTGGACAACATAGACCTTGTCTCAAAACAAAGTAAATAAAAATTTAAAATATTGCTTGACTGTGCCCCTTTCTTATTGTTAATGCCCTTATATATTTTCCTTCTATAAGATAACATCCAAATTCCTTTGCCTATATTCCCATCCTCTGGTTTCAGTATCCACAGCCCAAGTAGCCTCTACATCCTATGAAATGGAATAGAATTTCTTTTCTTTATGGTTCTTCTTGCTTTTCCCCAACATTTATGCTTTTAGCCCATAAACACCAAGTACCTTTTCAGTCCTAGCTACCATTCTAGGTACAAAGGTGATAAGACAAAGTCTCTGTCTCTAAAATTTTTATTCTTAAATCCTTTTAATTAAATTTATTAATTTAAATCAGCAGTGCTGAGGGTTGAGATGTATCCTCAGATCAGATCTTATATTTTAGTCAGGTCAGTATTTTGTATTTTGAGTGCATCTTCTATATGCTTCTTTGTTCACACTGTCCTATCTTTTCTCTTTCTCTCACTGATACATTTAACAAATATTTATTGGTTGCCTGCATGTCGGGCTTTGGTCACTGGGTGTAGGTGTTCTAATAAAGTCTCTCTCACTTAGAATTTATGTTCTTGTGGGATGAACAGACAATTTATAAAACAAAGAAACAGAAGTGTGTAGGGCTATGAAAGGAAATGGAGCAGGGTAGGGGGGATAGAAGATATGGGAGAGACAGATATGTGAGAGACAGATTTCTAATACAGTATTTGAACAGAGCCCTGCAGAAACCAAGGGAGGAGGCAATAAGGTACATGGGGAAAGAGTGATCCAGGCAGAGGACACACATATTCAAGGGACAGTGAGGCAGTGATGGCAGGGGCTTAGTGAGGGAGTGGAAGGGCAAAGTGTGATTACTGGAGGGTGGAAGGATCCAGATCCTGAAAGCAGCACAACCACTTCTCACCCCCTGGCTTGTGGCTCCAGAATAGGTTGTATCACCTCAGAACTTTCACCTCAAGTTCCTTTGTGAAATCTGTCTCAGCCATGCCTGTTTATGGTTTCTCCTCCTAACTCCTAGAACACCAGCTGACATAATTTATCAGTTGCTCCTCTGGCTAAGGCAGTAAGTGCCTGGTTGTCTTCTCAGAGGACTTCTTTCCTAACTTCTTGTAACCTCCCCTAGCTTAGGGGCTTAGTCTCTTTCTTCTTTATCCTGTGCTTTGTGAGGCTCTGTTTTCAGATGTCAGCAGGAGGAATTTGATGTCTAGGAAAGACGTGAGAAGACTTGCTGATAGATATGAATAATGATGTTAAAGGTTTTAGTTTGTGATCCTGGAAGAATAATGGTATATGGACAGGAAAAGGGCCGCTAGGAAGAGATGCTCATGTTAGGATAGATTGATGGCTTTGGAATTTGTTGTTTTGGAATTTGTTAAACTTGATGCTAGTAGGACTTGTATGTGGAGTTCTCTATCATAACTTGGGCATGACAGTATACACACAAGAGAGTGCTGGAGTTCTTTGTGATTGCTACCTGAAGTTAGAACAAGACAGCCTCTGAAATCTCTTGTGCCTAGAAAAGGGACTGCAAACAGTAGCTACTTAAGTGGTTGTATTTAATAGGCTTACTAAGGTTGGCATGTAGCCATGTTGCTTATTGAAGATACAGCAGAGGCTCTGGGGTCAGGTCATCCCAATCCCATGTGTTCTCTGTGTCTTGGTTGAGCAAGTAACCTCAGTGTTCTCATCTGGAAAATGGACAAAGCAATCCTTCATGGGTACTGAGGATTGCCTGGAATTGTTTGTGTTTTAATTATGTGGTATAGTTAGTGTTCAATCTAAATATAATTCTCCATATCAGTCAATTCTGAAAATGAACACAGAACTGTGAGACAAGTAAACAATGTGGGTACATCAATTAATATTCTAGTAGATTACATTACATATTTCCAGCTACCAACAGCTTCAAATTGGATTGGGAATTGATAGACTTGTTGGATGATAACCAATAGAATTGCACAGTATTTGTAGACTAATCTTCTTAAATAAGATGGGATCATGCCACACAAGATAAATCGAACTCAGAGTCTACAGCATTTGTGTGTGTGTGTGTGTGTGTGTGTGTGTGTGTGTGTATGCGTATGTGTGTGTGTGCGCGTGCGCGTGCGTGCGCATCCACTGGTTCCGGGACTTGAATTCAAGACTTTTGTGTTCAAGGCTGGTCTTCTACCACTAGAGCCACAGTTCCATTTCTGGGTTTTTACTGGTTAATTGTAGTTAAGAGTCTCAGGGACTTTCCTGCTCTGGCTGGCTTTGAACCTCTACTTACCACCTAAGTAGCATGGGTTATAGGCATGAGCTACCTACCAGTGCCAATAGTATTATTTTTATAGTATAAAATTAGCACTAACTAGACATGATGGTAGGTGTCTGTAGTTCCAGCTGCTTAGGAGGCTGAGATGGGAGGAGAGCTTGAGCCCACAAGTCCAAGAACAGCCTGAGCAAGGTAGCCAGCAAGCACTAAGTTTGAAGAAGCAAATAAAATTTATAGTTAAATGCATTGGGCACAAAATTCTTGATTAAAATTTTTTATCTTGTTAGATACCGTAATCTTTTCTTCAAATCAGATTTTTTTTTTTTTTTGATTGTGGGTTTGAACTCTGGGCCTGGGCACTGTTTCTGAGCTCTTCAGCTCAAGGCGAGCGCTCTACCATTTGAGCCACAGAACCACTTCCAGCCTTCTGGTGGCTAATTGGAGATGAGTCTCACGGGGACTCTGCTGCCCGGGCTGGCTTTGAACCGTGATCCTCAGATCTCAGCCTCCTGAATAGCTAGGATTACAGGTGTGAGCCACTGGCACGGCAAATCAGATGTTTTGGTGACCTTTTTGGCCTAAAGTCTATTTCTTTCCCCCATTTCTTGCACAGATCTCCATATGTCTTTTGAGAAGGTTTCATGATGACTTTGTAGATGATTTCTGACTGTCTCCTTGGGTGCCTCTGGAATTGCAGCTTTCTTGTCTGCGGTGGAGCAGATCAGAAGTCGTGGCACTAAGACCCAGAAGCTGTGTGCTCTGTGTGGCTGGAGCCGGGCAGGCCCTGCTCGCACTGAAGGGAAGGAAGTCATTAGTGCAGACTGAGCTGTGGAGTTGGGTTCTTGCAGGATTTCCTTCCAGCCTTTCCCCACTAAGGTTCTTGGGAATTAAAAGAAAAAAATCTAAACACACAAACCAAGTTTTCCTATTTACAGTGCTCAGGGAACATAGGCATTTCGGGAAGGGCAGATCCTTTCCCCCAAGTTATCCAAGAAGGAAAGAGAAAACAGCGTAAAGAAGCTCTGATTACTGATTTTTGGAATTTCCTTTGCTAAATTTTACAAACGAGACATCCACTCAGAATGTTGGCAGTTGCTCCAGGCAGCTCGCGAGGGTTTGACTGCCTGTCTAATCTCTTTTGAGAAGAGGAGAATTCGCCGAGCGGAGCTCGGAGGGCCGGAGCCCGGCTGGGTTTCCCTCGCCGCGTGCGTTCTGGGTCTCGGTCTCAGTCTCTGCTCTGAGAGAGGGTCTGCGGGCGGACGGACGGACAGACGGCCGACCAGCTCCGAGACCCCTAGAGGAACGGACGGACAGACAGCTCCGGGACCCTCTGCCGTGGACTCCAGGTTCCTCCTGTGGGCGCCAGCGAGGGAAAAATGCCCCGCGGCCGGAGCCCGCGGGCGGCTGCCGGGGCGTCCTAGCCCGGGCTCGGGGACGCTCCCTCTGCGCGGCCAGCGGCGGGAAGACTGGACGGCGGGCTCGCTCCCTTCCCGGGGACATGGGGAAGCCATAGGGGCGGGGAGGCGGCAGGACTGGCGGCCGCCGCTGCCCCGCGTCCGCCCCGAGCCCCCAGCCGGCGCCTTGATGCTCCTCGCCCCGGCGGCACAAATATGATGAAATGGCAGCCCCGGAAGAAGGTGAGTGTCGGTTCGGAGTCCGGCTCTCGGAGGCCCCTTGTCCCACGTCGCCGCCCGGGTCCGGGCCCCGGGGACCGGCGAGGCCCCTTAGGGGCGAGTTGCCAAGTGCGCCCCCGCCCCCGCCCGAGTTCCCTCGGGCGCGCGGACCCAGTGACAGCCCGGGCGCCGCTCGCTCGTCGGAGGCTGCGGGCTGGGGGTGCAGCCAGCTTCGCCCACAGCCAACCCGCCGCTCCCGGGGCTCCCGGGCCGGGGGCGCGGGCGGGGCGCCCCATCTCTGGGGTCCCTGACCCACTCGGCGGCCCCGCAGGTGGGTGTCGTCGCACCTCTGTCCCCAAGGGGTTAACAGGCCCGGCCGCCGCTTCCCCAGGGCCCCGCTGGGGGGCGAGCAGCCCCAGCGCAACCGCCCCGCTCGGGCACCGGCGCTGGGCCGGCCTCGCGCCGCGGTGCCCGGGGCCGCCCGCCCGGACCCGCCCGCGGGCTCGGCCTTTGTGCGGGGGGCGGGGGCGTCTGTGCGCGAGCCAGCGCCGCGTGGGCATCAGCGTGGCCGGGGGCACTTCGCTCTTTTCCAGATTATTTCCTAATATGGCTCCTTTGTTGAGAACTCAAGGGGGAAAAAATCCAGTGGTTCTATCAAAATACACTGCCATTGGTCCCCGAATAACGTTCCTAAATGTGGGGCCGGTCCCTACCCTGGGGGTGTGTGCTGGGGGAAGGACAGCTTTCTGCAAGTTGTTGGCAGCCCTACCTTTGGCCGGGGCTGGCTTTGGCTAAGTTGTCTGACTGCTGCTAACGTTGGGGGAACCCAGTGGTTGGCTTCGCGGAGGAACTTCCCCACCCCCTCCCTGTACCTCCTCTGGCCCCGGTTTTTATTGACATTCTTCTGAAGGGAAACGGGCGGACTCGAGTGCTGTGCCCCTCCCCAGCGCGACCTGTCTGGGTTAGCAGCCGTGTGCTGTTTTACTTGAGCTAGCGAAACCGACTCTTTCTTTGTGCCGTGATGTGCGATGCCGAGTTTTACATAAGAACTGAAGTAGACATCGTGTGCGAAGTGCTGGAGAAGGTTCAGTGCATTTGTTTCATCTGCAGACTCTGTTTCCCTATAGCTTGGTGAACTGAAAGGTTTTTCTTGGTGCCTAATCGATATGATTTTGTCCTGTGACATTGTGTTTCCCGCCTCATCCCGAAGCCACACTCTCTCAGATGTTCTCATAGGGCTTCTTCCAGTGAGGCTGAGAGAGCCATGGATTCCCCAGCCCAAGTCCCCCATAAAACAGAGTTGGGACGAGGAAAAGCCACCGAAGAAACCGTTACAATTAAGCAATTTAAACAGATGCATATTTTTCAAGTCCTCCATTTCTCCTGTACTTGTAAATTGAATATTTATGAGAAGTTTAAAGATGTCTGCAAATTGTACATTTATAAATGTCTGCTTTTTCTATTTTACCCAATATGCAGTAACTCATGTGGTTGTGTTGGTGGAGGCCCCTCTGGGTGCTGGTATTGCTTGAACCACGGAAGTATTATTCTTGGCAGTCAGGTGGATTTTTGGACTCTGGAAGATTGTGTTTCAAGTGTTAGGATTCACTCTGTGGCATTTACGCACTCTGTGATGCTTAAATTGCTATAGCAGAAGGTTGTGTTTATTCACTGTGCTCATAATCTCAAATCATCATGTTATGAGAACCCAGATATAATTTTGCAGAGTTCATAGAAGATTGAAAAAATAAGCTGAGCCATCAGATTCAGCACAATTGTTTGGTGGTAGCTTGAGAACAATTTTTGCTCCTTCTGCATTGGAAATGGAAGCAACCCTGGGAAAGGGCTTGATACCACTCCCATGCCAGTGAAGCACCCATAAGTCTTCACAAAGATTGGGGTTATTTTCTGGCTCTTGCCAGAATGCTCACATGAGCACACCATTCCATGGCTTCTGGCTAGGTCTGCTAACACGTTTGTAGTGGTACAGTCACATGCCATGTGTTTTACCAAACTGTTTCATGAAAACCATTTACACTCCAGATGAAAAGTGATACTGCACTGATGTGATTTTAACAACAGTAGGAAGATCGTCTACAGAATACTGCCGCTAGCAGTGTTTTGTCTGCAGCTGGGCTTCAGCATTAGATTGGTTAGTAGCTTGCTGTCATGGTGTCCTGTAGGCCACTACCAGTTTGGGTTCACTACAACACAGTGATTAGATTCCAGATTTCTTTGTTCCTGACTGAGCATGCGGTGGGGTACATGGCTGAAGGGGAGTTCTTTGCTCCTCTTCTCTGCTTATTTGATGGGCTAAACTAAAAACCCAACATAGGCTTTAAAAATATGAGTTTGGAATATTCTATGAGGTTAGACACTTTTTCATCCAGTAGCCATCAGAACATGATTCATCAGATCACATCCCCACCATCAGTGAGGAGCTTAGGACCCAGTCTTCCAAGCACAGTGGGTCTTTCACCAAGAGCCATGCTTAGTGTCCTGAAAAAATTCACAGGTATATGTTTATTTCCAAATGCTTCAAATTGTTCCCACTAGATGTGGAAAGCTTTGTCTATAGCCAGCTATACCTCAATAAATAAAAAAAAGCAAGATTCTAAGTACTTGTGCTGATCTTATCATGGTAAGAATATTTATATGCAGGTAACATTTATTAGGCATCTGCTCTATTGTAGACATCTCCACTTAGTCTTTATTATGCTTTCATGTAATTCTTACCCACTGAAGTGGAGAGTTTTAACTTGCAACTTAGAGATAAGGAAACTGAGATTTAGAGTGATGAAGTGACTTACCTCCAAGTCATACAGCATGGGAGGATCAGAACTAGGATTGGGCCAGGTCTTGTGCTCAGACCCTGTGTTCTTTGCTGTTATGCCTGGGAACCTTTCTAAGGAAGACACAGTAGAGAAGTCAATACCAGACATTCAGCAAGAGATTTGCTCCCCTAATTTGAGGTACCATCACTAAGATGCTGTCCCTTCACCCCTGGCACGCATATATATATATATATCTTAAAGAAACACAGTGATTTTTAGCTACTTCTGAATTCGTAGAGCACTTAAAGTCTAGCCACATAGGCAGAGTTGCTTTATTGATTGGACTCTTCCCCCCCCTTCTTATGCAAATAACTCTAATCTCTTCATTTCTGTATCTAGCCTCTTCATTATATTTCTAGCTCCTTATATTCAAGAACAGTAATCTCCTCTTTTCTGGTACCAAGGCAATACAATTGCTCAATAAATACTTATTTCATATAAAAGTAAATAATTACAACTGATGGTTTTAGACTTATATTTCAGTTGATTCACAGGTACTGAGCAGTAGTGGATTATTAAAGAAAACCAGAATATTTGTGTCTCACTTCTAATTTTGTTTGGAGGCAACATCAGGGAGCCACTTTCCACAAAATCTCCCTGAAAGACCTGATTAAGACACCAGGCTCCATAGCCCTCCTGCTCTGGTGTTGTGAACCAATCCTTTTATTCCAGTAACCTAATCCAACTGGCTAAATATGTTTTCCCAGGTTTTCACCTTCAAAGCTATCCTGCATTACATTATTTTTTTTATCTTGTATTTGCAGAAATGATAGTAATTAAAGTGCTCATCTCACAGGAACATGTTTGTTTACAATTCTGAAGAGATTTCTGCTCTTTAAAATCCAGGGATTAGTATCAGATAATGCTGTGTAAATAAGACTGCAGTCTAAATCTTCTGGAAGGCTGCCGCTGATGGGATTTTTTTCATTGCTTATCTGATGTTATTTTACTGTTCACACAAAATAAAAGATCATTAATAGGAATATGTCACATAAGCTACATTAATTATGTCATTTGAGAATCATGATGTATTTATCTTGTAATATTTGTCATGTTAAGAAAGTGTGAATCTGGCTTCTTAAATGACTTCTCTAATGGAGTTTCATTTGAAAAGCTTGTTTGGAAGCTTACTTGTAAGGATTATGTCCTGCAAATTTGTGTTTGGAAATAGCTTATTACTTTTATGAAAGAGTGTATTTCAAATCTCTCTACTTGCTCTCTGATGAAGTATTATTTTTCTGGATAATAAGGCTAAGTCTCAACTTTTAATATAGCTATCCTAAACTGGTTACTTTCCTGAATGCTCTGCAGCTGATGTTGCTATATTATTCATTGTGGGCTACAGTTTATTTAATGGCATAGACTCAGACATGAAAATAAGCATTGTGGATAAAGTTAATATAGAGACATCTTAGAAATTTCATGCTATCAGTATTTCTGTAGATCCATCCTGTATACAGTTCAGAGGTCAGTGTAACCTGGAGACCTTATTTTTTGGTTCTGACAGCTCCTTTGACTCTTGTCCTTGGGCAAGTCATTTAATCTTTCACATCTGACTCCCCACTGTTGTAGTTTAGCGCCTCATTATCACTTGCTGGATCTATTGCAAATGGCATCCTAATGGTTTTCCTTTCTTTGCTCTCTTTTTTTCCTCAGCTTTTACCTTCTTATTCGTTCCAAGTAATTGTTTAAACAGCACAGATCTGCTCATGTTCCTGACCTTGCTAGAGCCCTTCCCTGTCTCTCCATGGTCTAGTAGAGGTCTGCAGAGTGGGTCAAGCTCATCCTGGGCTCTGCAAGGTCAAAGATGCTCTAGGGGAGAAAGGTGAAGTTTGCCCCTTGCTCAGCAGCCATGGGGTTTCTTAGTGATGCCCACCCAGTGTTCACACTGGCATTCACTCACCTCCAGTGCATTTGCATATTGTAGCTTCCATCATGAAAGGTCTGGCTTCAGCAATTCATTTTATTAAAGAGAAGAAAATTGCAAAAGGCAGCTGTAGTTTAGATTGTATAGTGGTGAGGAAAATGGACTCTGAAGCTAGTTGAGAAATTTCAGAAAAATGGACATATCCAGCTTTTAGTATGACTTTGAAGATATAAAAATGCTTACAAGAGTGCCTGGCTTGAGAAAAACACACTTACTATGCTTTTCCTCATAGCATGATGGTGCCCTACAATAAGCTGGATATGGCCCACTAGGTTTCTACCCTCTGCCTGAACATTTACTATTCTTAATTCATTGTGCTCTTGGGGCTGTCCTGTCTTAACCATGGAGTCAGACTTCTCCTTCTCACTCAATCCCATCAGCTGTTCTTCTGTTGCTAGACAACGTTGGCCAAACCCTCCTTTGACTGTAGTTGTATTGGTCACAATCCTAGCTCTGCATTGTAGCTGTCAGTTTATCTGTCTGCAGTAATTTAGATTTTGAGAGCACCAACACAGGAGAGGAGCTAAGTGAATGAATGGATGAGACGCCCAGTAATCTTCAAGCAGTTGGCTATATCCTTTAATGAGTCCATTGTTGGGAACTTTTCCTAGCAAATTTTATCTCTATCCCTATCTTAGCTTTCTAAGAAATAGAAGATAGGGAAGTACTGAGTTATGCAACTATTAAAAATAAAGCCACAGACAAGAAGTGGTAGTTACATAACATTGCAAATGTACTAAATCTTTCTGAATTGTAAACTTTAAGATGATTAATTTATGTTATGTAAAGTGAATTGTATGTGTAATGTTATGTGAATTGTAAACTTTAAGATGATCAATTTATGTTATGTGAAGTTAGCCTCAATTTTCAAAGAAGGGCAAAAAGTCCTTTAGTGACACATCTCACACTGGTCATCCAGGACAGCAGTGCCATGACTGTAAACACCACAAAGCTAGCCTTGATTCCTTTCAGCCCCATTCTTCATTCTGGAAATTTCACAGGATTAGTCATCTATAGAAGACTACTTCCAGGAACATTGGAGAGGCTGGGGATAGTTGATGGACTTGATAAGAAGTGAATGGAGCTGGTGATTAGGAAATCTGGGCTGGCACCTTTACAGTTCAGGACTAGCCAGTAAACATTGCCAGGGTGAGAGGCTGTAGGGTTTAATTGGCCCAACTTCAAGAAAGGGTGCCAGCAGCCACCTTCACTTTGCTAGTCAGTCACCGTGATGACATGCTGTGAAAACACAGTGGAAGGAGGTGAGAGAAAGCTGAAGTCCTGGTTGGTCCTGTCAGCTCCAGCCTCCACAGTGAATTCATTATATCATTAATAACCATGTGTGGCTCAGCTTAAGACTCTGCTTCTATTGATGTGCTAAAACCATGTAGTTTTATTGAAAGCTATAAAAATTATATCATTTAGCTGACATTTTTAGATTTATATGAAGCTTTTGTCCTGAACTTTCTTGTTAGTCCCCTGCCTGTTTTCAGATTTCTGGCCCTAGGAGTTCTCACATGCTCACATGACTAATCCTTTGACTATATTCTCCTTGCAGAGTATGCTGTCCTGTAGATCATGCCATTAGATTGTTTTGTCTTTGTTATTTTGAACATTCTGTGCTTTTTTTGCATACATTTTAAGAAAAAAATAGGAAATGGTGTCCCTGGACTTACATTTTTTTCTAGAAAATGCTCATGAAAGAAGTTTGATGGGCTGTCAGCTGCACATAAGCTCCTGTGCTGGGAGGGATCTCTCAGTTTGGATTATTAGAGAGTGAGATTTCTCTAGCATATGTCTGGTTATGTCAGCCAATGTCCACTCGTAAATGCCCCCATATTTCCAGCATCATTTCCTTTGCGGGAGGTAATATTTCAAATTTACAATACGTTGAGGGACTGAGCCAGGCGAAGCTCAATATTAAGGCATACGTGGTGTGGAGCAGTTACCATTTGGAACAGAAGCCCAATGGAAGAGGGAGCCAGAGGTCATCATGGGAACTCGTTCTGTCTGGATATTCTCTCTCAGACATGCAGTAGACATAGACCATAGATACGGAAAGCAGGGAAGGAAGAAACCCACTGGGAAAATTTGTTACACACCCTGGGACCACTTTGCTATGGTTACATATTGTAACAAAGATTACAATAGAGATTCACTGATAAGTAACTACATAATCTGATTTGTTCAGTGTGTGTGTGTGTGTGTGTGTGTGTGTGTGTGTACACACGCTTGTACTGGTGCTTGAATTCAAGGCCTGGGCACTATCTCTGAGCTTTTGTGCTCAAGACTATCATTCTAGCCATACCTCCAGTTCCAGCTTTTTGATAATTAATTGGTGATGAGTTTCACAGACTTTTCTGCCCAAGCTGACTTTGAAACTCTATCCTCAGATCTCAGCTTCCTGAGTAGCTAGGATTACAGGCATGAGCTGCTGGCGCCTGATTTATCCAACATTTTAGGGAAAATAAAGATACAAAATATTTAGTTGAAATATTTGAAAATAGACTGAACACTAACTTCTTTAATAATTGAGAATCTTCATTATCCTTAATATCTGTCTGTCCATTATATTAGTTTATTGTTCTGACAGTTATTGTTCTGTATTTTGAAATTTTATATGTCCATATGAACACAACTAGAATACGCACATGCACACACACACATACACATATTTACAGGATTACTATGGTGTCCATGGAAAGTTACCACACTGATTTTTATCTGTGATGTTCTTGTGAATTACCTGGTAACTCAAATGAGATTCATTAATTGACAATCTTAAAAGTTTCAACCAGTTTTAGTGTGAAATTTTCTAAAATACATTTCATACTTTATGTTTTCTTAAACTTAAGGTGCTAAACACACTTAAGTTTCTCTGGATGACCCAGGATTGTGACCACAAATGTGAATGATTCTTCTAAGACACACTGACCCAACAGGAGCTTTTAAAGAATGATTTGTTCTTTGTAGAATGATTTTTTCTTATACCAAATAGCTCACATTGATGTTTTACTTCTTTCTACATAATTTTATACCTTCTTTGTACAGTTTGCACTTGTGTTTCTATGTTGTTCAAAGTTATGTTGCTGTTGTATAGATTCACCAGTGCTCAATTCATTAAAGAAACACAAACAGTTCAGGGAACCAACACTTTTTTTTTGTCTTTTTTTTTCTGGGCCTGGGCCCTGTCCCTTAGCTCTTCAGCTCAAGGGGAGTGTTCTACCAGTTGAGCCACAGGGCCACTTCCGGTTTTCTGGAGGTTAATTGGAGATAAGAGTCTCATGGCCTTTCCTGCTTGGGCTGGCTTTCAACTGCAATCCTCAGATCTTAGCCTCCTGAGTAGGTAGGATTACTGGAGTAAGCTACCAGTGCCCAGCAGGAACCAACACTTTTTTTTTTTAATTGTGAAAATACTGTACAGAGGGGGTACAATTACATGGGCAAGATAATGAGTACATTTCTTATCAAGCATTGTAGCCTCCTCCTTTGTTTCCCCTTCCCATCCCTTCCCATCATCCCCCCCACCCCCTCCCACCCAATCCTCCCCCCCCACCAAAGTTGTAAAGTTCGTTTTCGAAATGACTTGTACATCTCATTGTTGCAATTGGTCCACCTGTATCCCTATTTAAACGATTTGGAACCAACACTTTTATTTTTATTTGTTTTATTTTAGTTTTTGCCCATCCTGGGGCTTGAACTCAGGGCCTACCCACTGTCTCTGAGCTTCAAATTTTTTTTGCACAAAGCTAGCACTCTACAACTTGAGCCACAGCACCATTTCCAGTTTTTTCTGTTTATGTGGTACTGAAAAGTTGAACCTAGGGCTTTATGCAGGCTAGGCAAGCATTGTACCACTAAACCACATTCCCAGCCAAGGATTTTCTTTAATTTATTTAAAAATTTTTAATTGTTATTATAAAGGTGATATTCAGAAGTGTTACAGTTATATAAGATAGGTAAAGAGTACATTTCTTTTAGGACAATGTCACCCCTTCCCTCATTCTCTTCCTGTTTTTCCCTTCCATCCCTATTCACAAATTATATAGTTCATTTTCATCATAGTGTCTAGTGAGTATCGCTGCTTCATTTGGAACAATGCTTTTAAAAAGCTGACTAGCCACTCACACCTAATTGTATCACTAATTAAATCTATTCAGATGATTTGAAATTTAAGAAGGCCCAGTTTTAGTCAGTGGTATGGCACAAGTGGTACAGCACTTCACATGCCTGATACTTGGGGCTGAATCCTCAGTACTGCCCCAAATAACAAAACCAAATGAAAACAAAGTACCCAGTTTTAAAGAAAGAGTTTGCATTTGTTCTCTTTTTATTCTTTTTGGTTTTAGGCTGTGTTCTAGGTAGTGGAGGTAGTGATCTTTCTATGAGTGAACTATTATTTATTATATCATTAATTACCAGGGGTTAGATACATTTGAGAATGCATCAGTGTAGGAACTAGAATTTTTTTTTTTTTTTTTTTTTTTTTTGCCAGTTCTGCGGCTTGAAATCAGGGCCTGGACATTGAGCTTCTCTGTGCTCAAGGCTAGGCTCCTACCACTTGAGCTACAGCTCCACTTCTGGCCTTTTCTGTGTATGTGGTACTGAGGAATTGAACCTGGGGCTTCATGCATGCTAGGCAAGCACTCCACTGCTAAGCCATATTCCCAGCCCGGAACCAAAACATTTTGAATGATAGGATAAATCATATGATTCCCCTGTATGAATTTGTTTTCATGTATCTGGCTTGGCATTTTTACATTACCTTATTCTAATACACAAATAACAACAAAAATATGGTAATATTGGGTATAGTAATATGTGCCTATACTTGCAGCTACTCTGGAAACTGAGGCAGAAGTATCATTTGAGCTAGGATTTTGGGCATATAGTAGGACTCTGTCTCAAACCAAACCAGAAAAATCTTAACAGCAACAAAACCCATTGCAGAGGGAGCTTAGGTTAGTGTTTATGTGGAGGGTAGAGTTGCATAGCCTAGGGAGTGTACATGACCGACTTTGGGAAGAAATGATCAAGGAACCCATTATTACTAAATAATTAAACTAGGCCTAGAGGTGCACACCTGTAATCCTGGCATGTATCCCAAAACTTAACAAAGAGAAGGGAGGAGAATCATGAGTTCCAGGTCTGCCTGGGCTACATAGCAAAATTCTATCTCAGAAGGCCAGTAAGTACATAAATAAGTAAGCAAATAACTTTAACAACATTAAGTGGGAAGGAGTTGCATGCTGTGGACAGGACAAGAAGGCATTCAGGAATAGAGAAAGAGAGTGTGTGTGAGAGAGAGAGGGAGAGAAAGGGAGAGAGATGATGTTTACCACAAACTTCTCACACTTCATAACTTCAAGACTATCATTAGGCCAGTGGACATAATGCCAAAGGACTGAGTAAGTGGGGGTGGGACAATGATGACCCTTTAAGTAAAGGCAGAATAACCTTTGTGACAAGTAAACAATGTCTGTCAGTTTAGACAAACATGAAAAAGACCTCATTGATGAGTAACTCATTATCTGAAAATATTGCCATTGTTCTAATTATGTCTGATGTTAGCTGTGGCTCTCAAGAAATTTTAATGAACCATAAAAATGCTATCTTGTTTATAGTGTTTATGAAACAAACAATTTAGAATAACTGGGCTATTATGGAACCAATGTTTCCCATAAATAACTGTAACTGTGTGCAAATTACCCATGTTGATTTGAGCAGAACTCTGTGACTTTATTTCTAAAAGTGAACCTGTGATATGTATTTTCATTACCTCAAACTGGACTAAGAATAAATCAGTGAGAAGGTAAACTTAGAGCTATTTTTTTCCCAATATTGGGGCTTTAACTCAGGGACTTGTGCGCTTATTTGGCTTTTTTACTTATGAGTTTTGCTTTACCACACGAACCACTGCTCCACTTGCAGCTTTTTGCTGGTTTATTGGAGATGTTTCACTGATTTATTTAATTGGGCTGGCTTTAAACAGTGATCCTTAGAGCTCAGCTTTCTGACTGCCTAGGATCACAGGCATAAGCCATTGGTGCCTGGTAAAGCTAATTTTTAAGGTATTTTAAATCTATAGAATGAGAAGTGGCGCTGTAGCTCAAGTGGTAGAGCGCTTGCCTTGAGCTGAAGAGCTGAGGGACAGCGCCAGGCCCAGAGTTCAAGCCCCACGACCAACAACAACAACAAAAAAATTAAAACCAGTCAATCTTAAATCTATAGAATGTAGTGCTGATGCTTAAATAATGATAAAATAGGATGAAAATATGGGGAAACAGCATATTTCTTTTTTTGGTTTAAAATTAAGTAAAAAATTTTAACCTTACATATCATTTAAAGGTAGGATCGTAAATGACAAGTGATTGACTGTGTAAACACTTGTTTAGGTATACTTAATATTTACACTGCCCTGAGTTGGGGGTATTCATCCCAGTAGTGGAGCTCTTGACTACATATATGAAACCATGGATTAATCCTCACTGCTGGAAAAAATTATACTTACCAAATAAGCCAGAGGAGACTAATGGACTGTACTGAGTTTATAATCTCACTATAGACTTTTAAAGTAAAATTACCTTTAAATAGTTGTACAAAGAGGTTTCAATTCAACTTATCTATTTATGCATACAATGTGTCTGATCAATATCATCCCTTGCATTGTTCCCTCCATTGTGATTTCTTGCTCTTTTTCTCTAACTCTACCCATCTCCTCATGTTTTCTTAGTTCATATATATGTTGAGTTATAATTGTTTTTAAACACTAATATAAAAATGCAGTTTTTATTTAGTAAAACCAAGTATTTATTTATGCTCTGTAGCCATTTTGTCTTCTCAATAATATGTTTCTAAGTAGGATTTTTTAGTACTAGTGTTTGAACTCAGGGCTTTGTGTTTGCTTGGCTGATGCTCTACCATTTGAACAATGCCTCTAGCATAAATTTTTGCTTGTTAATTGGAGATGGAGTCTCTTGGACTTTTCTACTTAGGTTGGCCTCAAACCAGGATCTTCCAGATCTCAGCCTCCCGAGTAGCTAGGATTCTAGGTGGGCACCATTGGTGTTGTTGGGGAATGTTTTAAATGGATAACATTTGTTTTAACTGATTATAATATTAACGCTGGCATTGCAGGAGATGCATATATGAATGAAATACATTTTCAACTTACAATCTAGAAAAAAAGGATGTCACAAGTGTATACATATTTGAAATATGAGATGAGATATACCAAGTGTTGCCAGAGATGCAGAAAGGGTATTCTTGGGGGAATGAATGAAAGGAGAAGGCTGAGCTGGGTGGAAGAAGAAGGATTTGGAGTTTTTGTGGGTAGGAATGACTTGACCAAGAGTCTTCATGGTGGAATAACATTCAACTCAACTTGAGGGGTCATCTGATTTTTAGGCAGAGATGGGGCAGTGAAAATAATGTAGGCAAAGGCAAGCTTTGGGTATGTCATTTACAATGGTAAGGAATCCCAATTTGGCTAGAGAATAAACCTCAAATGCCAGTTGAAATTCAGATTGTAATCAGCCCCAAAGTTGGTGACATTAGTTTTCCACATGCCTCTTCTCCTAATGCCCAGTGAGTAACTGGTTTTTCCCACATTCTCATATTAAAGCAAAATGAAAAACTGAGTAGACTGCAAACGATGGGATTTTATTTGGCCCAGCAAGGACTTTATAAATACTGCAGCAGCTGTTTACATGTTTCCATGATTGCCCCATGCGTATGAGAGTGATTTTCCCATTGTTTCCTGCGTAAACCCACATTCGATGCAAGTCTGTCTTTGAACATTTGCCATTCTCATTTTGCCTGCACTCCTCTGGGCAATATTAGTTACCTGATGAGGGCAATATCATAAATTTTGAATTCTAAGCTCTTCCAACTTCAGAATGCCATCTCTTTACTATACAGATTATGCAGTCCTGATGATCAGTTTGAGCTCTGTAGCACAATTCACAAAGCAACAATCTCTCCTGTATTTCCAAATAAAGTATTTGAAGGGAATGATATTTGCAGAATGTGCTATAGTGGTAAATTTAGAGAGTACAAGATAATTACTTGTAATTATGGCAATTTCTGTAAGGGAAATCATCTTAATTTGTTCCCACTAAGAAATAGAATTGCTCTACTCATCGCATTTGAATCTTTTTAGGAGATTAATGCCGTGTGCCTTCATTACTCTGAATGGACATTACAGCTTTTCACTACATCTGAAATTACCCCTTTAATTCACACTTCTATTTGAATTTCGGTTAAAAGCAACCTTCACTTAAAAAAATCATATTCCAGAGTCCTTGTTGGAGAAAACTTTAAACACCCATCCTAAGAGAATGATACATCACTTGTAGGAGAATAACCCAACAAAGAAGTTATAATCTGCATAGTGAAAAGAGTCTTTAACTCATGTTTGGAGTATTCTCCTGTCATGCTATTCCCAGTAGACTTTAAAATTGAGAAGGCCTTTAGGCTGATGGGTAATTGCTGTGGCTTAAAAGGAATGCAGGGTCTCTGGGCATTTTTATGAAGCTAGAATTCTGACTATTTTTTCAGTTATTTAATTATACCATTTGGGAAAGGTATCCTGTATATATAGGATAAGACAGAGAAGGAGAAGAACGGGTTTATGGTAGAATATAATTAACTGGGAAGAACAATGAAAAAATGATGGACATATATCTAGACAGGTGACACAGATGCTAAATATAGAAAGTCAACTCATTGTTAGGGTACAACTGTCTGCAAGAATAGATGATTTTAGGCATTGGAGCTGCTGGGTTTTTTTTTTTTTTAATATTATTTTATTTTATTTGAGAACATACTGTACAGAGGGGCTACAATTACATGGGCAGGATAATGCATACATTTCTTACCAAGCATTGCAGCCTCCTCCTTTGTTTACCCTTCACCTCCCTTCCCAGCCTCCCCCCTCCCCCCACCCAATTATACCCCCCTCCCCCCCCCCACACCGACATTGTAAAGCTGGTTTTGACATGACATTTTGTACTTCTCATTGTTGCAACAGGTCCACCTTGGGGTTGTTTTTAAAAAGCTGTGGGATTTTATTTTTCGGTGAGCACCTCCACACTTCGTGTGTTCAAAGTCCAAGAGGAAAATGGTGTTACGGTGTTACTTCCTGGGAGGAACTGGAAGTCATGCTTTCAGCTAGGGTGGTGAGGCAGAGCTGTTGAGACACAGAAGCTCAGATGATGCAGGGGCTCTTCCCCAGAGGGTCTACTCCTATGAAGGTATATACTTAGGTGAAACTTAGTCAAACTTAGGTGAATAGGTTGCACAATTGCTTTAATATGGATTCATTCTACAATGTGCTAATTACTGGCTATTTATATCATAACGAGTAGGAAAATTGAGTGACATTAATGGTCATTCCATTACTTTAAAATGTGTGATTCTTACGCTTCCCTTATGAATGTTTGCTGAATTTAAGAGAGCCAGCTAATTTTCTAACTATAAGCTACCTAATAATTTATTCAGTGTTAGATATTAGAGATGCAGGTTCAGATACAATATCGTCTCTATTCTCAAGGAATTTACAGGTTAGATAGCAAGTTGATGAGAAAATCTGAGTAGGAAGTTTTTTTTTTTTTTGGGGTCCAGTCATGGGGCCTGAACTCTGGGCCTGGGCGCTGTCCCTCAGCTCTTCAGCTCAAGGCTAGCACTCTACCACTTGAGCCACAGCACCACTTCTGGCTTTTTTCTGTTTGCTTATGTGGTGCTGAGGAATAGAACCCAGGGCCTCTTGCATGCAAGGCAAGCGCTCTACCACTGAGCCACCTTCCCAGCCCTTTTTTTTTCCCCTTTAGCATTGGTTATTTTGAGATAGGGTTTTGCTTCTTATTGGCCTGTGTCTAGATAGTGACTCACCTATTTTTAGTTTCCTGTCATGGCTGGGATGGCAGGTCCATGCCACAATGCCCACCTTCTTTCCATTGCGATGGAGTCACTCAACCTTCCCTGCCCATGCTGGCCTGAAAACACAATCTCCTGATCTCAGCCTACCAATTATCTAGGATTACACACATGAACCCCTGGTACTGGAATTACAATTGGGTTCTTAATTCATATTGAATGTCCTTTATCCAAAATAGTTGAGACCATATGTTTTTAGATGTGAGATTTTTCAGATTTTGGAGTATTTGCATACACATTGTGAGTTAGCTCAGAAATGGGGTCCAAGTCTGGCCACAGATTCACTTCTGGTTCAAGTACATTGTACATCCAGCCTGAAAGTAATTTCATACAACACCTTGAGAGCACCTGCTTTTTGGCAGTGCCTTAGCACATTAAGTCACTTTTCTCCTTGTGGCATCCTATCTGTGCTCAATTTTGAAACTTCAATTTTGGAGTTTAGATTGCAGATTTTTGGATGGGGGAATGCTCAGTGTCTAAGCTGCAGGCTATTATAACTTTTTTCTGATGGCTTTTTTTTTTTGTTGTTGTTGTTGTAGAGCTTGAACTCAGGGTCTGGACTCTGTCGCTGAGATTTTTTTCTGCTCAAGGCTAGTGCTCTACTATTTTGTGCAACAGCACCACCTCTGGTTTTTTAATCGTTAATTGGAGATAAGAATGACAGACTTTTCTGCCCTGGCTGGCTTTGAACTGTGATCCTCAGATCTCAGCCTCCTGAGCAGCTAGGATTATAGGCATGAGCTATTGGTGTCCAACTGGCTTAGTGTTTTTATTCTCAGCAGTTTAATTAGTAAGGCCACCCTTTCCCCCTGCCTTTTTTTTTGTTGTTGTTGTTGGTTGTGGGGCTTGAACTCTGGCCCTGGGCGCTGTCCCTCAGCTCTTCAGCTCAAGGCAGCGCTCTACCACTTGAGCCACAGCGCCACTTCTGGCTTTCTGGTGGTTAACTGGAGATAAGAGTCTTACAGACATTGCTGCCTGGGCTGGCTTTGAACTGTGACCCTCAGATCTCAGCCTCCTGAGTAGCTAGGATTATAGGCTGAGCTCCCAGCTCCCAGCTTAGTAGGGCTTTTGAGTGAGGCTTACATTAATTCATTTATTCTTGAAATTTGTTAAAATTAGGTATGCAGTCCCTAAAGAATCTCCACAGGATTCTCTGTGAAAGAAAAATATTAATTGTTAAAAAAAAGTTTAGAAGAGGTCTGTATACTCTCTCCTAGAGATTTATCCAACACATTGGGAAGATTTGGAGTTGTCCTACTCTTGAGAGATGTTGCTACCTTTATGCAATCAAATAGTAGATTCTTGTTCTCCTCCTCCTCTCGTTTCCTTCTCCTTGTCTTCCTCCTTCTGCTCTTCCCCCTTCTTCCTTCTCCTTCTGTTCCTCCTCCTCTCTGACTCATAGTCTCAAGCTGCTAGCCAAGGGCTCTATACCACTTGAGCCATGCTCCCAATCCTTTTGCTTTCATTGTTTCCTTCCCCCCCCCCCAGCTGGCCCCTTCTTGTTTCTGTACTCTGATATACTGGCATGAATCATACACCCAGCTTATTTTTGAGGTAATGGCTCACTAACTTTTGCCAGAGCTGGCTTTGAACTGGAATCAATCTTCCTCTCTCCGCCTCCCAAGTGGCTAGCCACTGCCTGGCCCTGAGAATTGCTTTTGTAATGTATCTTTGTTTTGGATTAGATGTGAGAATTCATACATATAGTCAAGATAAAAATATTATTTTCCTTTTGTGGTTGCAATTAATTGGAAGGAAATAAGAGGGAAAAAGACAAGAGAAAGGCAATGAGAAGACTTCACTGTTCATATGGGAAAAAAAATTGGGTAGTGACAGAAAGTTGAAAAGAAAATGTATCTTGTAAAAGTACAAAATGTTATTAAAATGTAACACAGTGAAAATCCATTTATCAAGTTTCTGGATTTACTGTTTCCCCAGAGACATAAAATATTGCTAAGTGCCAAAGGTTTTTTTTTCTAGTTTAATTTTTCACAGTTCTTAAAACATGTCCCTACTGTTTTTCCTGCAAAATAATATCTGTGGGATTTGCTTTATTATTAAAGGACTAAAATTTTAACAATATAAAATGAGATAAGAGGGTGTACTTCCCTTGGCAGCTTCCATAATCAGATAAGCACTTTTCCTTCCTGCTTGTAAAGGGTCGACAGGCGAGAGGTGATGTGAACAGAGTGCAAGCCAGGTGCTGGCTGCGCCATTGCAGCCTGAGGGAGAGGCTCTACTGTCCAATGAGGGCACAGACTACGGTCTGGTGACTGTTTTTGGGAGGTGTTATCATTGTTTTGGACTCTCTTGAGAAAAAGGCCATTTCTGAACTTGTGTAGAGGGAGTCCAGGGAGGTCATTGAGTCTTGTCTGTTGCAGTTCTGCTGGTTATTAGCTCACGTAAGAACAGGAGCCAAGAGGAGGACCAAGCTCCAAATATCTTTGTTAGCTCTTGCCTGCTGAGTCACCAAGTGATCTCCTAACATCAAAACAGCCCAAGAAGTAGGAAGAAAGACACAGGAAGTAGTACAGAACTTGGGTGAGAGTGTGGTTATTTTTTAGGAATTTAAATGGCTGATCCAACTCTTAGGGCAAATCAATATGAAGATTTAGAAAATTGTGTAAGCGTGTGTGTGTGTGTGTGTGTGTGTGTGTGTGTGTGTGTGTGTGTGTGTGTGTGTGTGTGTGTGTGTGTGTGTGTGTGTGTGTGTTCTACCTATTTTCTCTCACTGAAAAAACCCTAAAGCAGAGTGGGTTTTCGTTCATCTCTGTGTACCAAGAATAGACCTTGGCTCGTAAAAGGCATTTATGTACGGTGTGGTGGCATAGGTCTATAATTCCATACTTGGAAGGCTGAGGGAGGAGAACTGTGAATTCAAGGCCAGCCTGGGCTATCGAGTGAGACCATGACTCACAACAAAAAACCAAAGTAAAACAACAGAAAACCCACAAACAACAACCTCTCCTCCAAAATACATTTTCCAAGTACCTTTGACTACATAGAATTTGTTTTTCTTTTACAAACAGAACTGAAGGTCCATGTATGTTGGTCCATCATGAATTTCGATAACAAGCTTATACTGGAGGAAGCTGGGGGGTTGTGACAGGTTATATTAATTGATATATCTAGTTCTATTTAGTAAGTCAGCATCAGATAAATATATATTCTGATATATTTTATGTCACTTTTAAAGCCACTAAATGATTGTGTCTTTAGCTTATTTAAAATAAACTAGGTAACTGATGAACTGTGTTTTAGAAATACCATTTGTAGTAGAAATGAAAGGTGGGATTTTGCTTATGTGTATAATGATTTAGTAAGCAATAGAGTCAGATGTCAGAACGCTTTTAGGTCATTGATTGAATAGTGTTGTGGTTTATTATTTACCTTTTGCCTACCACATATGTTCTCCTAATCCAAGAACCCAGAGTAAATGTTTGCAGAGAGTCTCTGCAATGCCTAAACAATGAAATATTCACATGCTTTCATGGTAGCAAAAGTGAATGACAAACAGCTGCCAGCCTCTGTTCTTCACTGATCTAATCCAGGAGGATTGTATGAGGGGAGCATATGGATGGGGGTGACAAGAAACTAGCAATGATCTAAATATCTCACTAAATGTGATTATAGTTTGGTATGGTAAAGCCCAGAGGTGAGAAATCACCAAGTGGTCAGAGAGAACAAAAAAAAAAAAAGCAAAAAACAGACAAACAAAAACCCAACAATGTAACAAGCACAGGAATGGGCATGAGATACTTTTACCTGGAACTGACTCAAAGGACTCTTAGACAGACTGAGAGCCCAGGGAAAGAGATGCTGCTTCAACAGGACCTGGAGAGGTGCCATCCTGCACATAGAGACAGGGAAAGATTGAGAAATGTTGAGTTAAGATATAGGGCTCTAAGCATGCTGATGGAAATGATGGAAACATAGGAAGAAAGAGGGAGGAGGAGGAGGAGATGATTTCAGGCAAAGGCAAAAAGTTGTGCACAGTGGAACAGTTTTTAAAAATTGACACATACTTGGGCCTAGGAATGTGGCTTAGTGGTAGAGTGCTTGCCTAGCATGCATGAAGCCCTGGGTTTGATTCCTCAGTACCACATAAAACAGAACCAGAAGTGGTACTGTGGCTTAAGTGGTAAGAGCGCTAGCCTTGAGCAAAAGAAACTCAAGGACCGTGCCCAGGCTCCGAGTTCAAGCACCAGGACTGGCAAAATCCCAAAACAGAACAAAAAAACCACAGCAAACAAAAAGAAATTGACAAACTTGATTTTTAAAAAAACTGGGAGTATGATATGATGGGCAAGTAACTATTTTTATTTACTTAGTTTTTGTGCCAGTATTGGAGTTTGAACTCAACTTTGAACTCACATTCTTGCTTGGCTTTTTTGCTCAAGGCCAGCACTGTACCACTTGAGCCATGCCTCTAGTTCCAGCTTTTTGTTGGTTAATTGGATAAGTATCTCTCAGATTTGTCTGTCCAGTTTGGCTTTGTCAGATCTCAGCCTCCTGAGAAGCTAGGATTACAGCCACTGGCCATTATGTAATTATTAAGAGTCTAATTTTTGGACTGAATTCACACAAGTAGTGATGGTAGTAATCCTGCCCAGAAAGAATGAGACCCTGAGTTGAAACCCCAGAACTGCCAAGAAGGAACATCTAGTTTCTATATGAAGAGCAAAATTGTACATGTTAGATATATATTCAGTTCCATTTGCCAGTCTAACCCCAATAAGGCTGTAAAAGCAAAGAGCCTAGTTGCCTATCTCCCTTGATATAACTAATTCCAAAATGATACCTAGCCAGGAAAATGATATTCTTTGGTCTTTGTAAGACTTTCTGATATTTAATGCAGCATCCACTAAATGAATGAAGTACAAACTTCTCTTTTACCCTTTTTATGTCCAGGTGTGTAATTAGATGTTTCCCAAGTTACTTCATATGGTTAATTCATATGAGTTCAATTTAGTCATCTCTCTACAACTGTAAGTTCCCCGTCCATGGCTTCAACCAACCATCCTGAAGGGTTGGTTCCACAATATTTGGAAACATTTTTGTTTAGTCTGGTATGAGGCTGCATGCCTGTTTTTCCAGCTGCTTGGGAGGTGGAGATAGGAGGATTGAGATCTGAGGTGACCCAGGGCAAAAATGAGACTGTATTTGAAAAGTATAAAGAAAAGGACCATGAATGTTGATCAAGTGGTGAAGCCCTTTCATGGCAGGTGGATGGCCCTGAGTTCAAACCATTGCTAAGAAGTTTTTTTTTTTTTTTTTTTTTTTTTTGGCGGTCATGGGGCTTGACCTCTGGCCTTGGGCACTGTCCCTGTGCTCTTCAGCTCAAGGCGAGTGCTCTACCACTTGAGCCACAGCACCACTAGAAGTTTTTTTTTTAATTGTGTTTACACTGAATATGTACAGACTTTCCCCTTGCCATCACCATTCCCAGTACATAACTATATAAGCAGCATTTACATTGCACTGGTTGTTATAAGTAATGTAGAGATGATTTGAAGGATGTAAACATTGTATGACATGCTACTCCACTGTCTATAAAGGCTTGATTTTAGTATCTGCAGGAGTCCCAGATGCAGTTTCTGCAGACATTGAAGAGTGGTTATATATCAGAGAACTGTTTCTAGATATAACATTCAAGGTTTAAATTACTGTAGCAGTCTTTAGAAAGTGCTGTGGAAGTGGTAGAGTGCTTGCTTTGCATGCATGAGGCCCTGGGTTCGATTCCTCAGCACCACATAAGCAAAAAGAAAAAAAAGCCGGAAGTGGCCCTGTGGCTCAAGTGGTAGAGCGCTAGCTTTGAGCTGAAGAGCTGAGGGACAGTGCCCAGGCCCAGAGTTCAGGCCCCACGACCGGAACCCCCCCACCCCCAAAAAAGAAAGAAAGTGCTGTGGAAGTTTGCAATTTTGCTGAAATATACAGTGTGAATTGGTTGGCCAATGAGTGGACATAGCTGGCTACCCAGGGAGCTCACATGAATCCACTTTCTAAATGAACCACTACGAGGCTACTGCTAGTGCAACCTAACTTCCTCTTGCTCTGTAGGGCCATCATTGTCTTCCTTATCAGAGCCCTACTGCCGTTACTAGCGCTCAGAAGCATCGCTCTGATTCTGCACAGGTAAGGTTAATGCAGCTCTGTAATGATATAGCATAATGGACCTTAGTGTTTATTTGCATAGCCTAATTTGCCTTAATGGAATTACATGTTACATTAGTCCCATATTTATAGACTGAAGTTCTGAAAAAGGTTACCTAAACTTTTGTCATACTTTAGTGAATTTGTGTTGTATTTATATTGGTGGGGATGTCAGTGATCTATAGCAGTTTCTAACATTTTTAAGTACTTTTTAAAAAAACTATTAAGTTGGAAACTTTTTCATAGCAAATTCATGGTGTATCATATTTATTACAAAAAATAAACTGAGCTTTCATTAGTTTGAGTGAAGAAGAAAGTGCTGGAAATAAGAAAATGGCAACTGTATTATCAGTTAATTGTTAGGAACTGCTAACAATGTTAACATGTTTAAAAATACTACTTTGAATTTTAAAATAAAATTAGACATTTAGATGTTATCACCTAAGGACTTACCATTTTATTTTTAAATGTTTTTGAGTTCATATAGTCATTAATATAAATTAACTTACTTAAATGTTATTGAATAGCAAAAAGTATAGGCCAAGCAGAACTTATAAGTATATGAAGTTTAAATTACAGTGACAAGATGTGAGGATCAGAGTGTTTCTGGCACTGAGTTACTTGTATCTGAAAAGGAACCTTGATCATTCCTTTCTGTAAACCACATGTAGTTCTCCTGTCTACAGGTAGAAACCTGCACTGTATTCCAGTGGAAAGTGGGAGGAGGACCTCTGGTTGCCTTTTTGTGCTTTTGAGTGTTACACTGTTACTCTCTATTGTTTCAAGTTTACTGTTTCATTCTCTGTGGAATCAGCAGAGGTCCTTATATTCATCTTTCCCTCTCTTTTTCTTTAAAAAAGATCATTAGAATCTTTAAAAATACAACTGGAGATCATCACATCTGCTTCAAATGTCTTTAAAGCTTATGGTAGGTTAGATCACAAGATCCTCTTTTTTTCTTTCTTTTTCTCAAGATCCTCCCTTCCTCCCTTCTTTCCTTCCTCCATCCCTTCCTCCCTCCCTCCCTCCTTCCTTCCTTCCTCCCTCCCTCCTTCCCTTCCCTTCCCTTCCCTTCCCTTCCCTTCCCTTCCCTTCCCTTCCCTTCCCTTCCCTCCCCTCCCCTCCCCTCCCCTCCCCTCCCCTCCCCTCCCCTCCCCTCCCCTCCCCTCCCCTCCCCTCCCCTCCCCTCCCCTCCCCTCCCCTCCCTTCCCTTCCCTTCCCTTCCCTTTCCTGCCTTTCCATTCTCTCTCTCTCTCTCTCTCTCTCTCTCTCTCTCTCTCTCTCTCTCTCTCTCTCTCTCTGTCTCTCTCTCTCTCTCTCTCTCTCTCTCTCTCCTTCTCTCCCCTTCTTTCTCTCTTGTGGCTTTCTCCCTTCTTTTGTGCTGGTCCTGGGGCTTGAACTCAAAGCCTGGGCACTGTCCCTAAGCATTTTTTACTCAAGGCTGGCATTTAACCAATTGAGCCACCAATTCAATTCCAGCTTTTGGGTTGTTAACTGGAGATAGGAATCTCATAAGCTTTCCTGCCCAGGCTGGTTTTGAACCATAACCCTCTGATCTCAGCCTCCGAGTAGCTAGCTACTGGCATCTGGCGGTCCCTCTTTTCCTTTTCTCCTCCCCTTCCCTGCTCCCCTTCCCTTCCCTGCTCCCTTATCCTTTCCTAGTCCCCTCTTTCCTCCCTTTCCTTTCTTTTTTCTCCCCATCCCTTCCCACTTTTTTACACTTCTCCCCCTCCCCTCTCCTTCCCTCTAGTAAAAAGTGGGATGCTGTATAGTTTCTTTTCCAAGCATGTCTCAGGTAAAATAATGTTTAAAATATTGTATGTTTTGTTTTGTGACTGTAAAAACAATTATAATTGCTTACTTTCTACTGCTTGGGGTGAGAAAAGAAGCCAGAAGGTCAGAGAGCTAAGACCCACTCTTAGTGATTTCTCACTAAATGTAATAATGTTAGAAATAACATTTTTTCCCCAAGGGATAAGCTTGAACTTTGGTATTGTATCCAATGCTTTCCTAATGACACCCTCACTATTAGTTAATAGCAAGTTGAATAGATTTTTTAAATATATAGAGAGAGCACTAGGCATGTTTATTACTCAAGATGAGCACTTAGTCATCTCGCCAAAATCTTTCATCTGTCTTCTTTTACAATTAAAGCAAAGTTTATTAGTCTTGTCACTCAGCAGTCATCTGGGGTGATGACAAGGGCTGTACAAACACGAGGAGCAGCTGCCAAAGCATCACACATGAAACTTTTCAAAATCAAAGTTGCTGTATGGGAAAGACACCAGACTTTCATAATAAGATCGCTAACTTGATTACTTAACTTCCAATAAATCTGTAAGTGAATGTCCTGCAATATGGATAGTTTGCTTTTACTTATAATAATCTGTACCCCCTCATTTTCTGAATATTTAAGCAGTCCCAGTGTCACTGGGTGCTCTTGGTAAAACAACACTCCAGGGTCCCCACTATCACATGTATAACTAAAGCAGAGCAAGTCTACAGTTGTGCACTTACAGCAGGGCCCTAGATTTTACCTAAAGTAAACTGGATCTTTTCTTGTGGTCAGTTTGTTCATCATGGACAGAATCCAACATACCATGCTCTTTTTTTAAACTTAAATTGTTGTTTTGTTTTACATAATACATTTTTAGCAAGAGCTCTAACTCAGCAGTGTTTGTTAGCATTGATCTTAGACAGTAAGAAAAAGACTAACATTCTCTTTTGGTGTCTTAAGTTTAGTTCAATTAAGCAAGTATGTATGAAGCTTTCACTTCATGGCATTAGGTGCTGGAGTAAATGTAGAGATTTTATAGAGGAGGGTCCATCTATGCAAGAGGTTAACAACTTATCAGGTACCCACCATAAATAACCTGGTGTGACACAAGCAAGGCTGAGTAGGAGAAGCATAATTACAGTGCTGGAGAACACAGAGGAGGGGCAGTCTCTGCCTGAGGGAGCAGAGAGGATGCTGGGAAAACAATAGTGTTTTAATTTGGCATGAAAAATGGGCAGAATTTCAACAAGTGTGGACCTGGGGTGAAAGTATTTAAAAATGATACATTGTTTTTTCAAACACTGCATTTGAAAGAGGGAAATTATACGAAGAAAAACTGGCTTCAGATAACTATACAGCATTGATTCCCAAACCTGGCTGGTCATTACAATCATGTAGAATGAGACATTTTATTGAAAAACATAACCCCATTCCCATATTTCTAGGCTCTGTTCCTATAGAGTTTGTCCAGTAAATAAATCTTGAATAGGACTCACAATTTTGGTTTAATATCACTATTAATTATTATTTACTGGGATTGAATTCAGGGCCTTCTGCTTGTTAAGCAGGTACTTTATCAGTCTAACCACACTTCCAGCTCTTTTTGCTTCATTTATTTTTTAGATAGAATTATTTGTGGTGTGTGCCACCAAGTGTGGTTTGTTTGTAGATTATGGGGTCTACTAACTTTTCAGCTAGGCTGTCTTAGAAGGATGATCTTTCTGATCTCTGCCTCCTGAGTAGATAGGATTACAGACATGAGCCACTATACTGGCTATGATTCTGCTTTTTAAGTTTTCTATGATTCTGTTCAGCCATGTTTGGAATGTAACTGTCTTTGTGAGTCCTCATTGCCTACATGAACACAACCCTTTTTTCTTCTGACTTCCTAGATCCTAAATCCCAATGAAACAAATGGCTGTGTTCCAATTCTATGTTTAGTTATTTGATCCTTGAAATTTCAGTGTTCAAGTGAGATTGGAATTTATTGTTAGCTATTAAAATACAGGTACTCAATAACTATTTGTTGAACAGATTGGTTAGATTAAGAAATCTTAAGATTTTATTGAAGAGCATTCCATAACAAGTTCTTTTAAGGGTCTCTCTCTTTCTCTCTCACTTGATCTCATTTGATCCCAGGATAGCATGCTCTTAGATTTTCTGCAAAGCCCTGCAGCTTCCTTGTGGCCCATCCTTTGAGTACAACTGAGAGCCAAGTTCCTGTTCCATACTGAAGGGCAGCTAGATAAAGCAGTTATGTTACTGAGGATTTCTGTCATTGTAAGCCTCTTTTGTGGCCTGTCTTTCTAATGTCTATTTCTAGAGATTTGAAGAGTGAATATATGCTGATGAGTGTTGTGAAGTTCTGAGCAGTTCAACTGCTGTCATTGGTGGTTGAACTGTGCCATATACTTGATTTGTTATAGCTTCTTTATTCTACTCGCTCAGCATTTTCCTGCAATTAATTACACAGTGGCTTTAGGGTGCATTCCATAGATGCTGAAGACACAGCTTTGCTGAAGTCTGACATACTTTCCTCCTTGGTTGCATAGCTAATGGCCACTCAGGGATAATTAGTGAGAAGAAACTCCAGTGGCCCAATTACTGTCTTCTCAAGGTGTTCCCTCTTAAGTCTTCTTTGCTCAAATCTGGAGAGATTTTTTTTCCACTATCAGTTATATTCATGTGCTATTTAAAACTGGGTTCTATTAGTTACAATCAGACAAAAGGGAAGAGATCTATACTAGTGTGTGGAGAGTATCATAAGAAGATGTTTTATTTTAGAGAAACTATAGCATTGTGCTATTCAGAGCAAGAGTACAAGCCAGAGTAATGCCTGGCTTTGGATTTCTAGGTTAATACTGGAACCTGCTGCCCTAAGCTGTACCCGGAGGGTTTGTGCTTCTAGGTGTACAGCTATTAGGGCATCCACACTTTTGCCTGATATGGAGATTAGGAATCAAATGTGCCATTTTTCTGTCAGACTTGGGCTATGGTTGCTAGTGATGTAATGAAAATGCATGCACATATGCCTCGGTAGGAGAACTCTGAATGCGTCTACCGCAGTGTTGGTAGGAAGGTAGAATCTAAATCTTGTAAACCTCTAGTCATCTGAGTTGGCCAGATGGTGTCCATCCCACATGGAGCACAGTGACTTCATTCTTCCTCCTAAGCTCCATGGCAGCATCAGGCACCTCTCACTGGACCCAGGCTAGCAAGCCTCTATGTCTGAACTTTGTCCAAACTGGGGAAAAAAAGTGACTGTTAAGAGAAAGCCCTCTGAGCAATTGCTTTGTGGGGTTATTAATATTGCAGCCATACTGTGGGTGTGCCGTGCTCCATGAATGTGCTCTTTATATAGGAGGAAGGGGCTCGCGAGACTTTGTTGATGGAATGGTTGTAATGAAGGTTTATCACAGGATTCTAAATCTTTCCTTTCACGGCAGCCTTCCTGTTTGGTTTAAATGTTCCCAGCTCTCCTTGCAGAGCACACTACTGTCTCATTGAGCCTTGTGTGCTGGGCTTCCCCAAATGCTGGTGAGGCTTGGTGGAGGCATTCAGAATCATGGCACTCTGAAATTCAGCCAGGTTTCACTGAAGCAGCTGGACTGATGGACCCCAGAAATCAAAATAGTTAAGAGCACAACCACAATGACAAAAGTCCCATTTTACAACCTGGCAAACCTCACTATGGTTTGTCTTTAGAGAAGTAAACTTTTTTTAATGGTGAAGGTGAGAAAGTTGTATTTGGTAGGTAATGTGCACATGATACTCAAATTTCCATCACTTCAGATCTTTAGGCTGAGACTGTTCAAAATTCGAGAGGAAATTGTGACTTGAGAATATTATTTCCCTCTAACATTCTCTCAATGAAGAAATATTTTTGGTGAGAAAAAATTTTTAAAAGATAAAGGAAAAAAATCAATGCATTTTATACTGCTTTCTAGGTTAGCACCCTCCTGCTGCGCTACATCCCTAGTAGAATATTGCTTTCAAAGACATTGAAGTAGTTAGAAACTGGTGGGAAAGAGGATCATCAGATGTACTCCTTGTAACTATGCTATTTTTTTCTTCAATGTATTTTTTAGGGTTCAGTGTATTTTTACAGAAGAATCTGGCAATTTTCATAGTGTTCTTTCATAGAGATGTCTAGGAAAATTAAAAGTTCAACATTGAGATGTTGGCATCTCTTCAGAACAGAACTTTATAAAAGTCTTCCTTGTTCTGGCTAGATACAGTAGCACAAGCCTGTAATCCTAGCTACTTGGAAAGGGAAGATCTGGAAGATTTGAGTCAAGGCCAGTTTGGGCAAAGTTTGTGAGGCTCCATACCAATCAATGGCTGAATGTGCTGGAATATGCTAATTATCTCCCCATGCTACATGAGGAAGCACAAATAGCAGGACTGTGGTCCAGGCTGGCCTGGGTATAAAGAGAGATCCTAGCCTGAAAATGATAAGCACACTAAAAAAGAGCTGGTGGAGTGACTCAAGTGGTAGAGCACTTGCCTAGCAAGTGCATGGCCCTGAGTTTTTCAAACCCCACCAAAAAAAGAACCATAAAGAAAAAAAGATCCTTAATCAAAGAATTTTCCACATATATATATATACTGGATTTGAACTCAGGACATCACACTTACGCTACCTCTTGAACCACATCTCCAACCTTTTTTTGCTTTAATTATTATTATTATTTTTTTGTCAGTCATGGGTCTTGAACTAGGGCCTGGGCACTGTTCCTCAGCTCTTCAGCTCAAGGCAAGTGCTCTACCACTTGAGCCACAGCACCACTTCCAGTTTTCTGGTGGTTTATTGGAAAGAAGAGTCTCATGGACTTTCCTGCCCAGGCTGGCTTTGAACCATGATCTTCAGATCTCAGCCTCCTGAGTAGCTAGGATTACAGGCATGAGCCACTGGCGCCTGGCTGCTTTAGTTATTTTTCAGGTAGAGTTTCTTTTCTTTTTTTCTTTTTTGCCAGGACTAGGCTTCCAATCATAGTCCTCCTACCTACACTTCCCCATAGCTTGGATGAAAAGTGCTTACCATTGTGCTGGGATTATTTGTTGAGATAAGGTCTCATTAACTTTTTGCCTAGACTGGCCTCAAACTGTGATTTTCTCTGTCTTTGCCTCCTGAGTAGCTAGGGTTATAGGCCTAAACTATTGTTCCCAGCTTCTGTGCCTTTTGTAGAGATAGATATACTTACATTTTTTAATTGAAATTTGCAAAAAAGTAGAAAATATATGAATTAAGTGTTTTTAAAAAAAACTTGAAAATTTACTTGGTCCTTTTAATAGATTGCATCATTATTTGGATTTTGCCCAAATTTGAGGCAAGTTGCAGTATCTAGTGGCCCTTGAGGAAGTTGAAGTATCTGGTGGAGCACTGCAGGAAAGTGAACAACTGTAATATCATTAGCTTTTTCCCAGTGATGTGATTCCTTTTCTCCACTGGAACAGAAGTTAGTGAGTGTACGTGTGCTGCAATGGTGGGTCGCACCTGTGTGGCCATGGAAGGGCACACATGCCCTCATTCTGAGCTTGGACTATTTAACTGTTCAGCTGGTTATGGAGCCTTGTCTGCCCCATAGGCTGTTGTGGGGGCCTCATGGATAATAAGCATTTGGAAACTGTGAAACAATATACTGTTGTTATCATATCTCCAAAGTTGGTTTCAAATCATATTTGCCTTTTAGTGGTCTAAGTAAGTCTCTACTTTTATAAATTTCCAAATATGATCTCATCATAATTATAAGTCACACTGAAAATGTGTTTCATGCTAACTTAATAAAATAATAGATCATTCCCATAAATGTCAGAAAGATTTTTTGAAAATAAAAATTGGAATTGCTTACCTGCATGTCTCTAAAGCATAGTCTCCAGTTTTCTATAACTGTTTCTTATTTAAATTTTCTTTTATTCATCTCATGAGGCTTTCATTCATTTGGTATTATCCTACTATTATTTTCTGTCATTTAAGGATTATGTTAATTAAGTTGAGACCCAGTACTAACCTGGCACATGCTATAGACCCTCCTCTCATTTGACATATTTTCCTTGATCTTTTTCCTATGTGATCTCAGAGCCACTTTTCAATCCATCTGGCAGTGTTCATATTGGGCCAAGTTTAATTAAGCTTGTGAATTAGACTGTGAGGCCTTGTCTCAGATATTTTATTAGAATATGGTTTTTGGTCATTGGTTTTGCCATAATCCAACAAATTATATGATTAAAATATTAAAAGTAAATTGATCAAGTCTATTCAACTTGATAATGTGTTTTTTAAGAGTCATAAATATTGTTCTGATTATTGCTTATGACTCCATTTGTTTCAAAGGAAGATTTTTTTTTAAGTTTCTATGCAGAATTGGAAATTGAACTATACAGACTGAGCTTAGTGGAAAATTAGCATTTTTCCCCTCCCATTTTTTGTGATAAGACTATTACAAAGTTGTGGGGAACACAAGCAGCAAAGTCACTTCTCCTTCCTTGGGGGTCTAGCTTGCGTTCCTGTCCTGTTTTCTGCTCTTTCCTCCCTTTCTTTGCCTAGCAGTGGAGGGACAAGCTTGGAGGGACAAGCATGGATCTGAGATGATGGTTCCTGCTGCTCTTTCCTGGCTACCCACACTAGCCTTCATCATGGACACCTATGCCATGCCTCTGGGTCACTTGTCTCAGGTAGAGTGAGTTTCTCACTGTAGGCCATCTCTGCTGTGTTTGTCAACTAAGAACCAGCTCCTCAATCCTGAACTACATTAGTCTGACAAGAACCATCCCTCTCGAGTGTGGGCTCTCCCCACACTCCCTATCACCTTACATTATTTTAGAGGGCTGCAGCGAACTTACAGATGTTTCCAATATCCCTTCCTGCACTCACTCCCCAGTTGTAGTCTGATCAAGTTCAGATTTACTGTTGCTCTCTTGAGAGCCAGGCTGCATCTGTACAGGGTGTTTGTTTCTGAAAGGTCATTTCCTGGTGTGAATTCCAGCCCAAGGAGAGTAGGCCAAGGGACATCCCTGTTTCTCTTGTGTACTCATTTTATTTGGAGCAACGGAGGCTCCTTTCAGATGTGCTGCACAGCACATAAAATTACCTGATGATGTGACACAGCAATGATTGACAGAAATAGATGAAAATAAGGATGTTTAAACTCATCTAAGCTTTGACAGGTGTCTAGGTTTCATAGTGAATTAAATAGAGAATTGTTTCTGACTTTGGATTAGTCAGTAGTTTCTTCTCATTGTTTATAGAACCTTGTCAAAGGCTTAAAGAAAACATAACTTTCCACCTCTCATCTGAGTTTAATGTCATTTGGCTGTCATCATTCTTTGCTTCCGGAGAACCTGGGGGAAGTAACCTTATTTCTTTCACATATCATCATTTAATGGCTTAGACCACAGCTTTATAGCAATGGTGGGAGCACTTGCCACTTTGTCCTTGAACTCACAGTCTTAATTAAAAAATTTTGCAGGGCACTGGTAGTTCATGCCTGTAATCTTAGCTACTCAGGAGACTGGGACCTGTAGGATCATGGTTAAAAACCAGCCCAAGCAGAAAAGGTTTTGAGACTTCATCTCCAAGTAAACAGCAAAATGCCAGACTTGAGGTATGACTCAAGTGGTAGAGTGCCAGTTCTGAGCAAGCAAGCTGAATGGGAACACAAGGCACTGAGTTCAAGCTCTGGTATAGGCACATTTTTTTCCCCTGAAAGTAAAAAGCTTGTTTCTTTGTCATTCTAGATAATTTTGACAGGTTGCTAGAAATGCAAGATATTTCTACCAAATTATAAATTTTAAATAAGTTTTCCTGTAATGAAACTGATTTTTCTAAACTCCATGGCTGCCTCCCCGGCTGCTTCTGGTATTGGCATAAGTACCAGAGTTAATTGGGACATTGAAACCTTTATTATTCAATACTTCATGAAAGTAAGACCCAGTTTGCTTTGTTTCCTGTAATATATCAAGTGACTGGAAATAGTCTGATCCTAAAGGAGAGGCAGAGCATGTCGGTGCCTGAATCTTTCATCAAAGTCCACCTGAAGGGGCTCCTAGGTACCAGGGATGTAAGCCAAACAGCAAATGTGATTTTTTAAACCAAGTTGGTCACCCGAGGCTTAGTCCAAGTGTTGTAAATGGAGAGCATTTGCTCACAATTCTATTTTGCATTCCTGTCTATTTGCAGCCTACTTGCCCTGTGGCACACTATTTTGTTACATAGCATCACCTTATCATCATCATGCTAAAACTGTGAAAAGAGCAGAAGATTAATAAAGTAACTTTGAGAGGAATATCAGGAGGAAGAAGGGCAGAGAATACGTCTATCCAGCACGAATTGTAAAGCACATGGTGTACCCGAGAGGTAGAGTATCAAATCTCATATATTTGGAGGGGCATTATATAGAAAACTAAACTGGCTCATATTGAGAGTCATACTAAGGAGTTCTGGGTTTTTAGAACCAGCAGATATTTTCCAAACTTGGCAGAGAAGTTTTCTGATCCTCAGGTATCTTCAGCTGATTACTAATATGTGTGTAGGATTCCTCTTCTTTCATGCTATTCCAACTTATTTGTGTTCCCTATCACAGTGAAACATTTACTAGCATTCATAACTGGTTTTGATTCATTTTTTATTTGACATGTTTGTGATAAAGTGTAAGAAACTTTAAAAAATGAATTTACATAAACTGATATGTGTTCACAACAGCCATGAAGGCCAGCAGAGTGGCTAAGAGGGGTAGCTTTTAAATTCTTTCAAATGAGGGATGATAGAGGCAATGGATGTTTAGTAGTAGGAAAGGGCCTATAATACCTTTCTCAAGCAATTGAAGGATTGCTGCATTGTCCTAAAGGTAAATTGCTAGGGGTAAAATTTATTTTGTGGAATATACATATATATATATATATATAATTATGTGGCATATATAATGCTTTGAGGACCTATTGGCAGAAATGGCTTGCTTGTTTATATTTAGGAAGGCTTTCAGTAAGTTCAGAAGTCTCCAGAGGTGATGTATTGCCTCTGCAAAGAGTGAGTTTCTGTCACTAAGTTTGACCAGCTATGTGCTGCAGGACAGCTGCTAGTGCCATTTATGCACCTGATAGTAGGATGAGATGGATGACTCCAACACTGTGAGTCTGTAATTCTGAAAGGTTCACTTTTCTCAGCCCTTGAGTCATATAAGATTGAGTAAACAGTTGGCTTGATTATTCGAATGGCCTCTTTTTAAATTTTAAGTTATAACTGTGTATAATTAAACAATTGTTAGTTTTCTTCTCCTGATTAGATGTTGTAAAATGTTGCATGGAGGCTGCAGAAGCCAGGGTAAGAGTCATGAATTACAGCTGGAAGCTTAAGGCTGATTCCTGTCTGCTGCAGTAGCTCAGGAAGGATTCAGCTTTGAGTTTATTGAATAATGAAGCAGGATCAGAAGAAATTGTGTGCAGGAAGTACTCTTGCCCGGGTCTTTGGTGACCTCTAGTAAGGACACCACCTGCTCCACAGGAGGAGCAGCTCTCAGAGTCAATAGTGGCAGTTCCAGATTTACTTGAAGAGCCTATTGTAATTTCAGGCTTCTTTCCAACATGGGTTCATGGCCTTTGGTCAATGCAGGACAGATGTAGAAAAGCCTTGCTCTAAGACTGAGCTTTAGAATAAAAGTTAGGGCAGAGGAATGGAGAGAGGAAAGGTAGGCAAATGTAGTCATAATATTATAGTCAATGTGAAAATAGAGCTAGAGGTGATACAATAGAATAGGGCTGACACTGATCAAGATGCATTGTACTCATAAACTGACTTTGAATTGAAACCCCTGTATACTACTTAAAGACAATAAAATAAAATTTTTAAAAAGTTGGGATTTTGCCCTCAGAGTGTCTGTTGATGGTATGTATGAAGAAGTGACCATTACTCTGAGATGCATGGAATCTTCTAGGTGGGACTGATTTTAGAAGACACTTGGTCTGATCTCCTTGTTCTTCTTGAGGAACTAAAACAACCTATTGAGAAACAGAACTGGAAAGTTTTGTATTTACCTCATAGTGGTATATTAGAAATTTTCTTTATTATTTTTCTAATTCTTTGCAACTTTTAGAAAGTTTGATTCCTACGATCTTAGTAAGTCTCCTCTATAAAAAATGTGTTTACAACAAGGAGCTATGGGAATTTATAGTAGTTCTTATCATAATGTATCTAAAGGAGAGATTATTAAAGTATCAGTAAAGTTGCTAAGATTTCATAGAACCAACTATACCTCTTCTAGCCAATGTTAACTGACACTGAGTGGCCTTAACTTTCCTCTCCCTGATTTGCCTCACAAAAGGATGTTGACTCTGTGGCAGATGACTCTATGTCCAGTTCCTTGGTTTGTGTATTTGGCATAGTGACCAGTCGAATGGCCCTGGAGCACCAATATAAGTGACTGGGCATGTGAGAACTAGAAGAATGGAGAAAAAAGAATTTGTTCCCAAAGCAACTCAGTCCTTCTATTCATTATATGTACAAGTCACAAAGTCTGCCCAAATGCCCAGACTGCAGATGTTATTGTACATAACAACTGTAATTTTTTTCTTTCCTGTAAGATTAGATTAGAGCCTTGAAAAATTTAATCAGTGAGGCAATTAAATGGATTACTAAGCCATGCCTTCCTTGACCCTCAGCCTTATAGTCAACAAGACTATCTTATCCAAACACCCAAATCTGTATAAGGCTCTGTGTGTGTGTGTGTGTGTGTGTGTGTGTGTGTGTGTGTGTGTGTGTGTGTGTGTGTGTGTGTGTGTGTGTGTGTGTGTGTGTGTGTGTGTGTGTGTGTGTGTGTGTGTGTATGTATGTTGTAAGTAACAGTTCTTCCACATTCCCAAACTACACAGTCCAGTCTGACATGCTGGGAAAAGATTAGTTTTTCTTTTTCTTTGTCCAAAGGCTTGAACTCAGGGCTTGGGTGCTGTCCCTATCCTTTGCTCAAAGCTAGCACTCTACCAGGTTGAGCCAGAGAGCTGGTTTTCTGATATTTAATTGGAGATTAGAGTTTCATGAACTTTGCTGCCCAGGCTGGTTTTGAACTTTGATCCTCAGATCTTACCTGCTGAGTAGTTAGGCATAAGCCACCAGCACCCAGTGGGAAAAGATTTCTTTATTGCATCATTGGAGAAATACTGATACAGAATATAATAAATGCTGGAAAGTAGTATTGCTGTTTTTGTTTGCTTTCCTCCCTCCCACTCTCTGTGGAATTATTTTTGTTATATGTCTAGGAAAAGATTAGACAGATTGGAAGAGATTTCTTTCTCTTCTTTCTAATTAAGCCAGTAAATAAATTAGAGTGAATGAAATTCCAGCAGTGTGACATGCTTTTTGGAGGTGGGAAATCATCTAAGAAATATCAAAAAGGATAGTACTCATCTAGTTGCTAAAACACAAAATATGTTCCTTTTAGTTGTTGCCTTTCCAGATATCTGTCCTGCTTCAGACTGATCAAATACCTCTTGAACATAGGTCAGGTCAGGATTCCTAGGGCATTAGTCTCCTCAGAGGGCCAAATTAGCCCTCGAAATTGGGTATTAGCCATTTCAAAGTTTTAAAGCAGTTCATGAATGAATAATAAACCATATACAGCCAATTTTCAGAGGAATTGAAGCACAGGCTGGAGTTACCTTTGAGTCCTGGTTCTTGTCGATGAGTGGGTCTGTGAGTGTATGCAAATGCACCAAGGCCAACTAGGAGATTAGAGGCCACACCGTGGACTTCTGATGTTGGTATTGGGTTAGGAGACAGTGAAATTTACACACTTGTATCTGAGGGAAAGCATTTTGTCCCTTAATTGGATAGGTATCAGTGCCAGGTTTCAAACTTTTAATGTAGCAGATGTTACCAAAGTTTATGATTGTCTTTCTGGGTATCTGTGGGATTGCTTTGTTGGGTCCCAGTGGAAAACTTGTCTCCAGGCCCACAAAGCTGCTCCTCTGCTACACAGCAGGGCCAGGCTCTTCCCCATCTGTCTCCGACATAGATTTCAGCCTGAAATTGAGGAGAACGTTTGCCGTGTTAAGTCATTAACAACTGTTTCAAAACAGTCTGATTTCTAACAGTTGGTGCATGTGGAGATACCTAATTAAAATAATTCCAGTCTCGTTAATAAGATAAGTGTGTTTTCCAGTTGCTATGGGATTATCACTATCAGATACAAAGGGCATCAGGCTTAGCTGGGTGAATTAAACTTGTGTTTCAGTGCTCTTACTAATTTCATTGTAATTCAAGAGCTAAGTCTTCATGTTTTTTTCTTACATTTTCATTTTGGTGAATGGAAGAGGTGACTGGAGAGCTGTTATCCCAAGAACCCTAGCAACAGACAGGACCTGTAAGTTTCAGGAAATTTATCTCACCAGAGAGTCACCCATCACTGCAATACCATTCCCTGGTGAAATTGCTAGCCACTGGTTGGCACCACCTACCACTATGGACCTGTGTGTGGGTCCCTCACGGATGTCCATCTTTCCTCTTGAACCCAGAGTGCTATCCTGTGTCCTTGTGTGATGCTTTACTCACCACCTTTTCCTGTAGCCATTTGGTCACACAGGTTATATGAATGAGTCATCTTGAAGGCAGGCTCTGCAACTACCCACTTTTGTCTCCATGAAGCCTAGAGTGATGGCTTGCATTGTGTTAGCTTCACAGTATCTGTTGAGTGGATAATAGGGAGAAAGAAACAACATATATTTTAATTTTGCTTATATCATCATTTCAAAGTGTTAAGAAGAGTCTTAGGAACTACCTGATTTTAGGCTTTAGAGATGCTTTGATTTTCAAATGTGAAATATTTAAGTTAAAATCATTAAAAAAAAACACATAAAATTTAAGAGGATGGGTGCAGTGGCTAATAACTATAATCCAAGCTGCTCTGGAGGCAAGATCCAGGAGATTGAAGTTAGAGGCTAGCCCATGCCAAAGAGAAAGGAAGGAAGGAAGGAAGGAAGGAAGGAAGGAAGGAAGGAAGGAAGGAAGGAAGAAAGGAAGAAAGGAAGGAAAAAAGTGAGATCCCCATCTCAAGAAATAAGCTAGATGTGGTGGTTCACATTAGAAGCCATTGATAGGAGGATCAAAATCCAGGTCTGGTTCTGAGTAAAAATGTGAGACTATCCAAAAAAGTAACTAAAGTATAAAGGCTGGAAGTGTGGCTTAAGTGGTAGTGCACCTGCCTAGCAAGGGCAAAGCCCTGAGTTCAAATTCCAGAACCACTAAAACAACAATGACAATGATGATGACAAAAACTTCTGCATGTTGAATTGCATCTGCAAAGAGGCTGGCATATGATCCTCTTCGCTAAATTAACAGTCTTATAAAATGAATACAAAGTAAATCAAGCCATCTAGAAAACCCCATGACAGAATTTTGAGCTAGCTATCACTCAAATCTTTTGTCTTGAAAGCACACATTATGAAATTGTGACCTAATGAATGAACAGAACAGCCATGCATTTTAAGTTACTATAAAACAAAACATTCAATCCAACCCTGTTTCCCTCAGCCACAAATCATTCCCAACCTGGTATGACTGGAAACAACTTCGCATCACCACTGTGTCACACCTTTGCTGGCACAGGGCATTGAGATCAGCATTCCCACTTTCCTAGACTCATGTCTCTCAAAGATCTGTCTTGCCTTATTACTGTCACAAATAATAGCATAATGTGGTCTTAGGCACCAGTGATAAAAACATTGTTAATGCTTCTAGTAAGTTGTTACCTGGATAACCTGGAAAGAAGGTGAGGCAATCTGGTGGCTGCGCGAGCAATAAGGAGCGATTGGCTGGACAGAGGGAGGAAGCTGGGGGTTAGGTGCTAGGAGGATACATAATGGAGGAGCAGGAGAGGAGGGAACAGCAGGCAGGTGGGCCTGCACCTGAGAGAGGCAGGAAAGCGCCTTCCACACCTGCCAGCACCACCATTTCCTGTTCTTATATGCTGTGAAAAGCAATGCAAAGATTCTGTTTCCATCTTATCCTTAATAACTGTGGGCTTTTTGCTTCTGGAGCCTGTTATTTGAGAAGCAAAGAGATCAAAAGCCAAGTACGTTTCATGAAGATGGAAGCTTGTTACTTAAGCTTTTGGGGGCAGATGTTTCTTCACTTTAAAGAAAGCCTGTCTTCCCCATTGCCTTTCCAGCTTGACTGAACTTAGACCTGTACTGTGAGTGGCTGCATAGATGGTTTTTAGAGGGAATATAAGACCCATGACTACTTTATACTAGTCAAAGCTCTTTACCTCTCATGACAAGAAGCCTAGTAAAACCTATTTACTAGTTCTCCTGTAGTGTTCACCTCTTGCTATGTGTGAAGCAGACTAAAATGGGGCAGTTGTGAGACAGGATACTATGTCCAGCTAAGAAACAACCACCAGGTATGTTGAGAGTTGTAGAAGCTTGTATTTATTTATTTATTTGGTTGGTTGGTCGTAGGGCCTGAACTCTGATCTGAGCACTGTCCCTGCGCTCTTCAGCTCAAGGCGAACGCTCTACTGCTTGAGCCACAACGCTTCTTTCTAGTGGTTTATTGGAGATAGAGTCTCACGGACTAATTCTGCCTGGGCTGGCTTTGAACCGTGATCCTCAGATCTCAGCCTCTTGAGTAGCTAGGATTACAGGTGTGAGCCACTGGTGCCCGGCAGAAGCTTGTATTTAATATTTGTCTTGAAGCACCAAAGTGAGGAAGTAAGGAAGGCAAGATGAACCATCATGGAGACACTAGGCTCAGGGTAGTTAGTTGAATCAGGACATGAAATGAGGTAACATGGAAAAATGTTAGCGAAGCTTTTACTTTAGAAACCAGTGTCATGTTTAACAAGAGATCAGGCCAGTTGATGGTTTCAACCTGATGGTTGAAAGAGTCATTATGGAACTCACCTGCCCCATTTTCTATGAATGTGCCATTCTAAATTAGCTTTACTAAGATCATAAGGATAGCTTCCTTAGCACAGTCATCCATGGCTGAAACAAACTGGACCAGTTGTTTTTCCATGTGCCAGCCTACTAGGTAGCTGTGTTGGGTGTCCAGTGCCAGTTGGAGTAAAGAACAAAGAGCTATGGCTGTTCTGTGTTTCCTCTGGTAAGCTTGGCAAGAATCACTTGGGGGTAAACTTTTGTGTAATTCTCTTGCTTTGCTTAATAACCGGACCAATGTATAATTAAGATATATAAAAGCACACCATCTGCTCTCTTTGAGACTGGCAACTTCCATGGGTTGTTACCTTCTTGGGACTGGGAAATTACATAGGTGGATACATCTCTTACTAAGCTCTGACTCAAGAGTAGATCTGTCTGTCTGTCTGTCTAATATAAAGAACATCTAAAAGGAAACTAAATTCTTTTCAGTTTGACAGATGGAGCTAAACAGAGGCATAGACAAACTAGAGCAAAGTTGTCAACACTACTGATAGTAATAGCTGCCATTTATCAAGTGCTCCTGCATGCCAGGCATGATGCTGGCATCATTACATTTTATATTCTAACAATGTTGGGAGAGTTGTGCAATGACAGTTTTACAGGGGAGGATGCTGAGTCCAGGGGGAGTTAGTCACTTTCTGATAATCTCAAAATTCATAAGCAGTGGTGTAGGATTAGAGCCTGGGTCTGTCTCATATATGTGTGCTTTAAGGTAAGGAAAAAAATTACAGGGATCTAGAAAGAAGTTGTGGCCCAAACTTCTAAGGCATAAAGTCTCAAAAAGCAGAACTTTAAACATGTTACTGAAAATCATAAACCAACATTACATATGATCGTTGAAATGAATGAAGAAGTTACTTAACTATAACACTCTGAGATAATTTCAGGTAAAGGTATTAATAGGCCTTATTATTTTTCTATGTGCTATATAGGATTTTAAACAAACTGATTTTCTAGGCTTCATGGAGCAATTCTTATAAACCAGTATCTCCTTTCACTGTGTGAGTCATTATTTAGAGTAAACACTAGGAACTTGTTTCTCTCCTTCTGCCATCTACCACTCTACTACAAACTGATATTCTACCATTGCCAGCTTCCTAGGATCAGCTCGTAAACGTAATGGAATATGTGTGCTATTTTGGGGGTTCACCAGAAGACTTCAGTCTCCAGGACACCAGTTCTTCTTGAGTGATGTATTCTTTAGAAAACCATATTTAAGCGCAATTAATGCTGAAGTCAGACTTTAAATTTGGACTAAGGATAGGGAAACTTGACCAGTTAACAGGTGGAAGGGAGATCTAAGAAAAGGGTCAATTAAATTTCTACTGTCTGAAACATAGCAACTGTTAATTAAGTGTACACATCTTTCCCAATAAACTGATAGTTAGATTGAAATGGATCAATGAATTAGTTGATTTTTATCTAAGTTCTTCTGTGGGGCTAATAGTCTAGTTTCTATTTTCCTTATTTGGGGGTGCTGGGGTTTGAACCCCGTGCCTTGCACTTGCTAGATAGACAGGTGCTTTACTATTTTCTTTAGTGATTTTTTGGACAGGGTTTTATGATTGTGCCTTGGGCTGACCTTGAACAGTGATCCTCAAGGCTTCTTAGGAACTGATAACAGGTGTTGAGTCACTGCACCCAGCCTAGGTTTTTCTTTTTTCTTTTTGAGTTCATATATTTGTTTTTTGTTTGTTTGTTTGTTTGTTTTTTGCTGGTCGTGGGGCTTGAACTCTGAGCCTGGGTGCTGTCCTTTAGCTCTTCAGCTCAAGGCTAGCGCTCTATCACTGAAGCCATAGCACCACTTCTGGCTTTTTCTGCTTATGTGGTGCTGAGGAATTGAACCCAGGGCCTCATGCATGCAAGGCAAGCGCTCTACCACTGAGCCACCTTCCCAGCCTGAGATCATATATTTGTAACATGAGGGGATTTTGTTACGTTATTTCCATATATGCACACAGTGTACTTTGAACAAATCCACCCCTTTCCATCCTTTTTCAAACAGCATTTGGTGGGTTTTATTATGCTATATTCATGTACCCACACACACACACACACACACACACACACACACACACACACACACGCATGCACACACATGCACGCACGCGCTCAATGTCCTTCCATCCTTTTTACCCCTCAGTATCCTCTCCCTTCTCCCGCCAATCCCCTACTAATTTATGAACCATTACAAATATTACTATCATCATCATTTTTTAGGTCTATATCCCACAAATGAGCAAAATCACGAGACATTTGACTTTTTGAATTTGACCTACCTCATTCAACATGTTGATTTCCAGATACATCCATTTTTCTGCAAATGACATGATTCCATTATTCTTTATGGCTAAGTAATATTTCATGGTAAATTTATATACTGTATTTTTCTTTCATTCATCAGTTATTGGGAACCTTGGTTCAGTTCAGTTTGGCTATTGTGAATAGAGCTACAATAAACATGAATATGCAGGTATATTTCTTGTAAATTGATTTCCTTCAGATATATGCTTGAGTGTATGATAGGGTCATATGGTAGGTTAATTTTTAGTTTTCTGAAGATCCTCCATACTGATTTCCATAGTGAATATACTAGTTTAAATCCTACTGGTAATGTATAAGGGCTCCATTTTCCCCACATCCTCTCTAGCATTTATTGTTGTTTGTTTCCTTGATGTATACCATTTTGACTGGAGTGAGATGGAATTTTAGTGTGGTTTTTGATTTGCATTTCCTTTACAGGTAAGGATGTTGAAATTTTTTTTCTTGTCTTTATTAGCCATTTGCATTTCTTCCCCTGAGAACTGTCCAGTTCATTTGCTTACTTATTAGTTGGATTATTTGTTTTATTTTGTTTTGTTTTTGGAGTTCTTTGTATATTCTCATATTAATCTTTTATCTGTTGAATAGTTGTCTCTTAATTCTGGTAATTATTTCTTATGATGTGAAGAAAATTTTCATTGGATACAGTCCCATATATTCAATCTTGTCTTTATTTATTGGGCTATTGGAGTCCTATTCAGAAAATAATTATAGATCTTTTAGAGTTTTCCTGCAGTAGTTTTAAGGTTACAGGTCTTGCATTAAGATTTTTGATCTACTTGAAGTTGATCTTTGTGCGGATTGAGAAACAGTGATCTAGTTTCATACACCTGCAAAGTAGATCACCAGTTTTTCCAGCACTGTTTGTCAAAGAGGCTATTTTTTCTCCAGTTTATGCTTTCAGCTCCTTTGTTAAAAATCAAAACAACTGTAGTTGTGTAGTTTTATTTCTGGCTCTTCTGTTTCATTGGTCTTCATGTCTGTTTTTGTGCCATTGCCATGCTGTTTTTGTTACTATGGCTCTGTGGTATAATGTGAAGTTTGGTATTGTGATACCTCCAGTATTTATCTTTTTGTTCAGGATTGCTTTTGCTATTTGGGGACTTTTATACTTCCATACAAATTTTAGAATTGATTTTTCTATTTCTGCAGAAAATGGCATTGGGGTTTTGATTACATTGCATCTGTAAGTTGCTTTTGGTAGTATGGCCATTTTGGGGGGAAATCAAGTCTGCCAATTCACCAGCATGAGATGTCTTTCCTTTTTCTGGTGTCTTCTTTAATTTCTTTAAGGTTTTATAATTTAAAGTGGTCTTTGACTATCTTGGTTAAATTTATACTTAGATATTTTATTTTTGTGATGCTATTATGAGTTGAATTGTTTTCCTGATTTCTTTTTGGCCTGTTTATTGTTAATATATAAAAAAGTTACTGATTTTTGTATGCTGATCTTCTGGGAGGTTTTTGGCAGAATCTTTAAGGTTTTAAATATAAGATTATATCATCTGTGAATAAAGATAATTTCAATTCTTTCCCTCTCTAGATCCCTTTACTTTCTTTCTCTTTCTTTCTTTGCTTAGGGATTCCAGAACTATATTGAATAAGAGTGGGGTGAGTGAACACCTCTGCCTTATTCCTGACTTCAGCAGAAATGATTTCAATTTTTTCCAGTTTAGTGGGGTGTTAGCTATGGGTTTGTCATATAGACCTTTATTCTGTTGAGTTACATACATTACCTCTATTCTTAGTGTCTCCAGAATTTTTAATCATAAAAGGACTTTTGGATTTTGCAAAGGTTCTTCTATATAAGTTGAGATAATAACATGATTTTTGTCCTTGCTTCTGTTTATGTACCACATTATGTTTATTGATTTTTGTATATTTAACCAGTCTTGCATTCCTGAAATGAAACCAACTTGATCATGGTGTATGATTTTTAATGTGTTGTTAAATTTTGTTTACAAGTAGTTTTTGAAATAATTTCCATCTATGTTTATTTAAAAGACTGGGCTCTAATTCTCTTATTGTGTTCTTGTCTGGATTCTGGAATGAGAATGATTCTAACATGGATTTTATAGAACAGTGTTTAGTGTTCTTTCCCTTTCTACTTCATGGAAAAGTTTGAGGAATATTGGCATTTAGCCTAGTTTTAAAATGGATGACTCTGCTCTTCATTTGGAGACATTAACTCACTGAGAATGTTATTTGAACTGGTAAAGGATGTTGTGCTTTTTTATTTATTTACAATCTGAGGCACATTTAAAAAAATTCAAAATGTTATGGCTAAGCTAACATACAACAACTAGAACAACAACAACAACATGATAATAATGTGAAGATAATTATCTTGGCATTAGGAGTGTGTAACACACTTGTATTTATTCCTCAGCACAGTGTTCTACATTGGGAGTCTTAAAGATACTTGGTGAGTGAATGAAGGAATAGAAATACAAATATAATGTGTGTGTGTGTGTGTGTGTGTGTGTGTGTGTGTGTGTGTGTCTGTGTGTGTGTGTATGTGTGTGTGTGTATATGAACCTGGCCTCCCTGAGTGTCTTTTAAGCTTATCTGAAAGTTCTGATTTCTATTTTGCCATATGCCTTGAAGGATCACTTAGTGAATAGTAGCTCTGTTGCTGTTTGTCTAAGGAGTTGTACTCAATGGAAGGCTCAATTCAGCCATTGTGCATTTGTTCCCTCTCACTGATCCTTGCCTGACTATAATAAATATTTGAATTTTTCCTTGTTTCTGCTTCTCTCTTGCTACCTACCTACCTTTCTGTTTTCTTTTTATTATTTAATTTTATCCTGAGTATCAAACACAGACCCTTGAACATGGAAGGCAAATGCTCTACCACTGATCTATATCCAGTTTTTGTTTTTTTTGAGCCATGCTGTCACTACATAGCCTAGGCGGGCATTGAACTCTCAGTCCTACTGCTTCTACCTCCCTCATGCTGGAATGACACAATGCCCATCTCTGCTTCTTTGTTAGACTGTATACTGCTTTGCATTATCTTTCTTATTATAGACCTCCCTGGTCCCTATTTTACCTGCCCTTACTAGCACTATCTTCCTGGACAGCCACTGCTCTCCAGGTGGACTAGTGTACTAGGGCTCAGGGGAGGGGTGGCAGGTTGGCAAGAGGAAGAGGGCATATCATTCCTAATGTGAGAGAGAGCGAGCTTCATTTGAAAAGTGGTCCATGGTGGTCTGATTTGATCTAGTTTGGACAAGGCAGCTGAGGTCTACCATGTGGGATATTTGGATTTGGTTTAGGAATTAGATGAGATCAAAACTATCAGGAGTGGAAAGGTAAAGACTTTTGGCTCTAAACATCAAGTTGCAGAAAAGTTTGTAGAGTACATTATTGTTCTGGTGTAAGCATATAATACAAATATGCATAGACGGAGGAGGGGCAGAATGAGCAGTTCATACTAAGATGGGGACAGTGCCCATCTTTGGATGATAGGAATGGGGAGCATTAAGTATAATTTTTTTTACCCAAATGTATTTTCTAATTAATGCTACTATTAACATTATAGAAGGTTACTGTTCAAAAACTGGCTGTTGGAGAGGAATATATGGTGAATCTCCTCAGATATAGATGAGGATGAGTTATCAGCTTGTTATTGTGGGTAGATAAGGCAAGGCAGGTGATGGAGTGCTTTGAAGGCTAGCCTACAGATAAATAATATATGTCACCAGCAAAAAGCTTAGTGCAGTGGCTCATGCCTGTAGTTCTACTTACTTGGGAGGCTGAGAAGATTGTAGTTCAAGGCCAGCCTGGGCAAAAGTTCATGAGACTCCATCTCAACTAATAAAAAGCTGTGAGTGATAGCAAATACCTACCATCTCAGTTACTCAGGATGTATAAATAGGATTGTTTGGGTCAGCTTGGGTAAAATGAGAGCCCAGGAAATACCTAAAAATAGCAAAAACAAAGAGGGCTAGAAGAGTGTCAAGTGGTAGAGCACACACCTAAGTTTCAAACCCCAGTATTCTCAAGAAAAAAAGGGATAAAAACTTCTTACCTTTGAGCTAATAGTATTTAAGATAAAATTATCAACTTGTGTGAATTTAGTGACTTACTTTCCTAATTATGTCTTACATTGATAATAAAATGTTTCTATTCTCAGATTATACACAGATTGTGCTGGAAAGAGCTCAGAAATGAGCTGCGTGGCTGGGGAAGCCAGCCTGGGATTTAAATTTTACAGAGATAATGCTGGGCTCATGGTATTAAGAGTTTGGCAGAAATCCCCAGGAGTTAAGAAATTTCAAACAAAGGCTGACAGGAGACATTTGGCTGGAGAAGGAAAAAGTCTGGTAGAGCTGAAATGCATCATACATTAGGATCATCACCAATGCAATGACTTTTCACTGCCAAATCACTGCAGAGAGAATTAAAAAAAACAGTTTTGTTTGTTATAGCTCTGTTTTTCTAAGCTTAAGTAGGGAGAAAGCTATAGAAGTGATGAACTAGAATCACAGCAAAAGCAGGGCATACTCAGGTGACCAGGTAATGAAGCTGTATCTCATGTGGGAGGTGGAGTCCAAAGTGAGTAGCAAAAGTAAAAATGGGATGCTCAAAAATTCCCTTGAAAGTTTCCTCTAGCAATTCCATGTTACAGATCAGCAGGTTGAACCAGTGTTGCAACAAAGAAACATTTCTTTGTTTGAGACCCAGGCATGCTTGGTTTGTATTTAGGGGCCATAATATTTAGGTATCATGTATTTAGGGGCAAGGAGTACTTTATATCCTGGACCCGCCTTCAGCCTGTCTGGAGGCTCATAGAAACTTAAGCCAATGTAAGGAAGAGCAGATGCACATCTTCCATCTCTACTTAGGCCCACATTTTTCCTTTTTGTTCCCTCATTTTCCTTCTCATTGCCGCCATATGCATTCTGTCTCTTTTCCTCCTCTTCAGTCCCCACCTGGTCTCTATCTCTTCTGAGTGAGTGTGTGGGGGCACTGTGCCATTTGGATTGTAGGCACAGGAATCACTCCTATGTAGAATGGGGTGGGGATAGTGTTCTGTCCTGTGTAGATGCACAGTTATTTTTCTGGACAAACTTAGTCTTTTTTTTTTTTGTAATTGCTTTAACCACATGTATTTAAATATACTCTTAAATGCTTTACAATTTTGTTATTTTCAATAGTTCCACTAATCTTATTTCTTTTTTATTTTTTATTTTTATTTTTTGTGAACATACTGTACAGAGGGGTTACAATTACATGGGCAAGATAATGAGTACATTTCTTATCAAGCATTGCAGCCTCCTCCTTTGTTTACCCTTCACATCCCTTCCCAGCCTCCTCCCGCCCCCCCCCATCTAATCCTCCCCCCCCCCCCCACCAAAGTTGTAAAGTTCATTTTCGACATGACAACTTGTACATTCTCATTGTTGCAACGGGTCCACCTGTATCCTTAAACGACTTGTTCAAACTTAGTCTTGAGAGGACTTGTGTCACCTTGAAGATAACATCTGAACAATGCCTGAGGGCATCCAATATGGTGTAGATGCTTTTAAGATATTCAGGCTTGCGGGGCGCTGGTGGCTCACGCCTGTAATCCTAGCTACTCAGGAGGCTGAGATCTGAGGATCGCGGTTCAAAGCCAGCCCGGGCAGGAGAGACCGTGAGACTCCTATCTCGAATAAACCACCAGAAAACCGGAAGTGGCGCTGTGGCTCAAGTGGTAGAGCGCTCGCCTTGAGCTGAAGAGCTGAGGGACAGCGCCCAGGCCCAGAGTTCAAGCCCCACGACCGACAAAAAAAAAAAAAAAAAAAAGATATTCAGGCTTCATCCACAAATTCCTAGATTTCCTAGTTGTGTGGGTTTCTGGGAGTTGTTATGAGCCTGTTTGAGATGTGGGATACACTGGTGAGTCATGGACTGAGAGCCCTGTGGAGTTTCAAAGGAAGGTCTTCCAAAGTTGAGTGGATGAGACTACAGCTGCCTTTGTCCACTTCAAGACACTTGGAGACCTTGTATTTACAGAAGCAAGATCCCTGGATAAGGTTGTGCTGATACTTAGCCAAGCAAGAGCCCTGGATGAGGGGTGTACTGCTGTTTAGCCCCAGACAGAGCCATGGATGAGGGGTGTGCCGCCACTTAGCTCCAGCAAGAGCCCTGGTTGTGAGGTGTACTGCCCTTAGCTCCTTGTTCTTCAGATGGACTTTCTCAGCTTTTATGTTTGTGGTATATTTTGTAACAGACAGTTTTGGTAACAGAGTTGAGGGGAGTAAAAGACTGAAAATGGTAGTATCAAACCAATAGCTGCTCAGTGGTTATAGTCAGAGTCTCCAGAGTCTGGGTGCCGGGAGATATGTCTCTGGTTGTAGACTGTTTATCTAGTCACCCTGCCAGCACTCCCTCACTGTTGGGCTGTTCACTCCTGCCTGTGTTCTGTATTATAACTATGATCCAGGAGTATGTGGGGTTTCATGAAACACACTTGCGCTCTGTGCTCTCTTTGGGTATGTTAGTTCTTGAGTCTTCTGCTTAGTACTTCTGGGCCTGGAATCTGTGCTCTTCTTTACCAGGTGGGGACTAGCCCTGTCTTTCCTCCTCAGGACTCTTGCTCTGAAGGATGCAAAGGCTCTATAAAGTCTAAAGGGCTAGAGGTAGACAGGGATTTTTGTAAGAATTTTATTTGTTCTTTATTTCTAGTGTTGAGAGTTTTTTTGCCCCTTCTTTTCTTTGTCTCCAGCATCCAACTCAATGTTTGGCATATAAAAGATAGTCAAGCAATGAACAGTAAATTTAGCTTCAAAAATATTTTTTGTCTTTAGCATTGCATCAGTTTGCTACCCAGCCAGACTTCTCTGCAGAGCAGTATCCATGATGCAGAAGCCAGCCCAATTGTGGTCTGGCAGCACCCATCACATATGGGGACAACGGGAGCATTCGGTATCTCTGGTTTGGAGCATGGACTGAAAGGCAGTCATGTTTAGGTACTTTCTTTGGGACACATTCTTCCCAGTATGCACAACTGGATTACCACATGGCTGTGTGCAAGGAGCATTTTGTTCAGTCTGGTTTGAGATCTTCTGAGGGTTTTCATTATTATAATATTATAATATTATAGTGTATCAATGGGCGTCTCTTCCATAGCCTTACAGATTTCATTTTCTTTAATTGGGGTGGGGAAGGAGGATGAAAATAGCATTTACTTGGCATTCTTGCCTTTTAGAGCTGTGGGTTATTGATTCAGGGCCCTAAAATGGTAATGCTTGGAAGTTAAGTTTCCCCTGGGAAGGCCTAGTGTTAAAGGGCAAAGGGAAAATGATTAGAATTTAAATCTCCAGACTCCACTGAACTTGTGGCTTCATTAAAACACGGAGGGGAGGAGGAAATGATCTGGCTGCTGCAGTAGGCTTTGTTTAACACTTGCATCCAGAAACTGATAACTCAGGATTATAGCCTTCACAAGGGGATCTACTCAGCCAAGTGCAAAGAGCCAGCCAGTGGACAGGCAGCATTTACTGTCAGGTGTCAGTTTGGGCCAATCAATACTAGTGACGTATCTCTTATTTTCTAAGGGAGACCATAACCCTTGGCTCTAGTTTTCTAGTGAAATCTTTTCTGCCTGTTTTGGAACATGTAATCACCAAGTCACACACACTCTTTGTTCTTTGATGTATCACTCTTTAGAAATTTGCTTTTCCCAAGTTGGTTTTCCTTTTAGACTACTTATCTGATACCTACCATTACTACTTTAAATACTATATACTCCGATCTGTTTTTAGCAGAGGCGAGCAATGTGGAATAATAGGAAGTAGACTGTAATGACAAATAAACTTTGCCACCAAACAAATGTATGACCTTGGACAAATCACTGGGCCTTCCTGAACATCTACTGAGCTATAGAGAAGGGCTTGGATGAATGACTTCTAAGGTTTCTTTGAGGGTTGAAATGTTACTCTTTATAAAAGAAGATGCAGTGTGTTAGTTTTCCAACCTTCAGCTAATAAAAAATCATAACTATTTACATGTAGTCTTTTTTGAGAGGGTACAGTATTAGGGTTTGAGCTAAGGGTCTCATGTTTGCTAGGTTAAGTACTCAACTATTAAAGCCACATCTTTATCCCTATTTTTATTTAGAATGTGTGGAGAAAAAGGCCCTGTAGTGTGGTATGTTTGTGCAGGAGTTCTGGAGTAGAATGCTTGGTGTGGGATCCTTGCTCTGAAGCTTAGTAGCTGACAGTTGATCATGGCTAAATATTCAATTTCTGAGTTTCAGTTTTCTCATCTATAAAATGAGAGCATTAACAGGGTTAAATTAGATAATAAGTGAAAAGCACTGTTAGCCTAAGTACATAGTAACTGCTCCTATCAACTTGTTTCCCCAGGGGTTTGCTTTTTACTGCTTCATTTTAAGTATTTATATATATATGTATATGTGTGTTTGTATATATGCACATATACATATATATATATGTATGATGTTTAAAAATGCCATTACTTCTGTCTGAATATGTAAATACCTTGGCTGAGCAGAATATGTGAGGGGAAGGAATAGCACTACAAAGATGTGGCGTTGTGTACCCAGTAACAATACATACTGGATTGTTGCTGTTTCATAAAGGTACTGCTTCTCTTGCCTGGAAGGGACAAGAATTGGAAGAATAGAAGACAGAAAGGAGATAGAAAGGAAAGAAACAAATGAAGATAGATTAATGTGTTCACCATTTTTAAAGAATCATGCAACAGATTTTGTATGTTGATAGACCCTGTTGCTGTGTCTATGAAAACACACATGACACAAATTGCTAAAGTGTGGTAAACAGCATTGTCCCCCTTCATTTGGGTGTACAGTATAATGTACTTCAGAGCTGCAAGCTTCAAATTGAAACCCAAGTCCTTGTTTGGGGACTTGTAATTAAAGACAAAGGTGTGTAGGTTTTCACTTAAAATGCTATGTTGGCTAGTCATCTTATTGTCAGTAAGTAGCTAGCTTACTTGAGCTGGTTCATGTGCAAGTACCGGGTAGTGTTATAGCTCCAGTGGGTTTCTGACCATTCTGGGAGGGGGAGAGACAAAATACTGAGCAACTAGGGGTACCATAGTGTCTTGAAGGCTGATATTCAAACAATTAAAGTACAGTGTGTTCTACATGGTATAGGTTTCAGGAAAACAAAGCAAGAGACCACCCTCATGATGGAGACTGGACAGTAGCCCAGGCAGCTGTGGAAGTGAATAGAAAACTGTCCCTGTTGATCTTGGCTTTTCAATTCATTTTGTTCCAAAGTTTAGCATCACAAAGCAGAGAGCCACCTTGCTTATTGGGGTTTGATAGTCACACTGACACTTGCAGACCAGATCATTTTAACATGCTAAAATGAATCTCTTATCAACATAACCTGTCTAGTTTCATTAGTGATTTTGGTGTGTTGAGTGGAAACTTCAGCAGGAAGGTCTCCGTAAGAGGGGTGGAGGAGTTTTAAGAATTCCAGATTTGGATTAAACAGATTGATTTTGGGAATAGTGGGAAAATGAAGTGTTTTTAGTTTTCCCAAGACTGAATGTAATAAACTTTAGGTGCTGTATATGTTCAAGGTACTATACTATTTTCCTTATGTAATCAGACATTTTACTATGATTGCACTTTAAGAAATGGCCACTTAAAAAAATAACAAGGTGGGGCTGGGAAGGTAGCTCAGTGATAGAGTGCTTGCCTTGCATGCATGAGGCCTTGGGTTCAATTCTGCAGCACCACATAAGCAGAAAAAACCGGAAGTGGTATTATTGCTCAAGTGGTAGAGCACTATCCTTGAGCTGAAGAACTGAGGACAGTGCCCAGGCCCAGAGTTCAGGCCCCACGACCGATCCCCACCCCCAAAACAACAACAATAACAACAAAATAAAGGTTATAGAAACAATAGGATTAGATACCAACTGCTCAACATCATTGTAGCTTTGAAACATAGAACCATAAAACAATACAGGAACCCTGTAGGCAAGAGGCTTAGCATGGGTGCAAGTGCCAAAAAGATGTTGGAAATGCATACACAAACTAGAGGGGAAAATGCTGGCTTGCAGAAAGGTGAGATAATGCATTGAAGGTAGAGCCCTGAGCCAGCAGGGTTGCCATTAAGGTGCCGAGGAAGGAAGGAAGACGATTGAGCTGAGAACCAGAAATTACGCCTCTCCGAGCCTTGTGTGTAGGCATTCATTTAAGGTTTTCCTTAACTAAAGTCAAGGGATCTGTCTGTTCAATATCCTGCTGATGCTGTTTTATTTTTCTTTCTGAATTTGATTACATTATTCCATTCCTTTTGCCTTGGAAGAAAAAAATCACATATGAGCCAGTCCAACTTCTATGTTCTTTTGACATGAGCTAAGTGGTGCAGTAGAAAATGTGTGTTGTAGCAGAACAGACTGTGGACGTGCAAGATACAAACTCAGCACACATGGGATTGATCATGGAACTGATGATATGAGAAACAAAGTTAAATGATGGGAAGTTTGAAAGTGGCTGAAGGAAATCCCACAAGAAAAGACAAAATTCTTAAATGAGTAATTAATACTAGCAGACTGCCCCAGAGATTTATAATGGTGGGGGGGAACTCTTCAGAGGAAGAGATGGTTAGGGACAGCTTAAGACAAGATTGGGCCCTTGATTTCACTTTCCTTTTCTAACCTTTACTTTGAAGGTGAAGATAAATAAAATCAACATTTTAGTTATGCTTTGAGATGTTAAACAACTCCTAAGGATTCTATACCTATGAGCTAATTAGTGTTCTTGCCTTCTCATACTTCTTTGAACTTCTAAGCACTTAAAAAAAGCTCATAAAGTAGACTACTTTATGGATTCTTAATACAAAAAGAATACATGCACCTGATGCCATACACGTTCAAAGATACATATTCCAGGGATCGATCTTTAGATTTCTAAGTGTTGAGTAATTTGTGATCGTGTTGTCAGTAAATTCAATCTGATCCACTTTATCATTTCAACAGATCTATGTAATGTATGTATGTATGCATATATGTATGTATGTATGTATGTATGTATGTATGTATGTATGTATGTATGTATCTACCTACCTACCTACCTACCTATCATTTTCTGGGCATTGAACACAGGGCCACACATATGCCAGGCAAGTACTGTACTACTGAGCTACACTCTTAGCCCTCAATAGATTTTTTTTCCCCTGAACACCAGGTATCATACAGCACTATGCTAATCGCTAAACAAGATGTAGTCCCTGCCTACCTGGAGGAGCAGAAAAGAAGCATAAACAAAGTAACATGAAAGTTTAGGAGAGTAAGATAAATGCTAGCTGATAAAACTAGGAGAGTCTTGCAGAAAGTCATAAAGACTGGGAGGGCTGAGCAGACATGATAGAGGGGAAAGTATTTCTGGCAGAGATGGAACAAAATAACAAAAGTAGGAAAATGCTGAACGTGATCAGAAATAGTGAGTACAGTTGTGGATGAAGTAAAGGTTCCGTAAGGGTTTTAGATGGATGTTTAGTGAAAGACAAATTTGGAAAAGAGATTGGACCCAAATTGTGGAAGTCTTTGAAAATCAGACTGAGGAATATGATTTATTCTTTGTATTGTGGCAAACCAGTTAAAGTTTTGAAGCAGAGAATAACTTAATCAGTTTGGAGAGGGGAAAACTCACACTATTTGTGTGCCTACTATGCATGCTGTTATCAAACAGCATAGATTTTGCATAGTTTTATTTGTTTTACATACTAATCCTGAGTGTACAGAGGAATATGTGAGAGCTCTGACTTCTGTCCTGTCTTGCTGTGAACTTATGAAACTATTTAAAAAGGAGTCTGAGGAGAGCTATTTGGGAAAAGGGCCAGCCAGCAAGAGTAGGCAGAGGGACAAAAGGGGTATTGGGATGAGGTGAACATAACCTCACATTATATGCATTACTGGTGTAATATGCAGGTGTACATTGTGTACAATGTATGAATATATCATAATGAAGCCCATCATTTTGTACAATGAACAATAAATCCACAACATCACTTCACATTCAGTAGATTTGTTATAATAAAACAATTTAGCGAAAAAGAAGTGTTGGTGAGGTGAAATGTTGGGTGCTGTTGGCTCTCAAGAGACTGAGCTCTGAGGATCGCAGTTCAAAGCCAGCCTGGGCACGAAAGTCCGTGAGACTCTTTTTTTTAAAAAAAATATGCTTTTTATTGTAAACATACTGTATGGAGGGGTTACAGTTACATGAGCAAGGTAATGAGACCATTTCCTATGGAGCATTGTTACACCCTCCTTTATTTTTCCCCTATCATCCCTTTCCTCTCCACTTCCCCAACTCCTCCCCTTCCTAAGTTGTAAAGTTCATTTTCAACATAGTATCTTGTACATCTCGTTGTTACAGTGGTTCACCCTGTATCCTTATTTACGCATTTTGTTATTTCCCTTCCCCTCTCCAAATTAGAAAAATGTATATACAAGATGCAGGGCACTGACATCAAATACAGTGAAAACAGGGATTATACTTTGGGGGAAGAACATATAAAAGAAACAAAAAAATCACATAGTACATTTTAAATATGTTAAAAACAATAGTTAGAAAGAAAAAAAACCAGTTGTGTCCCTATCTTGGGGTTCATTTCGCTTAGCATCAGGTCATATGCTACATATAGCTTTTGATCCTTGACTGTTTGTCCTAGACTTATATTAGTTATTGCAAGTAAGGGAAACTATGGGACCTATATTTTTCTTTGGGCCTGGCTTACTTCACTTAATATAATTTTTTCCAGGTCTTTCCATTTCCTAACAGATGAGGCAATGTCATTCTTTCTGATAGGGGCATAGAGTTCCTATATATATATATATATATATATACATATGTATATATGTGTGTGTGTATATATATATATATATATATATATATATATATATATACATACATATGTATATGTGTGTGTGTGTGTATATATATATATATATATATATATATATATATATATATATATATATATATATATCACAGTTTCTTGATCCATTCCTCTACTGAGGGGCTATGGGTTGGTTCCACATCTTAGCTATGGTGAATAATGCTGCGATAAACATAGTTGTGCTGGTGGCTTTAGTATAGCCTTGTTTGTGATTGTTTGGGTAAATGCCCAAAAGTGGGATTGCAGGGTCATAGGGGAGCTCTATGTGGAGTCTTTTGAGGATCCTCCATACTGCTTTCCGACAGTTTACACTCCCACCAACAATGCAGTAGGTTTCCATCAACAATGCAGTAGAGTTCCACCAACAATGCAATAGAGTTCCCCTACAGCATCTGTTGTTATTCGAGGTGAGGTAGAATCTCAGTGTTGTTTTGATTTGCATTTCTTTTATGGCTAGAGAAGTTGAACATTTCTTCATGTGTCTATTGGCCATTCTTATTTCCTCTTCAGAGAAGTTTCTCTTTAGGTCTTTAGCCCACTTATTTATCGGGCAGTTGCAGTTGTTTCTTTGAGGATTTGTTGTAGGGGGATTTAGTTTTTTGAGTTCTAAGTATATTTTAGATATGAGATACTTGTCCATTGTTTGGCTAGTGAAGATCTTGTCCCAGTTCATAGGCTTTCTCTTGATCTTGCTAGCTATGTCCTTTGCCATGCAGAAACTCTGCAGTTTCCAGTGAGACTTTTGTTTTGTTTTGTTTTTTTAATTGTGAAAATACTGTACAAAGAGGTTACAATTACATGAGCAAGGTAATGAGTACATTTCTTATCAAGCATTGTTGCCTCCTCCTTTGTTTCCCCTTACCATCCCTGCCCTCACACCTCCCTCCCCCACTAAAGTTGTAAAGTTAGTTTTTCGACATAACATCTTGTACATCTCATTGTTGCAATGGGTCCACCTGTATCCCTATTTAAACAATTTGTTTTTTCCCTTCCCCTCCGCAAATTATACCAACATCAAATACAGTGAAAACAGGAGTTATACTGTGGGGGAGGAACATACAAAGCAACAAAGAAATCATCTTATAAATATGTTAGAAACAATAGGAAAAAAGAAAAACCATTTGAGTCCTTATCTTGGGGTTCATTTTGCCTAACATCAACTTATCTGACCATTTCTGCTTGTCTCAGATATTTACTAGTTATTGCAAATAAGGGAAACCATGAGACTTATGTTTCTTTAGGCCTGGCTTTCTTCACTTAACATAATTTTTTCCAAGTCCTTCCATTTCCTAACAAATGGGGCAATGTCATTTAAAATATACTTGGAACTCAAAAAATTAAATTCCCCAACAACAAATCCTCAAAGAAACAACTGCCCAATAAATAAGTGGGCTAAAGACTTACAGAGAAACTTCTATGAAGAGGAAAGAGGAATGGCCAATAGACACATGAAGAAATGCTCAACCTCCTTAGCCATAAAAGAAATGCAAATCAAAACAACACTGAGATACCACCTCACCCCAGTTAGAATGGCTATAATCAAGAACTCGAATAACAACAGATGCTGGAGGGGATGTGGACAGAAGGGAACCCTACTGCATTGTTGGTGGGAGTGTAAACTTGTTCAGCCACTTTGGAAAGTAGTATGGAAGTTCCTCAAAAGACTCCACATAGAGCTCCTCTATTACCCAGCAATCCCACTTTTGGGCATTTACCGGAATGATCACAAACAAGACCATACTAAAGCTACCAGCACAGCTATGTTTATTGCAGCATTATTTACCATAGCTAAGATATGGAACCAACTCAGATGCCCCTCAGTAGATGAATGGATCAAGAAAATGTGGTATATATACACAATGGAATTCTATACCTCTATCAGAAAGAATGACATTGTCCCATGAGACTCTTATCTCCAATTAACCACCAGAAAACCAGAAGTGGCACTGTGGCTCAAGTGGTAAAGCTCTTGCCTTGAGCTGAAAAGCTGAGGGACAGCACCCAGGCCTGGAGTTTAAGCCCATGACCAGGAAAAACAATGAAATTGAGCCTGTTATAAACAAACAGATGAGCAAATAAAGTCTATTGAGCCAGGTATGGTAGTATACACATATAATTCCAGTACTTGGGAGACTGAATGAGGAGGATCACAGTTTGAGGCCAGCCTGAGCTAAACAGCAACATCTTGTTTCAACAAAACAACAAAAAAGAATGGTAGTAGTAAGTATATACATGTATGGAAAGGTCATAATGAAACACTGTTTTGCACAATTAATATTTGCTCATAAAGTCTTAACTTTTACACATGGATATTATATCCCCACTTAACAATGAGCACATTTCCTGTCTTCTTTCTACCTCCATTTGACAAAGATTATGTGCAACAAGGGTGGGGGTTGACCTACCATAGACAACAGGTGATGAGGGGCTTATATAGCAGGAATAATGGGAATGCATTGCTTATGGATACAGACTTGGGAGGCTCATGACATTCAGATGACAGCAGGAATACTGAAGTCCTTGGTTAACTGGGAGAATATCTTCATTGGGTGACCAAATATTTAATGTGCACCCATCATCTATCTACCCAATACTGGTTTAAGCAATGAGGCTTCTGCATTAAATAAAATCAGGTCTCTGCTTCATGGTGGTCATGTCCTAGTATAAGAGACAGACAATAAGTACATTGTCTGGGAAATGATGTTAAGTGCTTAGAACAAACACAATTATGATGAAGGGATAGGATGCAATTTTATCTTGGGTAGACTAGAAGGTTTTGGTGGAGGAGAGTTGTGAACAGAAACAAGAGAGGGAGGGGAGGAGGGAGAGAGATAAGGGTGAAAGGAAGGAAGGGAAAAAGGAAGGGAGGGAGGGACAAAGGGAAGAAGGGTTGAAGGGAAAGGCCATGTAGCTGCTGGGGAAGAATAGCCAAGCAGAGGGACACTCAAGGGTAAAAGCCTACATTAGGGACAATCTAAATGAACTGCTGACAGGCATAGTGGTATAAAATAAGGTCAATGAGGTCAAACAGGTAGCTGTGGGGAGGACAGATCATGTAGGAGTAGAAGGCCATAAATAAGAATATTGTTTTACTTTAATGAGAGGACATCAGGTTTTGAGTAAAATAGTGACACAATGGGACTAGTGCTTAGAAGGTTCCTCCTGGCTGCTGTGTGGGAATAGGCTGTATTAGACAAAGGCCAGACCATGAGGCTATTTGAGAGATCCTTGTCATCTAGGAAGAAAAAAATGCTGAATCCTAAGAAGTGGTTGGTTTTTCTTTTCTTTCTTCTTCTTATTTTGTCTTTTCTTGATACTGGAGATTGAACTGGGCAAATGCTTTGCCACTTAGCTACATCCCAGTTCTCTTTTTTTCTTTCGCCTTGCCTTGCCATCTCCCTCCCTCCTTCTTCCTTTCCTTCTTTCTTCCTCCTCTCCTCTCTTCCTTTCCTTTCCTTTCCGTTCCCTTCCTTGTCCTTTCCCTTCCCTTCCCTTCCCTTTCCTTTCCCTTCCTTTCCCTTCCCTTCCTTCCTTCCTTGCTTGCTTGCTTGCTTCCTTCCTTCCTTCCTTCCTTCCTTGCTTGCTTGCTTGCTTGCTTGCTTGCTTCCTTCCTTCCTTCCTTCCTTCTTTCCTTCCTTGCTTCCTTCCTTGCTTGCTTGCTTGCTTTGCTTTCTGAATTGTGTGATGAATGGGATGTAAAATATGAGAGATATGGTGGAGCCAGCTGGTAGACTGGAGTTATCATTTATTGAGAGGGACAGAGTGTGGAGAAAGAGGGTTTAGAGAAAGGATTAATGATTGGATTAATGGTGTAGTTTTTTGATGCCTATTACATATTGGAGTGGGATTTGAATATATATTTGGAATTCAGTGCAGTTGTAAATTTTTGAGTTGTAAATGATAACTGTGCCATTTGCCTTGAAATCACACAGTATAAGTGGAAGAGAGGGAATATAGGAAGTTTGAGATAGCACATCACTGCCGCGAGCAAAGGAAAGTGTTTCAGACTTAACAATACCATAGCTAAGAATGTGTATAGATTTTACAAATAGGTGTAATAGATAGAAAAGAGGTCTGAAAACCCAAGTCTTAGGTACTCTAATATTTAGAAAGGTAAGGTGAAGAACTAGGCAGTGAAACCAAGAGATAACAGCTGGTGAATGGGAAATGATGAATAGATGCTTGACTATTATTGCTCTTTCTGTATCCAGCCTCTTGCCTCTGCCATTCCTGTATGGAAAGATGATAGACTTTAGAAAACTGAAGAGGTTGCAGCCTTTGACACAAAAAGAAAAACATGTTTCCAGGGAGAGGAAGGATCAAGTAAGATGAGACAGAAAGTTGATCAATGGTCATTTGTGATCTTGCTTAGAGAAGTTTTGGTCAAGATTTTTCATGAAAAGAAAAGTGGGAGACACAGTAGTAAGAATATGTAGTTTCATGTACTTTGAGATTCTGTTACTAGTTAGGCTTTTGGATGAATTTGTCCATTAATAATTATAAAATCTCTATTATTGCAGAGGTAACAATGTTACCTCTGTATTCCTTGCTGCTTTTTGGTTTCAAGACTGCTTTATTTGATGTTAATATTAAGGCTAGTTGCTCTAAGTCTCTGAAATAGGATTTGGTCTTATGTTGTACTTTTTAGCTCTTATTCCATTAGATAATTAAGACTCCAAGCTGAAGGTATTTACCCTGGATGTAGATGTATTTGCTCTGTTGTTAGGCATTCTTATCTTCTGCTCATTAGATTGTTAACTGGTGTTGTATTACCAATGAACAATTATCAAAGTTTAAATCAACAGACAGTCCTCCCAAAAAATCTAATCTATTGTGTTATCTATACTTTGAAGATGGCAAGAGGGGAATATCATATTCTCTGTGCCTCATTTATATTAGAGACAGCCTCGAGATTCAGTGGGACTGCTTCACTGATGATGTGGGAAACATCAGTCTAAATAATGATAATAATAATAACAACAACAACAACAATATGCCTGGCATAGTTGTCATAATTGCAACTCTGGTACTGTGGATTACTATATTCATATTTGTATCTTGAGGGAAGGTGCAGAGAATTTACCTTGAAAGTTGATTGGTTTGGATGATGGTTCATTTTCTTTCTTTTGATGGTTTGGATCATACCAATAGTCACGTTCTCTCAGGACTCCTGTGCCCTTCTCCTTAGGAGGCTCATGTCGTTTGTTACAATGGACTAATTAAGCTCTGCCGTGGGGTCTGGGCTGGTTCTGCAATGCTGATCTTTTAGCTGTAAGTCAGAATGTTGGCTGCCTACTGGTATCCAGTTTGCACTTTAGCCAAAGCTTAAAGAATGGGCACATTCTCTCTCTGTGCCTCCTGCCAGGATACCTCTAGAATGCCTTAAAAATAGATGGAAGGGATACTTTGATTACTTTTTTTAAAAATCTAATCTATTGGTGTGTCAGAGAAATATATGTTTGCAAATATAAATAGAACGTAATTTTTTATCAGAAAAAATAGCCTTTAAATCTTGCAGTTTTCTTTGGCAGAGAACTAGTATTAACATCTGGTTACCAAACTGTGGTACCCTTAAGAGAATTGGAGTTGGTCCAGTTTCTAATAAAATATTGGATTAACTGACTTCACTTGAGTTTTTATTATTTTTAAGTACATTTTTAAGCCTCTGTTCTCCCTGTAATTTGCAGTTTGCATTTCCTTGTAAGCAGTGATTTTAGTTTACATGATGAATCACTCTCTGTACCAACATTTGTAGGATACCACAAAAAATATCATCAGAGTGAAAAATGCCAGGTTACTGAAATGCTGCAGACAGGGAGGCTCCATCTCCTAATAAGGCAGCTCCCTCCTGCAGTCCTTCTGGGGGCAGGGAGGAGCTGCTCTCATTGGACACTGGTCTTGTACCAGGAACTTTACGTGAGTTCCTTCAGGTTTGCCAAAAGCCTCCTAAGGCAACTCATTAATTTCTCATAACAATCTGCTGAATCTAGAAGGGCAGATGTTTTAATTTATATTGGAATAGCTGGGAATCTCAGATAGCGAGGGATGTGTGGATTGCCACTCTGCTGATCGGTGGTGGAGCCTGGGACCAGACCTCAAAGTCTACATTTCTAGTTTGTTCTTTCCACTGCATTTCCTTACGCGTACTTAAAAAAAAAAGATCGTATCACTGTAAAAAACTTTTATGGCTTGTTTTTCTAGTTTAGTCCTTTTTTTGAACAACTTTATGTCTTGTGCATGTGTGAGCTAGATATTAAGTTTGTTTTTATCTTGTAGGAGTTTGTAGTAGGTTGGATAAGGTAGGTATGAAGCAAAGGCTAGAAGTGACAACCTACAGGTGTTAACTTCTTAGATCCCAGCAAAGTTGTAATTTAGGTAATCCTTCCTTGTGACAGACTGGAAGAGCCAAGACTAGAGCACACATCTGTAAAAGTGGGGATAGAAGATTATAAGTGAGGATTAAAAGATTATAAGGCAGACAATATGTCAAGTATTTTGACAGGACCTGGCCCAGAGTAGCTGATCAATAAATATTAGTTTCACTTTCATGCTTTTCTGTTTCAGAGTAAGTGGGTTAAGAAGGTTGAGAGTTATCTTTGATCTCATGGACAGGAACTGTAGAGAGGAGTGAGAAAAAGTAAATAAATCACACTTTTCTTTTATGGAAATCTAACCAGAAAATTATTACTCTTTTGCAGAAAGGCTCATTTGTGACTAGATCTTACACTTAGCATGTAGAATTGTGCAAGCCAATACTTTATTGCCATGTTTCTTATTCTTAATTTCTCCCACATTCTTTAGTATCTGAATTCCTATAATCATGGGGTTAGTTTGGGGATTTGTTTTACTGTCATATGTGTTTAGAAGGTATTTAATTTTTTTTTGTGTGAGTATAGACCCATAAGTTTACACTGTTCCAAAAGATTTTTGGTTTTTGTTTTTTGTCAGCTGTGGGGCTTGAACTCTGGGTCTGGGTGCTGTCCCCAGGCTCTTCAGCTCAAGGCTCTAGTGCTTGAGCCATAGCACCACTTCTGGCTTTTTCTGTTTATGTGGTGCTGAGAATCAAACCCAGGGCCTCATGCATGAAGGACAAGCACTCTACCACTAAGCCACCTTCCCTGCCCTGTTCCAATAGTATTAACTGACCTTATTATCCTGCATATTCTGTTGCATTTAGACAAATAGACAAAAAATTTGTTTCTCTTTTATGAGTTCTACCTAGAATCCACCACATCTACAGCACACCAAGTGTGCTTACTTTGGTGTTTGCTCATCTGAATTAGCAGTAGAGCTTTGACTTTTGTCAGAAGTGGAATCTTTACCATACATTCTTTTTTATTTTGAAATAATGTGAGGCTTATAGAAAAGTTTCAGAGTTAGAACAGCATTCCTGTATACCCTTCACCTCACTTCCTTGAATGTTAACATCTGTGTATAAGTATAGTATAATTAGCATGGAAACAATACTATTAACTAAATCGCAGCTCATTTAGTTTTCACATTCTCCCACCAATGTCCTTGTTTGATTCTAGGATACAATTCGGTATTTCACATTACATTTCATCATGATGTCTTTTCCCCTCAAGTGACTTTCCTTGCCTTCCTTTTTCAGTCTTCATTTAGCATTTCTCTTGGTGAAAGTCAGTTGTTGCTGAGTTCTTTCAGCTTAAAAAAAATATTTTGAATGGTGGTAAAATATGCATAACATAATTTACTCTTTTTTGTTGAGTGACTTATTGATTCCTTCTTTATCTGTACATCTGTTTAGTTTGTTTATATCCTCTCGATTTTGATAGTTCATATAGAAATTTAGCCTTAGCTTAAACTTTGTAGTAGATCTGTGTGGTACCTCCCCTGCCCTGGCTCACTCCCTGACTTGAGAATCCACAGAGTAGCTGGGTTTCAAACAAGAAGTCCCTCTCAAATGGCACCTGGATCTAGCAATCTGAGAAGTAATAAAAGTAGAGTCACTGTCAGATCAAATCCCCACACCGAATTCAAGGCTTGTGAGAGCTGCAGTTTCTTTTGTGCTAGGACTGCCAGCCTGCTGTCACCAGGGCTTCTTGCACCTTCTGGTCACCTTGTGACTATAGCTCTGGCTTCCACTCCCTTCCATTGTTTTCTTAGTTAATATGTAGGTATTCTTGTATTAGGAAATACTTTTGAACTTGGTTGTTACTAAGTTGCTTGGAAATGGTCTGATCTTATGTCCTGTCTGTTGTACAGTATTCTGCCCTTGAACTTTAGCCCCTTCAGCCTCTCTGAGCACCCAACTCTGTCTTCTCAACCATCTGGACCTCTAAGCTCTTTTCTGGGTTACCCTTCCAGAGTTGCAGTCTCAAAACTCTCTAGGAGGTGAGCTTGGGTGGTCATATAGATTCCCGCTTGCTTTCTTCTTTCTCAGGGACATCAGTCCTTTGTTGCTTCTTGTCTAGTGTCTCAAAACTGTCACGTTTTCATTAAGGTTTTGGTTATTTAAGACAATTGGTAGGTGAAATTTTGTTCCTGTCATTCCATCCTGGCCAAAGCAGAATTTGAGCCATTTATTTGATCTCCTTATAAGTTACTCATCAATAGAATGAATACAACACTGCGATTTTGAGGACTGAATAAGATAATATCTCAGGACAGTTATCTTAGCACTTAGAACAGTTGCCAGCACATGCTAAATACTTAGTATGTTGGTTGCTGTTACTATTAACCCATAAAAAAGGAGGATACCATACATGGCTCATAGCAGTCTGGGACACCAGGATCAGTGGACAATCTGTTTTATTTTGATTTTCCTTCTCTGATTTGTAGTATAAAAAGCAAGTACTGTTAGTGGGACTATTTTTTCATCCTTTCCTTCCATGTCTATTATTTTTTTTACAAGGACTAATAATCATTTTCAATATTTGAAATAATATAGAAGTAGTATTTTCTTTGAGTTCATCTTTGATGTTGGGTCAGAAGAAGAGCTCAGCAGTTGGGATCTCATGCTGCAGTCAAACCTGGAGGCAGGTCCTTGTTTTCCCTGTCAGTTTGCAGCAGCATGCTCATTCCACCTGCCCAGTCCTCACTTCTGCAACAAGGCAATGCCTCAGTCCAAAGGGATAGTGGGAGAATTAGGTCAAGTAGGTATACATAAACTCTTTCACACAGAACATGTCACATACCTGGAGCTTAATAAATGCTAACTGTTGTAAAGTTCATCTTAGAGATCTAAAACTGAAATCACTGTAGCTAATGCCAACTTCCTAGGCCATGCTTTCCCTTTTGTGGCCTTTTCAACATACAACTTGCTTAATATCAGTTTACAGAATGTATCCACATATGTTTTTATCTGTGTGTGTGTGTGTGTGTGTGTGTGTATGTATGTTTGTATGTGTGTGTGTGTCAGAGCCTGTGCTTGTTAGATAGGCGCTCTATCTTTTAGTTTATTTTTATTTTTTTCCAGAGAAGGTGTCTTGTGTCTCCTTAACTTTGCTGAGCTAGTCTCAAACCATGATCCTTTTGACTTTGCTTCTGGAGTAGCTGGGATTACAGGCATGTGCCACCACACCTGAGCCTTTAAATACATTTGTGTCTTACTCATTATCTGAATCATTGTTTTTAATTTCTAGGGAAGAAATAGAAACTCAGAGATGATAAGGAATGATCTGTCCAAGCAGCTAGTAAATGGCAGGGCTATAACTAGACTAGGTACTAGAGAATTCTTGTTTTAGGGTGGTACCAGTAATTCTAGGTTTCTGTGGTATGTATATTATATTAGTTTTTGTCCCTGACCTGGAGTGTGAACTCAAGGCCTGGGAACTGCCCCTGACCTGTTTTGCTCTAGGCTAGCACCCTACCACTTGAGCCATAGCCCCAATTTTGGCTTTTTGGTGGCAATTGTAGATCAGAGTCTCATAGACTTCCCTGCCCAGGTTGGGTTGGTTTTGAACCACTATCCTCAGAATGAGCCATTGGTGCCCAGCTTATATTATTTATATAATACCTATTTTGCTATTTAAATCCCCAACTTGCAGATTACTTATTATTTTATTATTAAGTAAGTAATACACATTTAGTTAAGGAATTGCTTAATAATAATTCTGTCTTTACTATGTTCCTGAGAGATTTTCATTTAGAAACCGAGTATCTTCTTTGTAGAAAAATGTACTACCTTTTCTTTTTAGACCAAAGCTTTTCTAGAATCATATGAAATGGAGCTGCTATTTGCCAATTTCATGGAAGTTGTAGTAATTCCTTTAGAAGATTCCATTTATAGATCAAATGTCTATGACTAAATATAATTACTTACAGCTAAATCTGATCAAAGCAGTAAGCTCAAAATAGCTTACATGGAATTTAAAAACAAAGAAAGGAGTTGAATGTTCACGTGATGGATGTCCTCAGTAGTTTCTTTTGAAAAGTAGCCCCTTTGAAAAAAGGATGCTTTCCCCATGTTTGCTTTTCAGAGAAAACTGAACCAAAACAAAAGCACCTTCAATTTCTATTTCATGGCTTTGCCTACACGATAGTGTCTTTGCAGGGAGATGTTCTCTTTGGGGTATTGAACTATGGTTAATTATCATGGTTAATATGTGGCCATTGATTGATTATATTTTTTCTTGATTTTCTTTTTTTCTTTTTAATTTTTTTAACTTTTAAATAAGGGTGATATACAGAGATGTTACAATTATATAAGTCAGGTAAAGAGTACATTTCTTTTTGGACAATGTCACCCCTTCCCTTGCTCTCTCCCAGTTTTTCCCTTTCATCTCCACCCACAGGTTATATAGTTAATTTTCTTTTTTTTTTAATTTTTATTGTGAAAATACTGTATAGAGGGGTTACAATTAGATGGGCAAGATAATGAGTACATTTCTTATCAAGCATTGTAGCCTCCTCCTTTGTTTCCCCTTCCCAGCCTCCCCCCGCCCCCCCAGTCCCCCCATATAGTTAATTTTCAACATAATGTCCAGTGAGTACCTTTGCTGCATTGGTTCACCCTTTGTGCCTTCCATTTCTGTGCCTCCCCTTATATTCCCAAAGACATATAAATGACCAAATGGAACAAAAAGAAAATAAAAACAGCAAAAAGGAAAAAAAGCTCTTTTTTTCATTTCTTGGAGTTCATTTGGATAAATATTATTTTGTATGACAAAAGTTGTATTCCTTCCTGGAGTCTATGTTGATGAATTTTTATTTTATTTTATAGTAAAGATGCTGTACAGAGGGGTTACAGTTACTGTGTTGATGAATTTTGATTGAGATTTATTGCTTGTGGACTTGGACAGAGGGTTGCTGTCCATATTGTTTTGGTCAAATCACCATGTAAACTCAATACAGTTCTTTGGTAGTATTATTTATTCCCTTAGCTATGATTATGTGCTTCATAATTACCTGTTAAACAAGCTTATTTGCAAAACCCATTTCTTTAGAGATGAATGTTTCTTCAATGGCACTTGCTGTCATAATTAAGATACTTAATACAGATATGATGTTTTTGGAGATGAGATTGTAATGTGCAGACTCTGATCTCATCTTTTTTCTCCACCTTCTGCCAGTAGCTACATAATGAACACCCAGGATGTTAAGTGCTACTCTACAAGGATCTAGAGTCTCCTTGATGTGTTCATTCCTTATAAACCAAACTTTTGTGTATCATATGAAGGGCTTCATAAAGTACCTGGAGAAGTAAAAACAAATCAGGTAGCCCACATGCTCCATTTCCTTTTCACTAGTAAAGTAGGAATAAAATTTAGCATGTATTTTGATTTCTTCTGCATCTCAAGTAGCTGGCACAGTACCTAGAGGTAATAGATCAATTTTTGTTGCTGGAATAAGTGAAAGGAGTCAGTACATGGTGTGAAATTCATTCTAGAATGTAAAGTGAGCTTTAGGGACAAACAGTGTTTCTTACCCATTGTCTTGCTCTTCCTGCTTTTCTACTATGTGTGGCATTCTTTCCCCCTGGACCTTTGCTAAGTTCAAGATTGTTGCCTTCATAAAAGATGGAGGCATCCCTAAGGTTGGAAATGACTTGTCCAAGTTCATTTGGTCATTCAGTATGAGACTTATAGCCTAATTTTCCTAACTGTGTTTGTGCCTTGACAACACAGATCTTGTATTTTTTTCCCCCACTTTAGATATTTGTTACCTGGGTTGCGTTGTCAAGATTGAGGGGCTGTTGAGATTGGTTGACCATCAGCATTTGAGAGGCTCTGTAGTTATTGTAACCTGTATATATGACAGAGGGTGTACACTTGGATAAAGTAGACATCAGTATCTCATACTTCTTTCCTTCCAGTTTATAAAAAAATAACATGACAACTGTAAACAATAGAGACATGGGAAAGTAAAGTGGTAGCTGGTGGAGGGTTCAGGGAACTTGATTGAGACATTGCCTTGTGGCTGTGGGAAATGCTGGAGTTTCCAAGTAGCAGCAATTTTACATTGAACCTCCTCTAATTGCATGCCTGTTTAATTAAACATCCTGTAGTGAGGCTGTTGTACATTTACTATGTTTGAAATGCAGAGATTTAAAATACATATGTCCATGGGATAGGTCTACATCTTAAATTAAAAAAAAGGAAATTATAAGTTCTTAGTACTAACTGCTCAGAAATTTTCCAATAAAGGATGATCAATAGGATGATCTTTTGTCAGTCAGTCTTGATTTTCTTGTTTTCTGAACTCTGGAAAGAAAATCTCTATAGAAACAAATGGTTCTATTATTAACTCTACTTGTGAACCCAAAAGAAGGGTGATTAGGCTGGATGTGTGCAGACGTATGGGCTTTCTAGCCCGAGATAAAGTTAGTGTATCCTGGGGTTTCTAAGTATTGGATCTTGTGGCACTGCACATAGCAGTATCTCTTCCACTGCTTTCATGAGAGCTGTAGTGTCACACCTGAATCCTATAGTAATAGTCTGAAAAGGTAAATTCATAGAGCCAAACCTGAACCTCCACCTTCTAACAAACTGTCATTCAGTGCTGTTACCACTGGGCTGGACAGGATTGGGCAAGACTCTCTGCTGTTGCTTAGCTACTTATTCCCCTCACTCTCTTAGTTTGGTCTCTCTGGTTCTTGACGCATAGATGCCGCTGTCTCTGTATCTCTGCTTCTATCACTCCTGTTTCTTTCTTTCCTTCTCTGTATGTCTGCCTTTCTCATTCTTTTCTATTTCTCTCTACTTCCAGCATCTCTGTCTTTTGAGGCTTCCCTTCCATCTTGTCTTCAATCTTGTTTTTGTTGCTATAACACAGAGTACCCAGGACAGGTTATTTCAAAGAAAAGATGTTTATTTTGGGTGATAGTGATCAACTTCTGATGAGGGCCTTATTATTGCTCTGTACATGGTGGGAGTGGGAGGCAAGTGGGTACTTGAAAGAGAGGAATCAAGAGAAAGCCTGCTTTTGCAGCAGTTAACCCAAGTCTATAGAGAAAAGCATTAATCCATTTGGGAGGGCTTTGCTTCTATGACCCAAATACTATATATGCTCATCACCTCCCAGCACCATTACAGCAGCAGTTACATTTCAGCTTGAGGGAGAGACAAAGCACATCCAAAGCATCTCCTTTCTTCCCTTTTTCTCTTCTGTGTCATACACACACACACACACACACACACACACACACACACACACACACACTCTTTATCAGAAAATCAGATGATTTAGGTAAGTCGTTACTTTGAATATTTGCTCATTTGTAGCCAGGGACAGTGCAAGCTTCAAGGAAGAAGATTGACGACAACGTATTTCTGTCTAAGTCAGTGTCTCTTTCAGTGTCTAAGTCAGTCCCTTCCTTCTCCCTGTGCTCAGATATGAGGAACAATGCCAGGCAGGCGGGGAATTGCCTGAATGTTTACATTTTTAAAAATTATCTTCAAGTACACATACAAAGGAGTTGTCATTCAACAAAACAGTTTATGAATACAATGCATCTTGATCAATAAAATTACTTTCATCATTCTCTCACACCCCTCCCAACCTTACCCCTCTCAGTTGTCTGGACACTGCCATCTTTCTGGAGGCAATCAGGTTCCTTTAAATGTACTAGAAAGGCACATGTGTGATCCCACAGGCTGGCTTGGTTATTACTAGGCATGACAATGCTAGTTCAGAATCCTTAGGCTTCAGTTCCTCCACCAGATTTAATCCTTTCCTTGGAAGAAGCTATACTTCTGTATTCCTTCAAGACTTAGTCTTGATAAGATTCTTTGAACTGCTTATTTGATCCTTCACCTATGAAACAAGAATTTTAGCTAGCTGGTTTCCAAGACTCTTGTTAACTGAGTTCTTACCATTAGCTATGGAATGTTTCAGATATCAGCTGTTTGGTTCAAATTCTTGGTTGCAGCATTTCCTCACAAAAATATAAATTTCTTTTTCTGTGACATAGGGCTAGATCTGATAGGTTCTGAGTTTAATTTGAAGATTCATTGATATATTACAGTCATCTCTTAATTATTCAAACTAATGGATATGAAGAATAGTCTTTAGAACACACTACTCATTTTTCTCCCTCATCATTATTTGGTTGGTATTTGATGTAGTTTGCATTTTGGAGCCTTCACTACCTGAGTGAGGATTCAACAACACATTTTCTGAGGTTGAAACTGCCCAGATGAGAGCCTTTGGCTTCTTGGTACATTGGATACTTTGAATACTACTTTACTCTTTGTTGTTGTTGTTGGTGGTGGTGGTGGTGGTGGTCGTGGGGCTTGAACTCTGGGCCTGGGTGCTGTCCCTCAGCTCTATCAGCTCAAGGCAAGTGCTCTACTACTTGAGCCACAGCACCACTTCCATTACTTTACTCTTAGGATCTCTAAATGGACATACTGTTAATTCGAGTGCAAGACATCACGGTCTTGGAAACATATGTGGTGCTTACTCTTGGTATTGCCTTCCATTAGCTGAGCTCAGCCAGGAGGCAGGAGAGTCTAGCTGTCCACTGAGGCTGGCCTCCTGGGCCAAGACAGAACTGACAAAGCAGGGTATGCATTTAGAGATGTGGGGCGGGGGTGGGGGCGGGGGGTGATGGTGGTGGTAAAAGCAGTAGGACCAATGCAAAAAGGATATCTTTTGATTTTCAGTGAGAATTCAGCCCTAATGTAAAAGGAAGCCTGTCTATGATTTCTTCTCATGTCCATGATGTGTTCATGGATATCCCTTAAGCTTTTTACAGGCAATAATTTTCTCTGTGCCTTGTGAATTCCTTAAGGAGAGAGAATTTTATATAATTGCTAAAAGCCAAATCCAGCTTGTTCTCTAGGTTTTGTTTACTTCTGTAAATCTTTATTACATTCTAGAAAAGGAGATGAGCTAGCTGGCAGTGTTGACATTTCTTTCAAGGCTGATGAAAGATATTTTAAATTAAGCATGAATCTTTGAAGAACCTGCTGCTTCATTTTTAAAACATGACCATTTCTCTGAAGTACATGGACTGTATAAAGAGGGGAATCTATTTTAGCCCCCAATCTTTTCTTTTGAATGGTCTAGTACTAATCTAATTATAGTACTTGTTACAAGGGATCACACAGGATAATCTTTTTCAAAGAGTTCTGTACAAATGACAAAACTTGGCTTTTTCCATCACCAGCTACCCAGCTAATGGCTTTCAAAGTCAGCTTTATTGGGGACCCATCAGAGCACATACCGAGCCATTCCCTAAGTGAGAGAGTTCTATGTTAAAAATAAGTACACCCTTCCCCAACTTGTAGTATATTTCTGAACTCTGTGAATGCAGTTCTATAGCCAGAGTGGTTTCTCTTGAACTGTCTGCTCAGGGACATTTATCTGGAAAAGAGAACTTGAAGGGAAAAAATGGGGCCAAATATCTTACCAGTATACCAGATCATAGTACTGTCAATAAACACTAGAGCTATATTAGCTTTCCAATTCTGACTTTTACAAAAAGGTGGGTGTTTTTTCTCTTTTGGCAAGAATAGTTTAGGATAGACAAGAAACAATGGGTACTCTATGAAGTAGTTCTTTGAAGCCAGGCGCTGGTGGCTCATGCCTGTAATCCTAGCTACTCAGGAGGCTGAGATCTTAGGATCACGGTTCAAAGCCAACCCAGGCAGGAAAGTCCCTGTGAGACTCTTATCCCAATTAATCACCAGAAAACCAGAAGTGGTGCTGTGGCTCAAGTGGTAGAGCGCTCACCTTGAGGTGAAGAGCTGAGGGACAGTGCCCAGGATCAGAGTTCAAGCCCCATGACTGACCAGAGAGTGATGGGGTAGGGGGAATGGGGGGGGGAGTAGTTCTTTGAAAAGTCAAAGGACCTTTTTTACCTCTTGATTCAGACCTAAAGTGCATCAGCTTGTTACTGAACTATTAGACTAAGGCCTAATCTAGGGGTTCCAACAAATTAGATGTAACCCCAAAAACCAAATGAAGAAGCAATAGTGAAAAGCAGGAAAGGAGCTTTAATAAGAACTGTCAGGAAGACAGAAGACCCTCTTCCTTTATCCCTGTCTTCAGGGCCCTGACATGAGCTCCCAAGTTACACAGGGAAGAGACAAAAGTGGACTTGAAAAAAGCATGCACAGGGCTGGGAAGATGGCTCAGTGGTAGTAGTGCTTGCCTTGCATGCCTGAGGCCCTGGGTTCGATTCCTCAGCACCACATAAGAAAAAAGCCGGAGGTGGCGCTGTGGCTCAAGTGGTAGAGCGCTAGCCTTGAGCTGAAGAGCTGAGGGACAGCGCCCAGGCCCAGAGTTCAGGCCCCACTACCGGACCCAAAAAAAAAAAAAAAAAAAAAAGAAAAGAAAAGAAAAAAGCATGCACAGTTAATCATTCTGTGTACCTAAGAATACTGTGACTGGGTTGGTCAATGTCTTAGGTTGGGAGGGGTGTTTGTTGTTAAAAAAAAAAAAAAGTTGTAGCTCCTAGTGGTTATGTTGATGGTTGTTACAAGATGTGTATCTATCAGACTTGTTCCTAGAATCCAAGGTGATAGAAGGAGCAAAATGAAGGCAGAAATGCCAAGATTTTAGTTACTCAAGGATCATCTTCAGCCTAAGTAAAGAGACAGTGTGTGTGTGTGTGTGTGTGTGTGTGTGTGTGTGTGTGTGTGTGTGTGTGTGTGTGTGTGTGTGTGTGTGTGTGTGTGTGTGTGTGTGTGTGTTACAACAGCCACCTCTAAGTCCTTCTTTTAGGTCACCTTTGGAATTCAAGAAAGTAATTTCTAAGGCTTGTATCCTGGCTAGGGCCTTGCCTCATTGTAGGCTATTGGAGCTTCTCTTCTTATATTATTAACAGTTATCTTTTTTTTTTTTTTTTTTTGGTCGGTTGTGGGGCTTGAACTCTGGGTGCTGTCCCTCAGCTCTTCAGCTCAAGGTGAGCGCTCTACCACTTGAGCTACAGCACCACTTCTGGTTTTCTGGTGGTTTATTGGAGATAAGAGTCTCATGGTCTTTCCTGCCCGGGCTGGCTTTGAACCTTGATCCTCAGATCTCAGCCTCCTGAGTAGCTAGGATTACAGGCGTGAGCCACCAGCGCCCGGTTTATAGTTATCTTTTTTTAAACAGCGTGTGTGTGTGTGTGTGTGTGTGTGTGTGTGTGTGTGTGTGTGTGTGTGTGTGTGTGTGTGTGTGTGTGTGTGTGTGTGTTGCAGTGCATACAGATGGAAAATGGAAGTATTGAAGAGTATTTATTTTGTTAATATATTTTTGTAAAACACTGAAGTGGGTGTTGCTAAGCACTTTTAAGTCTCATACTTTCTTAAATGTTTTTCATGTTGTTCTATCAGTTCATGTACACATCTTACTAGACATAGTATTTGCATGTCATGGTGCACATTTTCAAGTGTGATTCACAGTACTACTGTAGCATCCTGTTACCGTCATGGGACAGAAACATTCTTTGCAGTCTTTCATTACTGTAGTGAAAAGATTTCAAAATAATGATTTTGGGGCTAGGAATATAGAACATTTGCCTCACATATGAAAGGCCCTGGGTTTGATCCCTAACATTGGAAAAGTAATTGTTTTAAAAAGAAAGCTACTGTGAATTATTACAATTTTCCAGTCATGGAACATCAAGTTATCAGGATAGCAACCTGCAGCCCAGCTACCATATTGACAGCAGATCTCTACCATACAGATACTGGATTTCTACCATATAGACACCAGATTTCTTTTTGGAGGTATCTATAGAGCATGGTCCCTGCTAAGCTGCACACGTCTTCCTTGTCTACTCTCTTCACTTCATCTTTGGAATTTACCAAAGATACAGAAAATACCTGAAGATGCAGACTGTATTGTACTGTTTTACTTATTCAGGTCTCTTGCAAAGAATGTAAATAGGGTAGAAATTACAATCATTGTTAATACTTTAGTATAACTTTTAGAAAGCTTTATTGAGCTTTTATGTTTGTGTACATATACATATATACATATATACATATATATATATATATATATATATATATAAAACACTGTACACATTTAAAGTTACAATATGATAAATTCTGACCAAGGTCTATGCTGATGAAATCATCATCTCCATTGAGGCAATGACCATCTGCTACCCTCCAAGAGTATTTTGTGTACCTCTTGGTCCTTTCTTGAGATCCCTCTTAATATGTCCTTCCAGACAACTAGTCTCCTTCCTGTCACCACACATTGGCTGTGTTTTCTAGATTTTTATGTAAATGGAATCATGCAGTATGTATTCTTTTTTGTGTCTGGCTTCTGTCCTTCAGCCTATTTATTTTGAGATTTGTTTCCTTATTGTTCACAAAACTCTATGTATAGATAGATAAACCACAATTTATTGATTCATTCCTTGGTTAATGGGCTTTTGGTTTTTTTAGGTTTGAGGGTTCTTACAAATAAGACTGCTGTTAGCAGCAATGTCCAAGTCGTGTAATTTTAGCCATTTTCATAGACATATAGTCATATCTCTTTGTGTTTTTAATTTGCATCTCCCTAATGACTAAAATTTTTCAGCATATTTTCATGTGCTTCTTTGGTATCTATATATCTTTTGGGGAAGTATCTAAATCTTTTACTAATGTTTTGCTGTTTTTTTTCTTATTGTTGAATCTTGAGAGTTCTTTGTACCCTAAACATAATCCTTTGTTAGACATATACTTTGTAAAGCTGTTTTTGTTTTCACACTGTGGCTTGTCTTTTTATTTGTCTGATTGTCTTTTAAGGAACAACAATGTTAGTTTTAAATATTCTGCTTTATTATATTGAAGTACTTATAAAAGGAGTTGCCATTTAACAAAACAGTTTATGTATACAATGCATCTTGATCAATGTCACTCCTTTCAACATTCTAATTGTTAATTTTTATGGTGTCTAATTTATTGATTTATTATTTTATAGATTGTGTTTTGGTGTTATATGTAAGAAATATTTATCAACCCAAAGTCACAAAGATTTCTTTTTTCTCTTCTAGAAGTTTCATAGTTTTAGGTTTTATAGTTGGTCTGTGGTCTTATTTGATTGTGTATTTTGTATGAGGTATGGATCTCTATTCTCTGTCATTCACATTATTATGTTATTTTTATTTTAGGTATGTGGATATCAAATTTTTCCAGCACTCTCTGTTGGAAAGCCTGTCCTTTCTCCATTGTATTTGCTTTTGTACATTTACCAAAATGTAGATTTTCTAATTTGCACATCTACCCTTTTGCTGTGCTGGTTAGTATTGTAATAACAAAGAATAGATAAACGCCAAGATCCTTTAACAAACCAGCCCTCATTTGACTCTCCATATTCCTCTCCTGTCATAACTTGTCTCTTCCCGTTTCAGCAGAGTGGCATTGCTCTGTTTCCAACTGTGCCATTACCTTACATACCTCTGCCTAGGCAGAGAAGCAACTCCTTTGTTGGGCCTATTAACCTCCCACTGCCTAAATTAATTAAACTCTCTATTGAGTCACCAAAGCACTGGAGACTGACCTCTCTATTCACTATTTGTTACTTTTTATTGAGATTATCTTTATACCTAACTTTCCTAGTAGCTATTATCTAAGATAGGACAAGGGATCATGACTAATTCATTTTTGTATCACAGTGGCTAGACATGAATAAGAAAATGTTGAAAGTGGTGACTGAAAGAAGGAGGAAATTATAAATGACTGTCTCAAGAGAAAACTGTTAGCTGGGTGACAGTGGCTCACACCTGTAAACCTAGCTACTTAGGAGGCTGCGTTCTGAGAATTGTGATATGAAGCTAGCTCTGGCAAGAAAGCCCACGAGACTATTTCTAATTAACCATCAAAAGGTAGAACTGGAGATGTGGTTAAGTGGTAGAGCACAGCCTAGTGAAAAAAGCCCATGAGAATGTGAGGCCCTGAGTTCAAGACTTAGCATACACACATACACAAACACCCCCCTTCCCCCCCATTGTTGTTTAGATTGAATTGAGTTTTCCTTTCTGAGCAGAGTACGATATAGCTATAGGCCATCTTAGATGGAAGTGAAGAACTTTGCCTGAGTGTCAACTTCATAGCATAGAAATTTGACATTGTTTCTGTGTGTTTCTGTGTGTGTCTGTGAGTGTTGGTTCTGGAACTTGAACTCAGGGCCTAGGCGCTGTCCCTGAGCTGTTGTGCTTAAGGCTAGTGGGCTAATACTTCACTTGAGCCACAGCTCCACTTCCAGCTTTTTTTCTTTTTTTTTTTTTGGTATGTGTGTGGGGAGTTGGGGGGGCGGGGGAGGGAAGGGAGTAATTAATTGGAGATAAGAGTCTCACAGACTTTCCTGCCCTGGCTTTAACCCATGATCCTCAGATTTCAGCTTCTTGAGTATTTAGGATTGCAGGTATGAGCCCTGAGCTTCCAGCAGTTAGCAAATGTCATGGGAAAGTAGCAGAAGACAGTACTTAACAACAGTATGTTGAGAATGGTATTTTAACCCATCTGTATAGAGAGAGAATGGAAGGAAGTGGTTGAGTTCAGTCACCATGCTTTCCTTTGGGGTCCATTTTTATATCCTATTTAGCATTTAACCATGTGCACATAGATGTTTAAGAAATATTTGGTGGCATGTGCTATGTTTTGTTTATTGTTTTAGGCGACTTCAGGTGAATGATATTCAGTGTTACTGCCCTTTCTAGATAACCACTTTTTAAAAATCCCTAATATTGATGAAAAGAGATTTAATTAAAAATGTGTATAGGATCTAATTTTGGTTCTTTTTGTAATGGAACTGATACAATTCAAATGAGGAAGAGGAGAAGAAATATACAGATATGCATGTGTACATGTGTTAATTTCAACACATAGATTTCATTCACAAGAATGGACTTATCCAAAGAGAATAAGATTGTGCTCTTCAAACATTTGCAGAAATAGCCTCTAAATAGAGGCCTTGAGCCCATTAGCACTAATGAAAAGAGTCACCCAAGGGAAAAAGATGGATGGCTTATGTTTGCATGTGGTAATCTCATATATGTTTTCTGCTATAAATAATTTCCCAAAGCTTGCTTCTGTGTTTTGAGGGTAGTGTACTTTTGTTGTTGTTGTTGTTTTGCTAGCTAAGCTTTTTGGAATGATGCTTCTGTTTTATAACTGTTCATCAGTTCATGGACTTATTTCCTAATTTTGAATATCAGCTAAGTAAGTCACATAAGAGCTGTTCATTTGTGCTGAGTGTATTGAAAGAAAGCTAGTGTTTATGTGCCTTAGATTGAATACTGATTCTTACTGAGAAGGTTAGCTCTGCACCAACCTTTGAGAACATTGGACTTTGTTTAAAAATTAACATGAAGCCAGGTGCTGGTGGCTCATGCCTGTAATCCTAGCTACTCAGAAGGCTGAGATCTGAGGATCTCGGTTCAAAGCCAGCCCGGGCAGGAAAGTCTGTGAAACCCTTGTCTCCAATAAACCACCAGAAAACCAGAAGTAGCGCTATAGCTCAAGTGGTAGAGTGCTCGCCTTGAGCTGAAGAGCTGAGGGACAGTGTCGAGGCCCAGAGTTCAAGACCCATAACCAACACACACACAAAATTAACATGAAAACTAAGTAGAGGAATTAGCTTTCAAAAGCATCTGCTACCCCAAACATATATTCTATTGATATTTTAGAGGATAGTAACTTCATGTAAAAATGCTGTGAGTCTAAATTAGTGTTTAAAGCTAGAATTATTGCAAGCTCTCAAGGAAAGAGATCTCCATGTTTCAGACATAGCTCACAGTCTTCTACCCAGAACCCCAGAAGAGGCTCCTGACTCAGTTAAGTGGGCAGGATGCTGGCACATGCGTTTTGGTGATTGTGCAACTTGAACTCAGGACCTGTGCTAAGTAGATGGTCTTTCATTTCAGGCAGACCCCAGGCTCCTGGTACATGTATTTTTGTCTTCCTTTTCACTTTGATTTTTTTAGAGCTGGTCCTTTTAAATCTATTTTCCTATCTTGGACTTGTGACTGTGACTTTGGGTGAAGAAAGATACTGGTACTTCATAATGATGATGTTGATGATGAGGATGAGGATGAAGGAGAGGATGGTAGCAGGGAAAGAATGGGAGAGAGTAGAGGGTTGAAAGGTTTAGATTAAGATTCTAATATGTTTCAATCAGACCTAACTGTGCTAGCTTCATGTCACCCTGGGCAAGTGACTTCTGGTCCCTAATTTTTCTCTTTTGTAAATAAATAGGAGAGGGTGAAGGGAAGCTTTAAAAATGGATGATATTGGGGCTAGGAAGGTGGCTCAGTGGCAGAGTGCTTGCCTTGCATGCATGAGGCCCTGGGTTCGATTCCTCAGTGCCACATAAGCAGAAAAAGCCAGAAGTAGTGTGGTGGCTCAAGTGGTAGAGTGCTACCCTTGAGCTGAAGAGCTGAGGGGATAGCACCCAGGCCCAGAGTTCAGGGCCACAATAGACAAAAAAAAAAAAAAAAAAAGGATGCTATCAAGGTATATGGTACCTCAGTAATCACCTGTACATTGCTGCCTGAGCATGCACCTTCAGGCCAAAGCTATGAACCAGCACTCTCATATCCTGGGCCAGATGGTTTTGAAGACACATGTAGGCCTGGTGCTAACAGAATTTCCCTTGTGTTGAATGGTGACTAGTAGTGTGGCCTATGGTAACCCCTAAACATAGCATCCTTGGTTACCATGGTATACTTCTTGCTGGCTGGCAAGTGGCACCTGGCTGTACCATGAGTCATGTTGTTTCTTGGTACTGCCATATACTCACTACTTGCTGTCTGACAACGAGGTGTTTGTGGCTGGATCCAGAAAAGATTTCTCCCTCCTCTCCAATGTCTTAGTTACTAAGAAAAACTCTGAAGCATATATAGAAGCATTTGCTTTCTAACTCTAGTACAATATGTCTCAGATGCGGAAGAATGGACTTCCAGACATTGGCTGGGTGACTGCTGACTGTTTTCCTTGACCCAATCACTATACCAATTTACTCAAGCAGTTTACAATCTGATGGAGAGGCGGCATAGGCAAAGATGTTCTGTAAATGGGCAAAGTACAAGACCACAGTCAAGCTCCTGAAATGATTCTCTATGACACCTAACCTAGCCACTAGGATGATGCAAGAGAAGTCCTTTAGACTTCTTTAATCAGTGTGATCCATAAAATTCACTGCATAGGCTTAATTTTTTTTTCCGGTTGTGGGCTTGAGTTCTGGGCCCTAGCACTCTCTCTGAGCTCTTCAGCTCAAGGCAAGTACTCTACTACTTGAGTCACACTGCCACTTCCAGTTTTCTGGTGGTTAATTGAAGGTAAGAGTCTTACAGGCTCACACCTTAAAAGTTTTAATATTAACATTATTTTAATATTAAAGTTATTTTTATCCTTATGGGGGTATGTTTTAATAGAATTTTATTGTCATTATTAAGGTGTTATGCAGAGGAATTACTGTTTCATAAGTCATGTAATGAATACATTTCTGTTTTTTGGTGTTTTTCTTTTTTTTTTTTTTCCAGTCCTGGGCCTTGAACTCTGGTCCTGGGCACTGCCCCTGAGCTGCTTTTGCTCAAGGCTAGCATTCTACCACGTCAGCCACAGTGCTACTTCCGGTTTTTTCCGAGTCATTTATTGGAGACAAGAGTCTCACGGACTTTCCTGCCTGGACTTTCCTGCCCAGGCTGGCTTCAAAGCACAATCATCAGGTCTCAGCCTCCTTAGTAGCTAGGGTTACAGGCGTGAGCCACCAATGCCTAGCTATGAATACATTTCTTTTTGGACAATGTCACCCCTTTCTTTGCTTTCCTTCAATTTAAAGGGGATATTCTTATTAAGATAATCTGACATTGGAGCTATTGCTGTCAATGTCTCAGGTATTTATTTTGTTGTGTAGCTTAAATTAACTATTTAACATAAGTGGGCAGAGAACCAGGGTACTTCTCAGATACAACCCCATCCTGTAGTATTTAGGAGCTGGGACAGGGCATGTGAATGCTGCATAGACAGTGGAGAAGTGGGATGTAAACCAGGACCAAGTCAGAAGTAAGAACCCACGGGGAGCAGCATAGGCCACAAGCAGGAGGTCAGGACTCACAGTGCTCCTCACCCCATCCCAGCCTGGGGGTTCTCTGCTATGGGCCACTGGGCCATGGGGAGCTCAGGCTGAATGCAAACAATTACTTCAAAATAATAAGTTCCTGGGAATGAAATATTTCCTCTATTGAGTAGGAGGATGAATTTTGTGATAGATGAGGATATAATGGCTCAGGACAAGGCTTTCTTTCCTAATTGGAGGGGCTTGGTGGGATCACTATTAGCACAGCAGTGATTCTTCCTTGTGTTGCACTGCAAATTGCTGATTAACTGCTTTTATGTATGCAGAGCTGACAAGTCGCCTCATTTAGAAACAAACAGTAGTGCTCTAAGGAACTAGTCAGAAGTTCAAACTGACATTTAGAAATTGTAAACCCACAGACTTCATGACAAGTAATGCTGTCAGTTTAAATTATGGCTTTTCTACCTAGAGATAGGATAAAAAGAGCTGGTAATACAGCCTGTGACCAGTGTATTAGTGAAATTCTGCTCTAGTGAGCCGAGAGATTGTGCCATTCGGATCTAACATGCAATTGCACTTCCTTTTCCTTGGATATTTTCTGGGTGATCAGCCAGTGTGAAGGGTTGACACCACGAAAGCTTGTAACAAATGCGTATTAGTTCAACCAAAAAGCACTGCTCTTACTTTTAGGGGAGAATGTTGTATGACTGAATTAGGAAATTGAAGTGAGTGAAGAGTTTAATTCTCAAAAGAAGGTACTCTGATAACACAAGGAAGATCAGCTGCAGTTTCACTATGGGGAAACATTGAACTATAGAAATATGTGGCCTGAGGTAAAGAAGAGTTTTGCTGAAGAGAAGAGTCATTTGGGTAACTCCATCTTACCAGTTCTTCACCCTCTCTGGCATGCAAATGGGCTTTCCCCCAATTCAATTAAGGAACCAGCCCTCACATTGTTTCCCTGTGGAGTATGGCTCATCTGCTGGCTCTACAATCCTTTGTTCCCAGCTCCCAGCGATGGGAGGGCCAAGTTGGTGATTTAAGGTGTCTGTTGAATGAGAAATTGGGGAACAAAATAAGTTTTCAACTATTAATTCCTCTTCATTTACATGTTAATCTATGGGCCTTGAATTTTGGACTGTTAAACAAAAGTTGATTGAGTTAAAAAATATCTGACAAGAATTGACAGAAGCCATTTCCCCCTAACAACTAAACCAGTGGCCCAGGTACACAAATGGTCATTGTACATCCTGCCCTGCCTGCTGTTTCCTTGAGAAGGACGTTGCAGTGAGAGCCCTGGCCCACCTGCTCTTTAGGGCCTTGGGCAGTGTGCTTCACTTCTGAGTTAATGTTTCCACCTGTACAATGTTGTTTGTAAGTTTATTGTGAGGCTAAAATGAGACAAAGTATTTTTGGACCCTGCTGTTTTATGCAGACATGATTGTGATTATATGTAGCTGGCTAGAAGAGTAGTGCAGCTACAGGAGGTATCCTGCTTAGAAGGGAATCTGTATTGTTTTTTAGTTGTTGTTGTTTTTCTTGGTATTATTATTATGCGAGGGTGGGACCCAGGCCTATGGGAAAGCTAGGTGCTCTAACACTAAGCTACATCACTAGCCCAAGTAGATGGATTTACTCTTGTGTGCTTTCCGTCTTGAAATTCTGAATGGCTTAGGTCTTTGTATTTGTAAGTGAAATTGGATGGGACAGAGGTATGTGCTCCATGGTCCAGCCACTGGGCACTTCTTTGTTAGGACAGGATCTCAGCAGACCCCCTGCTTCTGTGAAGCCTGGGACTGCTCTTCACCCTGGCAATGTTTGGGTACTATACAAGAGAAATAGGATTGAGCCTATACTGTACACACTGAATCACCTGGGCATCTTGGGTACCAATGAGAGTCTACACAATAAGTAGCAAATAAAACGTGGAAAAACAACATAACTTGTTGAGAGAGATGTAGGTCACAGAACAAAAATGAAAAAAAATCCTTTTCTTCTAAGACAAGATGCTTATTCTCAATTTGTATTTGTTCCCACAAGTTATGGAACTGCCTTAGAAAAATATCTAACCTCACTTGGTCTGGCCTTCAAGAGCTTTTGGAGTTCCCAGGCACAAGTAATAATGACCTTGACAATGGCACTTGTCCAGTTGAGTAGAGAAGTCAGTGCATGGAGTGAGTGAGTGAGAGAGAGGTCAGGAAGTGTGATAGCAATTTTTAAAAAAGCTTGTATGATTGATACATGTATCACATTTTTATAATGTATGCCATAATTAAATTAATTTAAAAGTTTTTATGTGCCAAGTAAAAATAAGAATGAAAAAAAAGCAAACAAAAAAGACTGTCTTCGATGAATGGTAAGCAGAGTGGGAATTAGAGGGAAAAATATTTTGTTTTTTATTTTTAATAAGCACTGGACATATTTAAATGTTAATAAGATTAGGGAGAAGTTAAATATAATCACTTACAAAATATTTATCGAAAATGTACCAGAGAGGCTTTGCTAAAGTTCACGCTTGGGCTTTCGTTTTTCCCACCAGAAGGTGCCTTAGATTCTATTCTTTAACCCAAGGAGTGGGCCGGGTGAATTCCTCTTCTGTGGCTGGGCACCATCCTCTCTTGTGGCTTTGAGCTGCATTGGGCTGGTGCTGAAGCAGAAGGCTGCACAATCCGTTCTTCTCCATGGCACAGTGAAGCTGGTGACCTCCTGCCCTAGCCTTGTGTTGGGTGTGAGATCTGTAGGGCTTTTTCATCCTCAGCTGTGCAGCATGCTGGGACAGCTGTCATATTGGCTCTCTCCAGTCTTTGGGACAACTCTTGGCAGTGCCAAAGATTCTGTCACTCCCTGAGGAATTGAAATTAATTGGCTCCCATTTGAATGTAATATCTATCAGAATTTGAAAGCTGTGAATAGAATTATTTAAGATTACTGAATTTGGGGGATTTTTGAATCTGTAAAATGGGAGTAATAATCCCTATCTCACAGATTGTTCAGAGTAGATGGAATTAGATAAAATGTACAACAGGCCTGGTACCATGTGTGACACGTGACTAGATACTTGATAGTTTATTACTTTGTCATTGCTTGATTGACTGATGGGAATGGAGCCCAGGGGTGTTTCCTAGTCAAATGCTTTACTGCTGAGCTATGTCTCCAGGCCTTCTATTGTATGTGAGTTAATACTGTATATGTATGTATAACTATTCTGATGTAATAGAGATGGTCACAGAAATAGTGTATAAAATCATTTTAAGGTTAATGATGCTAGGTAGACTTGACATTGAAAGAAAGTTTCTAGTGATAATTTCTTTGCCAAAAGGGGACATACTTTGTAAAGAAATTAACTTATTTTTTAATTTTTTTCTCCTTTGTGTTTAATTTTAAAAAGGCAAGTAGTTTTTAGTCTTTGTGGACCACTGTTTTATTTATTCATATGAAATCTTAAAGGATCCATATGAATTTTAGTACAGTATTTTTTTTAACCATATGTGTTTTGTATACCTTCATTTAAATTTAACAATGGTGAATTGGCCAGGTACCTAGGGCTCACTCATACCTCTAATCTTAGCAACTCAGGAAGCTTAGATCTGAGGGTCAAGATTCTTGTACCCAGGCAGGGAAAAAAGTCCGAAAGATTCTATCTCTCAATTAGCCAGCAAAATTCTACAACTGGAGTCATGGCTCAAGTGTAGAGCACCAGCTTTGAGTGGGAAAAGCTGAATTGAGCAAGAGGCTCCAAGTTCAAATCCCAGGACACACATATACACATAAACTGAAAAATTTGTGAGTACTCAAGAAATAAAATCTTCAAAGCTACTTGTGGTTTTCAACATACAGTGAAATATAAAATATATTAAATTTGAGCTATAATACTTAAAATATCATACTCCAGCATATATTGAGACTAGGCTGTAATGTAATTAATCTTTGTGATTTTTAGGAATGTCTTATTATTGTAAAGTTCTATCAACATAGAGACATAGTTATAGAACTATAAGTATGTGCTTTGGAATTAGACACACTTTTGTCTGCACCTTGGCTTTGCTATTCATTACTTGTGTGACTTTGGACTACTACCTTCTCTGAATGGTAAAAATTAGCAATAGAGTTATTTTGAAAATGAAATGTACCTTGGGAGGGTAATATGTTAGCAATGTTAATAGTACTCAGAATGCAAGGTAGCTAAGAGACATTTGCAGGTGAGTGTGGGATTCTCCTTTTGGGTGGTTGTTTGATGATGGTAGGGCAGGCAGTAGATGACTTGTGTCCTACCAGTTTTAGCTATAATTCTCCACTTAAGTCTTTCTTTGTATCCAGCTCTTTGGAACTCTTGTTTGATACATTTTGAACTATTTTAACTTCCTTGGGTCAATTTCTTTTTCCTATATTTATCTCCTTGTCTATCCTGCATTTGGGAGTTTTCAGTGGCTTTAAGTTATCTCCCTAGTCTTCAGCTGACTCACTGTGAATGGCTTGGGCTATCTGGTGAGTTTTCCTTGAAGGTACTCTCTTTGATTTCAGTTTGATTATTTTTTTTTTTTCAAATCTGCCTGGCTTGCCTTCTCTTCTCTTCCTTCTTTCCTTCCTTCCTTCTCTCCCTCCCTCTCTTTCTCTTGCTTTATTACATATCTTCCTTTCTTTGTTTTCCTCAACATCTTAGATGTAGTTGTTTTAAAGTTGTTGTTTGTTGGATTACATCTAACTCTTTTTTAAAAATTTTATTTTATTATAAAGATGTTGTAAAGAGGGGTTATAGTTACATGAGTAATGAATACATTTCTTGTTGAGCATTGTTACCCGCCCCCCCCCCCGGTTTGTTTTTATCCTACTATCCTTTCCCTCCCCTACCTTCTCCACTTCTCCCCCCTCCCAAATTGTAAAGTTCACTTCCAATATAGTGTCTTGTGAGATCATTGTTGCAATGGGTCATCCTGTGTCCTTGTTTCAGAATTTTGTTATTCCCTTTCCCCTCCCCAAATTATATAAATGTATATACAAGATGCAGGGTGCCAAAATCAAATACAGTGACAACATGGGATTTGTTAAATTACATCTAACTCTTTTTTTTGAGGGGGGGGGGGGTCCGGTCGTCGGGCCTGGGAGCTAGCCTTCAGCTGAAGAGCATCACTTCTGGCTTTTTTCTTTTTGCTTATGTGGTGCTGAAGAATCGAACCCAGGGCCTCAGGCATGCAAGGCAAGCACTCTACCACTGAGCCACCTTCCCAGGCCCCTACATCTAACTTTTGTTTCTGGAATTCGGTGACTTTCCTTCCTTGGGTATGAGCTCAGCCATGAAGCCTAAAATTACTCTCATATGTGCTATCGTTTATTTTGAGACTAAGAGATGTATCTTTCCACATAGCTCAATACCTTATTGACTAGAAGTCTCTGCACACATCTGGACGTGTGTGTGTGTGTGTGTGTGTGTGTGTGTGTGTGTGTGTGTATAATAAGTCTTTAGAATCGTTGATTAAATAGCTCTTCATTTTCATCCCTAGTGTAGCAGTTTGCACATACTCAAAACTTAGTTACTAGCTGTTAAATGAGAGAATAAATAAATGAGATCTAAGACATTGGCTCCCAGTGTTATAAACCATTGATGAAACTTTAAACTTTATTACTGCCTAATGTTTTAGTATTCTGTTTTATTTTCTTCTTAAGCAAATAGCATAGCTTATATTAAAATAAAGTACAGGAGAGGGTAGGTGATAAGGAAAGAATATCCAGTAGCCAAAACACTGTAGTGTTTAAAGTGGCACCAGGAATCAGTGATGCAAAAAGGGAGGGAATATCAATAAGCCAGTAGAAGATCTTTCTAGACAAAATCAGCGGAAAGCCCCTGGGAGCTTCTGAGAGTACAGAGCCATGTTATCGGCTACTCTTTTCACTGCCCTCCCTTCATCCTTTGTGTTTTTCCCAGGTACTCTCTTTCTTATCGTAGTAAGCAGACTCTGATAAAGGATAACCCACTAAGTAGTATGTTTTTTCCTTGCCATCTAAAGCTCCTTTACTTCCTCCTAAACACTAAGATAATCTCACTTGACTAAGTGCTTTCTCCCATCTGAGGCAGAGCCGGTTTTGCTGCTCTTCAGCTTGAGGAGGGTTAATATTGGCTCTGAATGAACATCTGCTGGCCTCATATTGACACAGGAATAAATTATTCAGCATGTAGTATTTGGGAATTTAAAAGCTCCGTGATGAATTCTACAAAACTATATTATGTCTCTGACATTCTAGGGTTTCATTATTTTGTCTTCAATTATTCACAAAGGCTTTTCACCTCTCAGAGTGTATATGGGATTCTTGAGATCAAGTGAGCCCACGGCTGCAATGATGGGAGTCTGTATTAAGATATGATCTTCTCTTTGTTTGGTACTATTTTTCATTTTTTTGGGGAGGGGTACTCAAAAGCCCCTTCTTGTCACATAAAGCTGAGCTCCGTTCTCTCAGACAGTGAGTTCTTTTGTTTATAGACACAAACAAAAGATGTTTTGTTTTGTTTTTTGGGTCCGGTCGTGGGGCCTGAACTCTGTGCCCGGGTGCTGTCCTACAGCTCTTCAGCTCAAGGCTAGTGCTCTACCACTTGAGCCACAGCGCCACTGCCAGCTTTTCTCTGCTTATGTGGTGCTGAGGAATCGAACCCAGGGCCTCATGCATGCAAGGTAAGAGCTCCACCACTGAGCCACCTTCCCAGCCCCCAAAAGATGTTTTTTATATGAGATGTGGCCAGTCCTTTCCTGGCCACTCTGGAGAAATGCTTCTTTTGCATTGCAGAAGGCTTTTCAAACTTCATACCCAGTCTGTGAATTGAATGGCATTGAAGACTTAATGTCAAGCCAAGTTTCCTAGCATCCTCCTGTGTCAATTTCCATGTTAACTCCTGCCCTCTGTTTCTGGGAGCTTGGTGTGTGGGGTGTTCACTAGCCCGGGGGTTCCTAAACTCATGTATGTACTCCATGGACCCCTGCAGCAGTCTGGTGGAGCCTAGAATTACAAAAGAAACTGATTACAGAAATACTGTCTCATCTGTGTCCTGTACCACTTCAAGTGTGAAATATCTTGTAGTTTAACCTGATCCAGACCTCAAAAATATTCCATCAAAGCTAAAATTTTCCACTCCTACAATTAACCCCCAAGGGCAAATTTTTAGTTTCAGAAAAACAACATTGAGCCATGAAAAACCAAATTTTTGATGACTGACTAAATGCTGTTAGTTCTTTGAAAAGGCTAGAAGCTAAGAATAGAGATCCAGATTTCTTCCTATGGCTGCTCACATACACCATGCATTGTATTCTAAAATTGCTTGTGGGTCGGCTAGATGCACAGAATATATAAAAGGAAAATAAGCCAACCGAGCTGTGTAAAAAGTGCACCTTATCTGAAATGCAGTTACTATTTAAACTTGTTACTTACTACTGCTTTTATAGCTGTCTGCAGTTACTATTTTATGTTCAGTATGTGAGGAAAAGGACAAAGAAAGGTGAGAGGTTATAGACCTGTGTCCTCCAGTGCTCACCTCGTCTCTACTAATGCCAGGGACTGGGAAGAATGCATTTAATCCTACACTCTCCTAGGTGTGTGCTGGACAGATATTGCTGATTTTGTCCACATAACTAATGTGATGTGTGTTAATTTCTTTCAAGTGGACACTCTGAGGAGCTTGCAGTACTGCACAGGGATTATGTCATTCATTCACTTTTTAATTTGTCAATTTTAGTGTAAAGTCAATTTAAATGTGTTTTAGGTTACAGTAAGAAACAATTTGTTTTCCTATTTTGGCCCAAATATATAATGACATAGTTTATAATAACTACTTATGTTTGCGTGTAACTACGAAAAAACATTTTAGCTTATCTGACCTCCATACACAGTGTGTGGGCCCAGGTAGGGCAGCGATTACTTCTACTTCATAGCCAAGGAGACCTTCACAGAGGCAGAGACCTGCCTAAGGTGCCCTGTGCAAGAAGTAGAGTGGAGTGGAAACTTGGGCCTCAGGGTTCTTTTCAGTAACTGCAGGCAGAGAAGCCTTTCTCTATGTCTTCTCCACTCTGTTCTTCCACTCCAGGCAGATGGATGGGCGTCGTTCAGCTTGGTAACAGACATAGATTATGTCCCCATCTGCTTGGTAGAAAATCAGTGACTACACTGAGCAATGGCCACTTAAAATATTAAATCGCATCAAAACTTATGACATTTAAAGTGCTTTCACAATTTAGTTAAGATAACAATTTCATCTGTTTCCATGTAATTACAGAGGTTTTGAGTCATTTTAATTTAGCATGCTGGAAAAATTTGACCTCTAGGTGCATGGCCTTTCCATTTCATTTCACTTCAGTGTGTGTGTGTGTGTGTGTGTGTGTGTGTGTGTGTGTGCGTGTGTGTGTGCGTGTGTGTGTGTGTGTGTGTGTGTGTGTGTGTGTGTGTGTGTATGTGTAACTTGGGAAGGTTTCAGTACTTCCTGTTCTGCTTTTCCAAGGACTCTAATTGTCTTAACTGCAGCCCCCAAGGCCCTCATCATGCCTGCTGGCCACAGTCAGGATCTCCATGTGGCACAGAGCAGTAGATGATTGATTTTGTTTTGTTGGGGCACTGTGTGTGTCACTCGAGGTGGTCTTGTGGGCATTTGGTTCACCAGTGATTATGCATAGTACCCACTTTAGCTTGAGTGAGGAAGGAAATGTCAGCAGGGGAGGACTAGGACAATTCTTTCAGGAGTACACATCGGGGAATTTACACTAGAGAGAAACCCGGAGCTGTCACTTCTCCTTCAGCATGTCACTTTGATTTCCACTTGGCATGTTTAAAGAGCCTGACATTTCGTTTCTCTGTGTTCACTTGAGCAGGGAGTATGGGATCAGAAGCCATCGATTGGTTAGCAGTAGTCTATAACTCTTAAGTAGCACTTGGCCATGAATGAAAGCCCCGTGTGTTTGGAAGTCAGCTCCCAAATAATTGGGTGCCTGTGCATCCTGGTAGAGCTGTGTCTTGCTCTGGCTCAAATGTGGGGTGGTGGATCTGGGTCATCCAGGCTGTTGTAGTAGGCGGCTGTGCCTACTCCCGGGTCAGAGTTAGTCCTTAAGGGTTTTAGGAAAACTGTGTTTGTTGTCTTGGGCTCCGATTCTCAGCACATGGGGCTCTCCCCTCAGACCCTCAGCTATAGCACAAGATGATGAACAACACAAGAAAGGACATGCGGGCCACCGTGCAATGGCTAGTGACCCTATCCCCTTAGCTTAGGTTGACCACGAGCTTTGCAGTTTCTTCTACTGCCTTAGGGAATAATGGTTGTTTTCTTCTCTAAATTGTACCTCTAGAGATGTCTTACCCCAGTCCTCAAGCACTAGGTGATCTATTGGACACCAAGTTTTGATTCTAGACTGACTTGAATAACAGAAGAGCTTAATAAAAAAAAGTGCCTGCCTTTTTCCTGCTTGTTGTAGATTCAAGTGACAAGTCTGCTCTTGGGTTTGACTGGTTGATACCTACTTGGTTTGAGAAAAGATGTCCAAATCCCCCCATATGCAAAATGATGAGGGTGTTGCTCTTTCTACCTCCCTCCTCCAAGAGTCTCACCTGTCCTGCATTGGAGAGGAGTAAATTTGATAGACTCGGTCAATAGCTGCTTTATGTACCTATGTAATTGTGACTGAACTATACACAGACCATTGCTTCTGAGGAACCAAGGTGAAACTCCAGACGTGAGATGTGAAGTTGAATAGAATGTCCTGAAAATGTAGAAGGATAGCCGACGCAGAGAAGGAGCCAGAGCAGTACAAACTGAGGAGAAAGAAAAAGGCAACGGCTTTCAGGGCTTTAATTTACATGCTTGAATCTCTTGCTACCCTAGTCAACTCAAAAAATAGTTTTTGTGTTTGGTTTTACTTGCTTATTCCTTGAACATTAAATTTTTATGCTTTCCCTTTTTCTCTTTAGGCTGTTTCTTTCTCCTGTGCTGTGCTGTATACTTTTCCACAGCTCTCCCCACTTTCTGTGCCCTTGCCCAGAACAATGGATTGGGCACAGAACAATGAAATGGGCTCAGAACAATGGATTGGGTTGGCATCTTTGTTTCCTTCTTCCTCACCAAACTGTCCACAGAGTCTCGTGTGTTATGGAGATGATGCTCTATTAAGTGAACAGTTAGGCAGTTTTCATGGATATACACAAGAGCTTTTGGCCACCACCTGCCCCGACAGAGGATAGCTGTGGCTCAGTATCAGCAAGCGTGGGTCTCTTGTTCTCAAAATCTGGTGAGAGTCTAGAGTTGTTGTCACCCCTCCAGCTTTTGGAAGTCTCCAGTGTGACTGGAAGCTATTGTCTTCTAGTGTATGTCTTCATCCTTAGTTGCTGTCCCCTGTCCATTCTGACACATTAGAAGGAGAGCAGTGCAGAATGTTGACAATACATTTTGACAAGTCTGGTGTGATACCTGGTACATAGGATGATGGATGAACCCTGTGGGGAAGGTTTGTGTTCAGGAGTTGCCACTGCTACTTTAATGGCCTTGAGCAGTTCTCTTACTGTTCTGAAACTCACTTTCTGCTCAGTAAAAAATGGGTTACCAGTGCTGTTTCACAGGTGATATCATAAGTGGCAAAGCATCTAGGATAGCTCTCCATGTTCAAGAATACTTGTTTTCCTTTCTTCCACACAAACTATCCCACCACCTACTTCTGCCCTGAGGACTGAAGGCAGAAGGTGTTAATCAGATAAGTGTAAAGAATAACTTCTGGCCTGGAATGTTGATGTTTTGCTGTTCTCTTTTTCTTTCAGTACTGGGGGGTTGAACTTGCTAGGTTGGACCTGCTTGGTTGTTGTGTCCTTTACCACAGTTCTTGAACTTTGCCCAGGCTGCTCTTCCTATTTCTGCCTCACAGATAGCAGGGCTTACGGGATTATACCACCAGTCCCACCAAAGCTGACTTCTTTCTGGAAGAAGATCTTAATATTGAATGAATTACTATTTTTCTTAAACATTTTTATATGATTTTGTTCGAAATGGAAAGGATAGACTATGTAACTGTTTAAGATCCCCTCAAGTCCTGTAGTTTTATGATTCTTGGTTGTTTTTGTAAAACCAATATAATATGCCTTTCTGGGTTTTAAGTTCTGATGTCTATGCAGTAAAAGACTTAGAAAAAGAGACTGTATTTCATAAGAAGTATTTCTTGTTTTTGTAACCGGAGCATTAATGTTTTTGTGATGATGTTTTCTCTTAAAAATAAAAACAACTAGAAATGAGTTTCTTTGCCAAACCCTCCAAGTTGCTTTGCCTTGGGCTCCATGAGCAAGCACAACAGACCCATAAAAGGTCATGGCAGGCACCTCAGTGAGGCAGCGCCTCTGCCCTGTCAAGTGGGCTCAGGGCAGGGAGGGCAGAGGACTTGGGAAGCCATGGTCTGGGCCTGAGGGTTTGGTATGGTCCCTTGTTTTGTGTTGGGATCTTTAGGGAGTGATTGTTAGCATTTGGCAGCAGATTTTTTCCCCCTCCTTCCTGTGAGTTTTTATTTCAGGGATCTAGCTTTAGAAGTACTGTGAACTAGAATTTTATTGGCTGTAGCATGACATATTCCTTTGTGGTTCCAAATATTTGTGGCTGTTGTGGGTTTTTCTTTTTTAATTTCAGTTCCTGTGATATTAAGACCAGCTGGTTAAAGTTACTTATTTTGATACAGAAAGGTATTATGACCAACCTGTGCCAAATAAAACTTCAGTTGGGGAGGTGGCATGCTCCAGTGGAAATGCAGGGGGTTGAAGTAAGATCAGAGTTTACACCCCACCTCAGTGCTTCAGGAAGTCAGTTGCTCCAAGAAATCAGTACTTCAGGAGTTTGTGCAAACAGCCATGGGGCAGGCCACTCCCCCTGGTGAGGCTCCTGGAAAAAGTGGGTTAGTTTTTGTGTTGTTGTTTTTTAAAAATATATTTTGGGATAGTTGGTATTTATTTCTTCAACATATCTGAGATGTGAAGGCTTCTCTAGGTTGGGTTCACTATTGTTTCTTCTCCTTCCTCTCCCATTCCTAGTTCATAAACACTTCAACCTCTGACCTCCCAAGTGGGTAGAGCAAAACCCTGCCTTCCTCCTCACTGCCCACCCTTCAGGAAACTAATGTAGCTTGATGTTGGACTCTACCTTGATACAGGGTACAGAATCAAAACTACTCTAAAAGAACATTAGGATTGGGGAGGGGGGTAATGAAATCCCCATATGGTCCTTAGTTCTAACAATTCTTACCTTTTTTTTTGTTGTTGTTCCAGTTCTGGGGCTTGAACTCAGGCTTGAGCGCTGTCTCAAAGCTTCTTTAGCTCAAGGCTAATGCTCTACAACTTGAGCCACAGCCCCACTTCCAGCCCTTTGCGGATAGTTTATCAGAGATAAGAGTCTCACAGACTTTTCTGCCTGAGCTGGCTTTGAACCATGATCCTCAGATCTCCACTTCCTGAGTAACTAGGATTATAGGCTTGAGCCACTGGAGCCTGGCTTGATTCTTACCTTTAATAAGACCAGTTAGAAAAGTAAGAATATGATGGTCTTTATCTTCCCTTTAAATTTTCCAGGTCTTCCAGCAGGTTAGGGAGGCATTTCTATAATTTTCATAGTGCTTTTTAGATCCTTGGGTTTGGCTAGTGAGGATAGGTGTTATGGTTCAGTACTAATCGGAAAGCATTTGTCATGTCTCAATTCTTAAATATATTCAAAAAATCAATCTGAGATTCTCTGATCAGGAGAGGAAGCTAAGTAAATTTTATTTGTGAGGTTGACTTAAGGAGAGCTTGGTAGGTTTGCTGTCTTTTCTTGGTGATAAAGAGTCTATCTTCAGACACAGCTTGAAGACACTTATTCTGAGCTGTGTTGTGAGACACCTCACTGGATTGCCAGACCAGTAAGCCCAGGGTCGGTATCTGTGTGGTTAGCACGATCTGTCTCGGGCATAGACCAGATTCCAAATGGCTAACAGAGGAAGCTATTTTAGAATCGCAAATGTTATTTGTGTCTGTTAAAATTTTATACTATTACTGAAGTGTAACAGTGATATGTATAACAAGGCTATCTTCATATTAAACAATAGGGTATATTTAATGCTGGAATAAACCTTTTTTTTTCTTTGTTCTTTCTCTAGGCTCCCCAAGAAAATTAAAGATATCAGGTTAAATCCAGGTTTTTACTGCTTGTACAATTTTTAAAAAGGTAGAGAGAGGCCAGTTTCATCCCCAGTTTGAAGGCTGTGGGCCACCAGTGCTGGGTGAGAACACAGGATGCAGTAAAGATGTCATTGCATACAGGGTGGGCCCAAGGAGATGTTTGTAGGTGTTTGTGTGTGTTCATCTCAGTGCCATATCCTCAAATTTCACCAGAAGGACTTCCCTGGGCTCCATGAAAGCAATTTTTAGAAATGCTTGCATCAGACATAGAACAGCACCACCCCTGTGTGCCAGAAGCTCTAAGGGATAATCTGATCATTTTTCTCTTCAATTGCCATTGTATTGTATCTCCTTCTATAATTAAACACCTTTGCGGATTCTATATTTTGGAGACAGTTGTTACTTTTAGGTAAAACTATGAACAGGATATATTATGCATAAGGCGGTGTGCTTTTTCACTATGTGTGCAGGTTTGTACCTGCCCTCTGCTATCACTGCATGTCACCATAGTGAAAACATTTTTGTTCTTTTTTCTTTTTCTATTACCAGTATTAGAGCCTGAACTCAGGGCCTCATGTTCTTAACCAGCTTTTTCCATTCACAGCTAGTGATCTACCACTTAAGCAACACCTTTACTTCTGGCCTTTCGCTGTTTATTTAGAGATAGGAATCTTATGGGTTTGTCTGTCCTAACTGCCTTCAAAGCTCAGTCCTCAGATCTTCTGAGCCTCTTGACTAGCTAGGATTATAGGTGCAAGCCACGGGTGCTTAGCTCTTACTCATTTTTTGAAAAATACTTCGTGCTCTAAGCTAATGTAATTTACCTTATCTGGTTATTCTCCATTGTATAGTTATAATGTGATCAGTTTAAAAATTAAATATGCTGTGTGGATACATTTATTTGGTATAATTATGCTGTGAGTTCAGTTCTAAAATATAAATTTGGTTGAGTCTGTCTGAAAGGTGAGCATCTAACACATGACTTTCATATGCACATATGTAAGGACGTATATTTGTGCATAACAATACATATATGAAATCATAACTAATTTGCAAATCTACTTTTTAAACTTTTATTTACAGGGATTATGTAACTAAATTACCACTTAACTATTTTAAGCAAAAAAGTTAAAGCAATTCTAAATTTTTAAAAATCGGTGTAAACAAGACAAAATATGAGCAAGACATAAAGAAAAATGGGAGTGGTGATTCTGGGTAATGGAACAAAGGATGAATTTATTGTAATTTTTGTGGTTTTATATTTTTTACTCAATTTCCCAGAATGAACATATATTCTCTAAATATACTAATATATATACATATATATATATTTAACATTAAATAGATGTATTTAAACCTCTGTGAAACATTTTAAACTTATTGATTGTAACTGCAATTGAGAAATCTATTAGCATAAATATATGAGTCCAGATCTCAAACTCAACTGTAAAGGAGTTATTAAGATTGCCTTTTTCTTCCACCATTACAAGAATATGTTAGTCATATACTAGAGAGTATGGTTTTCTAACCAAGACCACATGCAGCAATTAGGAAATTAAACACACAGAATAATATTAGCTCTTGTAAACCAAAGATAGAGATAACTCTTATTACAGACTTTCAAACTATATTTATAGCATGAAGATCAACATTTACTAAAATTGAAGTTTCTTTCTGATACAGCCGAACTAGTTCAAAATTGTAAAACCTGCAAGAAAATGATGAAGTCTGACTGATTTCAAAAGAAATACTGAATTTACCCCTGTTATTATGACCTTGTAGTTAATTGAGCAGTTTTCCCCTTTCTCTATTGCTTTGATATATGGCTCTCTGAATGCCCACAACTCCTGTTTGCATTTATCTTCAGTTCATCATCATTAGCTGGCTGGATGTGGAACAAAGGCAAGATCCTTTTGACCTCAGAAATAGATTCATCTTAGGAGCCACAGGGTATTAGTCATCTTTGGGGTGGTTCTACATTTCTCAAAGAGGCTGCTGGGTATACTGGAGTCTTTAAAATAAAATATTCTCTCTTCTGCATCACCTAATTTAATCAGTATTTCAGGGTATGTGGAACACTGGAAAAAGTCATGTGAGCAATAAAATGTGGTATTTTTCAGAGCATTCATTAAACCTACAAAATGTTATTTTCTCTACTTCGGTCATCTAATAAAGGACTTAAACTATAGACCCTGTTTATTAGAAGCTCCTGTAGGCATAAATCAATTTTGACATTTTCTTTGGTCTAATGATAATGTGAGTTGTTAATAATTACTGTAGTAACTTCCAATTAATGAGAATTGTGACTCAGATTAGGTTCCTTCTAATTAGTACTTTGTCATTTTACATCATCAGAAAATGGTGCGTGCTGGTCTGGAATTAAGGAAAGAGTTCCACTTGGCAATAGGTGGTTCATTAACACATGGAAAGAAGTAGATTGGCTCACACCCTTCTTGCCAATTGCATGTGTTTTGTTAAAAGGAAAAGCTTGCCCTGTGGTGGCAGATTTTTTTATCCATGACTTTTCTTTTCTCCTTTGTGTTTTTTCTTTTTCCTGGTACTGTGGTTGACACGAGCTGGGCAGGTGCTGTACCACCTCAGCCATGCTTCCTGTCTCCTTAGCCAAGACTTTATTAGTTAGATTTTTCCTTTTAAGAAAAAAGATATTTGAAATAAAGGTAAGTCAACATTAAAAAGAAACCAAGTATAGTAATCACAGGTTCTACATGGTAGCAAATTCAACACAAATGATGGTGAATTTGAGGAGATAAGGGTAAAATTTGGAGTGCTCTGGAAATTAGTCACTGTGAATATTTAAAGACAAAGATTACATTTCCGAGAATAGCATCAGAAGGTTATAGTTGTAGAGAACCCTGGGAGACCCCTTGACTCAGCCCCTCACTTTAGAAGTGATGGGACTGAAGTGCCGAGAAAAAGTCACCAAAGTTCTCTAACTGGCCAGGACCAGATCTGGTTAGTATTAAGGCCAGGATGTGCCTGTTTCTTCCCTCCCTGTCCCGTGCAATCCAGAGGATTGGACAGAGCCAGTGTAGGCTAGAAAAATCAAGTATTTTCCTTAGGTATGTCAAAAGTTTGGTATGAATGATACCAGAGAACTTGGATTTAACTTCTCCGAACATAATTAACAAAGGATGTGCTGTGCAACTATTCAAGCTTTTTGAAAATTAACATACAAAATGCTTTTTAAGATTATCTGGAAAGGGAGCCCCAGTGTGTAAATGAAGAGGCATTCTTGGGAATGGGTATAGCTCCTAGAGAAGGAATTATTTTTCATATAAAAGTCCCCCCACTCCCACCCTGCATCCCAGGGCGAAGGGGCGTTCTTACCTCATCTCTCAAAATGCTTCCTCTGCTGTTGCAACGTCAGTCAACAGCTGAAAGGATCATGTTGAGTGGATGTTGATGTCTCCACGCTATTTTGATTTTAAGTGTACTGATACTGGGTACTGAGTTACATCTATTTATGTTGACATCAAGAGGTCTGCACTGAAGGGAGGATGAGGGAGAGGAGGCATCCGGAAGAGATCAAGTCTCTGAGCCTCCCTTTCCTTTCTTACAAGGTACATTTACAGTTCTTCCTCTGTTCAGTTTTTTTTTTTTAATTCAAATTGTTTGAAATGAGCACAAGAAAATCTAAATGATCTTCAAGTAGACTAAATTGGCTCTTGTAATTTAAAATCATTTTATCTTTGTTTGTACTGGCTTTGCTTATTGCACTTAAATATTTCTCACAAAAGGATCTCTTCTGATCTGTGGTCTCCCTGGCAAATGAAATGAGTGTAAGCCCTTGAATGTGTGTGTGTGTGTGTGTGTGTGTGTGTGTGTGTGTGTGTGTGTGTGTGTGTGTGTGTGTTACATTTAAATTGCTGTACTCTGCTTCAGGAAGAGCTCATGAAAACCATCATAGTTCATAAGGGTGGACTCTTGTAGTGAAATTAGAGGGCATTACAACTATTGGTCTTATTTCCAACTGAATTAGTTAACTGCCTTTTAAGGTTCGGAGTTTATTGACCAATAGGCATTTATTACTCCAGCCATAATGACACAATAATTTCCATTAGATTTCAGAGCTTATGGAAACAAAAAGATCTTGAAAAGAAAATGGCTCGTGGTTGCATTTACTTATTAGGATTAATTAGGCATTTAGATGTGGATATAAAGTATGTTTTAAAAATGACTATTTCTGTTTCATTGCTCTGAGCCAATTGTACTGAAGGGAATGAAGATTTTGTTGTTGTTTTCTTAAAAGTCCTGTTCCTCCAAGTGTACCCACTGAAATTGCTGAGCCAGGCCTTCAGAGGCCGCTTATCAATGCCACAGGGTGTGTATGGAAAACATTTGCCATTCATAGTATTCAACACCATTTTGGAAATAATCAACATGGTTGGTATAGAATAGTAAATATACTTGTATGAGATCTTCAGAGGGCTATTTGACTTCTTCTCAAGGACTTTTAATGTGAGAAATTAAAAACTTGTATTTCTCTTCTATATTTTATTTAATTATGGTCATGATTTTATAACTAGCAGGGATTCTTTACATGAGATACCAATTAATACAAGGGCTTTGTGCATCCGTTTTGAACTGGTAGTGGTTGAAAAATGTGTCTTAGGAGCTAAGTTAAAAGAACTTACTAAAAAATTAATATTTCCTGAAAGAATGTAGAGAAGATGACAGATTATGAAGTGGAACCTAGTTTTTAAGCATTTGGGATTCTGTTACATTAAAAATGGATGTGAGATGTGAATATTCATCTCTAAGACCATTTGAAATGATAAGCTGCAGAATCAGAGCTACTTTTTGCAGAAGACTCATTTGCAAGTGTCAGCCAACATTCCTTTCAAACAACTGGAAATGAGTTTCTTAATTTGTTTCAGAAGTATAGTTTCAGAAAGTTGATGCAACTGAGTTTCATTTGCATTTCCTTTGGACAGGATAAATCTACTTCATTGATATTAGTTTGGATAATTTCTCCCCAAGGGGCAGTGCATCTTTTTAAAGCTTAGAGCCTTATGGGTAAAACATTCTATGTTAAATTCATATCTGTCCTGGCTGGGGAGTATGCTTGGCTACATAAAAGATGTAAGAGTGGATTTATTCTCTTTGCATTTCAGCATCATTGTAGGAAAGGGAGAGGAAAGAACTCAGAAATTAAAAAACACTAAGTTTAGGTGATAAACTTGGAAATGGTTAAGATTGCATATTTAGAAAAAGCACAATGAGAACTGTATAAGTGGGATGGAGTTCCTCAATTAATAAAGTACCTATTAATGGATAAATGATATATCTGTGTTAGCTCAGCAATCATTATGTAACTGTCCAGTATTGCTCTGGAGCTGTAATATGAAAAAACATTGTCTTTGCGCTCTGGGACCTTTGGATTATGAAAGTAATTTTTGACCTCCCATTTGGAATGTGGAAAAAGTTTCCTTTATAGATGATGTTTTAAAAGGAAGCTGCAGTTTGTTGGAATGGAGTCATGGCTTCAGGGAAAGATGGCTCTGGGTTTGAGTCTCTTTTCTGCCAGTTACAATCTATTACCTTGGGCAAGTTACTTAACCTTTATTTGCTCTAGTGTCCTTACCTTTAAAGGAAGACACAGTAATCAATCCTTGTAGGGCTATTAGAACTGAGTAAGATTACTGTGAATAAGATTACCTTCTCCTTCTTGTAACATTGCTAGTTCTATAATCTAGTGACATTTGGCATGAATGAGGCCATTGTGAACTGGCAAAAGAATATATAACCAGTCTTTACAGCACCATCTTCTAGTGGAAGAATGCTTAAAATGATCCAAACAACTGACTTGAAAATGAACCTTTAGAACAATGCTTTTGTAAATCAGGAAGACCTATGTTAAATTTTTATCCGCACTTATTCTAATGTAGTCTTGAAGCAACTCATTATCTAATGTGCTAGGATTATTTAATGTGTAGCTTTTTTGAATCTCTCCAAGTTGATATGCTTTTTGGCTAAGATTATTTCTTGTTACATATCCCAAAGCACAAATTAGATAGTCAACTGAGAACACATTGCTGATGAGGATGAAATACAGAAGTGCCGAAGATGTCTTTCATCAAAAATATCAGCTCATTTGAGTTTTGCCACCTGCAATGTTAGAAAATAACGTGGTTCAGAGTGTGTGTGTTTTATGGAAAGGGATCTTAAATGACAGAAGGAATCACATTAGTAATTTGTGATCTTTCAAAGAAGTGCAGAAATGTGTTGCTGCACAAGACAGCTATCAATCGGGGCACTGGAATCCTGTGGCGCCAAGGACCCACCCAGGTCGAAGACCTGCGTGAATTTGTTTTGCTAGCAGAGGCACCAAGTGCCTGCGAGCATTACTTTTTATGCAGACTACCAAGATCTGGACCATCTAAACAGTTATGTATTTGTGTTTGGTAGTTCTTTTTCTGTGTGTCTTTTTCTGCCAGTCTTAAGACTTGAACTCAGAGCCTGGGCTTGTCTGTTAGCCTTTTTCCATAAGGCTAGTACTCTACTATTTAAGCCATAGCTCCACTTCCAGCTTTTTGGTGGTTAGTTGGAAATAAGAGTCTCACGGAATTTCCTGTCTGGGCTGGCTCCAAATTGTGATCCTCCGATCTCAGCCTCCTAAGTAACTAGGATTACAGGCGTGAGCCACTGGCACTCAACAAGTTGTGCTTATCTCAAAACAATTTTTGAAAATACAAATAGTCATTTTAAACTACTTTGGTATTATAACTGAGTAATATTTCTGAACATTTCTCAATCAACACTATTAGGTTTCTAGTTATATAGAAACTGCTTAAGTTGTTCTGATAGCTTTTTTTTCCAACGCCAATTCATTTGCCCCATCCCCCCCTTTTTTTTAAAGAATGGCTGTCATAATTCTATAGAAATGCATTGCCAATAGGACTATTATGTTGTTGAATGAAAGCTTCCTGTGCCTGTTGGCAGGCACTAAGTAGGCTCTAAGCAAAGTAAAATTCATTGAGTCTTAGCAGAGCTATTAAGAAAATCAGTGCAAATTGTTAGGAGAAGAGAGATTTGTTCCTCACATTGTCACTTGACTCTTAGGTAGAAAGAGACGGTTTCAATTTGTCATCCCCCTGAGACCTCAAGATGTTATCTGCAGTGCTGAAATAAACCATTCCTTTCTATAAGCAGAGAAAATGAGAAAATGGTTTATGCCCAGATTGGTCCATTTAGTTAGGCAGACAGTCACATAAATAACTACCTAAGAAAACAAAAACAAAGAAAGAAGATGAGAAACCTGAGTCCCCAGCAGAGAACATTTCATGATGAAAGGAGCCCTTAAGTAGAATGTGCAAAAAAGAACTGCTTGTTGGAACAGCTGGAAAGTGTAAAGAGGAAGGTATGCTGAACTCTACCCTTTCTTTACCTTCTCTTATAAAAATCAAAGCCCTTTTCTATTCATGTCTCAGGGAAAGCCATATTAGTTAGTGATTGAGAGGAAGCCTTAGCATCCAGGGGTTACAGAGACATGAGGAGGAGGAGGGTAATGTGATTACTGCATGTATCAGCAAGGCCATGTGACTAGTTAGAAGTGTGTGAGATCCTTAGTGCACCCTGCAGAGAAACAGCATAAACCTACTGCACTTGCTGACATCCACCTCTGCTTATGAGGGTTCTGTACTTTGCTCATTTTTTCTTCAAGCTTTATTCATAAATGTATTTAGTACATGCAGTTTGCAAGAGTCACTGAGGTGGATGGTAAGATATCAGGAAGAATGTGATGTAGAGGAAACGAGCATGGGTTTTAGAAGCAGGCCACCTTGAACTAGAACTCTGGCTGTGCAACCTGGTCAAGCTCCTTTAACTTTCTGAGCCTGGATTTCTCTTTTTAAGAGTAGGGATAAGCCGGGCGCTGGTGGCTCACGCCTGTAATCCTAGCTACTCAGGAGGCTGAGATCTGAGGATCAAGGTTCAAAGCTAGGCAGGAAACTCCGTGAAACACTTATCTCCAATAAACCACCAGAAAACCGGAAGTGGCGCTGTGGCTCAAGTGGTAGACTAGCCTTGAGCTGAAGAGCTGAGGGACAGTGCCCAGGCCCAGACTTCAAGCCCCAGGACCTACCAAAAAAAAAAAAAAAAAAAAAGAGTAGGGATAAACAATAGCAAGAAAGAAAAAAGATATTTGTGTCCATATCTTGGGGTTCATAACCCCTGCTTTCACTGTATTTGATGTTGGTGCCCTGCATCTTGTATATATACTTCTCTAATTTGGGGAGGAGAAGGGAAAAAAAAACCAAAATGCTTAAATAAGGATACAGGTTGACCCATTGTAACAGTGAGATGTACAAAATACTATGTTGAAAATGAACTTTACAACTTCAGCGGGGGTGGGAGGGGTTATTTGTAGGGGTGGGAGGGAGGGGATGGTAGGGGGAAAACAAAGGAGGAAGCAACAATGCTCAATGGGAAATGCACTCATTACCTTGCTCATGTAACTGTAACCCCTCTGTATAGCATTTTTATAATAAAAAATGTACAAAAAAGAAAAAGAGTAGCTAGCTTCTGGAGCATCTATGGGAATGAGCTAACTCCTCCTCCAGTGTTCTTTCCCAGAGCAGTGGCTGTCTTGCTGTCTTTGACATCCCTGAGTGCACCAGCCTTTCCTGCCCTCCAGCTTTTGTACTTTTTTTAAAAATAGATTTTTATTGTAAAGGTGATATATGGAGAGGTTTCAGTTATGTAAGTCAGGTACTGAGTACATTTCTTTTTGAACAGTGTTACCTCTTCCTTTGTTTTCTCCCAGTTTTTTCCCCCTCCCAACTTCCTCCCCCCCCCCCTTCCAAGTTGTGTCATTCATTTTCAACATAGTGCCTAGTGAATATCCCTGCAGCTTTTGCACTCTTTTCTCTAGGGCTTTCTCCTTGCCTGGCTTGTTCCCAACATACTTACCTTAGCTCTAATGGTGCCTTTTCTCAACATGGTCTTAAATATCCATTTCTGCTTTCGATTATTCTTTGTTACAAATATATTTTGTTTCATTATTGAACTTTCACAGCTTATTTTTCCTTGTGTCTGTTTCTTCACTTACCACTTGTCTCTTGACAGCATGGAGCCATTATATGCAGGGAACATGTCTGTTTCTTTCCCTGAGAATTTTCACTGGCAAGATGCTTAGCACAGAACTGGCATGCAAGTATTTATGTAAATGACTGAGTAGAGCACTTGAAGACTTGGTAAATCAGCAGACTCTTTTGGTGGGCAATACTGAGGTATGAACTTAGGGCCCTGTGCTTATGAGGTGGGGCTGTACCACCGAGCTATGTGTCCAGTCCTTTTTTGAATTATTTGAGATAGGATCTTCCTTTTTGCCCAGGCTGTACCTGGACCACAATCCTCCTATTTTACACCATGGCAGGTGTGTACTACCATACCCAGCTTCTTCCATTGAGGTAGAGTCTCACAAATGTTTTTTTGCCTGGGCTGGCCTGAAACTGTGATCCTCTTGATCTCAGTATGATAGGCATACCCTACTTCACCTAGCTTTCGATTCAGAAAGAGGTTCCACGAACTTTTCTTTCCCAGCTTGAACTGCGAGCCTCCTGATCTCGCCCTCCCAAGGTTTATTGGCATGAGACACTGTGCCCAGCCTAGCAAACCCTCTTAGTAACTCCTAGCTATTATGGTTATTATTACTATTTTACCTGTGTTCATGAATGTATCCTGCCTCAGAGCCATGGAAGACCTAGTATCACAGAAGAGGGCAGTGAACACTTGCCACTTGCCACTTCCCTGTGAGTCAGAAGCAAGAGGAAAGGGTTTACTCTCCCTCCAATGAAAATATGCAGTTGATTCTCATTATTCCAGGTAGCACTGTCCTATAAAGACTTGTGCATACTGAGTTACTCCTAGTGGAAATGTAGGGTTGGGTCCTGTGAGCCTCTGGTCATGTTTTTATGTCCTAATGCAATGTGAAACCTCACTTTCACATGCTTTTCTTAAAAAAGGTTTCTGATTTAATATGTACTGCTAACTCACTAACATTGAACTCATGACCAATAGTACCACTGCTTATCCCTGAACAACCTACCTACAGAGTGTTGGTAGGGTACAGCACAGCCTTCTTGCACTTAGGGCTGTGCTTGGGGATCATTTTAAACAGTGAAACTGTTCACCAAGAGGATTCTTGTTTACAATATGAGAGTGGACAGAAGAAGGCAGGATGTCAACTTGTTTGATCTCAGCTGGGAACTTGTAGGTCCTGAGACTTAAATTTTTCATAGTTGATTTTAGGAATTAGGCAGATTAACAAATATAGAATCTGTGTACCATTGTTAATACTTATAATCTTTTAACTTAATTTTAAAGCTTTACTTTGAATAATACAAGTTTATATAAATATAAGGAAAGAATTTATATGAATATAATATTCTTATAAATCACTGATATCTTTTAGTCTATAATATCACACTTAATTTTTATTTATTTTCATTTCACAGGCAGGCTGATAGTGTGTGTATATGTACATACAAACATTTTTCATTGAGATGCCCAAAGTACTATTTTGCTTTACAAACCTCTTTAATTGCCGGACACTGGTGGTCCATACCTGTGATCCTAGTACTCAGGAGGCTGAGACTTGAGGATCATAGTTTGAAGCCTGCCTGGGTAGGAAAGCCCATGAGACTCTTATCTCTAATTACGCACCAAAAAGATCATAAGTGGACGTGTGGCTTAAGTGGTAGAGCACCAACCTTGAGCAAAAAAGTTCAGGGACATTGCCCAGGTCCTGAGTTCAAGTCCTAGGACCAGCATACAAAAACAAAAACAATCTTTAATTAAAACAAAATTATCTAGAAGTCTCAGAAATCTCAATTATCCCTTATAGGTTTACATTTTGGGGTTTTGGGTTGACCTAGTTTGGAGAAATTGACACATAGACTAAACGCTAGTAACAAGAATCAGTCTTGACAAAAAGTTGATGCAAACTTGCAGAGATCAAGAGATCAGTTCATAAAGCTTTTAGCAGTGCCCTTGACCTTGACCTTGCTGTCATAGAAGTGTCAGCGTATTCTTCTGATGGTGTGTGTGTGAGAGTAAAGCATCTGTCTTTTGTTCTCAGCCTCTGGCTGTAATGAGCATTCTTGTACAGCTGTTTCATTTAGTGAAAGAAACATGTGCCTGTGCTGTGATAATGCACCTACTGCACTATTCCCCATTTTAACCATGTTTGCTTATGCAACTCAGAGCCATTCATTATACCACAAACTTCTGACACTGTCACTGCTATCTGTTTTCCAGTCCAGTTTTTGTACTGGCACCAGGGCTGACACTCAGGGCCTTGCATTTTTACTTGTTCATACTTTAACTATGCTTCCATTTTTTTCCTTATTATTTTGGAGATGCAGTTTCACAGACTTTTTCTGGCTGGTCTAGCCTGGAACCATGATCCTCTAGATCTCAGACTCCTGAATAGCTAGGATTGTACAAGTGTGAGCCAGCATATTTCTCAGCCTCTTCCAATCAAATTGATGTGTGTGTGTATGTGTGTGTGTGTGTGTGTGTTTGTTTGTGTAGTTCTTTGAATTTGAAAACATGAATATATTTAGTTGTATTTATTTTCTTGCCTATGCCTTCCACATACCTGGGACCATGGGTGTGTTCTCCTGCCCCCAGCTTGATGGTTAAGCCCCAGGGTCTTATTAATTTTGTCATAGGCTGGCCTGGAACAATGATCCTCCTGATCTCCCCCTTTCATGCAGCTGAAATTACAGATGTGTGTTACCATGCCTGGCTAGTTGTAAAATCTCTTTATTAACTTAAATTAAAGCCCCATACTCATTGAGTAATTACTGACTGTTCTGTCCTTCTACAGACTGATTCTGGAAATCTCATGTAAGTAGAATAATACAATTCATAACTTTTTATGTCTTCTTTCACTTAATATGCTTTTGAAGTTTATTCATATTTGCATATGGCAGTGCTTCCTTCACTTTTTTTTCCTTTCCAGTCCTGGGGCTTGAACTCAGAGCCTGGGCACTGTCTCTGAGCTTCTTTTGTTCTACCACTTGAGTCAAAGCACTACTTCCGACTTTTTCTGTTTATGTGGTACTAAGGAATCGAACCCAGGGCTTCATACACTCTAGGCAAGCACTCTACCACTGAGCCACATTCCCAGCCCTCAGGCATTTTTTATAGCTGTATACTATTTTTAAATATATTTCTTTATTGTAAAGAAACTGTACAGTGGGGTTACAGTATGAGGTAATGACTCCATTTCCTATTGAGCATTTCCTTTGTTTTTCCCCTATAGCTGTATAATATTTTGTTCATGTCCTCATGCATCAGTAGACATTTGTATTGTTTCCATTGACTATTGTGAATATTGCTGCATTGAATATACCTGTAAAAGTATTTTATTTAATTCGTTAATTAACTAATTGTATATTAAGGGTTTTTGGTGGGGCTGGTATTGGAGCTTGAACTCAGGGCCTGGACACTGTCTTTTTAGCCTTTTTACTCAAGGCTTACACTCTGCCACTTGAGCCACAGCTTCACTTCTGGCTTTCTTTGGTAGTTAATTGGAGATAAGAGTCTCACAAACTTTCCTGCCTGGTCTGGCTTTGAACCATAATCTTCAGATCTCAGCCTCTTGAGTAGTTAGGATTACAGGAGTGAGCCGCTGCAGCCAGCTGTGTGTGTGCCTGGTTTTTAACCCAGGGCCTTGTACATGCTAAGCATGTTTTCTACCATGCAGCTATATCTAAGTTTAACTCTTTAAGAACTTCCATATTGTTTGTATGGCTAAACTATCTTACAATTCCATCTGTGATGTATGGAGGCTCCAGTTTGTTCACATCCCTAACAATACATTTTGTCATTTTCTTAATTTAAAATAAAAAAATAAATTAAAAAATTAAAAATTATGAATTTTAAAATTAAACAATTTTAAATAAAAAAATATATCCTGATTGTTCCAGTGTGTGTGAAGTGGCATCTGCCTGTGGTTTTGGTCTGCGTTTCTCTAATGACTAGTGATGTTGAGCATCTCATGTGTTTGTTGGCATCCGTGCCTCTTCTTTGAAGAACGCCTCTTCCAATCCTTTGCTCATTTTTAAAATTTAAATTTAAATTTTATTGTCAAGGTGATGTACATAGGGGTTACAGTTACATGAATAAGGTAGTGAGTGCATTTCTTATCGAACTTGTTAGCCCCTTCCTCATTTTTCTCCCACTTTCCCTCCCTCCCCCCCAGGTTGTACAGATCATTTCCAGCATATTGTCTTGTGAATATCATTGTTGCATTGGTTCCTTTGTCTCACTATTTTTTGTTCCCCTTTCCTTTCCTAATTCAGATTAACATATATACAATACCAAGGGAACCAAATTCAATACAGTGACAACAGGGGATAAACCATAGGGGGAAAAACACAAAAGAAAAAAGAAATCACATAGAATATTAAAAACAACAAAGAAAAACCTCTTGTGTCCATGTCTTGGAGTTCATTTCTAGCCTAGCATTATCTTATATCGTCATATGTACATAGCTATTGAGCTGTTTTGCTCATCTGCTAAGATTATCCTAGATGTATACTATTATTACAAATAATGGAAGCCATGGGACCTATGTTTCTTGGGTCTGGCTTACTTCATTCAGTATGATTTTTTTCCAAGTCCTTCCATTTCCTTGCAAATGGGGCAGTGACATTCTTTCTGATGGAAGCATAGAATTCCATTGTGTGTGTGTATGTTTGTGTGTGTGTGTGTGTGTGTGTGTGCGCGCGCGCGTGTATGTGTGTGTGTATCACATTTTCTTGATCCCATCTACTGAGGGGCATCTGGGTTAGTTCCATATCTTAGCTATGGTGAATAATGCTGTGATAAACATAATTGTGCTGGTTGCTTTGGTATGGCCTGTTTGCAGTCATTTGGGTAAATGCCCAAATGGGATTGTTGGGTCATAGGGGAGCTCTCCTTTGCTCACTTTAAAAATTGTTTACTTTTTATTGTTGAGTTATATCAAGAATACAATTTGAACATATTTTCTCTCATTTTTGTACTGTCTTTTCACTTTCTTGAGCGTGTCCTTGATGCACCAAACTTTTGAATTTTGATGAAGTCCAATGTATCTACTTTTTCATTTGCTGTCCATACTTCTATGTTAAATTTATCAATCAATTATGAATCAACTAAATCTGGACCCATACAGATTTACCTCTCTTTAGTTTAAGCATATCCTTCTCCCTTCTGGCCTTTATTCACTTTGTTTGGCAGTCGTGGAGTTCAAAATCACAGCCTCACACTTGCTGGGCTGGAACTTTACTATTGAGCCATGCCTTCAGTCTTGTTTTTCATGGATTATTTTTTATGATAGGGTATCATTTCCTGCGTAGGTAGACATCTGGACTATAATTGACCACTTTATGGGATTATTCTCATGAGCTCCCTCATATTTGATCTCCCTGACACTTTCCAGTTCACCATCTTCCTTTCTTCCCATTCTTTGCCAAAGGTAAGACTTTGGTTTCCTTGTGCTACAGTGTATGTCTTGTAATTCCATGTATACAAGGAAGCAAGCCATACAAGGGGAGTAAGGGAAGGAGGGAGGTAGAGACAGAGACATAGAGAGAAAGAGACAGGAAGAGAGAGAGAAGAGAGATAGAAATAGAGAGCCAAGAAGGAATCATGTTGAGCGAGGTAAGCCAAGAGCAAAGAAACAAACGGTACATGGTCTCCCTGATAAGTAGATGTTAAATCCAAAATGTTAGGTGATACGATAAAATTAACAGGACTTAAGAAACAAAGAACTTCCACTCATCTGGTCGAATCACTACTAAATATCCCCATGCTACTGATCACATGTATGGTGTATATGTGTACACCGTTATATGTTATAGACTGTGATAGACAATTTGCTCCAGGAAAGTTAGAATGAACTTATGACTTTAAATGAGCATCATTATGCCACAATACTGTGAAATTTGGGAAATTATGTAATCACTTAATCACAATTAAAAGAACAAGAACCTCGGGGAAGGTAGGGAGGGAAGGGATAGTAAGGGGAAAACAATGGAGGGGGTAACAATGTGCAATAGGAAGTGTACTCATTACCTTGCTCATGTAACTGTAACCCTCTGTATAGTATCTTTACAATAAAAAAAATTAACAAAAAGAAATAGAGAGCCAGAGAGGAGGGAAGGGAAGGGAAGAGGAGGGAGGAGAAAGAAGGGGACGTGAGGAGAAGGAAAGGGAGGAGAGGAGAGGAGAGGAGGAAGACAGGCATTGGAGCTCCTCCTGTATCCTAGATACTACAGACTGAGAAGAATATTCTGCACAATTTTAGGTGTCTGCTCAGCAGCTGTTAACCAATGCTGCCACAGCTGGCTTGCTGGGGTAAGGGCTAGGAGGTAATGTGAAGGAGACTTGAATTAGTGTTTTCTCTACTCTTTCTGGCCCTTAGGAACCCCCTCTCTTGCTTCTCTGAGCAGAGAAGACTTTACTTTACTTTACTTTTATTTGAACCCAGTGCCTGCATTTGAGTCCATGTTGGGCAATACTGGATGAAAAAGACAAAATAAACCAAAACAGCAAACCCATTGTTGGTTTGGTACCCTTTGCTATTTTGAGTCCTGGGCTTATTTTTTTTATTCAACTGCTAGCATTCAGAGACCCTCAGCAAGATGTTGCAACTGTCTTACTGGGTTGTGGCTGGCTGTGCTCAGTGGGTTCCCCATCTTGCTTAGAACTGGAACCTCTTTCCTCCTGAAAAGATGTGCATTAATGTGTTTTTGTGCTAGTAACTACTGAGCAGCAATCATTTTCTTTTTTTTTTTTATAGTGAAAATACCGTACAGAGGGGTTAGAATTACATGGGAAAAGTAATGAGTACATTTCTTATCAAGCATTGCTTCCGCCTCCCCCTGTCCTGCCAAAGTTGTAAAGTTCATTTTTCGACATAATGTCTTGTTCATCTCATTGTTGCAATGGGTCCACCTGTATCCCTATTTAAACAATTGTTTTTTTTCCCCTCCCCTCCACAAAGTATACCCACATCAAATACAGTGAAAACAGAGGTTATATCGTGGGGGAGGGACATACAAAGCAACCAAGAAATCATCTTATAAATGTGTTAGAAACAATAGCAAGCAAGAAAGAAACATTTGAATCCTTATCTTGGGGTTCATTTTGCCTAACATCAACTTATCTGACAGTTTATGCAGCAACCATTTTCTTGTTTCTTATTTTGGCATTTGCTATCTAATACCAGGAGCCAGTATAGAAGGATTATGCAAGACAAGAAGAGAAAGAGGAAATATCCAGAAGGCTTATCACTTAGAAAAATGTGTTTATCAATAGACACATGAAGAAATGCTCAACTTCTGTAGCCATAAAAGAAATGCAAATCAAAACAACATTGAGATACCACCTCACCCCAGTTAGAATGGCTATAATCAAGAACTCTAATATCAACAGATGCTGGAAGGGATGTGGACAGAAGGGAACCCTACTGCATTGTTGGTGGGAGTGTAAACTTGCTTAACCACTTTGGGAAGTAGTATGGAGGTTCCTCAGAAGACTCCACATAGAGCTCCCCCATGACCCAGCAATCCCACTTTTGAGCATTTACCGGAATGATCACAAACAAGACCATACTAAAGCTATCAGCACAACTATGTTTATTGCAGCATTATTTACCATAGCTAAGATATGGAACCAACCCAGATGCCCCTCAGTAGATGAATGGATCAAGAAAATGTGGTACACAATGGAATTCTATACCTCCATCAGAAAGAATGACATTGCCCCATTTGTTAGGAAATGGAAAGTCTTGGGAAAAAATTATATTAAGTGAAGTAAGCCAGGCGCAAAGAAACATAGGTCCCATGGTTTCCCTTATTTGCAATAACTAGTATATATCTAAGACAAGCAGAAAAGGTAAGATAAGATGATGTTAAGCGAAATGAACCCCAAGATAAGGACACAACTGTTTTTTTTCTTTCTTGCTATTGTTTCTAATGTATTTATAAGGTACCACGTGATTTTTTTTTTTTTTTTTTTGTTGCTTTGTATGTCCCTTCCCCATGTATAACCCCTGTTTTCACTGTATTTGATGATGGTATAATTTGGGGAGTAGAAGGGGAAAAAACATAGTTTAAATAGGGATACAGGTTGACCCATTGCAACAATGAGACGTACAAGATGCTATGTTGAAAAACGAACTTTACAATTTAGGCGGGCGGGGGCAAGGGGGAATGTAGTTATGGAGATGGGAAGGAAGGGATGGTAGGGGAAAAACAAAGGAGGAGGCAACAATACTTGATAAGAAATGTGCTCATTACTTTGCTCATGTGATTGTAACCCCTCTCTCTGTACAGTATTTTCACATTAAAAACATTTTAAAAGAAAAGGAAAGAAAAATGTGTTTAATATTGCTATATCTGCTCTAGCCTGTTGGTCCTGCTGCCTGTGAATGTCCCTCTCCCAATGCATGTTCTTTTCTGGGGACTCTTACCACTGGCTAGCCATGAGAGATATAGAACTGTCAGGAGTATAGGCGCTATTTCTCAACATCTATGTTCAGGAGAAAGGTATTGGGGCTCTAGAAAGAGTAGAAATGGACATTTCTTTTCTTTTCTTTTCTCTTAAAAATGTGAACTCATTTTACTCTATAATTTTTATATATAAACATTTCTCTATACAGTATAGCAAAATACACACTTTGGTTCAGGACAGACAGGAAGGTGGTACGTGACTTGGGGGAGAGGGGTGAGGAGGCAGGCCACATATTATAATGAATGGAGAGATGGGATATAGTAAACTTGTACTTTTTCCTCAATTTTGCTGTGAATCCAAAATTGCTAAAAATTATTACAGAAGCATTCTCTTCTCCAATTTCGAATAACTTTGATATTTCAGATGTGTGGCTTTGGACTTCTCTTGGGCACATTGCCACTCCCCTTTGAATGATACTTGGAATTGAAAAGCAAGAGTTTTTAGGTGGAGAATTAATCAAACAAGTGAGTCACTAATGATGGAACTTCATCTGTCAGTGAAGCCTTGCGCAGAGCCCCAGTCCCCCAGCACATGGCTGCCTGCAGCAGTAATTCTCATAGACTGATTTGTGGAGTACTAGAGTCTCTAATATGGCAGGCAAGATGCTGGGGGGTACTTCCAGTGGTTAGTGAGAATTCAGGCTGTTTTAAGGCCTGCACCATAAGCAACCATGTATTTCTTGTCTGCTGTTTTCTCTGCCCACCATGATTCTTTTCCATATTTCTTCTGGCCTTACCTCATGAGTGCCCAAGACCAGGCTGTGTGTGTGTGTGTGTGTGTGTGTGTGTGTGTGTGTGTGTGTGTGTGTGAGAGAGAGAGAGAGAGAGAGAGAGAGAGAGAGAGAGAGAGAGAGAGAGAGAGAGAGAGAGAGAGAGAGAGAGAGAGGGGGAAGGAGGGAGGGAGGGAGGGAGGGAGGCGGGGAGGGAGAAACAGAAAGTTCTATGTGCTGGGATGGAGGGAGGGGCACAGGGGCCAGGGCACAGAACTCATGCTGAAACCAGATGATCTCTTGGAGAAAGTTCAGGAAATTCCCTGGCTTTCTTCTTGGCATGACTTTACACACACTTCCTATGCCACACCCATGGAAAGACAGCATCTGATATGGAAAGTTCAGAACCATTACTCTTAGGCCCTCAGACTTCATTCATTGTTTACTTTTAAAGCTTGACAGAGAAACTCCAGACGATGCCCACACATGTTATAATCTAACATACACTGGAACTTACGGAATCTCTCCTACAGAGTTATTTAACTCTTGGTTAGCATTTTATCTTTAACATCTTACCTAGTTTTGAATTCCTTTCAAACTGTGATTTCCCCATAAATGTGTCACCTTTGTAACAACTTTGATACATTTCACTTAAAATTAATTGTGGGAAAAGAAATTGCTGATAAATGAAACAATCAGAACTGAGAGCAGACTTCCTTTATAAATTGATCTGAATGTACTAAAAGCCAACAGTGGAGAGGAAAACAGTTTGCAGCTGCAGATTTGGTGAGAACATTATGTATAGGCCATTGGGCCCTCTGACTCTGGGTTCCAAACTAAATAATGATGGTTTCTAAAATAGCCTTCAATCTCCTGCATATGCTTTCAGCACACAATAAGACAGACTAGAAAAAAATAGTGAAGAATCGAAGTGTAGTTTTCTGGACAGGTAGAAATGATTACTTCTAGCTGAGCAGGTAAAACACATTGCCATGTGAAAAATGTGTTCTTTGCTGATTCTCAAGTTGTTTTTTTCTTATTTTTAATATAAAGTGTCAGCAAATAGAAGCAAGAGAAAACTCACTTGAAAATATCAGAAGATAAAAGAAGCACAACAAATTGTATTGTAGCCAGTGAACAAGCAAGCACTGGCTAAGAAGCTTGCTGACGGCTCCTTTGGTTTCTCTTTGATTTAAAGCCTAGTCCTGTAATCTAATTAACATCGAACTGAGTTGCAAGTACAGTGGCCTGTTTGGTTCAATAATAATACATTTATATGAAAGGTTAATGAAATGAATTTTCCTTCCATCTAATTCATTAAAAATTGTTCTACAATCAAGGGTTGCTAATGGAATAGAGATTAAATATTCATGTTCATAAATTTTCTGTGTCATTTCTGATTTTCCTTCATTTCTGCCTGTATAGTTGAATTTTACAAGTACAAGAGTTACCCACAAAAAGCTGGTTTAGAGGTTAATTGCACACTATTAATTCTTTATCAAAGAGGTGGTATGGACTAGTGGAAAGAGTGTGGTGGAAAGGTTGTCTAGATGTGTGATTTGGAGCCAATGTTGTAACCACCTCAGGGAATTATGAAGGTCAATGATGGACTATGGAAAGCACCCAGCACACTTTCTGATACAGAGTAGTTCAATAAATGGATGACTTAGGAAGGTTTGGGGAAATAAAATATCTGCATATCTGTGCAAAAGATGTATGATAATTTATATAGTAGCAAGACTAATATGACAATATGGGGATTTTTTTATTTTTTATTTTTGGCAGTAATGGAGTTTGAAGTCAGAGCCTTGTGCTTGCTATAATCTTTGCCATATCTTTCATCCCTTTTGCTTTTTACTATTTTTGAGTAGGGTCTTGTGGTCTGATAAGGCAAACCTGGGCCTCAGTCTTCTTATTTATGCTTCCTTTGTAGCTAAGATGATAGACAGGTGCCTGTCACTGTGCCAGCTTTCATTTTTTGGTTGAGGTAGGGGTCTCATGAACCTTTTGCTGTCTTCAAACTGCAGTCCTCCTGATCTCCATCTCCTGAATAGCTAGGATTACACAAGTGAGTCACTGTGTCTGGCTGGCAATGCCAGTCTCTTTGTTGTTATTGTTCTTCTTCTTTTTCCTCCTCCTCCCCCTCTCCTCCTCTTCCTTTTGTCAGTCTCTGGGCTTGAACTATGGGCCTGGGTACTGTCCCTATGCTCTTCAGCTCAGGACAAGTGCTCTACCACTTGAGCCACAGTGCCACTTCTGGTTTTCTGGTGGTTAATTGGAGATAAGAGTCCCACAGACTTTCCTGCCAGGACTGACTTTGAACTGTGATCCTTAGATTTCAGCCTCTTGATTAGTTAGGATTACAGGCATGAGCTACTGTGCCTGGCGTGGGGCCCTTTTTAATATTAAGACAAATGTCAGGCTTAGACCTCAGATAATTTTGTAATAATTCTAATAAGTAGCGATTAGGATTAAGTCTCTGAAAGGAAGATGTGTTCCATAGTCCTACAGATAGATTCCTACTGATAGATTCTTGTTTTGCGTTTTCTGCTACTTTTTTCTTCATTTCTACCCAGGCCTATTTGATACAGGAGTGTGACAACTTTGTCAGCATATGGATTCTGGCTGTCTTTTTATGTGTAAAGAAGTTTATATTTACATGTGTATATGTACAATTTGCTCATGATTGGTGTCTATTTTAGGTAATACAGGTTGCCTTTTACTTGACCATGTAATACCTTCCTAACAAAGGCCAGGAAAGTCAGCTATGTAAGATAACAAATAGGCAAATGTGATCGATACTTTCAGTAAACAAGGATTTTAATTATCTGAAAAATAAAAAAAATCTCAAATTATGCATATGCATTTCTTTGTACAATGACCTTTTTTGTTCTCTAATTTTAATTGTCTTCTAACACAGTTGAACATAGTTGTACACACACACTGATGTTACAGTGGTTTGGGCCTTCTGTATTCATTTTCATTTTGGCTTGGTTGTGGTGATTTATAAATCATTTCCATCTTCACCATGTCTATTCATTTTTTTAAGCAACAAAGGGACATTTGGTAAACACTCAAGGGATTTACGAGCATTGATGGAGAAAGACAATGATGATATAGAAAGCATACATTGGCCCCCTATTGGTCCACATTATAGCTGGAGGTAATTATTCTTCAAAAGATGTAAAACAAGTTCAAGCATAAATTGTAAAAGATAGCTTGGAAATATTGAAGTTTGACATTCGATTAGATCAAAATCAAAAGGCACATTATTAGCAAATGCTTTAACTAGGAAATAGACTATACAGTGCCCATAGGAATATAGGATGTCAATCCTATGAATCATTACATCTTATCTGTACTTGTTAAATAGTTCCTGTTAGAAATGCAAATGCCCCTCTGAGCACAGTTGTTTATTTTCTCACTCATTTGGACCCAGGTGAGTAGGTGTTGGGCTATTGTTGGTTCTATGACATCTGAAATTGTGGCTAGAAATAGGTACTAGAAGCAGGGACTCTGTTTCCAGGGGGCACTTGCAGGGTGAATAGTTTACTGTTTTAGCTGTTTACTCTCAGTGTTTTTGCCCTCTGGATGGCCATGTAATAAAAAGCAAATGCTACTAATATTAACAATTTTAACAACAAGTTGTAAATGTTTTAGCCATTAGTTACATTTTGTTACTGCTGAAGTATAACTAGAGTTGTCTTGGTTAGCATTTACTGCAGCCAGCGGCAAAACCATTTCTAACTTTTATATTCTTCCCCTATAGACTGGCACCAGTCCTGCCTTTGTTTCTTGGTATTACCTCTGTGGCTGGCACTATAAGTTTTTTAAGGAATGGTAATTGAAACAAAGAGGAAAGGAATGAAAACTCATTCTTGTAATTGGCTTGTCTTTATTTCATTTGTGAGGCCACTTGGTTTCTTGTTTTGCTTTTGTAAACCACAGAAAGTAAATGAATGACCATAGAACACTTGAAAACTCAGGCGCCCTACCTTCAGTCTGCGCATTAACTAGCTCCCTGTGTCTCTGTTCTTCCTGCTCTCACTGGTTGATCCACAGTGCCTTTCCTTCACTCTCTGGCACAAGCAGTGCCCAGCACATGGCAAGGGTGTGGTGAGCTGTGTATACAGTCAGAGGCTGATCCAAGCTACATCATGTGTTGGCTTCTATAGCCCGTGACCCAGTGCTCTGCCCCCTCCCATATGATCCAAGTTTGCCTCTCTCACAGCAAGCTACTGTCCATGAAAAACCTGTGAGGGTAAAAGAAACAATGAGCCAGCAGAATCCACGGGGAGGGTGGACAGGAAACAGGACGTGGCATTGATTTTCTCCAAGCCACGGTAAACAGCCGTGACTCTCAGCACATCTTGACCTCTGCTTTGGAGGAAGCTGGCAGAGGCATCTCCCCAGATTCCATCATGGCAATTACTTTTAGTCAGGTGGTTTAGATTTTGTCTGGGAGCCTAGAGCAAGGAGAGGTCTCTATTCTCCAGTTGCCAGGATCCTTTTTTAGGAGGGTAGGGAGTAGGTAAGTACTGATATGACCCAAGTGATATTCTTTGCATATGAAAATATTTATTGGAATCCCCTTGTACTTTGTGATATAATTGTGTGCTCTTGGTAATACTCCTGTCTTATTACCTGAGAATGAAGATAGCTTATTATGAGTATGCAGGCTAGCAGATGCTGTACTAAGTCATCAGAACCCACAAGCCAGATTTTATTATCAGCAGTGTAAATTCCACAATGACACCTCTTTCACAAAAGTATAGGAAACTAACTCACTTTTATTAGGTACTTTTTGTACAAGCAAAGAATAAGTTTGGGGAAGAGTGGGGAGAGCCCACTCTGAGTCTGGAGCCCCTGGGGGTTTGTCAGAACTTTACTCTGACAGCTCTGAGCTGTTAACTGATAATAATCTTTTAAAGTTGGATAGGGGATCCTGGAAAGGATAGGAAGACCTTTGAATCTTCTCTCCTATACCTTCTTTTATTTTTATTATTTCCTTCTCGCCAGATTTCTGAGTGTCCTAAGAAAGCAAAGCAGGTCCACTCTGTGGAACGTGGCATGAACATTGAACATGGCACTGTGCTTACCTGCTTCTCTGCTTGTACTTGGCACACAGGGGAATCAACTGCTATCTCAGTGAACTCAGGATTGATAAAGTGTCGTTACAAATATGTGAAAGACAATCAAAATTGAGACTGTAGGATTTTTTGTTTCTTATAAAACATGTCTGAAATCAGTAACTATAGACATCATTTGTCTCTCTATAAATAATAATTACCATTTATAGATATTTGGCATATTTATATACATATATAAGTAGCATGACATAAATATATATCATATATGTATATGCATGTATGTCTGTGTATATATATGTATGTATGTTAACACTAAGATAGCAATTCCAGACTTAGGTAAGCCATAGTTCTTTTCAATTGAAATGTACACTATACTGCTTCTTGGATTACAGGAACCACCTAAAGTGTGAAATGAAAAGGGTAATGAAAAATGTCTGTAAACACATTAAAGATTAAAACAGTGGCTGAGGCCAGTGAAAGGAAGTGATCTTATGAATTAGTAATGAAAGTGCATTTGCAGGTTATTGTCTGACTGGGGTCTGAGTTTTAACAGCTGCTGGCAGTTTAAGCTAACAGAAGCCAGAAGAGCTCATAACAATTTGAGTATTCGTTCTGTGTATGGATTGTTTCTCAATAGAAATCCTGAGTTGTGTGGCCTGTCTGAAGTCCTCAAAGTGTTATTTTAAAAAGTAAAATAAGATGTTATAATCCTGAAAGGTGTCTGCTTTTTCTCATTGGCTATATGTGTAATAGTGATATAAAATTATACTTTAAACTTAGTAGTTTTAAGAAACTTCACTTATATCTTATGTACGCAATTTATGCATATGTTAGACTGAAAAAGTTGAGTTTGTGTTGTAAACTATACTGTGAGCAACAGTATTAGGTTAAATAAGAAGCCAGTAATTTCATTTTTTTATTTGCCAGTACCAGGGCTTGAACTCAGGGCTTCACGGTTGTTTGGCTTGTTTGCTTGGCTGGTACTCTACCTCTTGAGCCACACCTCCTTTCTGACTTTTTAGTAGTTGTTTTGGAGATGGAGTCTTATGGACTTTTCTGCCTGGGTTAGCTTGAACCATGATCTGCTGAATCTTAGTTTCCTGAGGTTAGCCCAGGCAGAAAAGAATGGAAGTTTTAAATATAAGCTACTTGAAAGAAATATGCTTACCTTTGTCTAACCATTTTGTTGTTCCCCTTTTCTTCCCTAATTCAAATGAACATATATACAATACCAGGGTACCAAAATCAAATACAGTGACAACAGGGGATATACCAGAGGGAAGAACATACAAAAGAAACAAAAAATTGTATAGTCCATTAAAAATAACAACAAAGAAAAACCTCTTATGTCCATGTCTTGGATTTCATTTTGCTTAGCAAGGGGGGAACCAATGCAACAGTGGCATACACAAGACAATATGTTGGAAATGATCTGTACAACTTGGGGGGAAGGGAAAGTAGGAGAAAAATGAAGGAAGGGATAACAAGTTTGACAAGAAATGTACTTCCTACTTTACTTCTGTAACTGTAACCTTGACAATAAAAATAAAAAAAGAAAATATGCTTACATCCTATGATACCAGAAGAAACCAGTTGCTTATATTCATTCTGGTTTTGAGCCAAACTCTCCTCTGTTAAGGGTTCTGCTGGTCTGTTGTTGTAAAGAATCCCACCTGTCTTCCTGAGTGAAAGGTGTTAACACAAGCCTTTTCTTCCCTTTGTTTCCAGGCATACTTCCGACAGGGTGTTGCCCTCCAGTACCTAGGACGTCATGCCGATGCCCTGGCGGCCTTTGCATCCGGACTGGCTCAAGACCCCAAGAGTCTCCAGCTTCTTGTGGGGATGGTAGAAGCCGCCATGAAGTCTCCTATGAGAGGTAAGGAGGATGAAATTACTGGATCAAATATTAATTTAAAGCATTTCTAAGATATTATAGTCGAGTATCAGGGACTCATAGGTTACTACTATGCAGACATCTGATATTTCTGACAAAGAAAGATCAAGAATTGCTGCCAGTGACTGTTGTTAAAGAGACAAAGTAGTATGGTGGAAAGACCACTTGCCTGGACACTAGTGGACGTGGGTTACATTCAGATTTTTTTTTAAATTAACTCCATGGCCATGGGTAAAGAAATTGACTTGTCTAGATTTTAGGTTATTTAGATAATTCCACCTATCCCTTTATTTTTTTGTAGTTTCAAGATTCTATTGAACTGTATAAGTAAATTGATTTTCTTGGGTGGACCAATTTGCTGTCTAGACATAAATACGAAAATTAAAAGGACAGAAAATTAAGACAGATACTAGTTTAAATAATTTCTCTGTTACTCTATTTTATTCCAAATGATATTATGGAAAAAGAAGAGATTGGATTGAAAATGGTACCAAGGAAGTTGGAGGAGTTTTGAGGCTTAGAATAGATTGGTTTTCTTTTGATGACCATTACTTTTTTTTTCCCTTTTCTCTGTACTGGGGCTAAAATGCAGGGTTTTATGTATATTAGGCAAGTGTTCTACTGCTATATACTTAACCCAGAACATTTATTTATTTATTTATTTATTTATTTATTTATTTATTTATTTATTTATTTATTGACAGGATCTCCTTTGGTAGCCCAGGTTGGTCTTGAACTTGGGATTCTTTAGCCTCAGCCTCCTGAGTGCTGAGATGAGAAGTGTATACTACCATGCCCAGCAGGAATATTGCTTTTTGAGGAATGAGCTCTTGAGAAGATTTGAGGAAAAGTGTGTACAGATTGTTACCATTGGATTGATAGTCAGAAGGCAAGTTCAGAGATATAGAAGATGCTAATAATGCCTCACAATACTTAGGTCAGGTCAAGTGAATCTTTAATGGTATCCTTTTGAAATTTATATATGGGAAAATGAACTTAAAATTTTTGATGGTGGTATAAGTGAACATTTTTATCTAGTTTAAAACATGTTTGCAGCATTAGATAGTTTTAATATACTGGCTAATGTTAAACTTGGCTCAAGGTATATGCTAAATGAAAATTAGTTGAACTAAATGGTATTCGTTTGGTCTCTGGATAATTCATAGCTATAAAAGATATTTTCCTGACAGCTAGGGATTTCATGTTTTTTTTTGGGGGGGGGTGGGGGGAGATGTAAGGAAAGCTCTCTTCATGTGATTTTATAAGCCATGCAAAGCCAAGTCTTTTCTGCAGGAACCTAATGGTTTCTCCCACTGTGGGGCCTGCTGTTAATAAACTCTGACTCAGAGCAGATGCGCTGTGGACCTCCAGGGCTGGGCAGGGGGAGGGGAGATAGGGAGGGGAGAGGAGGAGGGGGGTTGCCAACAACAACACAATCAACCTGTCTCTTTACCAGTTTTCTAGAATTTTCTCATTTCTTCTCCACTCTCCTCTCCACAGAACATGTTTTATTTAGTTCATAAAGTTATCACTTCTTGATTCTGAGGTGTGTCTGCTGTTGCCTTAGAATATGTGTTGATATCAGCAGAATCATACTTACCATTTTGCCTTTGAAGCAATTTGTTTAGATAAATGTAAAGAAATCCCCCCTGTACTGCAAAAAGTAGCTGAGAGCTGCTACCACCCTAAGGGTTTTTTTTTCTGTGCCTTGTCTCTTCCCATCTTAGAGTGGGATGACCCGAGGTTGACCCTGCAGAAAACTCCCTACAGGTGCCTGGGGCGCTCCAATATTATTTTTCTTCCCTCAAGGCAATTTAATTTATCTGGTTTATTTTTAGCCTTGCATTCACTGTGCCTATTCCAGGTGGGCTTCCCTTAATTACATTTTATAGAGACTGCTGCTTGTCAGGGTTCTTGGCATCACCCACATCCTAATGACCTCTCTGTGTTGTATGGTTGTAATTCACAAAATCTGTCATTTGCTGCACAATTTTGCCCTCTGTTTATTTTAGTCTCCTGCATCTTTCTCAGTTTCTGCCACTACTGCATAGCTATGTGGTCTGGGACATTCCACAGATAGATGGGATCTGTTGTGTCAGTTGTTTTTGTTTTGTAATTCTTAGATGTAACAGAAAGCAGACAAAATTCCCAGGACTTGCAAGCCTTGTAAAGTTTCAAAAGATTTTATTTTAGGGCTGGGGGTGTGGCTCAGTGGTAGAGCCCTGCTTAGCTTGTGCAGGTGCTCAGATCTGCATGTGTCCATGTGCACACACTCATACACACACAAAATCATTTTTAAAGACAGAACTTTCTTTTGCTGGTACCAGGGTTTGAACACAGGGCCTCACACTATCTATTGTAGTTTTTTTTCCAGGGCTGAGGACCGAACCCAGGGCCTTGCGCACGCCAGGCAGGCGCCCTTCCGCTGAGCTAAACCCCCAGCCCCTGCTCTCTACTATCTCAGCCTCACCTCCAGCCTCTGTTTTTGCTGGTTAATTGGAGATAGAATCTCATAGAGTTTTCTATCTACTTTGAACTAAGACCCTCCAGGTTTAAGCCTCCAAAGTAGTTAGGATTACAAGACATGAGCCACTGGTGCCTGGCTATAGAAATCTACTCTTGTTTTTATATAAATATGTGCTATTTATCCATAATAAAGCTAATTTGATTTTTTTTATTATTGTTCCTATATTTCTAACAGAATTAAATCTTTTTTCTTTTATTAATATTGTTTCACTTATGCTCACAAATGAGCTATCAGTTAAACTATTTCTCCTGTGGATACAATTGTGTTACCATATATAGCCTATTTCTCTTAAATCATTAATGAAAATATAAAATAAGTATATATATAAATCTAGACTTTGTTTCACGTGTTTTCTCATTATCCTTTGGTATTTTCCATTTCTCCTTTAGGTAGTCTTTCAGCAATTTCAGTTCATTTTATCTTATAAATGTTTAAGCAAATTTGGATAGCATTGCACACCGCCACTGCCAGCCATGGATTTAATAATATAATTACGAAGTGAGATTGAGTTTACCTTTATTTGTTCCTCTAATGATGCCAGGCAGGGCTGCTTCTTGCTGAGGGTTCTCTTGTGTGTATTTTTTCTTCTCCTGTTAATTTGGTAATCTAAAGACTATTACATTTATGGGCCATCACCTGTTGTTTCTGTGAGCTCCAGAGGATCCAGGGGCGTTGCTTTATGTGCGGGTGAGTAAGGGCTAGGGATGTGTGTTTCTCTCGGGGTCAGCTTGTGGGGATACATTCCTTTCTCAGGGTCAGCTGGGTCCACTTAGATTTACCGGATTGTTTACCCTCACTGAACTCTTTCAGCTTGTGTCTGAAATGGTGTTAGAAAGGTAGGCTTTGCCCCATGAGACTGGAGTCTCGTTCTAGCTCTGCCATTTGCCAGTCTATTGAGTATGCATGGATTCTTTCTCTGTAGCTCAGCCCTTCCCTACCTGGGAGAGGTTAGTGCCTACTGCTAATGTTGTTGGGGTACAGGCCCTGAGAAGCAGGCCAGGCCTCTCCTTTTCACTGGGGAAAGGATGCATACCATCCAGCTATCTGGTGTTTATGGTGGAAAGGGCTGGGCGGAGAGGCACTGACTTTCTATGACTTTCTCTCAGTTTTAGTGTCAATGATCTTGTTTCTTATTCTCTTCTCAACTAAAACTCTGGTATTCCTCTCTTCTCAACTAAAACTCTGCTATTCCTGAAAATATCCATGTTTTCTCTACCTCCAATTTCTAAGCAGATGTTACCTTCCCTAGATGTTACCTCCTCAGACCTACCGCTGGGGTAGGCGGGCACAGTCTGGTCCAAAAACTCAGGATGAAAAGCTGTGCCATTATTTCATATATTACCAAGACCCAAGAAGGAAGAGAATGGTGAGCAATTGCTGACCCAATTCTTCCTATCATGCAGCTTGCTGTAACATTGAAAGCTCTTATAGGGAAGTGGTCAGCCACTAAAATACCACTGAGTTCAAGATACTCAACCCCCAATTCAGACGCAAATGTGAATAACTGCATCTTAGAACCAGTGAAATCCATATATCTCTTAGCTGTGGGATTTGTGATTATTTGTTATTAGCCTTTACTGCATTCTTAAAAGCTCTTCAAGTGTCAGGAAATGTAACTTGTTCATCTTAAACTCTTAAAGCCTTTACATTTCAAAAGCACAGAACAACTGATCAATCAGTGTTGTAAAGGGCCTTTATGTTCCTATGGACTTGGTTTGACACTGGCTCTTTCATACATTATACATGGATTCTAGAAAGAAAAACAATATAATAGCTACTGACTGCCAAAATCCTGTTTTTTCTAGCCTGCTGAAATTCACAAAATTAGTCCATTTGCTAATAGCCCAAGTTTCCCCTAGAATAGGAATTAGAAAATAGAACAATAGAGTTGGGAACAATCTTTTCAATCATTTGTACATTAAAAATTACCTTTCCATCTTTATTCATCAGAAGCAAGTACAATTGTTGGGTGTGGTGCAATGCCTATGTAGTCCCAGCTCCTTGGGAGGCTGAGGCAGGAGGAGTGCTGGAACCTGGGTGCCTGTGACCAGTTTAGACATCACAGAGAAACTTCCATCTTAAAGAAAACAAAAACATTTGAAATGGGAATTAGAGCTTCTGATTAGTGAATGTGGACTACTGAGATTATTATAGTCCATAGCAAGACATTTGGCATTAAAATTTAAAGAAATATTTACATATAGTGAAAATGACATGTGTATTACAGTAGAAGAGTATATATTTACCACATAAATACATTTATATGTACGTAGGTTTACTTACATACACATACGAACACAATTAAGTACATGGAGTGTGTGCATTTGTGAACCATTGCTGCAACTATGACCTGTACATTTGACAAGCAAAGAGACAGAGGCCATGCAGCTTTGAAATATGGGCCCCTTCCCTAGCTCAGTGTTGACTCCATTACTACCCTCAGCTTCCTGCCCTGCAGACCTCTTTGTTCCTGTCCCCTGCCATTCTCTCCACCTGTCTTCCCCTGGCTCTTTTGTTTAGGGTAAAATGAAATCCGTTTCCCCAGGGAAGAAACCAAAACCCAGGTCTTTTTCCTCAAGTTCTACCTCCCTGAAGCCTCCTAGTTTCCCTTTATACCCACTGCCTTTATACCAGTTTATAGTTATTGTCACATTAGCATTTATCTTTTAACCAAGGCTTTTTTTTTTGCTTATGTGGTGCTGAGGAATCGAACCCAGGGCCTCATGCATGCAAGGCAAGTACTCTACCACTGAGCCACCTTCCCAGCCCAGCATTTATCTTTTAATGCACTTGTATTCTTTTTCTTATTTATTTTTTATTTGCTTACATTAGTTATATAGTGGAGTGAGATTTTATTGTTACCTTTTCACACATGTTTACAATGCATTCCAATTCATTCCAGCCCCTCTTTACTCTTTTCTTTCCCCAAGCAATTTCAACAGGTTTCATTGTTCTATTTTCATACTTGCAGTGATCTATTTTGGCAGTGTTCATCCCTCCCATTGTTACCTATGTTCTCTCTCTTGTGAACTACAGATGGGAATTTCATTTTTTTTACCTCTCAGATTTTTAATTTCATATTCATCCAGTGAAAACTTGTCCCATCAAATATTTTCTTTCTGGGAATTTCTTTTAGGGAATTTCCCAGACATCTCTTTCAGGCGCCGGGTTCCCTCTTCTTTCTGTTACTTGTGTCCAGTTTTAGAGGCTCCGTTGACTCGTTTTCTAACCTCACCATGTTGCTGTGGAAAGCATGTCTCCATCTGGAGCAGCCATCAGTCATTTGGGGAAGAGCATCCAAACACACTTCCTACATGTGGAATTGCCCATCTCATACCTCTGCTCCTGCTTCCTGCCACGAAAGCTGAAAACTTGAAGGCCACATTTTCCCTCCCTCCTTTGCAGCTTGGGACTTTGAAGCAAGTGCTAAAAGGTTCAGAGAGGGTAGTGTAGAATTTATTGTATATGTGGTAGGTGCCAGCAATGACATCCGTTTTTGAGTGTTGTGTTCAGCCATGGAGCTGGCATTGCCAACTGTGATATCCTGTGTCCAGTTGCAGTGATTATGCTGCCTTCACTAAACCGCTTTTATGGCATGGTTTTGGCTATGGGTTTGAAGCCTGGATTTTTCTCCTTCCCAGTAGCCAGCCATGCAGTGTGTTTCTTTTTACTTATAAGCATCCAGAACCACTTTCTGTTTTTTTTTTTTTTTCTTTTCAGAACCACTTTCTATAGCTGGCAACTTAGAATCTTGCCTGGCTCAGTCTGGGCTCAGAGCCCTGCAATGGGTCTTATCTTGGGTTTGGCCCAAGCTATCAGACCTTGGGTGAATCACATAAGTACTCATTTCTAAAATGAGGGTATTTTCAAAGTCTTTTCAGCTCTAAAAATCTATTATTTTTGTTCTGTTTAATTGGCCAGTGGGATGCTGATGTGTTCACCAGTGGCTGCCAAACCCATCAGCAGGCACCACCAAAATTCTGCTCCTGGTGGGTCTCTAAGGTATTGTTCTATTCTTGCAATTCCTGAGTGCTTGGGCCTGTATTTAACCCGATTGGTTAGCTGGCATTTACTGGTTCTATGCACTGCTTGCATCTTGACAGGTGTAAAAATGTTCTTTGTTCTCTGTTTAGTGATCTGATTGAAGGAAAAAAATGCTTTAGGCACCAGTAAGTTTCAAGGTTTCCCTGGTAATGTTGATTCAGATGAGAGCTCCTTACTAGAGAGTTGAGAAGTCATAAATTGTAAAAATTACATTTTAATGCAGTACTGTGGACAAGGAGATTAAGGATTTAAAGAGACCAGCTTCTTTTTAGCTTTTTACATGTATGTGGCAGAACAACTCATCTGCAAGAGAGTTTCAGGAAAGCTAACAACAAATGGGTCAGAAAGGCCATCTTCTTACAGAGCAGTAGTTCATAGTTCTGCAGTTGTCTCTAAAGGAGAGGGAGAAGAGGAATAAGAGCTTGGAGGTCATCATCATTCAGGCCTCGCTGTAAGCGGAAGGAATTTGTGTGGCCCTCTGACCTCTGACCTTGACAGAAATGGCTTATAATTAAACTGAGATCTATGTTAACTCTGTTTTCTCTCTTACTTTAACAAACCTTATGGTTTTGTTTGGTAATATTTTTATTTGGACATACTGGTTTCAGAAGCAGTGATGGACCTTGTGTTACCAGGAAGAATGATCTGGTATAGAACTTATATTGCATCTCCAGGAGCAAACAGGAGCAAATTTCATTGATCAGTAATTCCACTTTAGTTTTAGCTGACATTTATTGAGTGCCACTCACATTAAGGACTTCCACCTATATGGTAATTGTGAAATAATTTTTTATGTGCCATGTTGTGCTATTTGCTATGGGGTTATAATTGAGTATTAAATAGTCCTTTAGTACCCTTCAGAGTCAGCTGGGAAATGACAGTTGTGTAATAATTCTAAAATAGCTGGCCAAACTATACAACTAAAGTACAAACCAGTTTAGACATAAGAATTGATGACAAGCTGGGAGTGAAAAGTCAGACATGTCACTAACTACAGGAGGCTGAGATCTAGAGAATTGCAGTTTGAAGTCAGCCAGTCTCAAGGCAAAAAAAGATTGGGAGACTTCATATCTAATTAACCAGAAAAAAGCTGGGCAGCAGTAGTGGCTCAAGTAGGTAGATCATTAACTGTGAGCAAGCAAGCCAACTAAAAACACAAGGTCCTGAGTTCAAGGCTCAGTACTCACAACAAAAATAAAATAAATAAATAAATAAATAAATGGATTAATTCATGAAAGCTGGAAGAGCTGAGAAGACTTGCCAGAAGTGAGACTTGAAGGGAAGATACAGGATCAGGATGGGAGAAGAGCCTTCAGGGATGATGGTACATGGAATTTGAAGAAAGCCAGGAGAAAGGCCATGCATGGCCTATGTGCTTGGCAGTGACAGAGGACAATGCTGGATGGGCTAGGTGAGAGAAGCTAATCAACTTGGTGAGTGGGCAGTCAGAAGTGCTAGATTGAAGAGTTTGTGCTTGAACTAGGTCATAAAAAGACAGAAGTCACCTGTTTCTAGAGCATATAATAAAAGATTGCTTTGTATATCAACCTATATTCCCTTGTTTCCTTTTCCTTCAGATTCCCTGGAGCCCACTTATCAGCAGCTTCAGAAGATGAAACTGGACAAGAGTCCCTTTGTGGTTGTATCTGTAGTGGGGCAGGAACTCCTGACAGCTGGCCACCATGGTGCCTCAGTGGTTGTCTTAGAAGCTGCTCTGAAAATTGGCACCTGCAGCCTCAAGCTGAGAGGCTCCGTCTTCTCTGCCCTGAGCAGCGCTTACTGGTCTCTTGGAAACACAGAGAAGAGCACTGGGTACATGCAGCAGGATTTGGATGTAGCCAAGACCTTAGGTAGGCTCATGCTGTTCTTCTTTATTTCCATGCAGGCACAAAACAAACAAAGCTGACTAGCCTGGCATATGATGAAGAGTGACCATGTCTCTAGTATAGTCTCCATTTTAAAGTATGCAAGTCTAAACAAAGGAGGAGGCTACAATGCTTGATAAGAAATGTACTCATTATCTTGCCTATGTAATTGTAATCCCTCTGTACAGTATTTTCACACACACACAGAAAGCATGCATAAAAAAAAGAAAAAGGGGACTTCAGCCAAATAACAAACTCTAATAAGCAAATAAAATAAGCTTAAAGTGAAAAAAAAAAAGGTATGCAAGTCTTTAAGCCTTCTGGTATAACAAGGTACCAGAACTCCACAATGGCCAAGAGCTGTGGATCACATACTCCAGGCCTTCCTTAGAGATTTGGGCTCATAGATTTAATATCTTGAATTGTAGCTCTGGTCCGTGAATTTTTTTTGTCTTTTTTCTTTTTTGGTACTGGTATCGAACCCAGGACGTAGCACTTGCTAGGCAAGTGCTTTGCCACTGAGCTACATCCCAGCCCTGGTGCGTGAATTTTTGTCTCATTTTTTGTTTCATTTTTGCCCAAGGTAGTAGAGTGCAGAAGTTAGGGATGTAAGGTCTCGCTGGGAAACCTTCCTAGCCTCTGGGTCCCGGTTTCCGCACTTTTAGAACAAGTGTGGTTATGATCATGATGGTCATTGTGATGATTGTCAAAGGTCTTAGAGGACTGTGGTAGAGAAGTCTGGCACCAGTGGGCCTGTAAAGAAGGAATGCACAGGAGGCTCCAAGACAAATGTCACAACCAGCAGCTGGTAATTGTCCAGCATCAGGCCATGAGCAATGAGACTTGCACAGCATCTTCTTTAGGTCAAGATCTCCAACCTCACATTGCACAGCATCTTCTTCAGGTCAAGGTCTCCAACCTCACATTTCAGGGCTTCACCAAAGCCCTGACTGTGGTTGTAGTTATAACAGTAATAGTGGTTGCCCAGAAATGGAAGTTCTAGGATCTTAACTCCCCACATGGCGTCTTGGGGAATAAGCAAATGCTTTTCTAAAAGAAGGTGAATGGCATCCTAGCAGGCAAATCTGTGGATGTTAAGATGATTATTTTATATGATGAACAGTGCTATAACTTAGAGACATTTTGCTTCTTTTATTTTTAAATCCAATTCAGGTGACCAGACAGGAGAATGCCGAGCTCATGGAAATCTGGGCTCTGCATTCTTCTCCAAAGGAAATTACCGGGAGGCTCTCACAAACCACAGGCATCAGTTGGTACTTGCCATGAAGCTCAAGGACCGGGAGGTAAGGTGCTTACCTGCAGACAGAAGAAGGTCTTTTGGTATCTCAGAAAGTGTTTTAGGATATTACTTTCAGAGGGTGATGGACATTGATGCCATCTGTACTCATCAATCAGGTGTTCAGTGGACTGTGGCCTTCATGGGTCCCCAATCTCAGGATCTAACAGCTAGGGCACATGTACTCTCTTATTCTCTTCCAGTGGACTATGCAATAGTCATGTAAAATTATCAGAAAGCTCTATGTTATGACCTAGTCATTAAAACATACTTTATTTGAGAGCTGGTATTGTTTCTTTAATGGATTTTTGACTCTTCTGAGAGAAGCATGTTAAGTTTACTGAGAAACCTGCATTATGGTGATATTGAAGAACCATATTAATCTTTATTAATAAGATGGAGTATAATGTTCTCAAACAATTGATGTAATAGGAGAAAGTGCATATCCTGCTTTGTGGAAAGAGGGTGGAGTTTGCACTCAGTTAGATCTAGCTCTGGATCCATTTCTAGCACTTCCTGGCTCTGGGTCCTCAGAGAGGTTATTGTTCTTCTTTTTTCCTCAGTTTTCTGATTCAAGGAATGATTAAATATTGCATGCATAGTTGTGGAATGATTACATGTAACCTATATGATGTGCTTGGTATGGTGCTTGTGATTCCATAAAGAAATTTTGTTTGACTAGGCACAGTGTCTCATGCTTGTAATCTTAGCTACTTGGGAGGCAGAGATCAGAAAGATCGAGGTTTGAGCCTAGCTTAGGCAAAAAGTTAGCAAGATCTCATAACAACATTAACAAGAATACTTGTAGTGAATACCTGTCATCCCAGATATGTGAGAGACACATGTAAGATTGTGTCTGGGAAGTGGATTACAGTACAGGGCGGCTTGGGCAGAATATTCAAGACTAACTGAAAAATAACGAAAGACCAAAAAAGGGCTGGGGTTGTGGCTCAAGCAATGGAGTGTCTTCTTAGCAAGTATGAGGCTCTGAGTTTAACCCCTAGAATTGCTATTTTTCATAAATTATATTTTATTCTAATATTAGTAGAGAATAAATGGTTAACAGCAGAGGAAACAAGCTTATTAATTTATGTGCTAAGAAATATGTTTAGTTACATTTACATCTCAGAATTCCAGTGTACAACATTATAAATATCAGTTCTATTATTGAAATGATTCAGTAACTTCAAGTCTCTGGAATATGGCCAGGCAGCAATATCATAAAGAATCAAGAAATTAAGAAAAGCTTATAAGAGGCAATAAGATGTGGGTGTGTTACAAGCCTGAAGTAACAGCTACCTGGGAGGATGAGACAGGAGGATCACTTGAGCCCAGAAGTTGGAGGCCATCTTGAGCAACTGATTGAGACTTAGAGAGAGAGAAAAAGAGGGAGAGAGGAAGAGAGAAGGGGAAGATGTGTGCAAGAGAGGGAGACAGGGAGTAGGGAGAGAGGAAGAAGGGAAGCAAGGCTGGAGGGAGGGAAAGAGGAAGGAAGGAAGGAAGGGAGGGAGGGAGGGAGGGAGGGGGAGGGAAGGGAAGGGAGGAAGGGAAGAAGGAAGGAAGGAAGGAAGGAAGGAAGGAAGGAAGGAAGGAAGGAAGGAAAGAAAGAAAGAAGGAAGGAAGGAACTGTTTAAGGTTTATAGACTTTTGGTGATTGTATTCTCTAGAATGAACATTTTTCATTGCTTATTACTCTTAGTTTATTAGCAGTTTTTAAGAGCCAGATAATCTATTTATTTTTCCTGGAACTGGGAATAGAACCCAAGGTTTTGTAACTTGCTAGCAAGAGGTTTACCATAGAGCAGCTATCCCTAGCCCTGAAATTCTCTCTTGATGCTGATATTTAGGCAATAAGAAGAGGAATCTAGAGAGATGTGGCACTAAGAAGTGAGAGCCAGGTTTAAGATTTAAAATAGCATAGTCGTCTAGACAGGCCCGTTTGGTGAAGAGATGAGTAACTCTCAATCAGTCAAGACCTGCATTTATAGTCCTTTGCCCTATCTTTTGAAATGTATGCTAGCCCAGTTGTTGGAGAGGATGGAAAGACAGTTTAATTGTGGGGCATAGTCATGTCATAAGTATTAAAAAGGAAGAATGAAAAATTTCTGCCTTTTTCTGCATAGGGTGATGTATCACTTGTGTTTTCTGAATTTTGTAAAGCACTGAGGTGCAATGTATTTTAAGAAATTACAGAATCAGAAAGATAGAAGGAATCCTGGAGGTAATACTAGTGCTTGTTCCCCAGCCTTTTCATCTCAGAGTTGCCAGCTACATAGGCTCCTCAGTCCCCCGCTGTTGTCCTTTCTGTATTCACTCACACAGTGGCTGCTAGGAAGTCCTCTCTGTGTGGAAGAGAGAGACCTGGGGCTGGCTTTCAAACCCACCCCACTCTCTGGGAAGATAGAGAAGGTCCAGCTGCCACAATTCTTTTCTGAGTTGAATAAGTTCATCCATTTCCCCTGGCAGTTTCTAGTCATCAGACCTTTGACAATGTTAACAAGCCTCCTCTGCCTGCTCTCTTTTCATCTTGGCTGGCTTGGGTTGTCTTACTCAGCCACAGATGTGTTTGCCTCTGGAGTTAGGGGTGGTATATACTTTCCTGAAAGTTGACATAATTTTATAATATTTTCTTCATAAATGTATTTTCAAATCAGATATAAGTGTTCATTAATAGCTGTTCCTTCCCTTCTCTTTCCTCCTTCCCATCTTTCCTCCCCCTCTTCCTTTTTTCTTCCCTCCCTCTTTTCTCTCCCTCCCTCCCTCTCTTTCCTGTGCTTGAGAACATTTGAAATCTAAACTCTCAGCAAATCTCAAATATACAATATGGTACTGTTAACTATACCTGTGTTATATATAATGACTGTAAGCCTGCTCGTTCTATATAACTGAAATTTTATAGCCTTTGACCAACATCTCCCCTTCCTTCCATCCCCCATACTGGCAGCCACCATTCCATCTACATTTTGCTTCTATGAATTTGACATTTTTAGTATCCAACTATTTGTGAGATTACAGTTGTGTTTTCTTCTGTGTCTGACTTTTTTCGCTTAATGTAATGTCTTCCATGTTCATTCAAGTGTTGCAAATGGCAGGGTTTATTTCCCTTTTAAAATTAAGTAATATTTGTGTGTGTATACCACGGTTTCTTTGTTTATGGGTTGGTGGACATGTAGGTTGTTTCTATATCTTGGCTGCAATGAATGCAAGCCTTTCTCTTAATTTAATAATTTTAAGAAGCTGATGGTGTTTCAACATTCCTTTCTTTTTTCTTTTTTTGTGCTGGTACTGAGACTTGAACTCAGGGTCAGGGCACTGTCCTTTGTCATTTTTCACTCAAGACTGGCACTCTACCATTTGAGCCATACCTCCACTTCCAGCTTTTTGGTAGTTCATTAGAAATAAGAGTTGGGTGCTGGTGGCATACTTCTGTAATACTAGCTACTCAGGAGGCTGCAATCTGAAGATTGCAGTTCAAAGCTAGCCTAGGCAGGGAAAGTCTGTGAGACTCTTATCTCCAATTAATCACAGAAAAAGCTGGAAGTGGCGCTGTGGCTCAAGTGGTAGAGTAGTAGCCATGAGCAAAAGAGTCAGGGACAGTGCCCAGGCCCAGAGTTCAAGCGGTGGGGAGGGGGAACCCAAAGCAATAGGAGATAAGAGTGAGACTTTTCTCCTCAGGCTGGCTTTAAACCAGAGTTCTCAGAGCTCAGCCTCTTAAGTAGCTAGAATCACAGGTAAGAGCTATTGGCACCTGGCCCTCCATTTATTCTTTAGTCTTCTCTCATTTATGTACTTCTCTGAGGTGTTTTTCCTATATGCTTAATATATATCATTAGAAATGAATTTTTTCTATTGTGATTTTTTTTTGAAAAACCAGTTAGTGGGGGATAGAAAAAGTGTTTATCTTACATGTTTTGATATTGGTCCTATGAAAATAATCTTTTTTTAAAATTTTATTTTATTTTATTTGTGAACATACTGTACAGAGGAGTTACAATTACATGGGCAGGATAATGCGTACATTTCTTACCAAGCATTGCAGCCTCCTCCTTTGTTTACCCTTCCCATCCCTTCCCAGCCTCCCCCCTCCCCCCCATCCCAATCCTATTCCTTCCCCCCCTCCCCCCGCACCGACGTTGTAAAGCTCGTTTTGGACATGACAACTTGTACTTTTCATTGTTGCAACAGGTCCACCTGTATCCTTATAGAACTGGTTTTTCCCCATCTCCTCCACAAGTTATACTGACATCAAATATAGTGAAAGCAGGGGTTATACTGTGGGGGAGGGACATACAAAGCAACAAAGAGATAATCTTATAAATGCATTAGAAACACATGCATGAAAGAAAAAAAAACATTAAAATACACATCTAAGGGTTCATTTTCCTGACATCACATTATCTGACCTTTTCCGCTTGACTCATACATACATGTACTAGATATTACAAATAAGGGAAACCATGGGACCTATGTTTCTTTGCGCCTGGCTTACTTCACTTAATATAATTTTTTCCAAGTTTTTCCATTTCCTAACAAATGGGGCAATGTCATTCTTTCTGATGGAGGCATAGAATTCCATTGTGTATATATACCACATTTTCTTGATCCATTCATCTACTGAGGGGCATCTGGGTTGGTTCCATATCTTAGCTATGGTAAATAATGCTGCAATAAACATAGTTGTGCTGGTAGCTTTAGTGTGGTATGAAAATAATCTTATAGTAATTTTGTTAGGTTGTGATTTCTTTTGTTGATTCTCTTGAATTTTCATATAATGCAAATTATCACCAAACAATGATCAGTTCATACTTGTGTGTCTTTCTTCCATGGCCTTGTGTTTTTTCTTTCTTTGTTTAAAAAAATTTTTATTGTGAAAATACCGTACAGAGGGGTTACAATTACATGGGCAAGGTAATGAGTACATTTCTTATCAAGCATTGTTGCTTCCTCCTTTGTTCCCCCCAGCCATAGTTGTAAATTTCGTTTTTCAACATAAAGACTTGTACATCTCATTGTTGCAATGTGTCCACCTGTATCCTTATTTAAACGTTTGTTTTTGCCCTTCCCCTCCACAAATTATACCAACATCAAATACAATGAAAGCAGGGGTTATACCATGGGGGCGGGACATACAAAGCAACAAAGAAATCATCTTATAAATATGTTAGAAACAATTGTAAGAAAGAAAAAAACATAAACATATGACAGTTGCACTCACTAGGGTGTTGGGAGCTTGCAAACAGCATGCACCCCTCTTCCAGAGAAGTTTAGAAGGTCTTCTTTCTCCTCTTGACATTGTAGCTTTACTTGCACTATTCCTTGGCTACTTTGCATTGTTTATATTGAAAGAAATGTAGCAACCTGCCTTTAGAAGCAAAAATTAAGCAGCAGAAATACTGTGAATGGCAAGAATGGGAAACTGCAGGTCCTGCCTTTCATATATTGGGTTGTAATAAGTTTTAGAATTTTCCCAAGTAGTATGATAGCAACAAAACCAGTTTATCTGCTTACATTCGTGAAGCAGTAGGCATTTCTCTTGTACAATTACTCTCAGAGGCTTAACAGGGGAGGTGATACCTTCTCCACGGGAATTTTTATTCTGACTAACCTCCTGTCTTCTTTAATGGTTTCAAAATTAATTTCAGGTACCCACAGAGACCTTCTTGTGAGTGAATATTAATTGTCAGAAGAGTGCATAAATTACACTGTATTAAAGATCTTGCTCTCCATTCAGGACATCTGAGATGCAAATACCCTGATGACTTTGAAGTTTTTCCCAGTCTGATTTATCTCCTTAGCTCCATATTTCTATATGCAATGGCTCTCTGCCCCTGCCTTAGCCCTCCATCTGGCCTGCTTCTGTGTTACCTACCTACCTCTCCCCCTACTCTCTTTTCTGCTTAGTTCCCAGATTCTCTTTTTTTCTGTCACCTAAGTCTGTTTTCTACCTCCTCCCTTCTGTTATAAAACCATTTTTTGTGTGTGAATAACGGCAGTAGCCTCTTGTCAGAACCTTTCTCACTTATATAGGAATAGTTGAGAAAAACAAAGGAGGAGGCAACAATGCTCGATAGGAAATTTACTCATTATCTTGCTCACGTAACTGTAACCCCTCTGTACAGTATTTTTACAATAAAAAAAGTACAAAAGCCGGGCGCTGGTGGCTCACGCCTGTAATCCTAGCTACTCAGGAGGCTGAGATCTGAGGATCACGGTTCAAAGCCAGCCCAGGCAGGAGAGACCGTGAGACTCCTATCTCCAATAAACCACCAGAAAACTGGAAGTGGCGCTGTAGCTCAAGTGGTAGAGCGTTCGCCTTGAGCTGAAGAGCTGAGGGACAGCGCCCAGGCCCAGAGTTCAAGCCCCACGACCGACAAAAAAAAAAAAAAAAAAAAAAAAAGTACAAAAAAAGGAATAGTTGAGGAAAAGTATGTATTCCTGGGTCTATGAACATAGTCCAGAACATTTACACACTTCTTTCTAGAACTGTTGATTCTCTTGAATTTTCATATAATGCAAATTATCACAAACAATGATCAGTTCATACTGTGTGTCTTTCTTCCCTGGCCTTGTGTTTTTTCTTGACAGTTGCACTGACTAGGGTGTTGGGAGTAGTAGTGGAAGGCAGTGTAAATTTAGGTGTCCTAAAAACTTGTACTTGAGTTATGCCTCAGGGCCTGTGGCCCTGAAAATTATCTAACTCCCTTATTGTGCTGTTAGACACATGAATTGTGTCTTGAGGTTTGACACATCTTGTTTATGCTGGTCATGGTGCTCAAATTCAGGGCCACAATTTTTGTGTGTGTGCTGGTCCTGGGGTTTGAACTCAGGTCTGGGCGCTGCCTCTGAGCTTTTTTGCTCAAGGCTAGTGCTCTACCCCTTGAGCCACAGCTCTACTTCCAGCTTTTTGGTGACTAATTAGAGATAAGATTCCCGTGATAACTTTCTTGCCCAGGCTGTCTTCAGTCTTTGAACTGTTATCTTCAGATCTCAGCCTCCGGAGTATCTAAGACTACAGGCTTGAGACACTTGTGCCTGGCTTTGCTTATAACTTTTGAATAGTATTCACACTTATTCCTGTTGGTGTTCAGTTGTACAAATATTTAGATTTAGATCTTTGCCAGTTTTCTAAAGTGATTGTTCCAAGGTACCTCGTTAACAATGCGCAAGGGATTGTTAATTGAGAATTAACAATTAAAAAGTAGCAATTAAAATTAAAAATTAGCAAGTAAAAACTAAAACAATAATATAGAAACACAAATACCTGTGCATTAACCCTGCACACATAGTTATGTGTGTGGCTACTTTGCTTGTGGCTCTGAGAATGGAATGTGTTATTTCATAGAAAGTATGTGCTTCATGCAGGCCTGAAACCCAGTGAGCAGACATCGCCCTCATCATTTAACAGTTCATATGGATGCTGTGTGGCCACATAGTGTTGATGTTCATTGTAGTGTGAAATATTCCTTCCCCATGCCATTCTTCAGGTTGTTTGTGTGCCCTCCACTTGGATGCTGTCTGTGGATAGAATCTATTGCTTACTTGTCTGATGCTTTCATCCTCTGTACATTGCTCATTCTGGGCCCTCTGCAAAGAAGACCAGTCTGACCCCTAGCTGCTCCTACCCTTCACAGATCTTGGTGAATCATCTCTTCCTCATTGAACCAACCCTTTCTCAGTTCCCATCTTTTTACCTTGAGTAAGTACTAGCTATTGACAAGGGCCACTTATCAGTCTTTTTGTTACTGCCTTTTGTGTCCTGTCTAAGAAAATATTTGTGCATCTCAAGGCCATGAAGTCATTCTGCCTTGAGGCTTTTCACCTTTTGCATGTAGAGCTACTGCCACTTGGAGCTGATTTTTATTTGCTTTGATGTTTGAGTTCAGGTTTTTCTTCTATGTGTATATCCAGTTGAGCCAGCACCATACTCAGAAGACTGCACTGCCTGCTCTTTGTCCTGAGTAAGGTGTAATGTATTTAAGGACTCTACATTCCATTCTGTTGATCTGTTTGCCTTTCTTTATGTCATTGGCCTCTTGCCTAGCTGCTGTAGCTTTTCAATGAATCTAGAGATCTGTTACTGTAATTCTTTTGGCTTTGTTCTGGTTCAAGATTGCCCTGGCCATTCCAGGTTGCTTATGGGTGTGTGTGTAATATATTTTATATTTTACAACCAGCTTGTCAGGTTCTCCTTGCTCTACTCAAACATCTTGCTGGAATTTAACTGAAATGATATTGACTTCATAAATACCTTTTATCAAGATGGAATATTTTTCCATTTAATTCAGTCTTATATAACTCTACCAACAGTGTTATACTTTTCAACATAGAATTAATGCATATATTTCTTTATTTCATTCTTAGGTTTCTGTAGGTATTTACTATTGTAAATCGTTTGTTTGTATATTCATTCACTCATTTATTCATGGTACTGGTGATTGAACCTAAAGCTTCTTGCATGGTTGGCAGATGCTCTACCACTTGAGCCACATCTCTAGCACTTTTGTTTATCTTTGTATTTAAGATGGAATCTCTCTAACTTTATAGTTGGCTGGCCTCAAACTCCTTCCTTTACTTCTTGAATAGCAAGCATTATTAGTGTGTGCCACCTGACTGTAAATGTTATTTGTGAATTTTATTTTTTTCTGGTTGACCTTCACCTTGACTCACTAAAATCAACACCCAAGGAATAGGGTTGTTTGCTCAGCCATCTGTGTTCCCATACTGCTTTGTTTTTTACTGTGTAGTCTTATCATTACTTAGGTCATATGTACTAGTTCATGGTGCAATAGATTGAGCACTGTCTATTTCAGCTGGAACCACAGTGTGTCCTTCAGGATCCATTCTGTCCACTGTGGTAGCTACTCCCACATGTGGCTTATGTGAGTAGTGTGGATTAAGATGCACTGTAAGGCTCACATACACTGTGTACTTCAAGGCTTGGAACTAATAAAATGGAATGTTTTGGATTAAATAAAATAATGTTATTAAAATTTACTTTTCTCTTTACATATTTTTATATGGCCACTAGAAAACTTAGATTTCACTTATGGCTTTTATTTTTATTAAGCAGTGGGGTTTTAACCCTTTTTCTATGCATTTAATATCCATATATGTATAAAATATGTGGCTTTATTTGTCTGTCTTCATTTTTAATTCCAAGAAAATGAATATATGCTGGCATTTATTTTTTTATTCTTGTTTCTCTGTTTTTTGCTAATGTAATTTTGTGCTTATTTATGGGATACAGTACAATAATTTGATGCATGCATTTGAAGATAATGATCAAATCAGAGTAATTGGTATTTCTGACTCCTTTCAAATTACCATTTCTGTGTGTTGGAATCCTTCAGACTCTTCTAATTATTTTGAGGTTTATAATAAATTACTGATAGACTGTAGTAGTTCTGCTGTTTATAGAACATCAGAATGAATTTCTCTTATCTAATTGTATTTGGGGCCTGTTAACCAACCTTTATTTGCTCCTTTAGCCCCTCCCCTTTTAGCTTCTAGACACCACTCTTATACTGTCTACTATGTTATATGTTATTAACATTTTTTAGCTTTTACTCCCTCTTGCTCCCCCCAAAACTGCGAGAGCATGAGGTATTTGTCTGTCTTTGATTAGTTTATTTCATGTGATACAATATCCCCTAGTTCCATCCATGCTGCTATAAACCACAGGATTTCCTTTGATGGCTAAGCAATATTCCATTTTTATACCACATTAAAAAAATCCATTCATTCATTTGTTAATCTTGGTTGAGTCCAGATCTTGACTATTGTGAATAGTGCTTCAGTAAATATGAGTATGCAGTGTCTTTGACAAAATTACATATATATATATATATACGCACAATTATATGTATTTATTGTATATATACATTATATATACACTATATCTATCTATCTATCTATATATCCTTTGGAGATATACCTAGTAGAATTACTGAACCATTCTACTTTTAGGTTTTTAGGTTTTTTTTTTTAAAGGAACATACACACACACACACACACACACACACACACACACACACACACACACACACACACACACACACACACACACACACACACACACACACACACACACACACACACACACACACACACACACACACACACACACACACACACACACACACTTCCAAAGTATCTACTCAAGTTCTTGCCAGTCTCTTAATAGGGTTGTTTTTTTGTTGTTTGATATTGCATTGTATTTGTTTTATACATTTTGAATATTAGGCCCTATCTCACATGATTTGCATATTTTCTCCCATTCCATTGTATGGGTTGCTTTTTTGCTCTGACTGTTTCTTTTGACTTGCAGAAACTTCAATTTGATAATAGTCCCATTTTTTTCCTGTTGTTACCTGTGTTTTGCTGTCAGATAGGCTGTTCTCAACACTTAACTTTTTAGATTTTTCTTCAAATTAATGGGTAAACCTATCCCCAGTGGTCTGTCAGTCACAGCACTTACTGTTTACTTGCTTGTAATGGTGATCTTTTCCCCATTGTATAACTAAGCACTTGTAGAAGGAAAGGGCCAGAGTTCATTTATATTAACAGTCATTTTCATGCATTTGTTTTAATAGGTGCATCCTGTGCCAGGTGTTGTAATGCCCTACTACAAAGATGAATGTGCTATTGTTCATGCCCCCCTCCAGGAACTCAAACCTCCTGGCAAGCATCTGGGTGTTGCAGACCAGGATTGATGAACACTTAAGGCCTGGAGGAAAAGTAACCAGGGAGACAGGAGGAAGAGGTTTCTCCCGTCCTTGGCATTTAGAATGCTGGTCTTTGTTCTACTCAGAGCTGGAGTAGGCAGCTACTAAACACTGACTTAGTTTAGTTGTCTTTTCTTTTTCTGTGTCTAGTTAGTAACTAAAATCTAAAATTCAGTAAGGATACCTTTTATACCCTAATAATGTCTCTCATATAAAGATCATTTAAAGCAAAATTTGATTCTTTATGATTATGAGGACTAAAAGTGACTCACCATCATTATTGCTTTATGACACCTGCATGAACAGTTATTAACCAAGACAAAAAGACTCCTTGACTTGGGAGAATATTGAGCCTCTGGATTTCCTTTAGGATGTGGCTGCAGGAAATTAATTAGATTATTTCTTATGACATCATCCTAACCACAGTACTTTCTCCAAAAACAATGCTATTTTTCTTGGAGCTTTTTTACAGACATTTTCTACACCATGTGTATTATTACATAATTTGTGGTAGTGCTAATATAGGAAACCCATATAAATGCTTCTGGTATGTGTGTGTCTGTGTATGTGTGTGTGCCCATGAATACATGAATGTGTATGTATGGGTCTATGTATGTAAGGCAGAAGCAGAGACAGAGAAAGAGAATGTTGTTGAAGTAATTATTTTACTTCTGGTAGTACAAGGGAGTGGGTTAAAAGGTAGAAAGCATTCCATCTGAGCAGAGCTATTTCCTCACAGGGAGTATTAAGTTCATGAGAGGAAAGCTTGGCAACCTTTTCTGGGCTATGTATCTTGCTTGCAGGCTTTTGAGAAACAAATAGGATTGTGAAAACTGTAACTCTCAAATCACTGAAGAGTGGAGGACTTAGAAAGTAGACACAGGCAGAATGGAAACAGGACATCAATTTCTTGGTTGTGCTCTTTGTATGATTATAAATCAGCTGATTCAGACCTTTCAGACCTGAAATGAGTTCTAAGAAAGCTCTTTTTCACCTACTGATAAAATGGTTATCGCCTCAGAAGAAATCGCACACCCAGTGAACAAGTGTGAATGTGTGTGTAATGCATGACATGTTTGCAAATCACTCTGCCCTCAGCTGTGCCATCTTTTCCAACTGTATGTTCTTGAGTTCTAATTTATCATCACTTCACCTATGATGTTTTTAGTTGCCCTCTTTTGGCCATGATATTTTGTAGTTTCTTCTTGTGCCAAGCAGAAGGAACTTCAGATTAAGGATTTAGGAGACATAAATTCAAATCCTGGCTTTCCACTGGAGGTCGTAGATTAGAGGCATGTCTCTCTTGGAGGTGCCTGTAAAAACAGGAAGCCCACATTAGATCATTTTCAGAGGTGAATCACCCAGTGCAGTTGCCATTAGCCACATGTGATTCTTAATTAAAATAAAAAAGAGTGAAAAGTTTTGTTTGCCAATCCAATAACTATATTCTGGGTGTTCATTGGGGTTACCTACCTGCTAAAACACAAACTCTGTATTCTATAAAGTAATATAACAAAATCCTAAGTGTCCATATGCATCACTTATAATGTCCAGAATAAATTCCCAGATTGACCTATGAGGAAACAGGATAATACAACCCAGATACACTGGTGTAAGTTAATAAAGAGAGAAATCTTGAAAGCTTTCACAGAAAAATGGCATATTCCAGATACACAAAACACTGGTTTCCTACCAGAAATAATGGATGAGAACAAAAGTTTTAAAGCCCTGAAAAAAAAATCCGCCAACTTAGAATGTAATAGCAGCACCAATAATTTTTAAGCATGAAAACAAAGTGAAGGCATTTTCAGAGAGGTGCAAATCCAGAAAGATGACCAGTAAGCCCATGCTCTGAGAGATGCAGAGGCTGATTTTCAGGTTGAAGGAAGAGAGCAAATGGAACCATAGACCTTCAGCAAAGAAGAAGAATGCTATATAATAAGTATAGTGGTAAAGGAAAAAGGCTGCATTTATTATTTTCATTGTAATTTCTTTAAAACTCATGATTGCTTAAGGAACAACCATCAACATCAAATTGTAAGGTTTATGGCAAACATAGATATGTTATGTTTTATTCTCAGATGTTTTTGTTGGGAGCATGAAATGGTATGGCTACTTTAGAAACAGGTCTTACAGTTTCATTAAAATCTATACATATACAAACTTGATGGCCTAGAAAGAAACTACTTGGTTTTTACTTTAGAGAATTGGAAACATATATTCACAAAGGGGCTAGTACAGCAAGGTTCATGGAAATTTTATTTTTAATAGTAAAATCTGAAAATAGCCCAAGAGTCCTTTAGTGGAAGAAGAGATGTATGACCTGCTGTGTGTTTATAATTATATGCAATATTGAGAATAAATCTACAAAACATTAGGCTCTGTGAAAAAGTCAGGCACAAAAGTGATCATGGACTATGCTTCCAGAAGTAGGAAGTTCTAGATCCAGCAGCAGGAATTTGGTGAGGAGTCAGGTCAAGGGTCACCATCAGGGGCAGGGACTGACCAGGAAGCTTGGAGTGGGAGGGGGCGACTAACAGAGGAAGGGGCTTAGGGCACTGTCTAGGGTGAATATTTTACCTCAGTATATGTTAGTTACCTAGATATCTGTGTTTGTCAAAGCTACATTTTCACTCTATGTAAAGTTAGTTAAGTAATGTTCATGCTGGAATATCTAGGAATAAAGTATGCTGCTTGACACATCAAATTTATGAGGAAAATGGATGGTTGAAAAGTTGCACAAATAAAAATTGAACAAAATCCTGTATCTGTTTTCTAAAAAGATAATCTATGGAAGCAAAAATAACAGCAGAAATGATCATTTCCTGCAGGCTGCTTTAATTCTGTAAGGGCACGACTGAGGTTTGTTTAATTTTGTATCATTGTAGGTTAGAACAATTAAATTTTGATTAGGATAGATTGTAAGAACAATGCCCTTCCCATTCACTACTACAGATGATCCAAATTAAGAATCCTTTCTTATTTTCAATTTTAGCTCACTAAAAACAATCTGTTTTTGAAGCGGTAATCAGGATCTTTTATTCTCCTTGAATAAAATCATTTTTGTCTAATTACCATAAAACAGATATAAATCCCAAAGTTCTCCTTTCCACAGAGGAATCCCATTCTAAAGAAATCACTATTGATTTGCTTATTGCTTTAATTCCTTTACCCATATTCTGCAGACCCTGTAGCCAGGTGTCTACTAGGTTATGCAAGCTTTGTTAGAACATCTTCCAGCCTTTACTGGAAGATGGAGCTTGGGCATGCCAACCACTTTCTAAATTTTTATCATTATAACATTTTATTAACTAGTTAGTTCATTGTATTGACTGAGATTTTACTTAGAATTCGTGATACTTGGATAAGCCTAAGTTTTATCTTGTAATTACCTTTTAAGAACTTTTACTAGGCAAATCAAGAGGCTAAAATGATGAGAGGAATAAAGTATTCATAAATAATTCCCAACTAATCTATCTAGAAAATTCACAATATAAAGAATCAGTTGTAGGGGGCTGGGAAGGTAGCCCAGTGGTAGAGTGCTTGCCTTGCATGCATAAGGCAGAGTTCAATTCTTTAGCACCACATAAGCAGAAAAAGCCAGAAGTGGTGCTGTGGCTCAAGTGGAAGAGTGCTAGCCTTGAGCTGGCACCTGGGACAGCGCCCAGGCCCAGAGTTCAGACCCCACAACCGACCAAAAAAAAAAAAAAAAAGAATTAGCTCTCAGGATTTGTCACAATGTGGTTGAATTGTCACCCTGATGCTTAGGTAGCTATGTGATCTTGAATAAGTTACTTGGGTTAGTTCTCTAAGCCCGGCCTCTTGATGCATAAGAATCAGAGATGCCATCCCCCACACCAGCCTGTACATCTGCCTCCAGCCATGAAACTCATTGGAGATGTTCTACATACTATTGCACTTGACAGTAGTATACCTCTAACCTATTTAGACAGATCTCATTGCTTTTCTCCACTTTTCTCCCAATCCCAAAACATTGAGGTACTTACTTTCTCTTCAGTATGCAATGCTATTCTGTTACTTTGGCTGTATGCTTATGATCTCATCTCAGTTGCTTAGGCTAGCCAGCATTTGAGTGTTGATTCATTTGAAATGTCCCTGTAATAAAAAGGGTAGTGACCGTATCTGTTCTGAGGTTCTCTTGGCCATCTATAATACTGTCCTCGAAAACCTTTCACTTCTGTGGATCAATTACTTTGCTTGCTTTAGTCCAGTGATGTTTCAACTTAGAGGTCAGAGTCATCAGACCCTTCCAAGCCAGGCTTACCAGCTCCTACCCCACATCCCATTCACAAATCACACCTACTTACTGCTTCAGTGAGTGAGCAGAGGCCTGGGCAGCATGGATGGTATGGTATGTGTGTGCACATAATCTGATTAATAAATATTTATTATCATTAATAATAAATGTTTATTAATTAATATTAATAAATATTTATTGAGAAATAAATATTGACGGTCACAAAATGAATTCATCACTTCAAGAGATCTTTTAAAAATGAACATTCAATAACTATTTTAAAAATAATGATTTTTATTAGCAATGAATAATCATTATAGGATACAGTTTCAGTGCATATATAATGTGCATATATGCATATAAACACAGTATGGTATATAAATATAGAGTATACATAGATATATACGTGTATAATGTAAGTATATGCATATATAAAACATATAACACATATATTCTTTTTCCCTCTTATCTTCTCTCACTGTGAGTTAAAAGCACAATTGCTTTTCTCTACTTCAGCAAAGCAGCTAGAATGCCTTCTTTCCTAAGAGAGGAGGGTAAGGATGTTGATGTAGGAGTCTCCATCAAGTCTCCATCCAAGACTGTCTGAGACTTATCCAAGTCTGCCAAATTACTGGCATGGAAAAATATTCACAACCTGAAAGCCTAAGCTGTGTTTCTGGTTCCTAACATTGCTTTAAAGCCACCTTCGCTGCATGTGAGATTCTGTAAGAAATGATTAGGAGAAACAACTGCCAAATCAATAAGATTGTTTTATTAACAGTCTGCATCACAAACTGTGCACCGGTTTTATTGTTTGAGGCAAACTCCTGATAGTGGTGAGAATTTCATTTAAAGGCCCTTTGTCCTAGTCCAAGTGCAATACCTGTGAGGCTAGAAAGGCCTTGCCAACGCTCTTATACAAGACGATGGATTTTCTGAGTTGCGGTAGAAATGTAGACTTCCTTACAGAACCTATAATATAGCTTGCTTTAATGTTCTGTGCTTACTAAGCATTCCTTCCATCATAAATGTACTCCTTACTCTAGGGCTCAAGATTCTCTTCCTGGCCAGGTACTTGTGGCTCATGCCTGTAATCCTAGCTACTCAGGATGTTGAGCTCTGAGGATCATGGTTCAAAGCCAGCCTAGGCAGGAAAGCCCGTGAGTCTCTTATCTCCATTAAACCACCAGAAAACTGGAAGTGGCACTGTGGCTCAAGTGGTAGAGTACTCCCTTTGAGCTGAAGAACTGAGAGACAGCGCCCAGGCCCAGAGTTCAAGCCCCATGACCACCACCACCAACAACAAAAAGATTCTCTCCTTGGCTCTCTCTCGCTGTAAAATTTTTTTTAATTGACTTATATCAGTTATATGGGGGGGGGGGAATTTCATTATTACATCGTTGCAAATTTATAATATATTACGATCTATTTTGTCTCCTTTATCTTTCAGTAACATTTTTAATATTAACATGTAATAATTGTTATAGGATACAGTGTACATTTCTATACATGTATAATTATCAAATAAGGATTTGGGGCATGCTTATTACTTAGATATTAAAATACCACCCTCCAGTGCTAGGAATTGAACCCAGGTTCTCTGAGGTATTATGCCAGTACCCTACCACTGAGTCCTCCTCTTAGACTATTACACTGCTTTGTATTAGAGTCATTCAAAGCCTCTCCACTAGTTTTGTTGGTGGTGGTGGTGGTTGTGGGCCTGAACTCTGGGCCTGGGTGTTGTCCCTCAGCTCTTCAGCTCAAGGCTAATGCTCTACCACTTGAGCCACAGTGCCATTTTCAGCTTTTTCTGCTTATGTGGTCCTGAGGAATTGAACTCAGAGCCTTATGCATGCAAGGCAAGCGCTCTCACTAAGCCACCTTCCCAATCCATGGGTACTTTCTTGTGTTACAGAAATATATGCTAACCCCTTAACTATTGTTTACCCCCTTCCTTCATGTATTTGTTTTCTTTATCTGTTCCATCAGATAAATGACTCCTTGCCTAGTGTATCCTTAGGACCATGCATCCATCAGTACTTCTTTTCCCTCCATTCTTAAAAAACTATTTCCCTCTTAGACTCTTTTTTTCTGAATCTTTAAAGTTAGTTCTCCTTATAAATGTTTTGAATGAGATCAAGTTACCTGTATTGTCTCTCAGTATCTAATTCTATAATAATAACTAATAGGTGACTTCAAAACTTTAAGTTCCTGTTTCTGAGACTATCTTATTTCTTAGCTTATTCTTTCAGACATAAAGAAAGAGTGATTGTGTAGTGAGGAAAAAGGAAGCAAGTTGTATACAGATCATTTGTAAGACATATTTGCAGTGTAAAGCCTGTGGGTATATAGTAATATACATGTGTGTTTAAGAGAGCTTTCATTGAATTGTAGCACACACATGGGAACATATACAGATAATTTGAAAGTTAATTTTTTATAGATTTGTTTACAAAGTGAATACTTCTTTCTAACTTATATTCTTAAAAAATTAAAAATATTGCAACAATGAGATGTACAAGTCGTTATGTCGAAAAACAAACTTTACAGCTTTGGTCGGGGTGCGGGAGAATTGGGTAGGGGGAACTGGAGGGGGGATGGGAAGAGATGGGAAGGGGAAACAAATGAGGAGGCAACAATGCTTGATAAGAAATGTAGTCATTATCTTGCCCATGTAATTGTAACCCCTCTGTACAGTATTTTCAAAATAAATAAATAAATAAATAAATAAATAAATAAATAAAAGAAATGCAAAAAAATTAAAAATATTTAGGTGGTGGCTCTGTAGCTCAACTGGTAGAGCACTAGCCTTGAACACAAAGAGGCTCAGGGACAGTGCCCAGGCCCTGAGTTCAAGCCCCACAACTGGCAAAAAAAATTATTATTTAGTAGTTGAACAAAGGTTATAATTCCATAAGCCAAGTTATGAGTATAATGCATCTTGATCAATGTCATCCCTTCCATCATTCTCCCCTATTTTCCACCTCCCATTTCTACCCTTAAACTCTGCAATTTTTATCTAATGTACATTGACTATAATGACTATATTTTCCTCACTCTTTCTCCCTTCATTTCTGTGGCTCCCCCTTTTTATACTCCCCAAAATATGTTTTCACTTCCACTTCTACCCTTGTGGAAGTAGAATGGTACTGCTAATTCTGAAGTTCACTTCTCTCCTTCCATCATTAATCACCCCAGGAATAACCACGATTCTGACTTATTATAGCACTGGTTAGTTTTCCCTGCTTTGTAAACTCTATTCAAATGGATTCATGTAATGTACTCTCTTTTGTGCCTGGCTTGTTTAGCATTGTATTTGTCAGTAGTTTTTGTTGATTTTTGTAGCAGTAGTTCATATTATTTTATTTTCTAAATGCTATTCTATTCTATGAATTTCGACACTATTCTTTTGAGTTGTTTCCATTTTCTACTGAAAATTCCATCCCATGTTTTTGTTATTGTTGAAGATAATTCATTTCTGCTTTCTTCTTGTTTTGTTTTTTTTTTTTGTTTCAACACTTTTTTTTACCAGCAAATTGCCTGAGTATGCTTTGCTTTTCATTTATTCTGTGTAGGTCCACCGAACTTCTTGACTTTTTAGTTTGATGCTTTCTATCAGTATTGGAACATTCTTAACTATTTTCTCTTCAAATATTGTTTCTACTCCATTGTTCTGCCCTCCTAGTACCTGACTCCAGTTGTATGTAAGTTATTACATCTTGGTGTCACATTCCCTTTGTCTCTAATGCTTCCTACTGTGGATCTCATCTTCCTATCTCTGTATTTTAACTTGTAGAATTTTCACTGTTCTATCTTTTAGATCATGTTTTCTCTCTTTTGTTATTTGCCACTAAATCTATATATCACATTCTTAATTTTAATTGGCCTTTTCCATAACTTCTATTTTTAACAGATTTTAGTTCTTTGATGAAGTTACCATTTAAAAATTGAACATATTAATAGCAATCATCTAATAGTCTATCTCCAGTAATTTGTGGGGTTGTTTTTATTTTTATTCTCTTGATCCTATTGTTGTGTCTTTTTTCGTGTTTCATTGGGTGTTGGCTATTGTGTATAAAAACATATTAAGTCTGCTTTTTGTGAGTTTATTACATGCAGTTTAAGCAAAGCAGGATAAAAAAATCAAATCAAATTCCCCAAACAAAAATTTTTAACACATGCAGTACATAGCCTTTCATCATTGTCAATTGTGTTTAAATCATTGTGGATCTGCTAAGGGCTTTTAATTCTTAGACTCTGCCTTCTAAGAAACAAATGGCACCCTAAAAGCAAGGTAAAAGGTCAATTACCATGCTTCATTGAAGTGATAAGTGGATATTTGAGATTTACTGAAAGGTGGCATATCTTTAGTGGAAGCTGGGCAGCATTATGGGAAAAACAAATCAAACGTCTGTAGGCCAACACCAAGCTCTGTACATGCATGATCTCCTTGGAGCCACATATCCACAGACCCCAAAATCTACTATATTGAGATGGTATTATCTTCTTCAAGTAGCAATTTTTTTTACATCTGGTAGCTAGAAGTAGACCATCTTCTTTCCTCAGTCTATGTGTGTGTGTGTGTGTGTGTGTGTGCAGGTGCGTCCATGTGTGTGTGTGTGTGTATGTATGTGTGTGTATGTATCTGTGTCTGTGTCTGTGTCTGTGTCTGTGTGTCTGTGTGTGTATGTGTGCTGGTAGCAGGGCTTTTACTCAAGGCTTCATTCTCTCACTAGGCTTTCTTACTCATGGTTGGTGCTCTGCATTTTGCTAGTTAACTGAAGATGGAATCTTGCAGACTTTTTAGTCTGGGCTGACTGAACCATGACCTTCAGGTCTTAACCTCCTAAGTAGGTGGGACTATAGGCATGAGCCACTAGTACCCAATAGAGTATATTATCTGAAACCAGACAAGAGAGATAGTTCAGTACTGGTTACAATCACACTAGTTTCTTACTGGTAGGCCTTACCAGGTCTTACTGGTAGGCCTTAGTCTTTCAACATTCCCAAATTTAAGCCTGAGGTGCTTTCCAGGTCTCACTACACTGAGCAGTTCGGAGTTCTAATTTTTGTCTTTCCAGTGCCATGAGAATGCCAATAATATGGCTTTGGGAGATTATTTTCAATTTGTCGTCTTATAAAACCACACAGTAAGATAAAGGTCTATGCTGTAATAAGGTATCGAGCATATATTAGCAATATGGCATAGGTGGCTGTTACTTAGGCACATGTTGCAGTAGTGCCAGTCATGAAAATGGTTTCCTTGACAGTTCTGTGTCTATGTCTCACAGAAACTGGACTTTCTACTTTCTTTTCATCACTCTTTCAAACTAGAACATTCCTCTAGAGGATGCTACCTTAGTGAATCTCCTTTGTCTAGGATCTGGACCCCTTCTGGCCCCAATGCCTGCATATCACCTAACTGCCTTTATATGGATTAAATAGAGCCTTTTCCTTTTTCTTTTTGGTACTGGTACTGGGGCTTGAACTTAGGACCTGGGTGCTGTCCCTGTGCTTTTTTTACTTTTTTCAGGCTGGCACTCCACCACTTGAGCCACACATCCACTTTTAGCTTCTTGGTGGTTACTTGGAAATAAAGAGTCTTACAGACTTTACTGTCCAGACTGGCTTCAAACTGATCTTCAGATCTTAGCTTTCTGAGTAGCTAGGATTATAGGTGTAAGCCACAGGAGTTTAGCTAAATGGAGACTCTTAATTTCAGTTGCTCTTAGTAGACAAATTCCTCTGCTATAAACTAGTCTATCAGACCTTCAGTTCATTCATTCTGTACTTTTTATTAACAAATACTTTGATGCTTTGATATTTACTGACATAGCTACAATTTTGGATTTGACACAGACTTTTGAGAATTCTTGGCCCTCTTTTTATAATTGAGGCTGCGGGCACTCTGACAGAGTCCTATCCAAGGACAGAGCCAACTATTGGCTTCTATTGTATTAAAGGCTCCCAGCTCCCAGCCCATTGGCTTTTATACTGCATCACTGATAGTGTAGTATTTGTGTCTTCTACTCACTTATTGTGGTCATAAACCATGCCTATCCAGCATTCTATAAAATCAACTCAACCATGACCTGGCTAAGTGATAACAGTACTCTGGCAGATTTCATCTTAGGAGAAAAGATGTGATTTGAAAGTTGTGAGGATGTTGTCAAATTTCAAGGACATCTATGAATACCTACATCTGCTAGATAATGCACACACATTTAATACTCTATGTTTGTATTCCTTTTGTAAGCCTCTACATGTAAAATGAATTTTTTTCTAACTAGAGAGAGATTTCCCAAAGAACGCTCCAGATTATGCCCATCTGGAAGGCCATAAAGACATTTATCGAACACAGTAGCTCAGCTCAGTGAGCTTGCAGAGCATAAAGTATCTTAAGTTACAGAATCGCATGCAGTCAGAGTGATAAGCCAAAGAATATTGCCTTGCTCAGGGCCAGCGTTTCATGCCTGTGAACCTAGTTACTCAAGAGACTTGAGACCCAGAAGAACAAGGTTTGGGTCTGGCATAGGCAGAAAAGTAATTGAGACTCCATCTACAAAATAACCAGCAAAAAGCTGGGCTAGAGGCATGGTTGAAGTGATAGAGCATGAGATAAGCAAGCAAGCTGAGCAGGCATGAGGACCTGAATTCAGAAATTGATATCAGAATATATTAACTTATTAACTTGAACTTTACTCCCAGTTTACATAGAGAATGTTTAGATAACCTTAATTTCATTTCTTCCAGTAAAATTAATAGCTTCTCTACAAATGGTAGACGTATTTGTAAGTTTAGAGGCTATAATGTAATGATCTGGCCTGGTTTGTGGATCTCACAGCGGCTTTTCTAGTAACATAGCTCAATTACCTGCTTCCTCCTGCTTATGCAGGATATACAGATAATGCTAGGGTTGCTTTAATCCCTTTTGCTTTTACTGTTAGGAAAAGCTAAACATAGACAATGGAAACAGGTGAATGGAAGTTGACATTAATGGGAAATAAATATCACTAATGCTTGACCTTTGTACTTGTAAGTAGTACTTTAAAATTTGTGGGTTTTTACAAAATTTTATAACAGTGTGTAATCTATACTGAGTGACAATCTGGAAAAGAGCTGTGGATCTGCTTGCGTTCTCATCTTCTCCAGACAAAGTGCTGTTGTTAGGCAATGTCTGACCCAGGGATTGCTTCTACTTGATAGTATTGCCAGACTCATAATTTTTTTGTGCTTGTGACTTTTCTCATCTCTCTGTTTTGCAATATTTATTTCCTTGTGTAATTGAAGTTTTAAGATTCAGATACCTCAACATTTCTTTGTATCCTTTGCACCTTCTTCCCCTCAACAAGAATGAAAGACACCCTAAACAATATAGTTAAAGAACAGGAACAAATGCAGCAATTTCCTTCTATATTGCCTGGTGGCCATATCAAAACATTAGAACCAGAGGTTTAGTAATGGGAGGTCTCAGAGAGATGATGTATAACACACACGCACACACACACACACACACACACACTCATATACACACACACATACACACATCCTCTCCTCTTCAGTACTGGGATTTTGTACTTGAGGCCTTGTATTTGCTAAACAGGTACTTTGCCACTTGAACCACTTTACCACCAATGTTTTTGTACTGGCTGTTTTTGAGATAGGGTCTTGCTTCAGCATAGGCCAGCTGGGACTGCAGCCTTCACCTTTGTGCTTCCCTTAGCCAGTGGGATGACAGGCACATTCCTCTGTGACTAGCTGTTGGTTGAAATGGAGTCTTAAGAGCTTTTATGACTCTCGGCTGGCCTTGAACAATAATCTTCCAATCTCTGCCCCCTAAGTAGCTAGGATTACAGGCACTACTACACCTGCCCATTCTTTCCATTTTGTAGATTAAAAAACAAAGGAGCATAAGCTGTATGTGACTACATAGGCTGGACTTCAACCCAGCATTTCAGCTGGTAACCTCAACCTACCATGATCTCCACTTTTCCGCATGCGCTTTCTTCTACCCAACCTCAGGGGCAGCGTGGGCTATACCTGGAGCTTTCCCTCCTCTTCTGCTCTCAGATGGACTGGGATGATCTGGTCAGATCAGGACATTTAGTTGTCACTGTCCCATGGGGGACCTCTGCTTATCCTAGCTGTTGGAAGTCAGCCTGGTTTAGAAATGCACATGGCTTCCTAACCCTCTGTCCCTTGTCATAAATGTCTTTCTTCATCCCAATCAACTGTACTTGTAAATCACTCTACTCCGAACATTTTTTTCTGATGAGCCAGGATTTATTTTTAAAACATAACATCCAAGAACTCTCTATGGACTGACCTCAAGTAAGCTTGGCATTTTTAAATGCAAGGCATTATTCACATCATAAGCTGTTTCACTGTGTTGAAAACGTCAGTACTGGTATATTGTGCTAGGTGTCAAAACCAATTCCCAAACCAATGTTTTTTGAGGGAGTTACTTTTGCTGTTATCAGATTTGAATTCAAGATTTTTGCACTTGCCCAGTTGGCACTTTACTGCTTGAACTTGAGCCACACCTCTAGCTCAGCTTTTTACCAGTTATTCTTGAGATAGTTTCTAGGACTTTCATGCTTAGGTTGGCTTTGAACTGTGATCCCCCAGATTTCAGCCTTCTGAGAAGTTAGGATTACAGGTAAGATGAAGCACCAGGGCCATGCTAACATAGTGTTATTAATTATAACTAAATAGGTCTGGCTAGAATGACTAATGTACAAAAATAGTTTTAAAGAACAGAACTGGGGAGAGTGTTGAGAGACCACAAGGACTTAAAAGCAGAAATTAAAAGTAGAATAAAGAGAGCAAAGCAATATGTTTCTGTTTGGGCAGAATTTCCCTGAGGGACCCTATGTTCAAATTCTTTTTGACATTGCATTTGAATCTTGAGCTTCCAAAGGCCACTGACAGATACCACAGAGGCCCAACGGCGTGTAATGATTCCTTCATCTCCACAGAGGCCCAACAGCGTGTAATGGTTCCTTTAGCTCCTAGGCCTCCAGACGCCTCCTGTTACAGCCTCACATTTAAAAATAGCAAGGAAATAAGAGAAAATCATAAACTAACTGTAATAAAATTAGTGCTTGCGTGAAAGACTATTGCCAGAGAACAACTTTTAGAAGCCCAGTGCTGCCAGAGGCCGCTGGATGTTGGCAGTGTTCAGACATTCGCTGGCCAGCACACTGAGACCTGAATCAGGCGTTTTATTAAAGATGTAGTGGCTTTTCTTTATGATCATGTGCTAAAGGAGTCTTTTAAGTAATAGAAAATGGGTTTGAAAAAAATTAGATTGCTGCAATAAATAAATGTTACTTTTTCTCACCAAAATAGAAGTCAAAATGAAGTAACTTTGACTGGAAAAGAAATATTACTGCTTTCCTCAGAAAGACCATGATGAAGTGGAGTCTATGTCTCAGCAGCTAAGAAACAGGGCCTGTTCCTGAGCAATGCTACCACCAGCCTCCCTCTGTTAATCTGCAAAGGGGGACAAGTAGGAATTAGACACGAAGGTCTGGCGAGGATCATTGAGTTTCCCATTAAACGCATACTTGTAGAGAATCTGGAATTCTCATTACCACTTGAAAGGAAAACGGATTCTGTTTTAGAATCTGATATTTTCGAACTAGTATGTCACAGAGCCCGCTCTGGTTCACTGGTTCTTGCTACTAAGTGTATATTACCATGGCAATTGGCTTTAGTTCCCACATATATCATTAACAGAGATGAGTCTCTAAGTCAGTCTGCCTTCAAGGATGTGTTTCAGTGACCCGGAAGGAAAGGTTTTCACCTCACCTCATGAATCAGTCTTTAAAAGGATGTTTGTTGGCATGCCTACACCGTCTCTGCTGTTGAACCTGTGGTACCCCCTTCCTGTGCCCACGGCAGGCTGTTGGTTGGATTGCATTTCTCTGCATCGTTCTTGTTTCTAGAAGCCCTGGAAAAAATAACTGGGAGGATTTTTGTACTAGCCTTGTGAAGGCAGTTCCAGTGAGAGCCTTAGTTAAATCTCAGATGTTGAATTGGTTTATCTTGCTTTCACTTCAAGTACACTAAGGATCCTCCACTTCCCCATCATCTCCTCCATTTGCTTTGAATCCCTCGAGGGTACCGAGCATGCATCCCCACTCTAAGCAGACAATAAAGAGCCTGTTCTGGATGGCACTCTGGGCTTCCATGTGCCCTTTAGGTTTAAATAAGATAAAATACCTGATATTAAACTTCAAAAATGTCAGGAAAAGGATTTCACTGCAGCTGACCAGCCTTGGTCCCGAAGGACTTGATCTTTGTCCTGTACCGTTACATGGGAATGCGGATATAAATCATCTTGCAGAGATTGCAAAAACAATTACAGAAACCTTGAACAAAGACATTTGAATTTATAAACCCTTTAATTGATGTTATTGGCTTTTATATGTCTAGGGAATGCCCACTTCTGATTTAGGTATCTCCAGCTTAATCTTCGTGTTGTGATTGGATAAATAGGACTATTAGGCTAGGTTTTGTTTATACAGTGATCTTCTGAAGAGCTCAACATAATTTATATATTTGTCTATTCAGTATTATGATTCTCAGACATCTTCCTTTTGCAAGTGAACACACGAAGATAATGAGTTAACTCCTCCTCCTGAATTTCAGAAACATATTTTGGCTTGCCCTCTTCCTATTTGCAGCATAGTGGTTTTCCCTGGCTCCTAGCTGTTTTAGTGTCCTGGATCACTATGAAAAGGAGTGGATTTCATGATCTGTTCTAGATTGACATGCCAAGATTAGATTCTGGTGAAACCTTGCCAGGAAGTAGGAATGGAAATCAAATACCTTTTCTTTCACCAGATACCAGTATATTTGTTTAGTTAAGTGGCTGGCTTCTTTCAAGGTATAAAATAAGAAATCACAGACATGGGAAAAGCCTTCTGTTGTAGGAAATTTAGCCCAATGTTTAGAACAGTGACCTGCTGCTCCCCAACATGTATGCTGGCTGCCCATGCTTACAGTCTTCTGAAATGGGCATCACCTTAATAGTTCAGTGTCCAGGATGTCTTCTTGAGTTTAAAAGTAGTATAGTGGGAAAGGTTCTGTGTTTGAGGCAGCTGTGTATTAAAAGCTGATTGTGTGTAAACACCCAAGGAATAGAGGCTTTTCGGCCTTGTCCTGCACATGGAGCTCAAGTTCTTGTCGAGATGCTATCCTGTGCTCATTCTTCTGGAGCCTGGGCTGGGTAGAGCTTGTGAGCAAACAATTTTTCAAATGCTTAATAATCATGTCTATTTGTTTAATGCTGTAAGACCACCACAAAACCTCAGTAACATAAAACAATTTGCATTCATTTTTGCTTACATAGCTTTGATCTGAGCTGGGTTTAGTGGGGCTGACTTGTAGCTGCTGCCAGCTGAAGTCAGTTAGGCAGGGGCTGGCTGGCTTCCCTGGCCTTGACTCTGTCCCTGTCTGAAGTCTCCCCTGGGACACTGGTGCCCATCAGGCCCTTGTCCTGTAGCAGGATGCCCTGGTCATGCTCTTACGATGGAGAGGGACAAGTGCTTATTGACCTTCTGCTGACATTCTACCTTGTGATGTTCAGAACCCAGACTCACCACCACATCCCCAGTGGGGGATGGGAGAAGTTGGGATTATCAGACTGTGCCACAGTGTGGTGGCTTCATCCTGTGATAAATGAACATAACTGAAAATGATGCTGCCAGGCTGTGGACACGTTCGGGTGTGCTCTCAACATGAGTCCTTTGAGGAAGTAATAAGCTTGCCATGCATGTTGCCAGAAGGAACAACAGGGCAAAGGGTGACCAGAGTCAGTTTATCTGAGTGTCATTTTCTTTTCATTGTCCCCACAAAAACCTACAAGAACTCATAATAATTCTGTAATTATTGCTATTCTTAAAGTGTTTATACTTCCTTAACTCTGAGTGCTGTTAAAGGATATTGATAACTTCTGACAACCACTTTTCTTTGCTAACATGATCTGGTGGTTACTTTTCTGAGTATGCATCTCATTACTATGTTGTCTTGGGCAAATGGCTTTGGTTTTTTGTTTCAACATTACCCTTTCTAGTATTTGTCTTGTTCCAAGAATTTTAAGTGTACAAATAAGATTGTATAGTCAACCATCAACAACTTTGCATAGGATATGATCATTGAGTTATAACTACTGGTCATTTGGGAAATCTGACAGTAACAAAAGTCACCAGTTACTACACTTCTAAATTCCTCCTGGCGCCTGTAGTGTCTCCCCTAATCTCTTCAGTCAGCAGGAATAGGTGACATTTCCTCTGCTCTGTCCTCTCTGAAGACACATTTCAGAAGGTGCACTGGCCTCTTCTCATTTTCTCCCTCTGCAAAGACAGAATTATGAGGAATAATAGCCACATGAAAATCCCTAGTTCCCCGTCTTCAGGTAGACAGCATATCACAAGTCATGGCCTGGATTCATGGTGTGCATGGACCCACAAAAGACTTTCTCTGAAAATTATAGTTGAGCAGCCTTTTAGCTTTAGAGTTCCATTAATTGTATATTTTGTGAAAGTTCTAGAAATAATAATTTCACAAAAGATTATCAAAACAATGACACTTAAATGTCTGCTATTCCCTTTATTTTTCTAGACTAACTAGAGATACCTTTCATAGAGTCCATTTTAGAAATAGTTATGTATTTACACATTGTTTTATTTTCAAGGAATTGTGGGTAAAAGTAAGTTATATTGAAATAATTTTTATAGATTGAAAAATAGAATATTTGTAATTTCAGAAGAGGCATGGTCACAATAGCCCCTCAAACTTGCCTGTTTACGTCTTTACTCTCTTGGCCCATTCACCCTAAGACCTTAGAGCAGAATTTCAAATCTAAACACAACATTTCCTGTATCAAATCCACCCGTAACTCCCTAGCTCACAAATCAGTCTAAACCTGTCAGCTGTGGCCCATTTTCAAATTGCATTCTTGTTATCATTTACTACCACTATGTTTGTAGATCCCATTCTCTTAGCTTGACTGACTGACCTCCTACTCCCTTTGTCCTGAGATCCACATTAGATCAAGCGTCATCCTCTCTGGTCAACTTCCTTAAATGCTGGGGCAACAGGATCCCTTGCCAAACAGATTCTGAGGACCCATCTATAAACACTGCCCTGCCCCCCCCCAGCATGCCAGGCATTACATTATTTTACTTTGTATTTTTGCTTCACATGCATGTAAATATTGACCCAGTGGCCCAGTGAACAGTGTGCTAAAGGAACGTAGGATGACTATATGGAATGAAAGACAGACATCCTCTGTGTGTATTAAGGTTGTCTTTGTTCAGACTCAGATGTTTGTTATTAAAGAATAAAGTAGGTAAATGTTGCTGACATCTTAATTTTTGCTTGCTATCATTTGTGTCACTTGGTGTGAGATGTTTACTTTGGTCTGTGATATTAAATGTATTGCAATTATGTGAATAACAAATGTAATCGTTTTGTTGCCTTATAAAAGTTGAGGTAACTGTTCAACCCCTCTAAATCTGTTCACTCATCTGTAAAATGGGGATAAACCACACCATAGTTTAGGAGGCTATTAAGTTTAATGCATGGAATATATGACTTTCATATGTGGTTCACAGTAGAAATATGGTAGCTGATAGGCATTATTGTTGGTGATTTCTTATTGCCAGGAACTGTCTTATCTCATTCACCTCATAACAGCTTCTCCATGAAAGCCCATGTTAAGTCTCTTCTTCCTCTCCCTTCCTTTCCCTTGTCCTCCTCCTCCTTTGTCATCATCATTTGCTCTTTTTCTCTTCTATGCTAGGGATGGCACTCAGGGCCATGTGCATGCTGGGCAAGCACTGTATCTTCACAGTACACCTTGGACACTACATCTCTGATCCTGGAATACTTCTAGACTTCCTTTTTATTTTGCTTGCTCTCCTAGTCCTTTCTTTGCCAGTCTTAACTCACAGCTTCTCCCTCCCACTCCTGAGTTATATAATTTGGCTTTCACTGTGCAACTAATGTGCTGTCTTGCTAACCATACTGGACCTCCAATGGTCTGTCTTCTAAGGACTTGACTTCTGAGAGTCATTCTTGGGCCTCATGAACTGCCTCATTCCATTAGGTAATACCTGGTTCTCCATTACAACTAGGGACTTCCCAGTGACCCATTTGTCGCCATTATATTTGTAATAGATTAGAGAGTCAGTCTCTAATCTATTATATTATTTCTGGATCTGTCAGTATAAGTTCTTTCATTACCCCTGATTTTAATATATGTATTTTTTATGACTACATTTTAGGGATTATTTCTATAGTTTGTATTTTAACTTTAAGTGGGAAATCTCATAGTGATTGTATTAGAGGTGAAGCTGTAGAAATAAGCTCTTGGTTTATATTAAGCTTCAGATACAAAGACATTATGGATATACAACGCTTATTTGAAGTACTTTGATGTGAGTAAGAGGAGATCAAAGGAACAAATTGGGTAATGAATATATTGCTTTGAAAGATGTAACTTTAATTTAGATTCTTGCAGTGTGGAAAAGTCTATTTGTCTAGTTTAGTGGCTTAGAACTATTGTTTGTGTAAAGTTTAATTTTACAAAGTCAGTAGCTGAAATAAACATTTGTGTCAGATATAAATGGCTTCAGGGTCATATTAGGAGTTCAGGCTGTAGAACTAGTGTTATGTGACAAACCAGAGCCACTGAGGGCTCTCCTGGAATGTATGGCTTCACTCCGCCTTTGCCTGATTTTATAGTATGTTACTGGGTATTTTGGTCTTAGTTGTTGTTAAGTCCCCAATCCCCTTCTCTTTGTTATTATTTCAGCAAGAGAGAAAGGACTGTAGCTAGAGCCTGAGTTGTTCCATCTATTTTTTTTTATTGTAAAGATACTATACAGAGGGTTACAGTTACATGAGTGAGGTAATGAGTACACTTCCTCTTGAACATTGTTACCCCCTCCATTGTTTTCCCCCTACCCCATCTATTTTTCATAGCTTACTTAGTTGACTTTATCAATGTGTCCATTTAGTCAGAAGTTTTTTTTTAATCAAAATGTTTCTGATACAAACCTTAGAATATTCAATCCTGAAGGACCTTTGGATGGTCTAGCCACTATTTTCTGGCCTGGGTTCTGAGGTGTATTCTGTGAAGAGTTAGATATTTCAGTGGTAAAAGGATTCTGACCCTTTCCCTTCCTCCTCCAATGATGGGGTAGAATCAGGCTTCATGCCTTAGGGGTAAATGGTCAACCACTGAGCGACAGCCCAGTCCTCTATGATAAAAAGATTCTATGAGCTTTGCGGACAGTATTTAAGGTTAAAAAGTAAGCTTGGCCAGTGCCAGTGGCTCATGCATGTAATCCTAACTACCCAAGGCTGAGTAAAGGGAATCCATGAGACAGAAACACACCTCTGAACAATCAAGTGGTTTTTTTTTTGTTGTTATTGTTGGTGGTGGTGTATGTGTATGTGTATGCCTGTACTAAGGGGCTGGGTGTTGTCCCTGAGCTTTTTGGCTCAAGGCTAGAACTCTACCACGTGAGCTACATCTCCACTTCTGGCTTTTTGGTGGTTAATTAGAGGTAAGAGTGTCACAGACTTTCCTGCCCAGCCTGGCTTCAAACCACTATCCTCAGATCCCAGTACTAGGAATAATTTTTTTTTCTTTTCTTTTCCAAGTCCACCATGTTAAAAATGAGTTCCTTTTGTTTTGTCTTTCAAAAACAATGGGAGACAGGTTGCAGGCTTAGTACTATAATGGTAATTTCAGATTTTGCTGCCAAGAAATAGAAGTGTGTTCCCCAGCTGTCTGGCTTGTTGAGGTTTCTTTCTGCTATGATATACTTACCAATCCAAAACAAGAAGAATCATTCCAGCCTCACTCTTCTGTAGATGGATAAAATGCACTCCACTTCCATTAAATAGAATGGGTAATGTTCTGGAGAGTTAGTATACAATTTGTCCCCTGAAATGCAAAATGTTAAAGTACAGAGTCACAAATGCTAGTGTTCTTTGACTTCCAATTTTGCTGCATAAAAACTGATTGTTCAGAGGTGTGTTTATGTCTCACAGATTCCCTTTAGGATGTGTGCTTGCCCTGAACAAAGCACAAGCACTGATTCCTAATAAATGATCCCGCCCTCCCTATCATCTCTTGTCGTTGCTCCTGAAGCATCCATCCAAGAGAACACAGACTCAACCGAAAATAGCAAAACTGCAGGGAGACATTTTCCTGATAAACGTGTAGACAGTTAATTTGTTGTGAATAGAGCAAGCCTCTGTAGAGGGTTTGGGGCTGAGAACTGACTTTGTGCCTCTAGTTCCAGACAATGTCTCTCCCTGCCCTTTCCCCTCTCCTTGCAATTTCCTCTGAGAGAAATCATATGACCATGTCACTATAGTTTTTAATGCCAAATATCTAACTGTCTTTAAAATGCAGCCCAACACTTTTAAAGGCAAATAGTGGAGTAGTTTCATCTGACATTTCCATTATAGCTGCTCTTAGTGGATTCTAGACATCATACATAAATGTGGCCAGCCAGTTCTTTAAAAAAAAATGATGCAAACCCATTGAGCTGTCTTTTCTTATTTGATGCTTTATCCATTGAGCATGCAACACATTTTTTCCTTAGAGATGTGATTTGATCTGAGGATATCCACATTGCCTGCACTAGATTTTTCTAGCATTTTGTTATATTTTGGAGATGCAGCCTTTTCTGAGAGTTTTGTAACGTAACTACCATCAGTCACTCTGTTATCTGCAGTACTCTTAAGTCCAAACTGAAAATAATGAAATGTTACATCACCACTATGATTATAGTTTCTGTCAAACTCATTCTGTATGGAAATGACAATTGTCACAGACTTTTGTGAATACTGCTTTTGCATCTCCAAAGTATTAAATACATTAAAAAAAAAACAATGTTTATTAACATGGACTAGGAGTGGTACACGGGGGCTGTGAGTATGGCCCAAAGGACTCACAAGTAGGAGTGAAATGCCAATAAGGACAGAGTCAATACCATCACAGGATCTCCAACTGCTTCGAAGGGACTGTTGTGTATTCATAAATCTGCCCAACCCCTGCCTTTTACCTGCTTTCTCCTTTATAGGCAGGCACACAACCAGACTACCTCCAGAGCTTCCACTCCACAGCTTGCTTCACATATCACCTGATACTTGTTTGCTTGTGGACCCATCAGAATGTTTCTTCAGAGTATGTTCTCAGGGGTGTAAGAGTGACATCACAGGTGCAATACACTTAATGTAGCCAAACCCTGCCTGGTTCCTTTGGGATCTGAGAATCATGGTTTGAAGCCAGGCTGGGCAGGAATGTCTGTGAGACTCTTACTCCTATTAACCACCAAAAAGCCAGAAGTGGAGATGTAGCTCACATGGTAGAGTTCTAGCTTTGAGCCAAAAAGCTCAGGGATAGTACCCAGCCCCTGAGTAGGCATAGAACCCCCAACCCTAACCCTGACTGTACAGGCAGTTCCTGCTGTCTGTACAGGAACTCCATATCCAGTGACACTCAGCCCTTCTCATGGAGGGAAAGGAATCTCCAAAGGTCTTGCTTTATACACTAGCATAAGTTCTGGCTCTTTGTCTCCTCTGAACCTCAGGTCATGGTTCCCATATTCTGTTGTCGTTTTTTAGACAGCTACAGCTGGTTATCAGTCAACATGTTTCTAAAGCCATAGCTGAACCACATGATTAATAGCTTCCTTTGGGGAGAGGCAGAAATGGATCTCAGCTTGCAGGTGAGTTAACTGCCATCATACCTGTCCTTGTGGTCAGGTTCTACCAGAGGCTGATGCCTGATATTTGGTGGTCTTTGAACAGAAACTTGAGGCTTACCATTGATGTCTAACTTAGTGCAAGCAAGTTGTTCTGTTTTCAACCACTTCATTTATTTATTTATTTTTATGCACTTTCATTTTTTTTTGGGGGGGGGGTCTGGTCATAGGGCCTGAACTCTGGGCCTGGGCGCTGTCCCTCAGCTCTTCAGCTCAAGGCTAGCGCTCTACCACTTGAGCCACAGTGCCACATCCGGCTTTTTTCTTTTTGCTTATGTGGTACTGAGGAATCGAACCCAGGGCCTCATGCATGCAAGGCAAACACTCTACCACTGAGCCACCTTCCCAGCCCATTTTCATTGTTTTTTTTTTTTAAAATTTTAAGTTTTTTTTAATTGTGAAAATATGATACAGAGGGGTTACAATTACATGAGCAAGGTAATAAATACATTTCGTATCAAGCATTGTTGCCTCCTCCTTTGTTTTTCCCCTACCATCCTGCCCTCCCATCTCCACGCCTATACTCCCCCCCACTTCCATTATTATTATACAGAGGGGTTACAGTTATATACGTCAGATAAAGAGTACTTTTCTTTTTGAACAGTCACTCCTTCCCTCTCTTTCTCCCAGTTTTTCCCTCTTATCCCCACCCACAAGTTGTATAGTTCATTTTCAACATAGTGTCTAGTGAGTATCACTGCTGCATTTGTTCACCCTTTGTCCCACCATTTCTGTGCCCCCACCTATTACCCTCCAAAAGACAGATAAATGATCGAACAGGAGAAAAGGAAAAGAAAGCAAAAACAGCAACAAAGAAAAAAACCTCTTGTTTCCATTTTCTGGAGATCATTTTGATAAATATAGGTATCACACATAGGTATTGCATCTGTGTGTTCCTCTCCTGAGAATATCCTCCTTTCAACCACTTCATTTAGATACCTGGTTTTAGGAAGACAAGACCACATCATTTGCATTTATAGGTTTAATTGTGGCAGTTTCAGTCTACCTAGATCTAGTTCTGTGAAAGTATGTACCATCATCCATCTCTCTCTCCTGAGAGTATCTTAAAGACACACACAACACACTTCAGTACCAGGGCTGGAGACCGGCAGGTATGGCAGGCATGGGTAGGTTAAAAATGGATCTGAGACTTCATCACCATATTTCTCCCAGTGATAACTAAAGCTCTATTTTGTTAGGGAGTTGTAGCTGGCATTTCCCAGTGGCTGTAGCTACTCCTGGATAATGGGAAAAGAGCTGTTGAAAACCTGCTGGAATTGCTCTATCAAATGAGTCAGAGTGTAAGACAGAAATGAAATTACTCCACGTTGGCCCGGGGCTATCCTGGAAAGACAGTTATAGCATGTTACCACACGCTATGCCAAATAACTGGTCATTTTGAGTGGTGTACACACAGTATAAAATATAGACTAATTTCCTTACCTGAAAGTAGCTAGTTGCTCTGGCTCATGACCAGCTGTCCTGAAAGTCTAGGATAGCATTTGTTCATGGTTTTCATGTGTTCTTCCCTTAACCACATGGTGTTAGCATAGACTCTTGGTAGACAGAGAATGCTTCTGATTCCAGATTGGTTTGATGGACAGTAAAATGGAACTGCCTTATAGCTCTTTTAATGTTGCGAGCACATATTTTCTCAGGTTTCCATATTGTTGGTTTTTGAGGATAAATATGCAATACATTAGACTGAAACATTTCTCAAAAAGTTTACATTAGGAGCTGGGGAGGTGGCTCAGTGGTAGAGTGCTTGCCTTGCATGCATGAGGCCCTGGGTTCCATTCTTCAGCACCACATAAGCAGAAAAAGCTGGAAGTGGCACTATGGCTCAAGTAGTAGAGCGCTAGCTTTGAGCTGAAGAGCTGAGAGGCAGTGCCCAGGCCCAGAGTTCAGGCCTGATGACCGACAAAAAAAAAAAAAAAAGAGTTTACATTATTTTATAAGATCACAAATTAATTGCTACTAATCTGTGACTCACTTTTCACTTGTGTGGAATTTATACATAATATGCTTTTACTTCTCCCAACATTGCTAGGGTCAGATACAGAATTGACTTCTCTTATTTCTGAAGCCAGTCCTCCTAACCTATTGGTGGCAAACCTTTTCTGTAAAGAGCCGGTGGCAAACACTTTAGGTTTTTTGGTCCCTACAACCATAACTAATAAATGCTGTTATTATCACAGGAAAGCAGCCATAGATAATAAGAAAATTGGTGTGACTATGTTCCAGTCAAAGTTATTTACAACAGTAGGTAGTGGGTAATATTTGGCCAAGCTCTGCTCTAAACAGTACAGGAGCTTCCAAATTTCTTCTTATAGTTCCTATCTGTAATTTTCTTTTACTTCTCTGTTTTAAAAGTTAAATTTTGTGTGTGAGCGAGTGTGTGTGTGTGTGTGTGTGTGTGTGTGTGTGTGTGTGTGTGTGTGTGTGTGTGTGTACTGGGCCTTGAACTCAGGGCCTTATGTTCTTGCTCAGCTTGCTCATAGCTGGCACTCTACCACTTGGACCATGCTGCCAGCCTAGCTTTTGCTGGTTATTTGGAATGGAGTCTCAAAGACCTCTGCCTGGGCTGGCCTCAAATAATGGTTTTCTGGATCTCAGCTTCCTGAGTAGCTAAGATTGCAGGTGTGAGACATTGGCACCTAACTGGAAGTTAGGCTTGTAAACAAATTCAATGTTGAATAATAATGAGTTTGTGCTCCCAGCTTTTAATTTATCAGAAGTATAAGTCAATGCCCATTATAGCCATATTTCCCCCAAAGCAATGATCATTGACTAATAAGGAGCCTTGTGATATGCCATGTACAGCTTGAAAGTCAGAGAATGGTATAACTCAGACTCTGACCAGTTGACTACCTTTCTTCAGCTTCGGCAGTCTATGACTTGCTGACTGCAGCAGGCCTGCCACCAGGCTGGAGGGCAGTCCCTGGATGTCTGAGCCCCAGCCTCTAGTCACTATGTAGCCATACCAACCTTGAGAAGTTCACCCTCAAAATAGCTCGTATGAACTAGGTTCATGCCTACAATCCTAGCCACTCAATAGGCTGAGACCTGGAGGATCATTGTTTGAAACCAGCCAGGGCAGAAAGTGTATATGATGTATATGACTCAATTTCTAAGTAAACACAAAAAGCAGGAGTAGAAGTTTGGCTCAGGGGTAGAGCTCCAGCTGAGGTAGTAAGAAGCTTAGTTCAGACCCACTTCCAGTACAAAAGAAAAAAAAAAAGCAAAAATATTGCATGTGTGAGCATTCCTCAATACTGTTCGTAGAGCATATACACTTTCTCACTGGACATCTTTTTAGAATTATGTAACCCACATGTTAATTTTTTAGGGAACATGTACTTTCAGTATTTAAGAGAATTTGTCTATTCAGTTAATGAATCAGCCTTGTGAGTCTTACCATATATAGTTGAGCAGTTGTCTAGACTTAAGATTTTGAGTTAGGATTCTTTAGGTTTGTTAAAAATACTGGAATTTTCTAGAGAACCAGAGAATGATCATATTTGAACATGGAATAAAAATAATTCCCTACATTTATTTGAAAGGGATTGTTAGATTACTAGAGTACTTAAAAAGAAAATGGAATGTACTAAATTAATAAGTGTAAGCTGTTATGGTAGACTCACTTTAAAATCGAGGATATAAAGAGAATAATGGAAAAACTAAACTTAGAATCTGGAGAGGAAAGTAGCATTTTGAATTTTGAAATATAATCAGTGGATAGTGTGTGTGTGTGTGTGTGTGTGTGTGTGTGTGTGTGTGTGTGTGTGTGTGTGTGTGTGTGTGTGTGTGTAAGTGCTTGGGTTTGAAGTCAGGGCCTGTGTTATTGTTGGCTTTTTTGTCCAAGATTGGCACCCTACCACTGAACCACACCTACACTTTCAGTTTTTTGCTGGTTAATTAGAGACGTATCTCTTGGATATATCTGCCCAGGCTGGCTTTGAGTCTTTTTTTTTTTTTTTAATTGTGAAAATACCATATAGAAGGGTTACAGTTACATGGGCAAGGTAATGAGTAAATTTCTTATCAAGCATTATTGCCTCCTCCTTTGTTTCCCCTTCCCATCTCTTCCCAATCCCCCCCCCACTCCACTCTATCCCTCCCCAGTCCCCCGACCAAAGTTGTAAAGTTCGTTTTTCATCATAACGTCTTGTATATCTCATTGTTGCAATGGGTCTACCGGTATCCCTATTTAAACAATTTGTTTTTTCTCTTCCCCTCCACAAATTATACCAACATCAAATACAGTGAAAACAGGGTTTATACCGTGGGGGAGTGGCTTTGAGTCTTAATCCTTAGATCTCAGCTTCCTGACTAGCTAGGATTATAGGTGTAACCAGTGCTCCAAATAGTCTTTTTGGTGTATAGCCATAATATTGGAAAGAAAAGCCCATACTGAAGGAATCGTGCATATAATTGTATGTCTGTGTTGTAGGGATGGAGCTCTAGGCCCAGCAAGGGGATATGACACTTTCGTGAGACCATATATTTCAATTTCATGGATCCCATGACTTTTGTAGGACCCTGGTTTGCCCCTGCCCTCTACCAGTGACCTCTCTTTCACATAAGGAATTCATTTCTTAGTTGGGTGTTAATTGAAATTTTATCTGTAAGTAGCTGGGGAGGGAAACCCTTAAAGAGGCTGCTCAGAGAAACGGAGCCTGGGTCTCAACATGAATCAGAGCAAGTGGCAGGGCTTCAGGCCTGACCTCTGAGGTAATGTCTCAGAACTGAGTTTTCAATAAAATAGATAAAGAATTGTTATTAAGTTTCCTGAGCTGGAAACACATCTATCCTCTCATGTTGCTGGACAATGTGTTTACCATTAAGCACTTGCCCGTCTGTCTCTGGGCAGCTGTGGAGGGCATGCAGCCCTGCCTCGAGGGGAAGTGGAGCCTGGCTCAGTCCCAGCTGCCCAGAGTCCTGGTGGAGGCGTGCCCTTCTGCCCTTGTCCTTGGGAAATTCATCATTCTCTAGTACTACTAGAGACTGTAAGACGTTATCTCATTCAGCCCTCTGACTCTAAGTTGGAATTCACTTAAATTACCCCTGGCAAGGCAGAATGTCTTCATGTATGACTTGTATAATTAAAAATTAATTTAAAAGAGTTTTTTTTTTTAATTACCATTGGGGGATTTTGTGCTACCTGTTCTAGGATCTACAGGGGTGGAGAGTAGCCTTGCTGTGCTGAGAAATAATGGTGATGAAGACAATTAGAGCCTGCATATGCTGAGCATGTTCTGTGTGCCACAGACTGAAGGAGAGGCTTTTTATACATTCACATATTTAATCCTCACAGCTGCCCAGTGGGGCAGATACTGTTCTTGTCCTCATTTTGTAAATGAGGAAACTCAGGGTCGGAGCCCCCAAGAAGCAGAGTTGGGATTTGAAAGCTGGGTTTGTCTCGCTCAAAGCTGTGCTCTTGACCTCTGTGATACTCAGTCTCCCCCAGTTAAGGTGCTTAGTTTGTCTTCTTATTGTGCTTCTCTTCAGGGAATAAATTATCAGGATATATACAGAATTATAGGACACGGTGCAAATAGAAGGCTTGGGAGGATTAAGGAATTAATGCTGTTCCCTTGAGTCTTACCCATTATGAATTAACCCGTGCATAATTTCTGTTTAGAGGGAAGTTGGAATCAAGGGCAGTGTGCATAGTTCTGTATTTCTCCTTTTGTTAAGTAGCCCACACTTTGCTCATTTTAGTCCTATCTTACTTTGTGGAAAAGTGAAGTACCAAAGAGCTAGGAAACAAACCTGCAAGAGAACTGTGATTTGAACTTAGAGTGTGGCCCTTTACTCTTGGTCCATAGGGTAGAGACTTTAAAGGTTTAGAAGGGACTTTGGGCAGACACTTTCCTTCTCCCTAAGTAGCCTGAGTGTGACTTCCAGGGAACATATTGTGAAGGACCGAGCGATACCCAACAGTGGGATCCCCTTCTAGACCTTTCACCTTTCACTGACTAGGGTACTGAAGCACAATCACCTATGTGTTGGAGTGGTACATGAGGGTGGACATATATTGGTTATCTTCACTCTATTTTTATAGCTGACAATGTTGAGAATTGTCTTCTATTCTGAATTCTTACATCCTCCTTAATTTAATAGCAGTTCTGCAATTAACTCTCATGTTTCCCTGTGGAAGAAGGCCTGAGAAAGTTGTGCAGTTCACAGTAAATTCAGCCCCAGCCTGGCCCCTGGTTTCCATGCTGCCCACACTGAACTGTCAGAGAGATAGATGGAGGCTCTAAGGTTTCCTGGAGTCTCTAGCCATGTGTGGGCACCACATGTGGTGTGTTCAGTGAATACAAATACAAGAACACATGCTGTTTCCATTAGGGACACTTCAGACCCCTCTCTGTCCCCAGCCTCACTGCTGAGTTGAATGGATCATTTATCATAAGCCATTTACTGATAGTGACTGGGCATCAGGCCCTGGTACAAGTAAGCAGCAAACAGTGTGACTTAGTTCTTTTAGAATGCCATCATCCAGTGATGCTGTTTCCTAACACTTCACCCCATCATTTGCAAAGAAGCTGTTCACTAGCTGCTTCTAGAAGGGATTCTTGGTTTAAAATGCAAAGCTGGCCAGGCATCCCATGACTCAAATGATCCAAAGGACTCAAGGCTGGGGACCCTTCTAAGTCACCTCTCTCACTTCTAACTTCCCCTAGAAGGCTGAACACACTCATCTTACAGTGTTTTTAGCCTTCTTTCTCTCAACCTCTATTTCTCTGTTCTCTGCCTTCTTTGTCAAGGTAAAGTACTGCCATTTTGTAACTGTTAAGTCACTCATATTCTTTTAGCTCCCAGAACTTTCCACTTCTCCACCACAGCCTGCCTCTGTTCCTCCCTTCTCTCCGTCATGGGAACCTCTTATTCCATTGTACCAAAGTGGTCTGTTCCTCTGTCTCATGCCCACTCAGGCTGCACTGCTGCGTTTGCTTTCTCACCCATTCCCAGGTGCCCATCCCAGGCCTTGAGCAGCACCTAGGCAGACACAGTGACTCCTGAGTGGAATTGAGCTGCCTGCTAAACAGCTCTGAGCCATATAGCACAGCACAGATGATTCTCATTACGGTCCTTATCCCAGTGCTTACACACCCATTCCATGAGTAAGTTCATACTGAGCAATTGGCCAACAGTATGACGCCCTCCATTTTCCGTGATTGAAGAGCTCAGATAAACAAACTCAACAATCTGTTTTCCTTCATAAGGTTTGTCACTAGAGACTCTCCTTACTGAGTGTTGTCCTCAGCAGTCCTAGCAGGCACCAGGAGCCACATCATTGATTATTTACACTCAGGAGAAGAGTCTTAGAGCAAGGGCCTGCTATCTTGTGCTCCATCATTTCCTATTTTATTTGGCATAGGTGCCTGGGGTTAGCCAGCTCTTATACTTAGCCAGGCGCTAGGCAAACTCCTCTGTCTCTTATGCTCTGTGGACTTTCACGGGATGTGTCTTCTTTCTCACCTGGCACTGGGTGTGCAGTCACTGCCTTTAAAGAAACTTCCCATTGAAGCATAGTTCGTCCTGTTTTTTGTTCTAGTCTTTCTAATAGATAACACGTGGCCTTCCTTCTGATCTGTCTTCTAGAGACCACGTAGCACAGTGATGGTAACCGGTGTATTGCAGTCAGAGCCTGAGATGAAGACTGACCCCTTCCTCATTTACTAGATTATCACCTTGGCCTGTTCTATCACCCTTTTGATCCTCAGTTTTCTCATTTGAAGATGGAGGTGGTTCCTATGGCATTAGATTGGCGAGAGGAGTCCATGAGATAATTTATATACAAGATGCCAAATACTTGGTCACTGTAGTCATTACCACACACAGTTGTGCCTGGATCTCCATAGGACACAGAGTACTGAAATGTGAAACAGGTAAGTAGTAGTATGTAAGGGCTTACATGGGACATAACACCATTAGCCCTTCCAGGAATCACAGGGCCTTATGTAGAGGAGTCTGTCTAGTCCTGCCTCTGATTGGTAGATTCAGCACATAGTTGTTGAACATCTAACTTAGACCTATTTTCGGCTGGTATGCTGGCTCCTACTCCTCAAAGCAACACCAAGGGAGATATTTTTCTTTCCTGTTTTCTAACTAAAACCAAATGATCTGCCTGGTAACCAGCAAGCAAGATTCAAAACCAGAGCTCCTGTGTCGTAGAGCTATGATTTTCTGTCCCATTATAATACTCCTTCTATTTAGCAAACACATGAAGGCACCATGTGGGCTCTTGGAGGTAAAGTTCTCCTGACACCACAGTTGACAGTGAGTTATGGGAACTGAACTCACTATTTGCTTTACACTTCAAGGAAGAAGTAGGTTGAAGCTGTGCTGGGTAGCAGTTTAATAAGAGGAGAATATGGAAAGCATTTCACATCCAGTAATAAAAGGTTAGGAACAACTGAGACAATTCAGGACACAGTGTGAGCATTTACTAGTTCTCTGGCTAGAGTAGAGGGCTCACAGAGGGAGCTGAGGCTGGAAAGGAGCCTGGCTATGTCAGGTCTGCTGGCCAGGAAATCCAACTCTAAAGACAGGTATGCCACATATTTATTTGTTAGCAGCATTTTTCTTTTACTGTATGATATGGAAGCACAGCATATGGAGAATGCTATGTTTAGACACTAATTATGACTTGCAAGGTTGCAGCACAGTGAAGTGTGCATTTCTTTCAGGATGTTTCAGTCTCCCTAAGAAAACAGGACCTGGCCATACCTTTATGACCAGGTTGGATATGACCTCAGTTTTGGCCTCCTCATCTATAAAACTGGGAACATCATGGCCCTAGGACAATAGCTAAGATGTAGGGGCAACTAAGGTGAATATTGATGGATGATTGGATAACAAAAATGTGGTATTAGCTGGTGCTGGTGACCTGGAGTCTGAGATCTGAGAAATTGTGATTTAAGGCCAGCTTATGAAGAAAAGCTCACTAGATTCCATCTACAAAAATAACCTCAATGAGCAGGGCTTGAGGTGTAGATCAGGGAGTAGAATGCCAGCTTAAAAAGCTCAAAGCCATCAGTTAAAAAACTGGAGGAAAAAGAAAACGTGGTATTTATATACAATGGTACATTATCCAATTATAAAACCAATAAGATTCTGTTACATGAACTAAGCCAAACACAGAAGGACAAATCTTGCATGTTCTCCCATGTGGAGGCTAACAGGTTGATCTCCTGGAAGTACAGAGCAGGGCAATTATCAGAGCCTAAGGGCTGCTTGGGGAAGGAAGGTGAAGGGAGGAGGGCTAGGCGTTGGATAGGAGAAATATCTTCTCATGTCCCATAGCACAGGATAACTATGATTGACCACACCTAAGTGCACAGTTTGAAATACTTTGTAAGGGGATTGTGAATGCTTTTAACACAAAGAAATTATAAATGTTGGAGGTGATAAATGCAAGTGATCTCGATCTGATCTCATCATTACACATTGAATACAGATAGTAAAATATCACATGCTGTACATATAAATATGTACAGTGGTACATGTTTATGAAAAATATATATAATAGTCTTAAAAAATGTGCCCCCTCAGTTCACAGGATTGGCCTAAGGATAAAAGGGAAATCATTATCATGAGCTAGTGGATAATGGGGTTGGCATTACTATAATGGTTAGTAATAGAGGCTGTGAAATCTTCCTACTGCATTTTGGTTTTATACAAACATAGTTGGAAGTCTGTGATTTTCCTTCCATCATAAAGCACAGAAAACCATTAAAATAGTTATTCATTTTCATGCATCTGTTACATAAAACGCCTGCTTCTAAACATTATCAAAACCCCAAAGGGAAGCTACTGCTCCCTGCTATTTGTGAATACAAGCATGATTTCTGAAAAACAACTTTCCATGGTGTCAAAGTGAAAGTCTGGCTCTGCCTTTTCCCTGCACTCTGTACTAGCAAGCTCTAAGGGCATTTGAATGATAACTGCTTTCCCTCTTGATACATAATGTCTCCACTTGAACTTATCTTGCTTGTAGGCATGATACAAGCAACATCAAGGCTGGGCACTTGCTGTAGACCCCCTTCTAGGTGTGTGCGGATGGCCGGCTAGATCACTTTCACTTCACTGAGCTGTGAAATTGACACCAAATTGTGCCATTAGCTTGTTTCTGAAGGGTATGTCGTGCTGGATGTTCTCTTCTTGCTTGCACGGTACATGAAAAAAGATGACAAGATAAAAATGTCCCATAAATGAATATGAGCAAGAAAATTTAGATGCAATTTGTCATGAATTAAAAACATTGAATAATGTATCAAGAGCCTGGCAGCAGAGGTGCTGAGCATTCTGAGCAGGTGCTTAGTACTTGGGGACAGGAAAATAGAAAGCTTTAGTTTTCTCTTTTGAAGCCTTTTCAGATTTTCATTAGCCTTTCTTTTACCCTGCTAGCAAGAGGACAGTCTTGAGGTCAATTAAATCATTCAGTGGCAACTACCTGTGTGTTCCTGGTGTGGACGCACTGGTGTGTTTACTTCAATCATTTTCCTCTCCACAGTTAAATCACTCTTTGCCTTCTCTCAGATTAGAAAACCAAGATAAATCATTCCTTCCCTCATATACGAAAGGAGGTGAAGGGTAACTTCACAGGTGGTGGTTGGAAGAAATGGGTTTGAGTGGAATCCACGCTGTTCTCTCTCGTGCAAGTGCTCTGCATGTTAAAGGAGGGGCTTGTCTCCCTGGCCTTTCTGGTCTTCCTCTGCCCACTCTAGGTACTGCTTATCCCATTGCTCATGTCTGTCTACGGGGCTGTCACTCATACCCACCCCTATACTGTTCAGCCTCCTCCCCTGCTTGGTTTTCCCCTCAGAGCTTATCACTGTCTAACTTTCTGCCATATTTATTGATTCATGGCACATGCATTTTCCACATTTTGATATCTCTGAAATCAAGATGTATCTGACAGTCAGTGACATCTTAGCTTCAGTCAAATAAGTAATTACAAACTATGTCTTTTTCATCTTTAAAATGCAAGCCTTACAGGGCAAAGATTTTTCTTTGTATCATATATTCTCTACTTCTAGTGTCTGCTAATAAGTGCTCAAAAATTTTGCTGAATGAATAGAATGGTCCTGATCTAAGAAAAACTATGCTGTATTGACTTCTCTACACATGTAATTTCTTCCCCAACTCCTATTTACCTCATCCTGCCTCATCTGTCTTATGTAGCTGCAGGTTTAGAAGCAAAGACCAATCTTCATGGGACATACCTGTTCCATGTCCTGCTGGATCAGCTGTGATTTTGTCTGGGCCTGTAGTTGTTAGCAAATAATAGAAGTAATAGAACTGACACAATCGGAGGGGAAATGGCAAATTCTATGTGGCTAAGAATCAGCCTTAAATATCTAATCCATCACATATTAACATTATTGTAAAATACAAAAGAAAAAAATGAAAAAAGTATTCAAGTCTCAGTATTTAATTAGATTAAATGGACATAAATTACTCTATTAAAGTGATTTTCTTTCAGTTTTTGGCAATACTGGGATTTGAACTCAGGGTCTCATATTTCCTGGTCTAGCACCTTACCACTTGAGCCACACCTAGTTATTTTCAAGATAGGGTGTCCATTCCAGCCTGGGCTTGCACTTACGTTGTGATCCTCCTTTTGAGACTTCCTGTTGTTGATGAGATCACAGGTGTATGGCACTGTTCCCAATTTTGGTTTCAAAGAAGTAGTCTCAAGAACTTTCCTGCCCAGGCTGTCCTTGAATCTTGATTCTCCTAATCCTAGCCTCTCAAGTAGCTAGGGTTGCAGTTGTGAGACCTGACTGTCAAAGTGGTATTTTGAAATTCTTAAAAACTCTCAATTTCTGGGGCTGGGAAGGTGACTCAGTGGTAGAGCGCTTGCCTTGCATGCCTGAGGCCCTGGGTTCGATTCCTCAGCACCACATAAAAAAAAGAAAAAAGCTGGAAGTGGCACTGTGGCTCAAGTAGTAGAGCACTAGCCTTGAGCTGAAGAGCTGAGGGACAGCGCCCAGGCCCAGAGTTCAGGCCCCACAACCGGGCCTCCCCCCCAAAAAAACCTCTCAATTTATGATAAACATGTATGTTTGTTCTGATATATGAAAACTTTGAGAAATTCCATTTGAAAAGCAACGTATCAGGCCCTGGTTGCCCAGATTCATTCCATGAATCTGCTCATTATTCCTTGTAGCTATGTTATTGTCACAGGGGTTAAGTAAAATTGAACTTTATCTGCTTCAGTCAGCACCAATAATTGGTTGGCTAATGGGAAAAATCATTTGAAACAGGGATCATAACAAAGATATGTACATATCCAAATATATTTTATCAACTGAAACAGGGCAGACTCTGATCCAATAACCATAAAATGTTGAATCAATGTCTTGTCTTTAACACTGGTCTTAGAGTTCTGCAATTATTCTTGCATGAACTGTATCTGTTTCCAAGTCTATTTTCTTCAAAGAGGTGTAAGAGTTTTGTACATCACTTGCAAAGCCATCTAAGTACCTAATTTCTCTAACTGTTTACAGTTATTTTACCTATATCAAATTCACTTTGGTTTCTTAGCTTTCTCCTGTGTTCAGTGTGGTACTGAAAATGAGAGCTTGCTTACTGCACTCACTCTGGTAGCCCACATTCATCGTGGCTTGGAAGCAGTCTGAACCTACTCTTGGTAAGCGTGAAGGGTCTACTGAAAGGCATGAAGGGTCTGCGAAGGCAACAGTAGACACAGGAGGGAATTGCTCTGGCGCTGAGCATTGTGTTCAAGTAGGGAAGTGTGCAACAGAGGCTAATCTAGGAAGATTCTTGAAAACAGTTTCCACTTTGGAGATTTATCAGTCAGTCAATGCTTCTTCAAACAACTATGTTTTAGCTTCCAAGAGGACTCCTCCCATAATCCCACTGAAGAATCCATTTCTCAGCCAGCCTAGTTTTTACTGTAATGTTTCATTCATACTCTCACTTGGCTTTCCTTTTTTTTTTTTTTTTTAATGTGCAGAGAGCCTGTCTTTTCAGGTTGTAGCCAGATGAGACAGCCCAGTCCTGTTGGTTATTACCATTTCCTTTCTCTGTCTTACATTGTCATAACCAACTGACTTTAAATCCTATGTCCAAAACAGGAGGGGGTGGGAAATCTACTTTGGTGATTTCTTTTATGGAATTCCAAATTTACAAGGAAGTTGTAGGAGGAGAGGAGTTCACAGAATTCCCATGTGCTCTCTACTCAGATTCAGTTATTGCTTTGCCATGTTTTCTCCTTTTTTCCCATATATTTTTTGTGTCTTTGGGGAATAAATTTACAGTAATTCACCTTTTACTCCCTCCTAAGTACTTTAATTTGTACTTACTGAGAAAAATGACATTCTTTTATATAGCTATAGTAAAATGATCAAATTCAAGCAGGATTATCTTTTAAGTGCTGGGGACAGAATCTAGATCCTGGCACATGCTGGACAATTGCTATACCACCATACTGTCTCCTCTGCCCAAAATTGGGAAGTTTACATTGATTCAGTGCTTCAGTGGCTGGTATTACATCTATAACGCATACTATTCCTGTCACATTTATCTGGCTGCTTTTGTCTTGGTCCAGGGTCTAACCCAGTATTGCAATTTGCATTTACTTTAATTTGAATAATTCCCCAGCCCTTGACTTTGGTCTTTTTTGAAGAAAACAATGTAGAACGCCCTCAATTGTGGCTGGTTGGGTCTTGGGTTTGTGTTAGGGGAGCACATAGAGGAGGTGTTGGCTGTCAGTACATTGTGCCAGGAGGCTCATAATACCAGAGCCTGCTTCACAAGAAGGTAGATGTTGTCCCCATGGCTACTTGGGTTACCCTGAGTTTCTTCACTGTGCAGTTACTGGTTTTATCCCTAGTAGTTTATAAATAATTTTTGGGGAGACACTTTTTGGAGACTCAATCTATAAGAGATTCTTATTAGCATATGTTAATTGTCTGAGGGATTTCATTGTGCTATTTCAGTGTATTTGTCTAAATATGTTGAGCAAATTCACCTTTCTGTTACTCATATCCTTTCCACCCCCTTTAAATCAGTATTGGTTGGTTTCATCATTATTGCATTTTTGTATGTGTATACGTCATATTTATGCTCTTCATCTCCTTTGCCTCCTCCTGGTTTCTACTCCCAAACAGTTGCTATTAAAAGATTACTTGTATTGTTCTTCTATTTGATTAAATACTGAAATTGTCACAGACTGGGAGCTCTTTTCAACTGGTGTCTGTATCTTTTGATATGTCTCCACTGTCCTTAAGTAGTTCATTACTTCCTGGTGCAAAGTGTTCCAGGCTCATGCTCAGATCCCAGAGTCAGTAATTTCCCTGGATGCCATAAGTGCAGATGTGATATGTTGCTGGTGATGTATCAATGTTTAAAGGCCCTCACTGCAACTAAACTAGGGGGGGATATATATGTACACCTACACAAATATATCCATGCATATGTATATACTGATGTACACATATACATACCTGTTTATATTCTACACCACTACAGATATATGCACATACATCTATACCCATTTCTATAGTTAAATGTATTTTAAAACATGTATAAGAAATCTAATTCCGGTGTAACACTACAACAGAATATGTCCTGTTTTTCTTTTTTCCATTTCTGTCACTCCTCCAGCAGTGAGAAACCTGCCTTTCTGTTATTCTCAATATATTTTATCAGTCCTCTAATTTCCACAAAGTCGTCCCTGAAGTACTCATTTATACCACTATAAAAATAAACTCCTCCACTGGAGTTCAGTAATTGTTTAGTATTGGCTTTGTGTTTGTCTGAGAGCATGTTGTCAAAACACTAGGTTCAGAGGTTTCATGGGTTAGCTCCCATTCTTTCCTATGATTATGTTATTCATCTGAAGCACCGACAGGGCCACTTGTTCTGTCTTCTAGCGAGTAGAGGTCCCAGATGCTGCTAAACCTCCCACACTGTACCCCAATACACCAATGAACAGTTCTATACCTGCAAATGTCTGTTATGCTAAGACCGAAAAGCAGTGAAAGATGATGAATGTGGGGGTCAGTCTAGGGAAGAGGAGCCTCCTCCTTGCAGTGTCAGCTCAGGAACTGACACTCCAAGTTCTCAGCAAGGTGATGCTCACCTTGGCCTTCGCAGCCCTCAGCTGTACCACAGCAGCCCGTATCTCTTTGTCCCCCTTTCAGGGGACCTCTTCCTGTCCTTTTAGTCTTTCCTGTGTTGTTTCCTATGTTTCTACTTGGAGTTCACAGAGGAAAAGCATGTGTTTGACTAACTTCTCTATGCTTGTGTTCCCTGGGACTTCATCTAGTTCTGATAAACTACATGCAGCCAATAGCAATCTATTAACATTTTAAAAATTTATCTTCCATTGGGCTTTATAGTATTTAGAAGTATCTGCCACGGATAAGTAAATGCTCAGGTCCTGTTTCTCCCTGCAATTTCCTGTCTTTCTGTAGACCTTAGGTTAGTTGTCTACTTGGATTTCAGATATCTGATCAGGAGTCATTGGTTTGTGTATTGTCTAACTCTTCTTTCACATGTTTTAAAACTGAAGCCAAAAGGACTAATAGTATTTAAGTTCTTGATAGCCACATGTAGCTAAGGCTATCATAATGGACAGAGATTATAGAATATTTCCTTGAATAGCACTCGTTAGGAGGAAGGAAATGGAAGGAAGCAAAGGAAAGGTCCTGCTACGGTCATGATGGAATACCATAAACAGCTACAATGTTGATCTATCTCTAGGAAGAACCTGTTTTCAGACATTGGTAAGAAGTGTGGGGCTGTGAGCCTTGCAGTTACTGGTTTTATGTATAGACACTTCCACTGTAGGTCATGGCAACCCAAGTAGGGGATAGTGGGTTCACTGAATGAATTTGTGGACAGACACCAGAAGGGGCAACCAAGAGGAAGACCTCCAGAAGGTTATATATGTGTTGTATGTATATAAGGCTGATTACCATGGATCTAAGAATAATTATTGGGAGAAAGCAAGTCAAGTGACTACGAGAACTACAAGGCCAAAAGTCCCAGTAGAAGCCCTAAAACAGACTGCATTGTGGGACTGGGACTGGAAATCCTAGTGACAGCTGTGTGATGTTGGATCAGGAGACTGAGCTATATAAAGGGAGTCAAATGATGAAATTAACAACTACTTGAAAACAACTACCGTAAGTATGATCAAGGTGTTAAAAAAGATGGGGGATTATGAAGAATGAAATGGAAGCCATAAATAACAAAATGAAACTTCTAGGTGGTAAAAATTGGCTTTCTCTAGGGACGAAGTATCACTAGCTAGGCTTAATAACAGATTACACACAGAAAAGATCAAAGAATCTAAACATGCCACAATAAATACTATCCATATAGGAGCAAAGGGAAAATGACCTTGGAAATTATATAGAACTAGGGGAGTCTGTGAGACACTGTTGGATGTTCTAACGTATAGGGAAATACATTTCCAGAGCGAGGGCTTACAAATGTTTGAAGAAATAATAACCAAGGGTTTTCCTACTTCATGTGAAAGTGGTATACCCAAGCATCTCAGTGCAGGAGAACACAGAGTGAACTACACTAGGGCCCACCATGAGCAAAAGCTAAAAGCAAATGATGAGGAGAATGTCTGATGAGCAGCCTGGTAGAAAAGACACTGCATACTGAGGAGCAAAGATAAGAATGATGGCTGACTTCTCAGAAGAGATATAAGCCAGAAAACAATAGGATCACTTCCTGAAACAAAACAGTTTTCCTAGAATTCAAAATCTAGGGAAAAGGGGGGAGAGAGAAACAAAAACATAGACAGACAGATGGGAGGCATGGCTTGGTTGGTAGAATGCCAGCCAATGAACAAAAGCATCGAGTACTAAATTTGAGTCCCAGCCAAAAAAAAGGAGGAAGGAAGGAAGGAAGGTGGGAAGGAGAAAGGAGAAGGGAAGGGAAAACGATGGGAAAAGAGAAAGAGAAGGGAAAAGGAAGGAAAGAGAAGGGAAGAGAATGGAAGGGAAAGAAAGGGCTCAAAGGATAAGATGGGGAATGAAGGAATGCTGGTATAAGGCTCTAATAGCTCACATGGACCTTGTGATATGATTAGAAGTAGACTGTAATGCATTTGTGCTGTGTGCTGTAAATCTTGCATTCTCTCTCAACCAGGGCTCCTTGTCTCAACCATAGAAAATGAGTTGTATGATTGCCACCCCATTTCCCTCAAAGACACAGTGTTGTTTCATGATGCACAGGTATGGGGCTAGATCACTCCTTGCAAAAGCCATTTTGGCCCTTAGGCTTCATTCTGTCATACAGCCCCTTCAGGAGAACAGGCAGAGGAAGGGAGCTGGGAGGGAGAGATTGAGAGAAAGGCCCCTTTATGAACACTTGACCTTCAGCAACTGCAGGAACTACCTACTTGAATTGCTTGTGTGAAGGGCATCATCGGTGCCTCATTCACCTCTGCAGAAGGGCCATTTCCAAATTCCCCTCCTTACTACATGCCTTGGAACTCCATCCCCAAGACCAGGAATCATGTCAGGCCTCCAAGCAAATCCACAATGAGTGTCAGAGGACAAAGGAACTAATACAGAGATTAGACCTTTTGCAAATGTGGGAATAGATAAGGACACAAAAGTCCAAAAGAGATACATGGGAGATCAGTGGGAAAGTTACTGGTCCCCTCCTGAGACGCTGACCCACGTGCCCATATTTAAAATTTAGGTTCTATTCTCATGTCACTTTGGGTAGAATTAAAGCAGTTCCTCATCCTGAACCTTAAAAACTACTAATGGAAAGGAGAAATTTGAGATTTAGACATCAGTTAACTTTGTTCCCAATATTGGAGTTTTGGTGATGTCAAAGTGGTCATCCTTCCTGTGTGGCTGAGGGAAAGCAACAGATCAGGAGTCATTGGTAGTGCATGTGCCAATTGCTTCTCTGGTCTTCTGGTCTATTTTAAAGCAAAAGAACTAAAACCAAAGCAATGATTACTGGCAGAGCTGTCAAAGCTGATAAGAAAGAGTTAATGTAGGACTGGTGCTGGCTTTGCCATGGGTGCTTTTGTGGTTCTAGGGGAGTCCTCTTTTTTCTCATGCTTAATCTCCTACCTGCCACATGATGGGCCAAAATCCTACACCCGGGTGCTCCTTCTTTAAGGCAGCATGGCTGATCCCCACAATGCTGACTGTCGCAAGCTTGGGCTAGGAAACATTGCAATCCCCAGTAGTCTAAGAGAAGATTGTCCAGGATCACAGCTCACACTGGAGGTAATCCTTGCTCATTGTCTCTCTGTGAGTATATTTTAAGAGCTTATTACATGTAAGTTTATGGTCTCACTGGAACAATTCAGCATTGTAATTTCAGCTTAGAAGCAAATTCTGTTTTTCAGGTGCTTCCTTATTAGCATGTCTCTGAGAGTTCAGGGCTTTTGTTTACCCTTGCTTTGTAGTGTGTTGTTAGAGACATCAGGGGACTGCAGCTCTCCCAGTCTGTGTTGTGAAACTGGAATAATAGAGAGTGGAGCTGGGTCTGTTTTCCCTAATTCTTCCATTGTAGTTTAGCCAATGGTATTCCCAGCTACACAGTGCAAGCTAGGCACTGTGTGTACCCTTGTAGCACACACAGCACATGACTGGAGTGGCATGTGTACTACTGGTGAATTTTTAATGTCTGAATGATACCGTATATGTAGGCAATCAATCCATGGATTTTTAAAAAATAATCATTTGGTTTTTATGTTTTCACTAGTTCACTAGCTATATAATGGACAGATATTCACATGTTTAACAAAATGGCAATGGTCCTGAAGATTTATAAATCATGCATTAATGAAAATGGGTGTATCTTCTGAAGTATAGAGATATCTCCCTATAGTGAAGGAAAATCAAAACAATTTAAATATAAGCAAAATGAATGGTAATATATGGTTCCATTTAAAAGCACTGAAGCATGAAAAAGAAAAATCACCTAAACTTCAAATGCAGACCAATTGGAAGAACTTTAGACTGATGTCCTACTGACATACTTGGTTTTCTTTATAATAATTATCAATGGGAAAAATCCAGAGTTTTAGTGCTCAAATAATATTTTTGTATTAATAATTATAAAGCAATAAAGGAAATATTCCAAAATTAAAAGAAAATATTTTAAAACTTTTCAGAAGTAAAAAATTAAAAACATCACCAACATAATGCCATAAACTTAGAAAAAAAGCATTTTTGACTTTGTAAGTAATGCTAGTCAAATTTTTTTCATTTGTTCACATTACTTTTCTGTTGGAGCCACACTAGGGTTCAGTCCTAGCCTAGGACTCAACTGATTACTGAGGTTGGTTTCTTCATGATAAAGTCAGGCTTCTACTTGTCTACTTTTAGTTTTAAGACCAGAAACTTGTGGAAAGCATATTGAGGGAAATGCAGTGTGTTGCAAGCATGCAGCTGTCTAGGGATAGGACGAGCAGCCTCCTCTACTGGCCCAGCCACAGGGAGTCTCTCCAGAACTCTGCTGAGGACTCTTGCGAGTGCTCCTGTGCTCAAAGTATGCCCAGGAGACCTCTCAGGCATCTCCCACCTTCAGATTCACTCCAAACTGTCTCCTTCTCCTAATACCTACTTGTTTAAATTTCTGAAAATGGACACCAGGCCCAAAGCAGGAAACTGGTCATCAGCAGATTTTCTGTCTTTCAGTTAGGTGGCCAACCACCATGGACAGGTGAGGGTCTTCCTGTGGTAATTACATGGCCAGTAGTGGCTCCCAGTATGTGGGAATGAAGCAACGGTTTCATGAGAAAATGATTACTTGGTAGGTGGAAGATTAATCCTTTAGAAAATTATCCATGGTTCTCAATAATCTGCTGGAAACTTTTTCAGACATTATGAATGTCTCTGTCCCTACATGCATAAGTCTAGTATTTAAGCCTTGTATCAAACCAAAAGAACACTTTACATTAGCCTTACATTTGTTTCATATAAATAAACCCTATCACTTCTCATTCTTTCTTGGCTATTATCAAAGCTGGAATAAATGTGTGGTTAGAAGGGCAAGTGACCTGATGTTTAACTTCTTTGGTTTTTTAGAACAACAATTGTCTTTCTTCCAGACATTTATGTCCATGGATATTGCTAATGGCTGCCTGGTCTGTTAGGACTGAGTTTCTGATGGCTCTTGAATAGCTTCTCTCCGTCAGCCATGTGTAAACTACTAACATTCCACAGCCTCCCATAAGACTTGTAAAGCAAACAGAACCCAGAGCTGTTCCCAGCTGTGATCTACAGACACCAGCCAGTCTTATACTGGCTTTATCTTGTGACCCTAGAAGGAGTTACAAGAGTTATAGATACAAGCTGTGCATTTTGACCTCTGCAGGGATTTGGACTAAAATTCAGAAGTAGGACTGGAGACTCACTCCCTGCCCTGTGTTTCAGATGTTATGGTGTTTTCTTTGAGTTTCATTACCCATGTATTAAGGTACTGAACATATTATTTTTGCCATTAGTTTACAGATAACCTCCTGCTAGGACAGATATTCAGAAATTGTGGCATAAAGAGAGGGTTGGAAGAATAGCTGTAATATTGATGATTGAACATGTCTATACATGGGCTGGAGACATGGCCTATCAGTAGCCTGCCTTGTAAGCTTGAGTCCTTGAGTTCAAATCCCAGAACTTCCCCCCACCCAAAGAACATATCTAAATACACACAAATGGAAAGATCACCAAAGTTTCACACTAATATTTATTATAATTAACAGCAGTAAAAGGCTTGATGACCTTTTTTACCAGTAGAAACTACTCATCTTAATTTCAAAAAAATTTTTTTGCCAAAAACTCACACAGAGAACTGAATAATAGCTTAGACTTCCTGTTAGATCATTTCTCTTGGCTGAACGATGAAAATCCTGGGATTGGAATGAATAAGAACTCAATAGTTTATAGTTCTGGGAAGAAATTTTTTTCTGTCTTTACAAAAATCTTTGGTACAACTCACATTTGACTTCATGTTCAGACTTTCCCAGCTGGCAATATAGGGTAAACTTTGAAGGGAGAACATCCTGTTTCTGCTAAACCCCTCCCAGGCTAGCTGCTTCTCAAAAATGCTGGTATAACAAAAGAGAAGCCCCTGGATGAGTCTGTTCTGGCCCATGAAGGGTTGCTCTGGAGAATCTTCTTTGAAGGTTTTTCCTATGCAGGTGTCACTAGAGAATAAAATGGATCTTTTTATTGTGAGCTGTGAAGAGACAAAGGACGCAGCTTTTCATGTAAAGGTGGGGTCTTACTGCAGCAGCCAATGAGTGTGTTGTAATAAGTGCTGTCTGCATCTCTTGAGGTAGGTTTAATAACCTGCAGAAAGCTCCAGCAGGATCAATAAGCCTTTTACAGCTAACAGAGCTCTATATCTGTCCTCAGGAATTCTGCCTTGATTAGCTGTAGGGGGTCTTTCTATGCCCAGGACTACTTGCAGGCATTCTTGCTGTCTCTCTTGTATGTCCCATTGCCACTTGGGCTGTGGTGACCATTTCAGGGAGAAAAGAGTGGGGATATTTCTTCATCAGCCTCTGTTACCTTTCAGAGAGAAAGCCATGCCAGCCGAATTCTTCAGTTTCAGCATGCTGGTGACTGACACTTGGGTTTTTCCATTTGTTCATTCCAGCTGGTGTCTGTCAGCTGGGGCCAGGTGGAGCACAGGTTCCCAGTGTTGGACCACTCTGTCTAGAGCCCGGACACAGTGTGGTGTGTGCATCCAGTTTACTACTATGGCGCATGAGGCTGTCATTAGAAATGGAATTTCCCCTTGAGATTTTTTTTTTTTAATTTAAGCTGTTCAAAATGTTTTTTTTAAAGAACTGCACTTCTCAAAAATCTTTTCCCAGAGAAGGAAAAGTATCAGCATTTCGTTCTGGAAGAAGATATCCCTGAGGGCTCATGAGGCCCCAGACTTGTTGCTCTCAATCTGGATGTCCATTCTTAGCCTGATCCACACACTTGTAGAATTGTGAGGGCTGCAGTGAAGAAATGCTTAAGATTGGCAGCTGTTAGGCACCTGCTTGTCGCCTCTCATCCCATTGCCCTATTGTCCTGAGGGCCCCTTAACTTCCATTAAAAATCTCAAATATATGAGGAAAGAGTGAAATTCATTGAATCTGGAGTGTTCTGAATGGTTTCTTGGTTTTATCTGTCTGCACTGGAGTAGGGCTGTAAGGTTGAACTGAAATGCTTTGGAGCCAATCTTTGCTTGGAACACTTGGCAGCAGTTTGTGGTGGTAAACTGTCAAAAATTACTTACCTTCTTATTTATTTATAAAATTTCTATTATCTTTAAGTAGTTGTACAAAGGGGATTCAAGTCGACATGTCAGTTTATGAGTACAATTCATCTTAATCAATGTCGCCCTTTCCATCATTCTTCCTATCTCTCCCAACCTCACCCCATCCCCTCAAGTTATCTTTTTGATTCATTTGGTCTCTATTTAACCTAGTTTAACTTAACTTTTGATAGGTATTTTTAAGGCCAAATGAAGGAAGAGAAAGAGAGAGAGTGTGCAGTACATGTATGTACACAGTATATATATGGTGGTACTAGAGTTTGAACGTCAGGGGACATTCTTACCACTGAGCAACCTCTCCACCTCTGATTTTTGTTTGTTATTTTTGAGATGGGTTATTTTTGAGATGCTTTCTGCCCTGGCTGTTCCCCGGGTGCTTTTCTCCTGTGTTGCACTTCCCTATAGCTAGGATAAGAGACCCAAGCCACCACATCCAGCTCTTCGTTGAAAAAGGGTCTCACAAACTGTTTCACTCACCAGGCTAGTCTTGAGCTGCAATTCCCAAACATCTCAGCCTCTAATTAGCTAGAATTTTAGAGGAGGCTCAGTGGTAGAGTGCCTACCTAGCAGATTCTGCAATGAGCATGGGAGCACAGATACCTGTGAGATTTGGTTTCAGTTCTTCTGGGTAATAGCTAGAAGTAGATTCAGTGGGTCATAGGATGATTTTGTGTTTAGTTATTTGAGGAATCTCCATATTGTTTTCCATTATGACAATGTCATTTTACTTTCCTAGCAGCAGTACATGGGGCACAACTTCTGTCTGCCTTACCAACACGGGTCATTATTTTTTTAATGCCTTCTATCATTCAAATGGATATAAGGTGATATTTCTTGGTGGTTTTGATTTTCACTTCCTATTGACTACTGATGGTAACTTTCATGTGTTTATTAGCCACTTATATATCTTGTATTGAGAAATACCTTCAAGTTCAATGCCATTTTTAATAGGTTTAATTGGTTTTTGTTGGGTTTTAAGAGTTCTTCATTTGTCCTAGATATCCCATTATCAAGTGTACAGTTCACAAATGCCTTGCATCATCCTGTGTATTGTCCTTTCCCTCTCTTGCTAGTGACCTTTAATGGACAAAGTTTTTGTTTGGAGATTTTGGCATTTTTGTTTTTTTAGTTCTGATAAAGTTTAGTTTACTTTTAGTTTTATTGTTGGGATTTGGGGGTCATTTAGGAAATCACTGCTAAATCCAAGTTGGTTTAGTTCAGTTTGAAGAATTGGAGGTATTTCCTTTGTGAGATGAAGATTGGCTAAATTGGGATAACAACTAGAACTTTAAGGTGTATTATTTCCTGTGAGGTATGGTGTAATTTGTGAGGTTTTGTGTGTGTGTGTGTGTGTGTGTGTGTGTGTGTGTGTGTGTGCGTGTGTGCGTGCGTGTGTGTGTATGTGTTGTGTGTTACTGGGGTTTGAATTCAGGGCCTTGCACTTACTAGGCAAAGAATCTACCTATTGAGCCATGCCCCTAACTCTTATGTCTTTAGTTGTTGGGTTTTTGTTTTTTCAGATAGAGTTTCATGCTTTTGTCCTACACCAGCCTTGAACTAGGATCCTTTTATCTTTGCTGCACTGTAGCTGAGATCACAAGTGTGAACCACCATAGCCAACTTTTTTTGAGATACATAGTCTCACTAACTTTTTCTCCAATTGGCTTTAAACCATGATCTTCCCAATCTCTACCTCTCTATCAGCTGGGAATGAGTCATCATGTCCAGCATACCTATTATGGGATTGTTAATGGGCAGCCTGTTTAGTTTAAGAAGTACATGGTTCAGACACAAAGAATGACTGAGCAAGTCACTTAATCTCTGAGCCATAGTTATATGTTTTAGAGTTGCACACAGTCATTACGAGCATATTTTGTTCAGGAGTCAGGTTTGTTTTGTTTTGTGGGAAATGAGGGTGGGGATGAACCTAGGGCCTGTGAGTAGACGATCACTCTACTACTGAGCCATATCCCTGGTCTAGGAATCCTTTTTTTTTTTAAGGTGCTGGTTCTGGGGCTTGAACTGAGGACCTAGACACTGTCCCTTAGTTTTCTTGCTCAAGGTTGGTGCTCTACTACTTGAGCCACAACTCCACTCCTAGCTTTTTGGTGATTAATTGGAGATAAGAGTCTCATGGGCTCTCCTGCCCAGGCTGGCTTTGAACCACAATCCTCAGATCTCATCTAGGATTACAGGCTAACCCACCAGCACTCTGTTCCAGGAATCTAATGTTTTAAGTAAAAAAAAAAAAAATTCCTTAGTTTAAGCAGTGGGGGGAAAAGGAATATAATTTCAGGATCTAGAGGGTAGCAATACAGTGAATTCTAGACAGAAAGTACAGCTGGAGCCTCAGGGGAGACTTGGGGTCATGTGGCTCTCATCAGGCAATTGTTTTTCTCCTTCTCCTGGCTCACTTAGTGCAGAAACTTTTACTTTTCTGTGCGTAGAGGTGGGACACATGACCATTCTCATCCTAGTCCTGCATAATCACCTGAAACTGATTGTCAACTTGTAGCTGTCAGAGAAACTCTAGTCTAAAGTCCCAAGGCCTGATAACCAATCCTCAAGAGCGTACATCTGCATGGCTCAGCTGAGTTCTGGGGTCTGCTGGGGTGTAAAGGGCTGTGGCAGGAACAGTGAATCCCACTATCTCTAGCCCAGCCCCTAAGAAAGGCTGTCTATGTAAGACACAGCAAACACTCCCTGTGCTGGCAGAGTAACCTGGGTGTTCCATGGACCAGTGACTTCAGCCTCCTTTGGGAGCTGGTGAAAGCTGCAGATGCGTGCCCTGCCCAGATGCCCTGCATGCTATGTTTACACAGCCTCAGGTGTGCCATGCCTAGGAGCTGGAGAAACATGCCTAGGCACCGTCAGGCTCTCACTTCTGCACCACTGACCCAGGGTTTCTTTGTGGTGGTGGCTACCCTGGGCACAATGCAATGTGGCCTCATAGTTGACCCAACTGCCAGTGGCAACTTTTCCCAAATGGTGATAATCAAATGTCTCCAGAGACTGCCAGATGGCCTGAGGGAGAAACTAACCTCATGGGGGAACCCTTACTGTGGAAGATTAAGCAAAATAATGCAAGAAATGTTTTATAAACCAGTAATATCTGCAGACATATTACTCAGTCTGAGGGAATTCGCCCTCTGAAACCTAAAGCCTGTGCAAAAAGATTGGTTTTTAAAAAGGCTTTTGGTGAGTTTTTATTTCTTCTTCATGTCAAGTTTTATACCATTCTTGTAACATAACTGTATTAATTTAGAAAGCCATTTCTTTTTACTTTGCATTTCTCAGCTAGAGTAAGATGTTTATTCATGTAGCTATCACATCCACACATGTGCCCTTGTCCTTGTTTTATATAAAATACTTCTCGATGAACAGTAAGATGTTTCAAAGAAATCTTTTGGGGAGGGTTGGACTGTAAGTACTCAGGAAGTTCCACTGCTGTGGCCAACTGTGGGGATGTAAAAACGGGTCAAATCCAGAGCACATTATTAAGTTCTGATGCACAGATGTTTGAGGCTCATTGAAATAGATTATAAAAGCTGGGATTGTTATAGTAGCTTCCTGTAAATTTTTCACAATGAATAGTGGAAGTAAATATCTTCTCAATTTAAATTTCTTTGTTTTAGAGAAGAAAGCTAAGTTATGCTTTCCAAACAAACTTGGCTGGCTTCACTCAATGTGGCTTAAATGTTCCTTTTTCATGTCCTCCATTTCCCATTTGCGCAACCACATGAGCCCCTTCCCCTGCCCCAAGTGGAAGAGGGAGCGCATTGTAGTGACACCATCAAGTGGACTCTCAAAGAATGTGTGTCGCATGGGAAGAAGGAAGGGCAGGAGAGCAGGCGACATGCCAGCATGTGCCCAAGATGTCAGCTCTGGCCTGCTGGCCCCATGGCTCACACCTGCTGTGTTCAATGTCATGTTGAGAGTTTCCTAACAGAAGGGCTTTCCAGTCCTGGACATGTTCTCTGCACAAGCCAGACTCTAAGGACATATTAAGCAAATTAATTCTTTTTTTTTTTTTGTCAGCATATCTAATGCTTGTCCCTCATTACAAATGGAAGTTCTTTCATTGTCTTAGGCCAAAGGGCCATTTAAAAGCATGGATCTGTGCATATTTTAAAATAAAATGAAAAGATGTATGCATAATTTGTTCCCATTTCTAGGGTTTAATATCTTTATAAAAAATCTAGGGGGGAGGGGTGATGCAGATGGGTGGAGGCCTCATTTCCAGCCATTTCTGAGCATTAACTATCAAATTTGAAAGACTCATTCCAACTTAAAATCTTTCGCCTCAGCCGGGCGCTGGTGGCTCACGCCTGTAATCCTAGCTACTCAGGAGGCTGAGATCTGAGGATCGCGGTTCAAAGCCAGCCCGGGCAGGAGAGACCGTGAGACTCCTATCTCCAATAAACCACCAGAAAACCGGAAGTGGCGCTGTGGCTCAAGTGGTAGAACGCTAGCCTTGAACTGAAGAGCTGAGGGACAGCGCCCAGGCCCAGAGTTCAAGCCCCACGACCGACAAAAAAAAAACAAAAAATCTTTCGCCTCAGAAGAGAATGGGCAGATACTGTCATGCTTGCCTGAGGATGATGAACAGCCCTTGCTCTCTGCCCAGCAGAAGGTAGACAACTCCAAAGGCTTCCTAGTGCTGAACTCCAATAGCCCACCTCTGAAGTAATTTCTGGGTCTGCAATTTGACTCTGTGCTTGTACATTAGGTTTAGTCATTAGGTCTCACATGCAAGGGCAGAAGGAAGCCATTCTCACATGCAGAATGAATTGTGAAGAGGAAATACTTTTACTGTAGCTTCAGACACTAAAGATAGCAAGTGCCAAGACTGATGTTTTTCTTGTCAGCAAAGGGAGAGGGACTGAAAATCACCTTCGGGTCATGTGGATTTTCTGGGTTACCCACAGTGGCAGCTGTGAAGTACACTTGGGAGTTCTTCCCTTTTGAAAGCATGTGGGTGTTATGCTCTGCTCTGCCTCTCACATCTGGTGATCAGAGCTCAGGGTCAACAGGGGAAATGTCTGACTGTGCATGCAGATTTGCAGTTTGTCCATAAAAGATTTAGTGCTGTTTTTTCAGCCCTCTGTGTCAGGCTTCAATTGCATGAATGCTCATTAAAGAGCAGCAGCTCTGTGAGCCCAGGCATATACACACAGCTTCCATCAATACTGCCAGAAGTGGGTGTGTAGCAGGGGGGCGCAGGATAGGGATAGGGGAACAAAATTAGGCTCCTAAAGCAAGATCAATAAGGCACAATTTATCTGCTTCCTGGGGTTGCTGTTTCAATAATGTTCACTGAGTAACCACTAAGTGCCAGCCACTATTCCAGGTGTGAAAGAGTCCAAGTAGAATGGATATTTATGGTTCCTTCCCTCACCTATGGTCAGTTAGGCAAAGACACCTGGAATAGACAGTCATAACTACAAGAAGTGCTAGGGTAGAAGGCTAGCCACTAGGCACCTTTCAGAGAGAAAGTAGCATTTAAGGCTGGGCACCAGTGGCTCATGCCTATAATCCTAGCTACTCAGGAAGGTGAGATCCGAGGATTGTTGTTCAAAGGCCAGTCTGGGCAGAAAAGTCCCTGTGAGACTCTTATCTTCAATTAACCACTCAAAAACCAGACGTGGAGCTGTGGCTTAAAGTGGTAGAGCACTACCCTTGAGCAAAAGAGCTTAGGGGCAGTGCCCAGGCCCTGAGTTCAAGGCCCTATGACCCCCCCTCAAAACAAAACAAAACAAAGTGGCCTTTGAACCAAGTCCTAGGAAGAGAATAGCAATTCCCCAAACAGAGATGAGGGTGACAGGACATTGTAGGAATAAAAACAGAGACCATATCAGTGCATGCCATGTCCTGGACCTGGCAGGCTGTTCTTGGAGACACCACTAGACAGTGGCTCAGACCAGGCTCTGGATTTTGGTTTCACTCAATATCTTTAGCAATAGGAAACTATCCAGCCATTTCCTGTCTTCTTTGCTGATCTGTCTTCTTTGTCAGTCCCTGATCAAGGCACACTTTAGAGCAAAGTGGTCATGGGTTACTTGTAGTAGAATCTAGAATTAGTCTTGCTCTCATAAGCAGTGATACGCCTATACCCTCCCAAGCCCCATGAGCTTTGTACCTGGGCCCTTTTTCTATCCTTGCTCACCTAGCCCTTGAGACTGGGCTTTTGCTTCATTTTCAGATTAGTCTTCATCTTCAGATTAGTACAAGAGGTAGCCCAGACACTGAGTTTGTCTCTTGTCTATCTACCTCCTCCTGGGGCCTGTATTTTCTCCACATTCCAGCCACTCATTGGGAGTCTCTGACAGCTTTCCTAGTCACACCACTGTCACCTGCTCATTGTGCATGCCTGCAAACACTCACAGTTATATCCAATCCACTAACCAGACCTACAAGCCTATTCTATCTCAGTTCTGCCTGGATCTGCTGCCTCTCTGGAGGTACAAGTTTAGACTAATAGTGGTTCTGTGCTCTTCTTCCATCAGTAAGTTCATGAAATCCAGGCTCAGTTTCTCTCTGTTCTCCATTAGCCATGTTGCTTGCCCAGCATGTCTGTGGCAAACACACTTTCCTCACATGATCCCAAGATTCCTGGCTGCTGTGTCTGTGCCCATGTTAGGCAGACATGTGTCACTCTAATGAAAAACCTAGCAGAACAACCTCAGGGAAGAAGCGCTTCTTTTGGCTCACATATTCAGAGGTTCAAGTTCATTGTGGCAGGAGGCTTGGCAGAGCAGAGCAGCTCCCATCATCATGACCAGGGAGCAGAGAGAGGGAGAATGCCTGCCTGCCTTGTGGGCTATCTCCTTTTATCCCTTTGTATCCCATTTGGTCCCCAGCCCTAAGGAATGGTGGTATCCATCAGCAGGGTGAGTCTCTTCCCCCTCGTTAGTGCTCTGTGGAAATTCACCATCACCCAAAGGTGATCTTTATCAGTCTCCTAGGTCCTGCTCAGTCCAGTCAAGCCCACCATCAAGATGAGCCCTCATATGTACTTAGATGATCCTCTCCTCTGGAGTGTGGGTGGGCCTATGACTTGCCTTTACCCACAAGCCAGTTATTTAAGTGCATAAAATGTAGCACCTGCCTGGATGAGGTCTCCTTCTCCCTTGCTGGATATAAGGGAACAGGTAGTCCTGTTGGGGACCCCAAGCTCAATTGAGGAGCTGAGGGCAGTCTCCACTGATAGACATCAAAACAGAACAAAACATGACAGCACCTTGAAGCTCATGGTTCTACTACTAGTAACTTCCCCCAAACGACACAAACAGTAAGCTGAGTCTTTGTATGACACTCAGACCTGGTAGGTGAGACCCAGTTAGGTTATACCTGGACTTCTCATGCCCCCAACTGTGACATAACAAGTGAGTGTTGTTTTAAGCTACTGGAACCTGTGGAAATGTTACCCAGCAGTAGATGGCAAATACAGTGTCTCAGCAGAGCACAACAAGATGTAGAGATTAGAGTATCCGTTCTGGTTAAACGCTTGGCATCTGGTAATTAGATGTGTAATTGTGCTTTATTAAACATTTTTCTCTTTCCTAGCACTCCTAAGGAAATGGGACATTTTCATTTTCTACAAGGAACTGGTTCATCACCTTAATTGTCTCTTTCCTGAAACAGGTGTCTTGGAGAAAGGACAGCAGATGGGATCCAGCAGCTGGAGCAGAAGTCTGAAATTGCAGAGATTAGGTTGAGTGCAACCTCAGTGCAGTAGAGAACAAAGGACAAAGAAAAGCACTCTTGAAGGCTTTCTGCAGTGTGGGAGGGAGTCAGCAGGGTCTCAAGTGCAGTAATAAACGGTTCTGGGAGAGTGTTTACCATTCCTGTAGAAACCCAGACAATTTACAAATGTTTACTGGTAGAAAGATGAACATTTGTCCAAAGGATTTCCAATCTCTTGTTTTCATAGCCATATGAAATCGATGTTATTTGTGTGTCATTCGCACAGCAATTTTCCCATTTATTGTTAGTTTTTCTGGTCGTCAATCATTGAACTTCAGTTGGCCCTGGCATGTGTGTGGAACAGAATAATCTCCATTTTATGTAGAGGAAAGAAGCTAAAGAAAACATTCGCTGAACACCCACTGGGTACACTGCCACTTGTTGCATCCTCCTGTGATCTCCACAGTAGGTCCATGAAATGAGCATCTTTATCTCTGTTTTGTTAAGGCAGCAGCTAAGGCCAAAAGAGGTCAAGTGATGTGTCTGAGAGTGCACAGCAAGCCAGTCTCAAAAACAGAACCCACACCCCACCTGCTTCAAAACTGCCTGCACTCCAGATCGGTGGTTCTCAAAGTGCCCAAGAGCTTTTCAGGACATCTCTGAGTTAAGACTGTTTTCATAAGAACACAGACAGGCTGCCTTTTGTTTTTACTGTGATGTTTGCACAAAAGCAAGGATGGGGGAACTGCTAAAATGAGCATGGATGCAGGCAGTGCAACCAAACCATACTACTGCCATAGAATCATAGTAAGGGCAAGGTGCTTTCACATAAGAATGTCCTCGTGATGTAACAAGGTCTCAACTCTTGTGTTTGTGACTTCTTAATGTTCTCGATGGTCAAATGATTGTCAGACATAAAGCACTTCTGCTTTCTACCTACTCCACTCCCTGTGGCCATCTCTAAGGAAAGTCTGTGTGGTCATTTGCATTGTGAGTTGAATTGAGAGAGAGAGAGAGAGTGTGTGTGTTTGTGTGTGTGTGAGAGAGAGAGAGAGACAGAGACAGAGACAGAGAAAGAAACAGACAGAGACAGAGACTGGGGATTGAACTCAGAGCCTTGGGCACTCTAGGGAAGCATTCTACCAATTGAGCCACACTTTCAGTCCATTTATTTTTAGTTTTCAGGTTTTTTATGGGTTTTTTTGTGGGTTTTTTTTATGTGTTTTTGTTTTTGTTTTGAGATAGGGTCTTGCTAACTTTGTCCAAGTTTGGCCTGTCCTTAAATTCAGGATCCCTCTGCTTCCACCTCCTGAGCAGCTTGGATTTCAGGTGTGTACCACCATGCATAGCTGAGTGTTATTCGTTTATTAGTATATGCTGATCATACAAAGGATTTTTATTATATTTCCATACACATGTATAATGTACTTTGATCAAATCAGCTTTCCCCTCATTCCCTTTTTAAATAATTTTTAATGAATTTCATTATACTCTTTTCATATATATCATATTGTATAAGGAAATATGTCAATGTGGGAAGATATGTAGCCTCAGAGAACAATGTTTTTCAAATAGCTGATGCCTGCTGTTATATAATCATGAGTGAGGACAGTCTAAGCCCCACATACACCAGTGCATTTTGAAGTAACAGCATGAAAAGTTCAGTGATGGAAGGTTCAGCTTCTAAGCTTTTAAAGTTTATGTTGAGTTTTGGTGTAGTAGTAAAGGAAAAATACGTGTCATCTTTTTCTACTTGTAAGGCTGGGTTCTCTTCATGTATTTCAACTAAAAAAGTCCATCTCCGCAAACTGAATATAGAAGCAACTAGGGTACCCTATTTGCTGTTGTTTTTGTGCTGATACCAGGGCTTGAATTCAGGGTCTTGTGCTCTCGCTCTGCTTTCTCACTCATGGCCGGAACTCTACTATTTGAGTCCTTCAGTTTCAACTGTAGGTTTTGTTAAGCAAACATTAATGATTTTTTAAAAAGTAAACTGATACCATTATTTTCATAATTTTGTTGTTGTATTAGAGGATATCATTACTTTTTTAAAATAAAAAATATGTTATTAGCCAAGTGCTAGTGGCTCATGCCTGTAATCCTACCTGCTCCACAAGTTGAAATCTGATGATTGCAGTTCAAAGCCAGCCTGGGCAGGAAAGTCCATGAGACCCATCTCCAGTTAACCACCAAAAAGCCAGAAGTAGAGCCGTGGCATAAGTGGTAGAACACTAGCCTTGAACAAAGAACCTCAGGGACAGTGTGCCCAGGCCTTGAGTTCAAGCCCCAGGACCGACATAAAAACAATAAAAAGTATAAAAATATGCCATTTGTTTTCAAATTTTTCTTATATTAAATACTGGTATTATAATGCACATGAATTGAAGCTCTTTGGATTTATTTTTAAGTATATAAAGGGATCCTGAAACCAAAAGAGAATTTTTATGTTAATCAATTAATTCATTAGGTGTGTGTGTGTGTGTGTGTGTGTGTGTGTGTGTGTGTGTGTGTGTGTGTGTGTGTGTGTATCTGGGGTGAAACCCAGGGCCTTGCACATGTTAGGCAAGTGTGCTACCACTAAGCTTCACCCTCAACCCACCAAAAAGTGTTCTTGGAATGGATACTTCATGCTAGCTTATTTCTAGTCCCTGAATGCCTGTTCTGAACCTAAAATGAAATGTTGTAAGTAGGCCAAACTTGATAAGACATTGTAATAGTGCTGATTCTTTTCATAAATGAAAATGATGCCGTTTTACCTTTATTACTCTTGATCTTGCTGCTGAGAAAGAAATCTCCTGATGATAGGGGATTATACACAATTATCACTTGACTCCATCACCATAATTCCCTTTTACTAAATGGAATTCATAAATTAGGCATGACTTTGCTGAACTGATATAATACGGGAAAACATTATATATTCATGTCTGCATTTATTATTAGGTAATCTGTAGATTTTTTTTTCTTCCAAGTTAATGCTCAATTTTAGTGATGTAAAACTGCAGACTGTTTGCTGACCAGTTAAGGTAATCAAACTTGCCACTGAAACAATTGCCTAACCTTGCAGTCTGGAGGCAATGTAAATTTTTATAGATTGCTCATTACCTCACCCCCATCATTCCTATTTAGTAGAATGATTCTTGGGACCCAAGTGGTAGGAAGATACATACCTTGTGTTGTCAATCATCAACACTGAGTTGTCAGGAATAATGAGCTCTCTGACATGGACCATTTAAAAACACCTAACAAATGTACTATATGTGACCACAGCACATCTCTTGCCTGTGGTTGATAGTGTTTGATATTTTTTATATACTTAAGCTAAACATTTTCATCCTTTGAATTTTATTATTAAAAATAATATCTACTTGGCATTAACATCAGTAGCAGCCCTCAAAATCCATAATGACTGGACCTTTGCAGAAACTATCAATATCCTCTCTTCTTCCCTGACTGCTCATGATTTAATATAAAAATTTTCCTTCACAATAGAGACATTATATTAGTCAGTTTGGTGGTAGTACAATTAAGTGGCTGAGGCAATTAACTTATAAAGAGAAAAGATTTATTTAGTGTACAGTTTGGGAGTTCAGATCTAAGATCAGGTAGCCCAGTTAGTTCGGGGGCATCTACAAAGGCAGCACATGGAGGCAAGAGTATGTTTTGGAACCCCAGTGAGACACCCCACACACACACACGGAGTTTCACCTTCCTAAGGCCCCACCACCTCCAGTAGCAACAATCTGGCCCTCAAGCCTTTACATTTGGGCCTTGGGGGACATTCATCCCACCATAGGCACCTTTAAGTTCAGTTGAGACAGGAACTATGTCTCATTGGCTCATTCTGCAAATGTGTCTCTCTCTGTCTCACTGCTGTGCTGGGAGGTAAGAATGTAGGGATGACCCCATGTGCCACCCTGTCAAAACTCACACTAGAGCCTGTCCCTAGAGCCTGTCCTGATGGGTCTGTGTCATCATAGGGATTAATAAAAAGGCCTATTGAAGGGAGAGCATTTCCTCCTCCCCGATTTCAAGAACCCCTTTTGTGTATAAGACTAAGTTAAAAGCATGGCTTTATTTGCACTATAATAACTTACGAATTCTTTCCCACACTTCTTTCATTGATTGTTATTGTATCTCTAGGGTAAGAAAGATGGTTTTATCTGTATTTGCACATGGCTAATGAGAAGCAGGGCATCATTAGGACCCCAGGCCTATACCTCTTACAAACATCTATCTCTGACTTCTCCCCTCCCTCTCTTTTTCTCTTTTACTCTCTCTCTCTCTCACACATATATGAATACATGCTTTAAAATCATTTTAGAGATTTATCATTTGAGATTGCCTTGCTTTTATTTCCATGGAGGTATATTCCAGAATTAGACCCCTGTATAAGAAAGAAATCACTAAATAAGGCAGTGAAAAACAAAGGGACACTTTATTTTCTATAGCAAAACCCAGTTGATGTGGCCAGCACTGAGTCTTTTCCTTTTGCAGTGTGTAAAGTGGTAGCAGCATGGTGCATAGGTGTGAATGTGGCATTTCAGTGCTGCTGGGTGCCACATGGGCAAGTCTCTCCTGCAGCTCAGAGGCTCAGGGCAGAGAGGGCCATGTTTCACTAGAAGTCCCTCAGCTAGTTTAGTGATGGTCATCTTAGTGTGAAAATCTGAATCTCTAAGGATGATGGTCCCTTGGCACATGCTGGGTCTATTTACAGGGCATGTCTGAGGTAACGTGCAGATCAGCTGACCTGTTCTGAGTCAGCTGCTATAGTCATTTTCCTTGGCAGAAACCACATGGTCCAATGAGAAATTGTTCTTCTGAATGAATGGAGAGTGACTCTGTAATATGTAGAGCAGCATCTAAAATCTGAGCACACAACTCTCTGACAGACTTCATCTCAGAGCCTGGGCCTGGGCTTTGTTTCTGTCAAGTCTTAGCATCAGCTTCTAGAACATCTTAGAAGCATTGAAAAAGAAAACAAAACAAACATCTATCTATCTATAAAACACAACATATACATATAATATATGGCTATATATTATATGCCATATATATATATATATATATAACTATATAGTCTAGAGGTTAAAATACTATGTGTTACAAGAGCATGGATAGGGGTAGCTTGAATTCATAGGTTATTAATTTGTAGAGGAAAAGGTAGTTACTAGTGTGTATTCAAGGGCTCAATTTGTGCCTACTAAACTAGCAGAAGCCATGTATAAATGTTGGACTCAATTTTTTAAATCTAGATTCTCAGAATCATTGAACTTCCTTGTTTTCTGGCTCATGGCACAAGAGGTTAGAAGCTGTCTGGGCTTAGCCAGGGGACTCGAAGCTGGTTTTCTTGATTTCTCTAATGTGGATCTGTTTTACCCTGAGAGTTTGTAGCAATACCAGGAGTTTCTGCCATTTGTGTGGTTTTAGTCACATGCTGTATGTAAGAAGACCCCAACACAGAATGAAGTTATGGCCAGGGCTGGCAAAGGAGAATGAGAAGCACACAGAACACCACTGAGCTTGGATAACTCTAAGCTACGTAATCTGTAGTCGTTAGAGCACCAGGATTTGTGGGTGACAGCAGTGCTTCTTGGGAAATCTATGCATCCTTTCTTCCTCAGTAAGTGTTTCAGTACTTTGCAGCATTTGTGGACTAGTGGCCACACAGAGAGATCACACTCCACGTAGCATTTTGCTTCGTTTAGCTTTTCAAGACAATCCTCCTACAAATCTTGTGCCAGCCTGGGTACCTCCTCCTTTACATCCTTCATTTCAGGGTCTCATCATTATTCCAGAAGTGCTCCCATTACAGTCTCTGCACTTCACCTTAATACACGTTTCCTGAGGGGGAGAAAACAGAGAATTCTCCCGTCTCTGACTCAGCTTCCCATGTCTTTGAAGTCTACGTTTTGATTTTGATGATATCAGAATCTGTATCACAACTCTGATGCAGAGTTTAGAAAAACTTTTTTTTCTTCTGCAGACCTACTGTGTTGTAGGTGTCTCACTGTGGGTGTGTCCACCTCCACTCTTTGTGGGCTGATATGATTGCCCTCATTTTATCACCCTGAAAAAGTTGAGACCCAGAGGGCTAAGCAGTGTGTCCTCAGGGTCACACAACCGAGCAGCACCACCTCTTCCTAATTCCAAAGTGCCCCCTTGCCCTTTTCAGTATGCCATACACTAAAGATGGTGTTTCAGAGTCAGTGTTCTCCAGATCCTCCCATATTCTCCCAGAACTTGTCAGTGCTTTTCAGAATAAATTGACCCATGGTGATTTCACAGCATCACTTTCAATTATTTAAAGAAGGTTTTTTTTTGTCTTCCTTTTTACAGCTTTAAAACAACAGCAACAACAGATTTCATGAAATCAAGTAATACTCAGTAACTCAGACTTTCCCCCTGATTCCATATTATATTTGTAGATAACCTTGGTGATAGATGGCCCTCACTTGGGATTCTCTAAAGGCCATTTATATTTGGGGGATCTGTCCCACAGTCACCTTCCCATTAATGGTTTATATTACACAGTATTGAAACATTGGGGTGAATTACTTGTTCTGCCTAGTCCTTCTCTTTGTCCTTGAAGTCTCACTGCTTTTGTCTACTCTACTTCTGTCCAAAGCAGACTTTTCCTATTATCTGATCCAACATGAGCAAGCAGCACTTAAATTACTTTCAAGAGGCTATTCTTAACAGTAGTGCTGAGTAAAGTACTAATGAGCACATGAACTACACTGGGGCTCTCAGTGTAGAAGTATTTTGGGTTCCTCTTCCTGGCTTCCCCTGGCCAGGATTCAGTGACTTTCCAAATCCCTGATGAGAGGACCATCTCTTTTGTTTATGAAACTCTAGTGCTATTTAAGGTGGAGTACAGCTCCCAGATCTTAAATGATTTAACAGAGAAAATACTAATCAGAGCTCATCGACTGCAAGGGACATATTAGCCAGATTTGTGCCTTGGTAGAGTCGCCTAAATCGTCCTTTATGGCCTGGTGTCTGAGCAGCGTGATGAACTGGGTTCTCCCACACTCTCTCTGGACACTTAACTGCTGCTTGGGTTAGCACAAATTCTGTAATTAGCATCTAGGGTTATTAAAGTTGAAAGATGATTAGAAAGTGGATGTATAATATTGTCACTTCTGCACAGAATTAAACAACAGAAGATCTTGAGGTGCCATGTGGGATGGAGCCCACAGTGAATGAAGACATCTGAGGGGTGACAGCAGCCATTAGCCAAAATCTGAGGTTCCCACTTCTCTTCTTTAGCTGTGTGTATTCATCATTGACCAGTCTATGATTGTAGATGTCATATTTTAATTAGCAATTATTGTAAATCACAGTCTACCCAATGTATAATTAGAATAATCATATGAAACTTTGCAGGCTAGTTTCCAGGGATCTTAGGCAGAATCTTAAAAATAATGTTTTGCTTTTCCTCCTCAGCTCTACCCTCTCCCTTTCCCAATTTCAGAAACATTCCCCTTTTCAGGCCACATGACCACTTGGTGTTTGTGCAGACAGAACTTGCATTAGCCCTTTCCTCCCATCAGACCCTTTAACCTTAATGTGAACCGTGGGGTGCAATCAATGTTAGTTCATGAAAATCAATGTGCTACTTCTTCCAAGGGATTATTTCCACTTAAGCTTCTTCTCTAATGGTGATATAAATGGTTTTGTGGTTTGTAAAAGGAATTTAGCACAGGAATAGGTAAAAATTTGGGTATGTTGTGGGTGCCTTTCCCCCTACCTAGGGACACATACCTTCATTTCAGAATAGGCTCTCCACTCTCTAAAATTTAATTTGCATGTATTTATTCTATCATCTGTTTCATTCTGTTGTTCTTTCAACATCATCATTGAAAATGCTTGTTTAATTCATACAGCCAACTAAGCCAGTCATTCACTAGTTTTCTATGTTAATCAACATTTCTCTCAGTCCTTTGGAATCTACTAGATAGAAGTGTCACTCTATTAAAATTTAGCATCAATTTGACCCTGGAGTGTGGGCAGTTGGGTGGAATTATCTCAGCTGTAAGTTGTCATCTGGGCTTCATGTGTACACAATTGTTTGATTTTGTCACATGCATTAATTACTGTGTTGTTCTACCTCAAACAGAAGCTCAGGTAAAGACTGGTCTTATAAATTCAGGGGTATTGTTAAGGAAAGAAATCCAAATGAAGAAGGAAATGAAGTGGGGACCCCCCCCCCATACACATTCCTCCCATCTCTTTGTCTGTACCATACTCACCTAAAAGGCTTAAGTCCTTTTTATTCTCCATTTCAGTCTGAGAGGGAGCAGAGAAACAGGAAAATACTGTAGGTCATATTTCACGAGGACCATTATGATGGAGATAAGGCCGACAGAGAGTGGCTTGTGTGCTCCTCGGCTCAGGCCATATTTTACCTGGAACACATATTAGTTTTTGGCATTTGGTGTGAAATCCAAGAGGCTAAATAAATAATAAACAGTTTCAAGAGAAGGATAGGGAGAATGCAAGTAATAAAGTAGTATTTACTGCTACCAGGAGCCCTCATCATTTAGACACTTAATTTTCTTTGAATGAGAGTGTAGATACATAGCTGTGTTTTTCTAGTGCTCCCTGAAGCCCCTAGCATTTATGAGTACTTAATAAATTTTTATCATAATTAATATCCCAGATGAATTGGGACTTGGCCTGGGGGAGAATAGACTGGAGGCTTGGGACCCTGTAGGAAAGGTGAAGTATGTCTTATGAGTTCCTGTTTGCTCATGTCTGAGAGCATCCTGACTTACTCACTTTGTTTACTACCTCAGGCCCACTTCTACGTGGCTGGGTAGTCTTCCGTGGAACTGGGAGCCATGCTAGCATGACTGTGTTGGCCACACACAACAGGAAAAGTGTGAGCCTCAGCGTTAGATGGGGCTGGATTTCAGCTATGGTTCAAAATAATCTGTTAAATGGGGGAGAGAGGAAGGGAGGAGAGTGAGAGTAAATGCACACTGGAGGCAGATATGGGAGAATGTTAAAATCTATTAAAGCGAGGTCATAGGTAATCATTATATTTCTTGCTGGCTGCACAGGGCCAGGCATGGCAGAGGCTGCTGATAAGGAGAGCTATTTCCATTGCCCTTGACAGAGGGGCTGAGTCCTCGTGGACAGAGTCAGCAACTTGCCGGCCTCCCAGTGGCATTACTATTTGCCTAATGGCTGAAACCCCACGTCCTAGCAATACCAAGTCCTAGCAGTCCTTAGTTCTACTTGGCACATTTTTTTCTCTCAGTACTGGGGCTTAAACTCAGACTTGCACTTGCTTGGCAGGCACTCTACCATTTAAACTCTGCCCCTTAAAAAAAAATTGTACCAGGCACAAGTGGCTCACACCTGTAATCCTAGCTACTCAGGAGGCTGAGATCTGAGGATCTCAGTTCAAAGCCAGCCCAGGCAGGAAAGTCCGTGAAACTCTTATCTCCAGTAAACCACCAGAAAAACCGAAAGTATCACTGTAGCTCAAGTGGTAGAACGCTAGCTTTGAGCTGAAGAGCTGAGGGACAGCGCTCAGGCCCAGAGTTCAAGCCCCATGACTGAAAAAAATAAAATAAAATAAAATTGTGAAGCCAGGCACTGGTGGCTTACGCCTGTAATCCTAGCTACTCAGGAGGCTGAGAGCTGAGGATCGCAGTTCAAAGCCAGCCCTGTCAGGAAAGTCTGTGAGACTCTTATCTCCAATTAGCCACCAGAAAACCAGGAGTGGTACTGTGGCTCAAGCAGTAGAGTGCTAACCTTGAGCTGAAGAGCTCAGAGATAGTACCTGGCCTAGAGCTCAAGACCCAGGACCAACAACAACATCAATAAGGATTTGAACTCAGGGCCTTGAGCTCTCGCTTGTTCACTTGCTTATGGCTGGCTCTCTACCACTTAAGCCATACTTCTAGTCCAGAGTTTTTCTGGTTCATTGGAGATAGAATCTCTCAGACTTTCCGGCCTTGTCTACCTTTGAACCTAGATCTTCTACACCTCAGCCTTGTGTATAGCTGGGATTGCAGCTATGAGCCGTTAATACCTGGCTCCATTTTTGCTTTGCTTATTTTTCTGGTACTATCTCACATTTTTGCCTCACACTGTGATCCTCCAGTTTCCGCCCACATAGCTGGGATCACAAACACATACTATTATACCTGGTTTATTTGTTGATATGTAGTCTTGCTAACTCCCCCCCCACACACACACACATATACCCTAGCTGGCCTCATACCTTGATCCTCCCAATCTCTGCTTCCCAAATTAGCTGGGATTAAGGTGTGAGTTACAGTGCTCAGCCTCCCATTAGTCATTGGACACTTTTTTTTTTAACAGAGATTTAGGCTTTCACGGGGGAAGCTTGCATTTTAATCAGGATGCACAGGCTGTCTGCTTGTTCAGAAGAGTGTTGTCCCATGTGGGGGCGGGTGGGGGGGGCAGGGAGTCAGCCAGGGGCCTTATAAAAGAATTGTCCTGTGAAATGGATCCATGTAGAATGGAGGTATCTAGACATTGAAAGTAAGATCATGAATACACTCTGTTCTTTGCCTTTGTAGAAAGCTAACACTGGCATACGCTGTGTGGTGCAGACAGACCTGATCGCGTCGGTCTGCTCACAATGAGTGTGGCAGAGATGACAGATGCTCGGTACTTCTGCTCCTGCTGGTACTGTGCCCAAGTTCCGCATTACCGTTATTGAAAACACACGTGAATGCTCATTACATTATCTGTCTAGTGTTCTGGTTGTTTTGAGACAGGGTGCCTCGAGTTAGCCCAAGCTGGTCTGGAATTGAAGTACTCCTGCCTCAGCCTCCTGAGTGCTGGGATGAGAGGTGTGCACCACCACACTTCCTTATGTTTGCACCTCACAAGATTGTAGAGGACAGTGTGAGTCTTCAGAGGAGGGAGGAGAGAAGAAGCCAGGGCGAGGGACAGTGTAAGCTTTAAAAAGACGAATGCAAGTTAGACTCCCAACTGCAGCCATACAGGATGGCATGCGGTAGAGCACACAGAATTAGTAGTTTAATTCTGCCATTAAAATAAACAAGCCAAGCCCAGCTGGATGGACGAATTCATAAAAATGCACAAAGACTTGACCTGGAAATAATCACACTTCCTTTTATATGAGCACAGTCAGGCACTGGGGACCTTAAGGCCATTCTAAGACTTAGGTTTCCTAAACAAATGTGAAGAACTTTTATAGGTTACAATAAAAATAGCTGCCATTTATTGAGTGTGTGCTATTTTATTGTGACAAATAATGGTTACCATTATAGATATTTGCTTTGTGCCAGACCTGAAGATAGCCTCACAAGGTAGGTCTTTAGCCTCATTTTACAAATCAGAAATGGAGTTCTGAAAGGTTAAGTAACTCCCCTGAAGGCCTGAGAGGAAGCCACAGTTCCTGGCTGACTCTAAAGCCTGTGTTTGCCTCATATCAACATTTTGTCTTCCACCCACAAATGCAAATATGTGCGCAAATGTAGAAATCAAATCTGCAACATGATGTGTGCAGTTTGTTACCATTTACATAAAATTGGAACACATACAGAAACCATCAATTTTTATGGATCCATAATATACAGTAATTGTATCAAATATACGCAGGAGTGGTGGACGTCACATTTCAAATAATAATTACTCTGGAAAGGGAATGGGGACTAAATTGTATGTGCAGTGCTTATTTTCGGGGGGGGGCGATAAGGAGGGGGAAGGAGAAAGAAAACATTTGAGGCTGATATAAGAGAATGATAAAATTTATTAAAGCTAGGTCATGGGTAATTATTATATTATTTTCATACATTCTATATTTGAAACATTTCAAGAGATGAAGAATACAAAGCCCATCAGGCCTAAATTACAGGGAGAAAGCTTTAGTGGCTCTTGCATGGGAAGGGGGAAGAGCTAGACAATGTGTGGACCTCCAGAATCCTCCTAGGCAGCTTTAAACTCTGTGGTTCTCTGGCGACCAAGGCCTCTGCTAGTCTGACATCTTTATAGCTTTATAAATCTAAGATACAGAATGATGATGTAGGGAGAATCCTTACCCCTCCTTGTCTCTCCTGCTTTTAAGTTCCTGAACTAAAAGCAGGATTTTCTGCACTGACTGAGTCCTTTCAGAGGCAGTATGATATTTTGTAAAGAACACTGAAGTCAGCCCCACAGAGCTTTGAATCCCAGCCCTGGGGCTGCACACCCCTAAGCTGAGGGCAGGTGCTAACTCTCTCTGAACTCTCCTTCTCAGATAAGAAATGAAGAGCATTTCTCCTTCCAGGGTTGCTGTAGGCATCATACGGGGTGTGTGGAGGGTCAGCACACAATAGGCATGCCTGGTAGGTTATGTTATTTGGCTTCTGAAACTTTATGCAATATATCAGCCACATTCATTCCTAGGACCCAAATATTGGCCCAGGGCCATTCATTTTCCATGGCTGAGCTTGATCGCAGCCTTCCTGCATCCTCTCTCTGAGGTTCTTTGCTTCCCTGTAGTCAGGGCGTTGAGAAGCCTAAATCCGACAGTGCCTCTCACCTTGCTTACTTTTGTTGTTCATCTTTCCTGTTGTCTGCTCTTCTGCTGTCACCCCCATTGCCTTTTTCTCACCACTATCACTGCTAATGTTTCATGCCTCGTGTATATTGAGTCCTCTCTTGCCTGTTCTTGCCCTCCCCCTGCGCCTTGCTCTACCTCATCTTTCTAATTCCTCCTCCGCCAGGCCTCATTTTAAAGCTGTTTCTTGGGAGCATCCTAATGCCTCCAGGTAAAGTTGGGCCTTGCTTTGTGTCCCCTTCACCTGCCTTTTCATCTTTATGAATGAGTTAATTTTCAAAGTGACCAAGAACTCCTATACTTCACTCACTGTGAGCTATAAGTGAGCCATGGACAAAACACCTTGGTATAGAGTAGATGCTGAATGAGCATTGCTTTTCCTTCATGAATAGATTGGCCAAAACAATAGAGAACTTCTAAGAAACATAACTATGCTTTTAAGTATAAAAACATATTTAGTAATTCTATATATATCACTACATATATAGATAGTAGCCCATGGTGCAATTTTGTACTTATAAATCAAATAGAACACATCTCTGAGAACCTGTTCTCAGCAGAGGTTTTCAGTCTTCTACCTAGCAGTGACCCTAGGCCACTTCCAGCTCTCCAGCTGACTAGCTCTGACCACTGCCCTTAGCTGCTGGCTGGAATAGGAGTGTTCACGTGGCTGCCTGCCCTCCTATGGAGCTAATTTAATCTCTCCAAGTCTACTCCCCATTCTGAACTCCTCTTTCCTAGACATGGTATTTGATCTCTATAGCTAGGATCATAGAGGAAGACAAGCCAGGAGCCAACACCATTCTTCAGTCTATTTGTACCTTGTTCCTTTAAAGCCATTCTTTCTAATTCAGTTATAAGGCAGGGATTTTTTAAATCTAGAAAATAAAACTTTTTTGAATTACAAATGCCTGAATGCTGCTATAGAAGGTTGGAAAGCAAAGATCAAAGAGGCAAACTGATCATTCCATCCCCATCTGCCCATGCTGTTAGCACTGCATTTTCAGCCTTCGTTCTTCCAAAATAAAGTTCATTTTAGTTTGAATTTTCTAGCATAGTACATATTTATAGCAAATATATAAACAACAAATGTCACCCGTAGATTCACAACTCAAAGATAATTACTCTTAATATTTTTATGTTTGTTTCTGACATGTTTAAAAAGTAAAATTTATATAAATGAAACAAAGATTGTTGTGGTAAACTTCTAGAAGATTACAGGTAAAATGAATGTTCCCTTCACCTCCCCCATTCTTCCCTGTAAGAATGGTCTTGCTCACTTTGTTTTGTTTTATTTCTGCCAGTCCTGGGGCTTGAACTCAGGGCCTGGCCTCTGTTCCTGAGCTTTTGTGCTCAAGACTAATGCTCTACCACTTTAAGCCACAGCTCCACTTCCAGTTTTCTGGTGGTTAATTGGAGATAAGAGTCTCAGGGACTTTCCAGCCCAGGCTGGCTTTGAACCATGATCCTCAGATCTCAGCTTCCTGAGTAGCTAGGATTATAGGTATGAGCCACTAGCGCTGGGCTGACTTGCTCACTTAGCATCTATACATCGTTGGACAGGGGATGGGCATTGTTCTTGGATCCAGTGGACAGAAGCAAATGATGCTGCCAAATACCCTATGAAGTGCCAGAGGCCCTTCCCAGTGAGAACTGTCTGACCCCAAAGGCTAATTAGATGATGAGCAGCCTCACTCTCCCTGGCTTACCCTGTCACTACTCACAAAAGAATTCAGTTTTAGCCGGGTGCCAGTGGCTCATGCCTGCAATCCTAGCTACTCAGGAGCCTGAGATCTAAGGACTGCGGTTCAAAGCTAGCCCAGGCAGGAAAGTCCCTGAGACTCTTATCTCCAATAAACCACTAGAAAACTGGAAATTGGCACTGTGGCTCAAGTGATAGAGTGCTAGCCTTGAGCTGAAGAGCACAGGGACAGCGCCCAAGCCCAGAGTTAATGCCCCATGACCAAAAAAAAAAAAAAAAAGAAGTCAGTTTTGTGGATTTTTAAGAGGCATTGTCCTAAAGTCTACTGTTTTGGGTCCTGTCTCTTTCTTTTTATGCTCAGCATCATATCTGGTGATATCCCCAGCTCAGTCCCCACAGATCTGCACTACTCATTTTATGCATAGTACTCCATGCCAAGGGTTCTATATTTTACTTAATCAATCCCCTGTGTAGCCCTAGGCTATTTCTGTTGTTTTAAAATTGTCTTTGTACATGTTTCTTTAAGTATATTTTCTCTAGAGGGCAGATTTAGAATTGCTAAGTTGCAAAGTGTTACTTCTGGGATTATGTGTTTTAAAAGGGTTGAGAGTATACTACATGTACACACTATCTTAAATCACTCTTTTTTTTTTTTTTTGGTGGTACTGGGTATTGAACTCAGAGCCTGCTTGTAAGGCAGGTACTCTCCCACTTGAGCCATGTGAAACCATTGTGTTGCTTATTTTTGAGGCAGGGTCTTGCTTTATGCCCGAGCCAGCTTGGACTGTGCTCCTCCTACTTGTGATTCCCTGTGTCAGTGGGGATACAGGCATGCACCACTGTGCCACCGTATTTCTGGAGCAGATGGGATAACAGGCATGTGCTGCCATGCCCAGCCATTGAATGAGATAGAATCTTATGAACTTCATTTTGCCTAGGTTGGCCTCCAACCTGGATCCCCTGATTTCCATATTCAGAGTAGCTATGATTGTAGGTTTCAGCCACTATACCTGTCTTAAAATCATTCTTTTTATTTATCATAGCTGTGACAGAGATTGAACTGTTTACTAAGCTTGTTTTCTTTCTTTGGATCCAGTACTAGGCTGCATTTCCCAGCACACTTTTCCATAACTCAGCTCTAGACAAATGGACTGCTTGGAAGAGATTTCTGCCGCTGGTTAGGCCTAGCCTACACAAAGCTTCCAGTCTTCCTGGGGTCCTTTGTCTCTGTCTCTGTCTCTCTGTCTCTCTGTCTGTGTCTCTCTCTGTCTCTGTGTCTGTCTGTCTGTCTGTCTGTCTGTCTGTCTGTCTCTCTCTCTCTCTCTCTGTCTCTCTCTCTCTCTGTCTCTCTCTCTCTCGCTCTTGCTCTCATTGCTGAGCCAACACTGATACTAGGGGTAGCTTTGGACCCTGCCTGGCTGTGGGGACCAGGGCCCCATCTCCATTCCATTCCTCTCTGTCAGTCTGGGGACCTTGGAGAGCTTGAGGGATAACTGAAGTTCCCTGTCCTGACAGTAAGATGTTGGTGCTCATTGTAGCAGCTAAACACTGCCCTATCAGTAGAGCAAACATTTCTCCATCTCATGGAATAACCATGTGGTATCTCTTAACATAGCTGTGCTAAAATTCCTTTATGAAGTCTGCTATTGCTGAGTATTTAACATATTTATAATTTTCCCTGTATAATGTTGTAAAATGTTCTGAAAACTCTTTTTCCTCCTTTCCCGTTGCAGATGTGGGAACCTTTTCTTGGCTGGATATTTATAATATCATTGCAAGTCATACAAAATTATCAGCACAGACAGACAGGCTATGTATGAGCAGCTGACAAGTAGTGTCTGTTTTGCCATGTACTAAACGATTTCAAGGGCCTTTGGTCTGGTGTTCTCCACCTGTGATTATGATGGCACTCCTTGCTTTCTTCTTCCTTTAGTATTTTCTCTTTGTCTTCAACAATAGCTGGTAGAGTCAAGCTTCTAGACAGGAAGAAGTTGTTCACCCTCAGCTGATCCCTTTCTGTGCTCCATCTTCATCCATCCTGGCTCAGGCCCTTAGGCCCTCATGCAGACTCAGTCATTCCACATCCCCCACCCCCCCCTCCCATGCCCCATGTCTGTCTTCAGTCTCGTCCTACCAGTCTGTTCTTCCTGTTAGCTCAGTGACCCTTCTCTGTTGCAAAACTGCAGTTAATTGTTACTTCCATTTTTGTGGTTGTATAGTTTTGTTTGCTTTTCTTTGTCAATCACTATTGTAAGACCTTCCAATTGAACTGTAAAACTCCCTTCGAGAGTATGAAACATATCAAGTAATATATATATCCTTTATGTTCTCTGGAGAAATCCATCCTTTTTGTTGGGCCTTTATATACTATGCCAAACTTGTCTTTAGAACCCTATTCTTTGACCCTGAGAATTCCTGCGGTCTCTTTCCCATGAGTAGACCAGGACACACAGTCTTGTGACATATAGTCTGTGTTCCTTTGTCTCACACCCATGCCTTGCTGGAACACATCCTGCTAGTTCCCTGAGAAAAGGTACAAGGTAGGTAGGTGATAGCTCTAGACTTTGAATGTCTCCAGATTCTCTAGTTCTGTCTTCATCTTGATAGTTGGCTTAGGAATGGAATTCCATTTGCAATACTGTTCTCTCAGTACTTTGATATCTTTTAGCTTTTAATCACTGTTCTAAGGTTATTCTAGTTCTTAAATACGTATATGTTACCAGATTTTTTTTCCCTGTCTGGAATGTTTTGAGATCTCTTTATCTCTTATATCCTGAAATTTCCAAGTGCTTTTTTTTTTTCCCTCTGTCAAAGGCTGATCCCTTTGGATGAGCTGGTATTGACTAAATGTGCAGCTCACTTAGAGGTCCCAGTGGGCATTGTTACGTAAAGGGTTTATTAAGTACCTGATGATGAACAGTCTCCCAAACTCTCATTACCAAACCCCTGAAGCACATCCTTAAAACCCCAGCTGATTTACTCAAATCCTTGCTCTCAAGTACCCAACACATGATTAATGCTCCACTCTGGCTTTGGGCCTGATGGTACTCAGGAGAAGTGTGAGGACCCATATCATATTTATCTAATGAGAGGGAAACGATGGGAGAGGCTTTCCAGGGGAACTGTAAAAGACTGGAAAGTCCTGAGGGCAGCCTAGAGTGCAGGCTATGTTGTGGGGATAGGAGGTCTCTTACCTTTAACCATTTGTTTAACAAGTTTAACTGTTATGCCTAAAGTTAGGTTTAAAAATTAGGTCTGACTGGGTGAGGTGACTCATGCCTGTAATTCCTGCTGATCAAGAGGCAGAGATTGAGGGGAGGGTGCCTGTTTGAGGCCAGCCCAGGCAAAGAGTTACCAAGACCCTATCTCAACAAACTAGAAGATATGATGGCTTACACCTATAATCCCATTATGTGGGAGATATAAGTAATAGAATCGTAGTCCAAGGCTAAGCAGGCTAAACACAAATAAACAGGCTGAGAATGTGACTCTAATGGTTGAGTGCTTGCCCAGCAAAATGTGAAGTCCTGAGTTCAAGCCCCAGTAATGCCAAACAAACAAAATATCCAAGGTTCCCTCTCTTAAACACTCATAAATGCAAATCAAGATTCTGTAGCAGGAAGTTCAAGTTACTAAAATGGGAATTTTATTTTATTTTTTTACAAACATATACTTTTAATTTTATTCTGTTTGTTCATTTATTTATTTATTTATTTATTTTTGTCAGTTGTGGGGCTTGAACTCTGGGCATGGGTGCTGTCCCTGAGCTCTTTAGTTTAAGATTAGCACTCTACCAATTGAGCCACAACGCCACTTCCTATTCTGTTTATTTTTAATGTTATCTTTAGTTGTACAAAGGGGCTTTGATTTAGTGTGTCAGTTTATGAGTACAATTTTTTTTGATCGATGTCACCTCTTTCATCATTCTATCCCAGTCATTCATCTATCCCAAGTACCTGGTTTCATTTTTACATAGACACACTGAATAGTACTAAAATGGGAATTTTAGATCCTAGGTCAGACTCTAGGAGCTCTATATGCTGGGTCTGGCCACTTGCCCTATATGCCAAATTGAGACATGGTGAAGGGCAGAGTAAGATGATCTCTGATCAATATTTTATCTCCATCAGTAATTGATCACTGATCCATTATCTTTGATGTTTCACATTTTTTCCAGCCTTCATTTTTTATGCTTTTTAGCCATAAGAGATTAACATTAACTTCTGATTCTCAGTGGTGGTCCCTCTCCAGCATTTATACCTGGTTTCCTTAGATTCCAGCCCTGAGGCAAGCCTAGAATGATGTCACTACCAGTAATTTTCAAACTTGGGAAACTAGCTTACCCTCCTGTTTTCTCCTTCCTTACCTCTCACCGGCTCCCTCTTCTGAACTATAAAATTAGGTAAAAGAAGCTTTAGGTATAATCAGACAAGACCCAGTGTGTGCTTATGATGGGGGAAGTGGACTGCTATTCCCTTGAAGAGAAGCTAGCACAGCACCAGAATGGAGATAATGGGAAGTGGCCTGGCTCACCACCTCACTGGCTGCCCTGCTTTTCTCTTTAGTGACCCAGCCACCACCTCCTTTCCAACCCATTCCCAGGAGTGAGGTTCACCAATCTCTCCCTAATCCCATACGGTTTCAGAAAGAGGCTTTAGGGTTTCCATAAATCTCCATGATTTCTTACAGCGTCTATTTAATACCTTAATACTTTGAAAGGAGCTTTCTGGAAACAGGCCCTGCCATTGATCTCATTCTTCTTCCTGTGGAGATCCCAGCACACATGCATTACTAAGGTAATGTGACCCACAGCCTGGCATCACTGCTAAAAGCATGGCTGCCCCTAGGTGGAATAAACTACCTGAAGCACAGCCTTGTCCTGAATGGAAGTCATTACAAGCACAAAGCGGCTTTTGGGGACTTTCTAGACCTGCCAGGAACATTCCCTAAACTCATCACTCTACATCTTGGCATTTACATATAATCCTGGGGAGAATATTCATCCAGTAGTACACATCTCTTTCTAGACTTACAGGTTGACAAATGTAAAGACTTCCAATGGTAGTTTTTATATCTAGGTAGGAGGGAGTCAAACTGTAAAATTGTTCAAAAATCATCAGTGCAATTAGATTGTTGCAGGTTTCTCTTCCTCAGTCTTAATAAAATTCTGAGTCAGTGTCCGGTTTATGATGTAGTTTGACAGTAGCTATTTTTATGAGATACTGCAAATTAGAAACACCTGCCTGCTAAGCCACTGTAAGCACTTAATTGCAAGCAGCAGGGTAAGCAGGTGCCCTCGTCTTTTTCCTGGTTATCTATGAGCCATGCAAATGATGGAAACACACCGGCTGGCAGTCAGGTAGGCTTGCCTTAAATACCAGCCCTGCCTTTTATTAGTTATTTGACTTTGGACCAGTTGCTTAATGTTTGGTTTCTCATCTGCAAGTATGGGTAAAAATCCACACCATATAGGACCCTGTGGGCCTGGAGCTAATGTGGACAGATACTTCACATGTCGTAATTCATTGACTCCAGGATTCACATTTTTCACATTTTAATATCTCTGAAGTCAGGATGGTCCTACAATCAATAAATAAGCCCACTGTCACTGTTTAGCCACAACGATTTTTCCTTAATTTGTGGCATATATTGAAAAGTTCTTATAATTAATAAGGATTTGATCTTATGAAATACAGTCTGTTGAGCTCTCAGTGAATTGTAGTCATATATATAATTAAATTTTTTTTCTAGGAAAGATTTTACCCATACTCAGACAAAAATCTATATTCTACTGATTTGCTCAGACTCTGATTTGGGGTACTGTTACACTTATTAGAAAAAAGTATGAAGTGAAAAGTAATGGCAGCTCCTGTTAAATAGTTTCCTGTTGCATTGTGCACAAAACAGAGGTGAAAGGGAACAGATTTCCCAAGTTCCCACACAGTGTGGGATGAGGAGGGGCAAGTAAAGAACAAGTATCATTATGCTAAGAATCGTGAGTTCTGACTATGCAGACCAGCATCAAGCTAAGACCAGGGAATGCCTGTGTCTGTGAGTTCCCTACCACTTGCATATGTGGGGACAAGTCAGCACAGTCAGCATCAGTGGAATTGATTTTTGCTAAAGAGAACTAGGGATCAGAAGGTCTTGAAGGATGGGGTTTTATTTCCTTACACAGAACCGAAGTCCCTTGGCTTCTGAGTTGGTTCTTCAGGTGTTGCTGTGCTCCTGCTTGCCTATCTGTCAGTTATCATGTTAGACTCAGGTGTCAGAAGTGAAACCCAAAGACTTCAATAGACTTTGTTCTCCTCGCGCTAGGTCCCTCTTCCCTTCATGTTACCTTTAAATGTGTTTTCCAATGGTATGCTTGTTTTAGATGAAAATAAAGGTAACATGACAAATGATTTGCTGATACTTATAATTAGGAAATGTATCTAACAGCATAAACTATGTTTAGTGCCAGTGTGAATATTTTTGTAATAAGCCAATTTAAAAATTTTAGAATATTAATTAAAATTTTAATTTTTCTTCTGTGAACTTACTATGTTCCATTTTTAGATCTTGGTGTAATGCCTTATTTCTTTAGGGAATTTCAAAAAGGAATATTTGTGTATCCCTGAATAATTCCTGTGCCTAGGAACATGACAAATGCCCCCCAAGGGAAATAACATTTTCAGGTTTTTAATTGATATAAAGAGGGCACTAATTTGGTACATTTACATAAATGTATAGGACAGATTAAATTAATACCAACATGTGACCTTTAAATAACAACTAGTAGTAGTTGAGTACTTCTATGTACCAGGCACAGTTCTGAGTTCTTTAAACAACCTCATACAATGGGTCTCATGGCCCCTTTCATAATAAGGAAGCAAGGACAGAGAGAGAAATTTCCTTAAGGAAGGTATCCGGCAGAAGCAGAATTCAAACCTAGGTCATTCAAATCATTGCACTACCCTAGATTTGCAAAGTATATTATGATTCAGGGAACAGAATCAGTAGTTCTTGGGAAATTACTGATTGCTATTATTGAAGTTTGCTATTGAATTTGTCACTAAATGATTTCAAAGCACAAAACAGTATTATATTAAATGTATTGTAAGCCCCATCTGTTAACACTGTCACATTATTTTTTTAAAAAAATATTTAAATCTGGGGCTTGGAATATGGTTCAGTGGTAGAGCATTTGCCAAGCATGCATGAAGCCCTCGGTTCAATTCCTCAGTACCACTTAAACAGAAAAAGCCAGAAATGGTGCTATGGCTCAAGTGGTAGAGCACTAGCTTTAAGCAAAAGAAACTCAGGGACAGTGCCCAGGCCCTGAGTTCAAGCTCCAGCACTGGCAAAAATAAATAAATAAATCTATCAGTGGATCTATATTAAATCTACAAGTGGATTTTAGTATCCAAATAATTGACATTAAGATAAAGATTATTAAATAATTAACAATTTCAAGGGCTGGTCTTGGCTTCTAGATGCAGAACAAAGGAGATAGGAGGGGATGATAATGCTAAGCTGTGGCTTTGAGGTAATGACAGTGTTTGCTTCCTATGTAATCATGGGAGCCACACGAGTGTTTGCTACCCATGTAATCGTAGAGCCACATGAGTAGTGAGACTCAGCACAGGCCAAAGGGAGCTTGATTGTGGTGGCTGGGGTGGCCTAACGCATGCCAGCAGAGCAGAGTAAGGAGGATGCCCACTAAGCCTGCAGGCCTGCCCTGGGCTGGCCTCCTCTGGCCATTAGCAGGTCAACCTTCAGCCAGGATAGCTGACCCTCTTTGCCACATGTAACAACACTGAAGGATTTTTCTGCTAATGGCCTTTCAAACTGCTCCGAAGGGTCCTTCAGGGGCCACAGACTGCCTTCAGGACTGCTTGGGAAAAGTTAACCTAAGCAGATTGGTTTGTTTGTTTTGGATCTCAAAAGGAGGTCTTGAGTGTTTCCCAGGTTGTGCTCAAATTCCTGGGCTCAAGAGATCCTCCTGCTTCAGGCTCCTAAATCTAAATATCTGGAACTACATGCATGAGCTTGGTTTTTGTTTTGTTTTGTTTTCTAGTATTGATGTTTGAAATTAGAGCCTCCCTCTTGTTACATAAAGCACTCTACCACATGAATACTCCCTTTTGTGCTTTGGTTATTTTCAAATAGAATCCTGCTTTTTGCCCAGGCCAGCATAGACCGTAATTCTCTGATTTCCGCTTCCCATGTAGTTGAGATGACAGACCCAAATCATTACATCAGGTTTTACATTAGTTGGGATGAGTTTTTTGTTTTGGGTTTTTTTTTTTCCTCAGGCTTGGCCTTGGACTACAACCCTTCTAATCTCTGCCTCGGCTTTATAGGTGTGAGCCAGACATCCAGCTCAACAATGTATTCTTTGAATCACAGGAATCGCACGTTTACAATTTTATTTATAATCTATAAGGCTATAAGGTGATCTTGTAGCTCTAAAATTCTCTTGTTTCTTGCTCTGAAGTTGGGTTTGGAATTGTTCAGCAGGGACGAAGGTTGAACCTGCAGAAATGAATGTCTTGACAGGGAGCTGGGGTCATTTGTTCCTTAACATCCAGGGGCCATGCATTTCAAGAGGTCTCTCCTTCATTAGGACCTACCCTTTATAGTGAGGGGATGTAATGCCATTCCCTGTGGATCGATGCACAAGCTCCCAGTTGTTTAATTCCCTAACAGTTCTCTAGAATACCTGAGGGTTCTTTCCCTTCTAACTTAGAGATTTCTTGTTTAAATTGTTACCTGTTGGCACCTGCAAATAAGCTACCCTTTCCTTGGGCTTTCGTCTTTCCAGAATTTTCTTCTCTGCCTCTTGTTTGTGAACTCTTACACATGTGTGTTTCTCATCTCTCTCCCTCTATGTGTCTCCATTATATCCTGCCCTGCCAAGGCCAGGCTTTATGACTCAGTGTAAATACTGCCTCCAAGGGGTGATTGGCCACATTCCAACCCCCTACAAAATAATGTTTTATAGCCCACTGACATTCAGGTTGGCTAGCAAGTATGGGATGGAACAGCTTTGGTTGGACTAACACTGCATTGGGGTAGAGTATGTGTCCTGATCCAGGTAAAACTATGACATGAGAAACTTGAGTGAATTATGTCTTAGAAAACTCATATGAGAATGGACTGCTTTCTACTTCAGTAAGCTGAGAGTGAAGGATACATTTCCACAAAGAATCCTAACTGATTATTTCAAGCAAGAGAGGGACGTGACCCTAATCAAACTTCACTCTCTAGCAGAACCACCAAGATTGGAGGCATTTTGCTTCACGATCATTTTGTGGCCAAAGATCTACATAGAATGAGGTTCTTGTCCTGTCTTCCTAGATGGCAGCCTGGCTGGGATGGGAGATGGGAGTAAGAGAGAGAGGACAGAGCGTCCCTAGGAGAGGTGGAGGAGGAAGGAGCGGGCAAAGAGTCCCTAGGAAATTCAGAAAAGGTATTAGCAAACCATACTTCTCCCTAGTATACGTCCGCAGCCTTCTAGGCAGGCAGGCGCAGCCCGGCTCTGCCACTGGCTGTGACTTGGCGTTTATGGCACATAGCACAGATGCCTGTTGTATTGCATCAAGTGTACACGGAGCATCAAGTTTTCTAAAAAATGAAATCATTATAAATTCTGGCAGTTTTTATGGTATAATTAAAATGTCTAACAGGATACCTCTGGGAAACCAAATGCAGTTTTGCTATTTATAGAACCAGTGGAGGTAGTGTTTCTTGCCAACTTTCATATCTTATGACCTATAAATTGCTCTTAATAGCTAATCTGTCATCCCAGCTTCTCATACCAGAAAGCTTGTTTCCTTATTAATCTGTTAATTTGCATCTGCAAAGGACATTTACAAATCCTTGGTTTGAAAACACTGCAACATTAATGCTGGGCATTATAAATAATTTATCACCTGTGATAGCAAGTCTTAGGTCTAGGTAATAGATCTTTTTGACATTGTATTATTCTTCCAACCCTAATATAATTTTGATAAAAAATAATTATTATGAAAGCTCCTCTCTCCCCCACCCCACATAAGAAAGGGCTGACAGGTTACCATGGAGAAGCTATAGCTATCATTTATAGTTCTCTCAGCTCATACTCAAACCAGGGACTCCTCTATTGTGGTAGAAGAGAATCAGACAGCATAATGTTTCCTTTTCTGGGACAGTTGAAGAATGTTCCTCCAACCCTAGGTTTAGCTGTTGGGACAAACTGGGTGTATTGATTATGGAAAACTTGACAGCAGTTGTTGAGCATGTAGAGCCTGAAAATAATGTAAAACTTCTCAAGACCTTGTAATTGGAGGTTTCTGTATATGGCAGTTAAATACCTCTTTCTCCTCACTCCTTCCCCCTCCTCTTCTTCCTCTCCCTCTTCTCCTTTTCCTGCATCTTAGAGATTCCATTTAGCAAACTCTCTCCACCAAGATCCTTAAAATTGAGCTGTTCAACATTTGTAGTTTATTAATTTGTCTACTTTATCCCAAGAAGCATTTGTGAAGGCAGGAAGGAAACTATGAAGGGGAGAGATCATAGTAAGGGTCAGGTCATTAGTGGGAGGCACATTTTTGGAGTCTATCTGGCTGCTAAAAGCAGGCTCTGGGTCTGCCCATAAGCTTCCCAGTAGCCAGAGAGAGGGGTGAATCACATCAGTGCAGACAGAAGCAATGGGAACTGTACATTTTTTTCTAAAACATCTTTAATTATATAGATTATAAAATTTCCTTGTTGTAATTGTCTAAATGGTCTTGTGTGTCTACTGAGTGAGCAATTGCAGGAGCTTGTGAGCATCACTTAACCTTTGAACAGAATTACTTATAAGTCCAGATGCTGATGAGGTCAATTTTCAGGTATACCCATTAAACAGGGAGCATATGTCATTTAGGACAAGTCTCACAGAACGTGGTTCAGTCTTCTGTGTCTACTGGTTTATGTTCCAGTGGCTTTTGGTTTCCCCCAAATGACCCAGTGATTTGGATAAAGATTAGCTAAGTCTGATTTGGGTATCCAAGTACTTTCAAATGCAATTTTTCTGTGAGAATGCCTAAGATTTCATCATATAGAAACTATAGATACCTGGTGCATAATTAGATCACTAGATAGTTAACTCTACCTAATCTATTTCCTGGAGGAGGAAATTACTAATTTGTGTTCAGTGTGGTTATTAGTCAGGAGTGTTCAGATTATGCTACAATAACACCCAATTCCAAAATCTCAGTGGCTTAACACAATGAAGGTTTACTTTAATGAATATACAGGAAATCTATTCCATATTGACATGTGTCTCACTTGATATCAATTCTAATGGAATGGTCCATCTTTCAAAGAGAAAGTAAAGTATGGCAAAGCATGCAGTGGTTCTTACATGTGCAGCCTGCAGTCCTGGAAACAATCACAATAACTTAACCAAGCTAGGCACACAGTCATCCACACTTGACTTCATGCAGGCAGAGTTGCCCTGAACAAGATAGGCCAGCATACAGATCAATGGCCCCAGAAACTACCCTTGTTGTAATTACAACTTAAAATATACCTACTGTGATCTAGGGATTTTTTTTGGTATGTGTGTGCTGCTCCTGGGGTTTGAACTTAGAGCCTGGGCACTGTCCCTGCTACCATTTAAGCTACAGCTCCATTTATGGCTGTTTTGGTGCTTAATTGGAGAAAAGGTTTTCATGCCTAGGCTGGCTTTGAACTGTGATCCTCAGCTGTCAGCCTTCTGAGTAGGCAGGATTGCAAGTGTGAGCCACCAGCACTGGATCTAGTCATTATTTTGTTAAGCATGCTGTTGCTATTTTTGTCTATCTCTCAGCTTTTCAGCTGATTCATAGAAATAGGAAACAATCCCACCACTCCCCAGCGGAAACCTGCAGTCACTCCTATGGCACTGTAACTGTGAGTTTATCCGTAGAGGCTGAACTCTGTGGAGCTAATCGACCCCAAGAGTCTGATGTATGTGGACCTAACCCCTGGCACTGTTATTAATTTGTTCTTTGAGTCTTTGCCTCTTCAAATGCAATTTTTATCTCACAAGTGGGTATAATTATGTGCACTTAAGAGATTTTCCTTAATGATCAAGTGAAACTGTTTATGTGAAAAATGATTGAGATTTTACAAACTGGTGGACAGAACGTACCTCCCCAGGCCCTCCTCCTATCACCAGCCCTGCTCTCTGCTCTCCACCGAGCAGCTCCTCCTTCTCATGACAAGCTCCATCAGAGTTCCCCTCTTTGTGAACAGTTTCCATTTCCTAAAACAACCTACTCCCCCAAGGAAGAAAACTCAATTTATTTATTTCTTTTGTAATAGTAGGCTTTGGAGCAGAAAAAAGAGGAAACAATACAGAGAATTCTCACATATTACTCTCACGCTCAGTCAGCTTCTCCTTTCATTAATATGCGTGCATTAATATGCTTCATGTATCTCAATTGACGAGCCAAGATTGATAATCTTGCTGTTAGCTGAAGTTCATTATTTACATCTGGCTTCACCATGTTGTACAAGTCTATACAATACCACACACCCACCTTATAATGCCATGAAGAATAGTTAGATTGCTCTGAGAATCCCTGTGCTCCACCTACTTCCCCCTCCTACTCCCAGATCCCCAGACCCACTAGTCACTGTCCTTTTCCACTACACACAGCATGTGCCGTTTTAAACTGACCTCCATGAGTAGCAATTCCACAGTAGCACTACACATTTAGGGTCTTCTCCATACCTTTTCCTGGCATGGAATTGATAGGAAATTTCTTTTTAGCACTGACATGTATATGTTCTACTATACTTTATATCCATTCATCTCTGACTGCCCGGTTGCTTCTAGTTTTTGTTTTTGTTTTATTGAGACAGGGTCTTACTGTGTAGCCTAAGCTGATCCTCTCCCCCCACCTTCTAAATGCTGGGATTACAGGTATGTACCACAGCCCCTTCCAGTTTCCATCCATTATGAATAAAGTAACTATAAAGATTTGTGGGCAGGTTTTGTGTAGACATGCATGTCCAGCTCACGGGGGTGAATACCTGGGACCAGAATTGTTGGGTCAGATGGTAAGACTAGATTTAGAGCTTTTCCATCTGTCTTCCATTCCTACCAGCAGTGGATAAGAGTTTTTCTTGCCCCACTTCCCCATCAGTATTTGGAGTTGCCTGGGCTGTTCTAATAGGTGTACAGCAGCACCTAGCAGCCCATGTCCTTCTAACACATGTATGTTGACACCTAGCAGCCTGTGCCATTCTAACACATGTACAGCGGCACCTGGACACAGTGTGCAATTTCCTGGTAGCAGGCATTGTTGGCCATCATGTATTTCACATGTTTCCTTGCCCTCTGTATCTAGTGAGCTGACTTCAGATGGTTTGCTCTTTTAAAAATTACTTCCCTTCTTGTTGATACTTTGTGTTTAGGGCACAAAGATTTCTTGTCATGTATGTGTCTTGCAAATCTTTTCTGTAACTTTTTTTTTTCATTCTCTTAACAGTGCTTTTCATAGAACACAAATTTTTAGTTTCAACTAAGTGTAACTTATGAAATTTTTTTATGCTTTTGGTATAATACCATATAACTCATTGTCCAAACCAAGAAAACAAAACTTTCTCTTATGTTATCTCCTAGGAAATTTATAGTTTTGCGTTGTATATTCAACAATGTGATCCATTTCAAGTTAACTTCTGTGAAAGGTGTAAGGTTGAGGTCTCAATTCTTGTTCTAACATGTGAATACATAAGTGAATGAAAAAATGAATTAGCCAAGCAGCAAACTCAAAACACTCTAGCTCTTGAGCCAGTGTGTGCTCCAGAGTTAGTATTTCTGTTTGTGAGGCCGTCTGTCTGCTGGGCTGTGAGTAATGTACAGAGATGTACAGAGATATGGGACTGTGTGTCCACTGCATGGTTGGCAGTAGATACATGGCACATGTGGACTAGGTTAATTAGAAGGAACAGCAGTATTTCTGCTACTAGCTGCAGATACATTTCTCCTTTTTTCCAACTACATGCAATTAGTCAATCTGCAATTATATTGAATATTCATTCCTCTCACAAAGTATAACCCTTATGAAAAATACAGCAAGGTGAAACCCATGCTAGATAGAGGAAACCATGTAAGCTAATAGTGTCATCCAGGTGGTCATAGTTTGGATAGTTTAAACTTTTTATTTTTCAAGGTAAAAAACTATACAGGTGCTTTGAAAAAAAAAAGATGAGCAAGCCGGGCGCTGGTGGCTCACGCCTGTAATCCTAGCTACTCAGGAGGCTGAGATCTGAGGATCGCGGTTCAAAGCCAGCCCGGGCAGGAGAGACCGTGAGACTCCTATCTCAAATAAACCACCAGAAAACTGGAAGTGGCGCTGTAGCTCAAGTGGTAGAGCGCTCGCCTTGAGCTGAAGAGCTGAAGGACAGCGCCCAGGCCCAGAGTTCAAGCCCCACGACCGACAAAAAAAAAAAAAAAAAAAAAAAAAAAAAAGATGAGCAAATTTCCAGCTCTCGCTTTAGGTTCCACAAAGCTAACTTACCAAATGTGGTTCTTCTGCAAATATTTGGGTCACAGAGCAAGGAACGCCTGACCCCATGTGCCCAAGTCTGCAGCTGGAAGTGATGTTTTGGCAAGAGCATGAGTAATTAGTCTTGTAGAGAGAGAAAACTATTGTCTTATTCCAACCAGATAGTTTGTTAGCATAACTGTGTGTATGCATTTTAGTATTCAAATACAGATGTTCTAAAATGTTTCCACTGTGGGAAGCAGCTGCTGCTGTTCGAGCACAAAACTCTCAGAGAGATTAATACACCACGCAGCATGAACCTCAGCAGCAAACAGCATCTGCTTGAGGTGGGCCCACGATTCCCAGGCACAGTGAGTGTGGGTTTTCAGATCCTCATTAACAATCCGAACCCCTGTTTCAGATCTACGCTAATTCCAGAGTAGCAGGAGCAAAGACAAGTGATTAATTTGTAATCCACTCAGCTGATAAATACCATCTCATGTTATTTTCCTGGGGGCATTTTGTAAATAAAGCAGGCAAGGGAGAGGTAAAATGTCTTATCAGGGAGGCACAGCCAGGGCTTCTGATGCTAAGTCCTATTCCACCCTTACCCTCTTCCCAGCTGCTTCTCCCATTCTGGAAGCTATGATGTCTGCATCATGAATTATAGTCCTTCCCAGAGATGTGGGTCAGCAGGACCCCCACCATCTAGATCCCCCCACCAGACAGCACTGCCTGGTGCCTGGAGGAGGCCAGGGAAGAGCTTTGTTCTCATCCTCCCCACTCCCCACATCTCAGGAGAGAGGTGCCCCCATATTCCCTCTCCTTATGTTCAGAGAGCTTGCTAAGCCAGTTCCCGTGCCTCCCTGGCATTTAGAGAAACAAAGAAACAAGCAGAGGATCCCAGGGCCTTCATTTGGAGTTGCCATAAACCAGGAGTTTCTGAGAACAGTGATGCCTGGGGTTCCATGCCCGCCCCAAGCCTTATAAATCCATCCCCTGCAGTGCTGAAGGCCTCATTGCCTCCAACAACATCTACTATTTGGAGCTATCTAGTGAATTATTTATGGTTCTCACATTTGACAGGGGCTCAGAGCTGAGTTTGAAACAGCTCTTGGCTTGTGGCTAGAGCCTGGAAATGTCTGACTGACAAACAATGGCTCAGAGAGGTTCCATTGCTAAAGATCCCAGACTTGAGAATGGAGTAGTGCCACCCTGATACAAACACGTCCGATTCTGGTCTGCCCTGGCTTTGAGTGTGCAAGAGCTTCTGCATTTTATCATGAGGGCATCCAGAATTGGTGGTGGAAGGTTTGTGGTCTGTGGTCCCTTAGCCAGGCTTGAGTGGAAATGAACCAAAAAAAGAAGGAAGGTGGGAAGGGCCAGGTTCTGAAGAAGGGGACAGAAGTCACATCTCTGGGCCTGCAGCAAGGGAGGAAGTATTATGAGAGATGAGCAGAGGACAGCCCCAGGTATGAAGTACTGACTTGTTTTAAGGCAGGCCTAATGAGACGCTCCAGGTGGGAGCTCTAGGCCGTTATGGGGCAAGTGGTTGCTGGTTAGTGTTGCTGCTGCTGTGTTGATGGCTCTCTCCACTCTGGACAAAATAGAAAAGTATCAGTTTCCTGTCTTCTAAATCTTTTTGTTAGAACATCTGTGACATGATAAAAACAACTTTGAACAATTCTCAACACTTTGCAAATATACTATTCACATGTAGTGTAGAAGTAAGAATGGTCTCTCAGCATTTGACCAAAACTGCTAGTTCACAAGGAAAGAACATAGGGTGGCATGTCCTTCATATGTATAAACTATGACTGTCTGTGTTCTGAAGTTCACAGACATAGAACACAGCTTGTACAGAGATGCCTGTCCTCGGCTAGGTTGGTATTACCTCATTGCTATTCCCTAGCCAGGGGCCGTTGGAACACGGCTGCCCTGCATGTGATTGCATGCACCCTTTGTTCCCCTAGGATCACATGTGCCTGCTACACAGGGGAGCCTGGTGAAGAAAGGTGCTCCATAGCCCTTAGCTACAGATACAAGTGAGAAAGGGAAAGAATCGGCATGCTTCCGATTTTTAGAATTAAAACGAAGGCAGAAAAAAACCAGAAAAACTTCCCTTTTGTATCTCAACAAAGGAGTTAGAAACTAAAGATTAAAATGCACGGCTGTGGGCACTGGGTGAGAGTCTATCTTTGATGTCCCTGTGTGGTGCACAACACTGACATAGGGTGATTTTCACTAAGAACTTAAGACAGAAAGGATTTGTGTTCTTTGAAGGAGTTGGTAAGTGGCAAGCAGCAGGAAGGGTCTGAGGAGGGAACATCCCTGGGCACAGAGGAGCTGGGGTTAGGAAAACCCCTAGGCAAGATGGAAAAGGTAAAAGCCTGGAGAATGGGGAGGCTCCCACACCCACTCAGAATTATCACTGTGCAGCAATATTTTCCTCTGATTCTCATCGGAGCTGAAGGCCTCCCTGGTCACCAGCACTGGTCATGTCACACTAAAGGGCCAAGGTAAAAGCAGGACCCCTTAATGGGTCATAGGTCATCATGGAAAGCAGCTTCTTCCCCATTAATACATCCATTTGCTTCAGAGGACCAGAGTGGAGAAACATGTAGGAGTGCAACAGCCAAACAGGGATTTCTCCTAGAACTGTCCTGGGCTCTGTCATATGTTATGAATTAATTTCAGCTTGCTCCAACATTTCTTTTAGACTACAGAGGTTAATAGGTGTTAACAGAGCTGAACTATCATAGAAAATACTAGATATATCAGTAAGCCAGCCAGCCACTAGTAGCTCATGCCTATAATCATAGCTACCCAGGAAGCTGAGATCTGGCAGATCGCAGTTTGAAGCCAGCCCAGGCAGGAAAAACTCTGAGAGACTCTAGCTCCAATTAACCAATAAGAGAGCTGGACTATAGTTGTGACTAAGGGGTAGAACACCAGCCATGAGAAAGAAAAGTAAGCCAGAACTTGAAGTCCTGAATTCATGCTCCCTTATAAGAAAAAGACGGACGGACGGACGGATGGATGGATGGACAGATGGGCAGGCAGGCAGTCAGGCAGACAGACAGACAGACAGACAGACAGTCAAGAGGGGAGAGCAGAGAGAGTATATCAATAACTCTTTAAGATGAAAGTTGCATGCAGCACTGCCTGTTTCTGTGAGATTGGGTATGGAACGCTTCTGATTAAGTAGCCATTGTCTTCTGCTGGAAGCTAGCTCTTGGAAGTCCCCTTTATCGCCTCTGCTAGGTCTGTAGCCCACTGATAGAAGTACCATTAGGAACTAGATTGATAGTTGCAGGCGAACTTGGTGAAACTTTATCTGCTAAACAAACCCAAGCCACTGTCTGATGTATATTTGTTTCTCTGCCACATCCTCTCTCTCCAGGCAGCTTCATCAGCCCTGAGCAGTCTGGGCCATGTATACACAGCCATTGGAGACTATCCCAATGCCCTTGCCAGTCACAAACAGTGTGTTCTTCTCGCCAAGCAATCCAAAGACGAACTTTCTGAAGCCCGAGAACTTGGCAACATGGGGGCTGTGTATATCGCCATGGGAGACTTTGAGAATGCTGTGCAGTGCCATGAACAGCACCTGAAGATAGCCAAGGACCTGGGGAATAAGCGAGAGGAGGCCCGTGCCTACAGCAACCTGGGCAGTGCCTACCACTACCGGAGGAACTTTGACAAGGCCATGTCTTACCACAACTATGTGCTAGAGCTGGCACAGGAGCTGATGGAGAAGGCCATTGAGATGCGGGCCTATGCCGGCCTGGGCCATGCTGCCAGGTGCATGCAGGACCTCGAGAGGGCGAGGCAGTACCATGAACGGCAGCTGGGCATCGCTGAGGACCTCAAGGATCGGGCTGCAGAGGGGCGCGCATCCTCCAATCTGGGTGAGTGCAGGGTTGCTTGCAAGACCCCAGGTAATATATGGGTTGGAAATAGTGGCAGTAGTTCTCTGTCTTTACAGGATTCTGTGTTTTAATTCAACACAATCTGCTCATTGTGTTCATCTTCCCCTCAGCTATATTCCCCCAGGAGCCTGCCTGTTGTAACTCACACGCTCTTTCCTGTCATCATAGCTCTCTAAGCACTAGAACTCTGAAGTACTGGGAAAACAAAGCACCCAGCCTTTTAATCTGTCTAGAGAGAAGAGCACAGATTTATCTAATTAGAGAGAAAGGAATGAAGATGATATAAGGCTATGTTTGGTTTAAGTGAAGGAGATACTACTAGAAAGTCATCAAGGCGAGAGAATTGGAGAGAATTTCTGCTTCCAGAGATTTCTTGACTTGGCAAATTAGCTTCACAGGATATTTTTTCTTCAAAATTATATGTATTCATAAACAATATTGATGTTAGTATAAATGCAAAATGATCTTTGTGAAAGATCTCCTTAAAGAATGTCTATAGTCATTGTTTTGTTAGTACTTGGTGGCAATTAAGACATTGACAGTTTGGGAGTTCCTGCAGGGTGGTAAGCATAATGAGTAGTTGGTAACCCCCAATCTTCTAGAAGATAGTGTTAGATTGTCTCTATGTCCGGCTGGATGCAGTGGGTACTTAATGAATGGACATAAGGATGTATTGGGAAGTATGGACTGATTCCATCCTTGTGCCCAGAGCTTCTCATTGTTCTGTGCCCACAAGGACTCAAGGTGAGGAAGGACAGAGGAGGTGGTCCTGGTTCACAGCCAGGATGCCTGTAGAGTTCAGCCTCCTTTTCTTGTGTGAACTACCAGACCAAGGCGACTCCATCTCCACTGATGTCAGCGTAACACTTCTGCTCCTACCCCCTCCTCTGATCATTTTAACCATATATGTCTTGAATAGTTGTTAGAGAAAGATCTTCATATTCCTAGAGTTGGCTCGAGATGTGAAGATGGCACTGAGTCCAGAATGTGGTCTAGAGAATCTGGCAAGCCAAAAATAGGTTCCTGCTTTAACAATTCATTTAGCAGATGACAAGTGCTTATTAAACCTTTACCATATGCTCAGTACTGAATAATTGTTTAAGGGGGGACAGATAATCCTTACCTTCAGAGAGCTTATAATTGTGATAGGGTGACAATGCAGGATGGTGGCAAAAGCAGCTTCAGGAATGTGCTAGAGAGTGACAGAAGGTTAGTGTGAGGTCTGGACAAGGATATATCTGTGAACAAGAGCCTCAGGAAGTTGTGAAGTGAGAAAAAGAGGAGGAGTCAAGCTGTGGCATGTAGGAGAGATGGGAAGGCCTGGGGCCTCCACTTGAAATAGTTGGGCATGTTAGACTATTCAGGTTTTCCTCTTCCTCTTGTGTCAGCTTTCACAAGTTGTATTTTTCAAGAGCTAGTCATTTCATCTAAGCTACTGCATTCAGGGGCCTAGAGTTGTTTATAATGTTGGTCTATCATTCTTTTAATGATCATAGGCCACATGGGGAAGTACTCTCCTTCATTCCTGAGAGTTTGTGTTGTGTTCTCCATATTCTCTCTCTCTCTCTCTCTCTCTCTCTCTCTTCTCTCTCTCTCTCTCTCTCTCTCTCTCTCTCTCTCTCTCTCTCTCTCTCTCTCTCTCTCTCTCTCTCTCTCTTTCTCTCTCCCTCTCCCTCTCTTTCTCTCTCCCTCTCCCTCTCTCTCTTGTCGGTCATGGGGCCTGAACTCTGGGCCTGGGCACTGTCCCTCAGCTAGCACTCTACCACTTGAGCCACAGCGTCACTTCTGGCTTTTTCTGCTTATGTGGTGCTGAGGAATGGAACCCAGGACCTCATGCATGCAAGGCAAGCACTCTACCACTGAGCCACCTTCCCAGACCCTCCATTCTCTTGATACTTTTAAAAGAACCAGCATTTGTATTTCCTCTGAATACTCATTTACCTATATACCACAACTTTAATTGACCTTAAATTTTTAAATCAAATCTAAGATTTTTTTATCCATTAAGAATTGTTTAATTTGAAAACATTTTGGGACTATGATGTAATTGGTTTTAGCTTATCATTGTACAAAGGAATTAAAAAACATTTTTTCTTTCTAAGCACTGGTAGTTTATACTTGTAATCCTGGCTACTCAAGTGACTGAGATCTGGAGGATCGTGGTTTAAAGCTAGCCCAGGCAGATATAATCCTCTAGATTCTATATCTAATTAACCAGCCAAGAGGTGGGCTTGAGGAATGGCACAAGTGGTAGTGTTCTAACTGTGATTTCTTTTAAAGAGGAAATGTGTTGCTAGGAAGGGACCAGGTATAACCTTCAAAGGGACAACCCCTAGAACCACTTCCCCTCACTCAGCTGCCCCTCCTAGTTTTGACCACCTCTCCCAGCTGGGACCAAGCATCCAGCATATGGGCTAGCCCATCAGGGAGTGTTACACAGCCAAATCATAACAGCTTTTTTTTTTTTGGCCTGTATCAAGGTTTGAACTGAGGGCTTTGTGTGCTTGCTTACCTTGCATGCTCAGCTGATGCTCTATACTTGAGCCCTATCTCTGGTCCAGCTTTTGATGATTAATTAAGTATAGAGTCTCTCAGACTTTTCTTCCCTGCTGGCTTCAAACTGCTATCCTCTGGATACCTCCTGAGTATTTAAGATTACAGCTATGAGCCACCAGTGCCCAGCTTGCAACATAGCCTTTTAACTAAAGAATTTCTTCCATTTAATATGCAATAATTAGTTTTGTTAAATTTAGATTTATTCTTCTATTGGATTTTCATTGGTCTTATTTGTATTTTTCCCTTTTGTTTTTCTTTTTCTGCTTTCCTTGGGTTAATTTAACCTTTTAGACTGCATTTTATGTATTTGCTTTTTAGCTCTACTTCTTTGCATTGTTTTTCGGTGATTTCTCTAAAGATTACATCATGTAACTAGGCATACTGATGCTCATCTGTAATTCTGCCATTTGGGATGTGAAGGCAAAAAGATTGCAAGTTCAAGATCAGCTAGGAATAAATAGATAGTGAGTCTAGTCCAGTCTGGGTTATGAGACTAGAGTTTTAAACAAGCAAAGAAGTCAACAAAAAAGATTACATGCTATGTTTTCTGTATAATCTACTAGAAGCTAGTATCAGAATGTTTACTGTACAGTCTAAGCATCTTTGTAAGTAACAAATGAACTTTGTAAGCTCATTTGTTATACCTTCTGGACTTCATGCTTTAGTTGGCACATATATTCCTATCCTTTGCTTTTTTTAGACCCTACAATACAATGTTAGAATTTGTCTTAAACCATCATTTTAATGATGTAAGAGGAAAAGCAATGTTATATGTTTGTCACTTAAGAGTTATGTCTAGTTCTCATTCATTCCTGAGGATTTGAGTTTGGTGTGGTCTTCCCTTCATCCTAGATGACATTACTTACCATGGATGATTTTTTTAAGTTATGAAAGTAGTACATACTTTTATGAAAATAATTCTTACAATACCAAATGTATAAAATTTAATGTTTATATTCCCCCTGTATTAGTAATTGGTTTGGATCTTTACAGACCATTTTACATGCCTGTACCATCACTATGCTAACAAACACGTGTGTGTAGCAGTCCTGAGGCCTGGATCATTGCATGCTCTTCTGTAGCCTGCAGGTTTAAGCCACCTCCACACTGCACTTGCCTGCTCTCTGTGGTCAGTTACCTCCATTACTGTCATGGCTGCCTTCCACCATGGAAAATGTGGGAGTTCTGTGTTCTGTTCCATCCTTGATTCTATTCTGTTCTTTCTGTGCCCATCTTCCTTCATCATTCCTCCTTGCCCCTTGACTTCTGCTTGGTTACCTGCTGCTTCTAAATCTATACTTAGCACTCTGACCTCTTTTCATCTACCTAGTGGCTCTTCCATCTGAGTCTCATGCTGAGCTGTCAGCACTAATGATTCCAAACATGAAATATGCAATTTGCAAAATGAAATGATTCTCCTAGCTTTCCTACGTCTGTTGATGACAGCCCCACCCCAGGAGCCATCTGTATTAGTTTCCTATTGCTGCTGTAACAAATTGCCATAAACTTGATGGCTTAAAGTAGGGAAAATGTGTTCTCTTCCAGCTCTGGAGTCCCATTGGACTACAGTTGAGATGTTGGTAGGGCTGGTTCAGCAGTATGGTTTGGGAGAGATTTAGTTTCTTTCCTTCAGCTCTTTCCGGTGGCTCTGTTCCTCCTCCAGAGCACCTGGCTCTACTCTCCACTTCTGCAGTCCCATTGCCTTCTCTCAGCCCAACTCTGCCTGATCCCTTCAGCAGGCAGAGCTCGAGAGTGTGAGGTTCTCTTCCTGTCCCAGGTCCCCTGACTTACTCACCCCTGCCACATAAAGTAGCACTCACAGGTTCTGAGGTTCAGATGTGGACATATTGTGGGAAGATGTTGTTGTCAGGCCTGACTTGCACATTACTGATTTCTTCCTTCTTTCTAACTGACTTAACATCAACGTGATAAGTAACTATCCTCATAGCCATCTCTCCTTCCTAGGGCCCAGCTTCTTGGCTGGGTTTGCTTCTTTGTTGTTTCCCTCCCTGTCTCTACTCCATACATCAATAGTAAACTGATCTTTTATTTATTTTTTTAGCTATAATGACAGGTACACTACACCATAACCTGCTTATTATTTTGAGATAGTCTTGAAGACTCTTACTTGAGCTAGTCAGGGACCATGATCCCCCCCATCTTGGCCTCCTACATAGGATGAGGTGTATGACTTTGTGCCCAACTATTGGTCAAGAAGAAGTCTCATGTATGCCTGGGCTGACCTTTACCATGATCCTCCCAATCTCAGCCTCCCAAGCAGCTGGGATTTCAGGCATGAGCCATTGGTGCCCAGCTTGGACTGAGCTCAATGTTGTACTTACTCTAGTTCTGGGTTGTCGCATGGTTTATGCCACACTGTGGGCTGTGTCCTCTCCTGGAAATGAAGCCAGTCACAATCAAGGCACAATTTTCTGTCCTTTAATTCCACTATAATCCTATATGTTGTCTGAACGGAAACTGGGCTCTTCCATCCTGACTGTATCCCTCAGCCCCAGTCTTCTTCCTACCTCCTGGTTGCTACCTTCTTGTCTGAAGTTTACCCATCATTTTGTGATTACTCCAAATACTGTTCACTACTGGAACCTCTCTGTTTGTGTGCTTGCTTGTTGTTTGGCAGTAGTGGGTTTTGAACCCAGGACCTCATGCTTGCTGGGCAGATGCTCTACCAGTTGAGCCCTAACTCCCAGTTAAAACCTGTCTTGATAGCAGATAAGTTCTTTTGCTTGGCTAAGGCCTGATGAATTTTTCATCTTTTTTGTTATTCTATTTCTCTTTGAACCTAGCTGGTTGCTGTTTGGCTGCCTGTGTAATCACCCCTGCTGGATTAAACCTCATGGGTAGTAGGAGCTGTGACACAAAGTGGGCTCCTAACAAATACTTGTACAGCTTGATTGAACAAGACTTGGGGAGATGTGGGGAGAATGGTGGGGGCTTTGGGAAGAAACTGGAAAACTAGCACTGAGGGGAAAGGGCAGGGAAGTGGCCTGCGAGAGCCCTGGTAAGTAACTCTGGTCACTCCCCATGTGCAGGACCTTAGCTTGCTCTACCATGGTCTAACAGAACTGGGGCCAATTGTACCAAGACACTCTGGTGACATCCAGGGTGCAGAAAGGGAGCCCAGCCAGAGTGGAAGAGCCGGCCCACCTGCAGATCATGAGGGACTTGGGTGGAGTCCAGAGAGAAGAGCCCTGGGATGTGATAGGATAATGCTGCTGTCACAGAAGACAAGGAAGTGGGGTGGGGGGCAGGGGCACTAGGGAGGATCTGGATCCCAAAAGTGTCCGTACACATTGGAGGGTGACTGAGAACTTTTGGAGACACAGGGACAGATGCTGAGGTCTAAGTATTGTTTTCCTTATGAAAATTACATTAATTTTGGCTTGGAAAATGGTCCCCCTTTTTGTCAGAACAACTGTAGTTGTTGCATAACAGCATTCCTTCCCCTTTCCTTTCCTCCTCTCCTCTTCCTTTTTCTCCCCCCTCTACTTCTCCCCCTCCCCTCCCCTCCTTCTTCCTCCCTTCTCCTTTCCTTTTTTCTTTCTTTGAGGTTCTAGGGATTGAGGCCAGGGCCTCACAAAAATTGCTTGACAATCACTCTACCACCATACCCTTAACCCTTTCGTTTTGTATTTATTTCCAAGATAGGATCCCACTCAAACTCTCAGTACTCCTGCCTCCCAAATATCTGGGATTAAAGGCATGTACCAGCATACCCAGCTGTATGGCAGTATTTTTGTTTCCAGGGGTCTTGTTGTCTTTGTCTTTGTTTTGTTTTGGTGGCCTTCTTTCTGGTCCCAAATTAAGCTGTTTGAAATTGAGCCTCAGATGTGCTGCAGAACAGGTTTCTAGACTGAGATCTCAATTAAATCTCAGAGCTGAAGACAGGGCAGAATTGCCTTTCAGCTCATTCTGTAGTAAACTGCAGTTAGGAAAGGGAGGAGAGAGATAATGAGGAGGATGGTAACACCCCCCCCCCAAACACACACTCACACCCTGAAGGTGACCCTGAGCTCCAGATGGATGCCCCTGAAGTAGATAAAACAGGAGTCCACCACAGTTGCCATGCAGCTCAGCCTCAGGCCCTGGGTTCTGCTCTAAAGTGAGAGATGGAAAGGCTCCAATGGAGACCTGAGGCCAGGCAGGATCCAGAAATCCTAATCCTCCTGTAGGGATGACCACAATTTAAAGGACATTCTCCTTTTGTGGTCAAAAAGATACTTTATCTCTGAAAAGTAGCTTATTTGGGAAGGAAAGGAAGATGGGACTAATGTTTGTTCATTTGTTTACTTATTCATTTATTCTTCGCTCCACAAATGTAGGTATGTGATAGGCACTGTGCTCTTTTGTTGTTGTTGTTGTTGTTATTGTTGTTGTCAGTCGTAGGGCTTGAACTCTGGGCCTGGGCACTGTCCCTCAGCTCTTCAGCTCAAGGTTAGTGCTCTACCATTAAGCCACTACACCACTTCCAGCTTTTTCTGCTTATATGGTACTGAGGAATGGAACCCAGGGCCTCATGCATGCAAGGCAAGTGCTCTACCACTGAGACACCTTCCCAGCCCAGCACTGTGTTCTTTTGTGTGTGTATGTGTGTGTGTATGTGTGTGGGGGGGTGTGCATGTGTTCTGATGTGGGGTTTGGACTCCTGGCCTCATGTTCTCACTCAGCTCTCTTTCTCACAGTTGCTACTCTATTACTTGAGCCACGCCTCCAGCTCAGCATCTTTGCTATGCCCAGCTGGCATTGTACTCTTTTAATGAGTAAAACGGACTGGGTTCCTGCCCCCATGGAGCTTTCTGCTTTTATTCAAATCTTGTGTGGAACCCTGCTCTGTGCCACATTTATAATCTACATCATATTTAATCCCCTCTACACTTAAAAGGTTGAGAATGTTCATTGATTTTATATAAAGAAAATGAAGGCCCAGGTAAGTTAAAAAAAAACAAAAACAAAAACCTGAAACTTGGACAGGTGCCAGTGACCAGGGTTCAAGCCCCACAACCAACCAAAAAAACAAATAAAAAACCCTGGAACTTGAAGCTGAGCACCAGCACATTTCTGTAATGGTACTCACTTAGGAGGCTGAGATCTGAGGATCATAGTTCAAAGCCAACAAGGACAGGAAAATGCCAAGGCTCTTATCTCCAACTAACCAGCAAAAAGCTGGAAGTGCTGGAGGAGGTATGGCTCAAGTGGTAGAGCATCAGCCTTGAGTGAAAAAGCCTGAGAGGCCCCAGTACCAGCACACACACACACACACACACCACACACACACACACACACCCCACACACCACATGCACACCACACACACACCACACACACTACACATCATACACACATACCACATACCACACACACACCACACACACCACACACCACACGCACACCATACATCATACACACATACCACACACCACACACACCACACCACACAACCACACACACCACACACTACCCGCGCACCACACATCACACACATATACCACACACCACACCACACACACATACCACACACCACATATAACACCACACACCACACACATGCAAACAACACAATGCACACTCACCACACACCCCACATAAACCACATACACATCACACATCACACATCACACACCACACCACACACACCACACATACCATACATACAACACCACACACAAACAACACACACATATACACACTCACATACCACACACATCACCCACACATACACACATACCACTCACATGTACACATACCAGATACAAGCACACGTACACACTACACACGCTACACTATATACACACCACATGCACACACACCACACACCCACACCCACACCACACATGTACACACACCACACATGCGTACAGACACCACACACGCACCTGCACATATACCCCACAAACCACACACACAATACATACGCACACCACACACACCATGTGCACACACTCACACCACATACACTTACACCACTCACACACAACACACATGTACACACCATACATGCACACACCACATATATGCACACCACATACACCATACAGGTACACACAGCACACACATGCGCACACACCATACACACACCACACACACATTCACACATGCACCCGCATGCACGCATCACACACACACACGGCAAAAAAAAATTTGTTTTTGTTAACTCTTTGAGACTCAGGAGACTTGTAGCCTTAGGAGTTTATTAAGACCTCATAAAATGATAGCTGGTCTCTTTTTTAAACCCTTTTTAAAGCTCCCTGGAAATCACATTGGAGTAAAAGTTTAGTGGCCATTGTGGTGGGCAGGTATCATTCCTCCTGCTTCATGTACAGCAAAATGGTTGTCACAGGAATGGTGGCTCTAGGCTGTGCTAATTCTAGAATATAGAGGAGGAAAATCAACTGCTATAAAAATCACACATAAGATTTAATTCTGGCCGGGCGCTGGTGGCTCACGCCTGTACTCCTAGCTACTCAGGAGGCTGAGATCTAAGGATTGCAGTTCAAAGTCAGCCCAGGCAGGAAAAGTCCATGAGACTCTTATTTCCAATAAACCACTCAGAAAACTGGAAGTGGCACTGTGCCTTAAGTGGTAGAGTGCTAGCCTTGACTAAAGAGCTGAGGGACAGTGCCTAGGCCCAGAGTTCAAGCCCACAACCAACAACAACAACAAAAGATTTAATTCTGGCATCTGAACCAGAAAATTCTGACTTCCCCAGGTGAGGTGGAACAGCGCTACACTCCACCTCCTTGGTGTGTGCACACACTGCACCATACCCTGGGTCAGGTAGAGCAGCGCTACATGCCATCTCCACCATGCATACACACACAGCACTATAGTTACGCACTACTCCCCAACAGATGTTGTAAATTACATCACTACTGGGGACACATATGAATTTTGTATACTGAAAAATCTTATGGTAAATTAGTTTTGTAGGAGAATGTTTTTTCCATAATGTAACAATCATTCTCTTATGTTATTTGGTTTTGATTTTATTTTTTCCTTTTGGTGGTCCTGGGGTTTTAACTCAGGGCTTTGCACTTGCTAGGCAAACATTCTACCCCTTGAGCCATAATGCTAGCCCTTTTTTGGTTTAGTTATTTTTCAGACAGAGTTTCCCTTTTCACCTGGGATGGCCTGAAGCATGATCCTCCCATTTTTGCTTCTCACTGTAGCTAGGATAACAGAAACACACCACCATGCCCAGCCCTTCCTATAGAAATGGGGGGGTCTTGAGAATTATTCTGCATGGGCTGGCCTTGAACCATGATCCTTTTGATCTCTGCCTCCTGAGTAGCTGGGATGATAGGCCCATGCCACCATGTCCAGCTATTCACATCTTAATTTTTATATATTAGATTTTCTTTAAATGGAAAGAAACCTAGTTTTACGAGTAAAATGTTTAATTCTTGTAAGTAGGAATTAATTTATACCAATTGTATTTTTCTCTGGAAAACCTCAGAATGATTTTTAAAAATCATCTCTCTCTCAGCCGGGTGCTGGTGGCTCACACCTGTAATCCTAGCTACTCAGGACACTGAGATCTGAGGATCGTGGTTCAAAGCCAGCCCAGGCAGGAAAGTCTGTGACACTCACTCTTATCTCCAATAAACCACCAGAAAACCAGAAGTGGTGCTGTAGCTCAAGTGGTAGAGCGCTCGCCTTGAGCTGAAGAGCTGAGGGATAGCTCTCAGGTCCAGAGTTCAAGCCCCAGGACCGACCAAAAAAAAAAAATCACCTCTCAAGGTGTTCAAAAGTGAGGTGTCCACCTCACCTAGAATTGTAGCAATGTAAACCCATGATATTTGTGTTTCAGAGAACTTATTTTCCAACACCAAAACCTTTAAGCAGCCAGCTATTCTGTTTCTCTGGTAAGTATCCAGGGGCTATGGGATGTTTGTGGCTCATCTGAGATTATTGAGTAAGAGGACAGATTTAGATTTCAGTTCCCATGTTTCAGGTGTTCCCAAGAAAGACATTCCCACTGAGACTGGCTATCCAAGCAGGAGCTGTGCTGGAGTCATCTGACCAGGGTTAAAGATCAAATGGCTCCTCCCACCCCTATCCCACATTTAACCCATGCACAAGAAGATGAAGGCAAGGGCCTACAGGCTGCTCTGAGCAGCAGTTCTGCAGGACCAGCTCCCCTCTTCCTGGAGAAGCTCTGATCTGTTGGTTAGTCCCACTGGACCACACCCTTTGCATACATTTTCTTCCTCCTTGCTGCCTGGCCACACTGCATGCATAAAAGTACTGGCCCAATGCCATGCAGGTCACACACCACAGAGGCAGGCTCTAAACTCAGATCTACTGTCTTCTGGCAGCCCACAGCCTCTGTCTGAGTCCTGTACTTTGTTGAGCCGTTAGTTCTACTTGAGATCAGAGACAAGACCACACAGATTGTCCAAGCCTAATAATGCCGCTGATAGGCGAAGCCAAACCGCACACCTCTGGTTTTCATCTAAAGCAGGAAAAGAAAGAATATAAATGTAAAAAAAAAAAAAAAAGTAATATGTCCCAGACCCGAACACAGACTTTTGTAGACATCTAAAGGCAAGGAAGGAGAATGTCCTATGCCTGTGGATAGGAAGCCATGAGAAATGGACAGCTTCAACCAAATCAGGAGAGTTTCTATCTAGCACCAGAGGACTCCTGGAGAATGATTCAGACCCTCATTAAGGTTATGACATGCATGTCCTGTGCCAGGCCCCACACCTATCAGTGCCTAATAAATATTAATAATATTTATTTGCTCCTTTGGGTCAAGATTTGTCACCCTGCTTGTCTAGACATTGCTATTTGAAAGGAGCTGTGATTTGCTTACATATTGGAGCGTCTGTAAACATGGGAGCAGAGGAAGACAGGGCAGTAAATCTCGCTCAGTGCTGCACTGTGGACTGTTGCAAGAGAAGCTGCAAAGCTGTTGTTGGAATAATGAAGTGGGTGCCTGCTGCCAGGTCCCGAGCTGTGTCTCCAGCAGGCAGAGGCTCGCAGTAAATTAGCTTATGTTTCAGTCTGGCAGTTGGCACTTGGTTCATTTGTAGATGCTAATTGTAATCTGATGTTATCAGAAGCAGGTAATTGAAATGGGCTTGATGAATTACTTAATTTCTTTTAATAGCTGAGTCTTCAAGAACTGAATAAAGAAGATAAGGTGATCGGGAGGAAAACACAACAGCTCTATCTTTCTAATTAGTGCTTGGAGGCTTTTTTCTTCTTTACACAAATGATTATGAACATGTGAGGCTGAATAGGTTTATGAGTTCAAAGCCCCCGTGGGGGCTTTTCCCATTAGACAACCCGGTCCTGAGCATTGATAACACTTCTGGTAGGACTTCAGAAAGGAGCACTTGGGGAGCGCTGATCTCAGGTGGGCACTGTCTGGCGCATTGCTTCCGCCCCTCCTGAGTTCCTCTCTGCAGCTCTTTGTGGGAGCAGTGCTATCTGGCGTCATGCACTTAGAGTGGGGCCTCACCTCGGGGTTAGGCATTGGCTCCTGCCACCCACACCTGGCGCTGGCACCTCCCACACCTGCCTGTCTCTAAGTTGTTCCATCTGCAACATCTCCTGTGTTGCCCTCCGCATTGCCAGCAATGGTGGGTCCTGCCATCTGTGCTGGACATTGCCCGCTGGACCCATGCCACGTGACTGTGTGGAGCTTGGGGGTCTTTCTCCTGGAGCCATTTGGCAGTGCTTTTACTCTTGCATTCATTCCTTAAGGGATCCATCTGTTGGGTTGCTGGGGTAGGGGGAGGGTTGGGAAGAATGTAATTTTGAGTGATTTGGGGAAGTGGAAATAACAGCAGGAATTGAAGTGCATTAAAGTTGAGTCTTTTCCATAGACATTGGGAGAGAGACATAGTGAGGGAGTATCCAGAGCTTCTATGTGGTTCTACTCCTCTTGAAGGCTCTGATGCTAATGTTTCTTGAGCAGAATGTTAGTTATATAAATGTCCTGACTTTAATAATTTGTCAGTTGTACAAGTACAAACATATACCTTTCCAACTATATTTAATACTTTCATTCCCAGTTCATTTTAGGTGGGCACCAGTGACTCATGCTAAGCTACTCAGGGGGCTTAGATCTGAGGACCATGATTCAAATTCCATGAGACACTTATCTCTGGTTAATCACCAAAAAGCCAGAAATGGAGCTGTGGTTCAAATGGTAGAGTGCTAGTCTTAAGCACAAAAGCTCAGAGACAGCACCCAGGCCCTGAGTTCAAGCCCCATGATTAGCATACAAGAACAAAGTTCCTTTTTAAAAAATACCCTTGGGCTTGGGGAAACTGGAATGGTAACTTTTTTGTTTTCCTTTTCTTTTCTGTAACCTTTAATATATAAATAATCACTATGTATTTATGGGGCTCAATGTGATATTTGATACATGTATACATCTTATTAAGATTAAATCAAGCTAATTAACCTCTATTACCTCACCTACTTTCTGATGGTGAGAACATTTAAAATCCAGTCTTTTGGCAATTTTGAATTACATAACACCTAAATATTAAGTGTGGATACCATGCTAACTGTGTAACTGATAACTAAAACTTAACACTCCTATCTAATTGAAATGGCCCACTCTTTGGCCAGCATCTCTCCCTCCCTGCCCCCACCTCTGTAATCCACAATCTTCCCCTCAGCTATTGTTAAGTTCCATTTTTTTAAGGTTCCACAAGGAAGTGAGACTGCATACTACTTGCCTTCTTTGCCTGTCTTCATCCATGTTTCAGATGACAAGGTTTCCTACTTCCTTTCAGGTTGTGCAGTATTCCATTGAGTATCTAGGCCACAATTTTTTTATCCACTATCTATGGTGGACATAATGCTGAGAAGATCATGGAGTATATTAAACAACAGATCCATTCATGCTCATGATTTTCTTTCTCATATACCAGCTTCCCAAATCCAGACTTCCAATCCAAAACATCTATCTGGTTATTTCTCCTCGAAAACTTTAACTGCCCTAAGCCTACAATTTCTTAAAGCTTTTCTACATTCTAAGAAATCGCAAAGTTGTCCAGAGATATCCCCACCTCCTTTCCCTATAGCCCAGATCCGGGTGGCTCAAAGTCCTGAGAATTTGTCTTTTGACTCAAGTTCTCACCCTGAACCCCACCGTTTCTACTTGGGTTGTTGGGACAGATTCTTCCACAGTCGTTTTCCAGATTCTTTCCTTTTTCCAAGGGTTTCCATAATAACCCTCCAAAATCAGCCGCTCATGCCATTGTGTCATTCCTGTGCTTTGAACGTTCGTCCTCAGGAAGAAGCCCAAAGCCCTTGACTTGCAGTGTACATTCCTCACCAACCCTCAGCATGCGCCAAGAGTCTGCTGGTCATCTACCATGTGCTGGAGGCCATGCCAATGCCAGTTTGGAGACAAAACAAGTGTTAGTACTTGCAGGAAGAGCACTTAGTGATTCCAGAAAGTACTGCAGGGAAGAAGAACTCTTCTCCCAGGCACTGGCCTCAGTTAATTTCCTTTTCTGCCCCTTTTGCCTCTCACACTGCTCTTCTCAGAACCTCTGGGCCCACTATTTTCTGTCTGTGGCTCCCCTCTTGCCTTTTCTCCTGTCCCAGATACCTTTATCTTCTGTCAGGCTGTAAAGTCTTACTTATTCTTTTGTACTTTGCTCATTACTTTGGCCACATTACTATGAAGCCTTTCAGACTCTTCAAGAAGATTTGGTGCTGGGCTGGGCTAGCGTCTAAGGGTGGACAGTTTTACTTCTTCTGCACTCATTGTGCTCCTGCTTTGGCAGCTGATGAGGTTGCTGAGTCCAGGTTTCATTCCGGCTGCTTTGGGGCTCAGAGCTCATAGGGCTAAGGGCTGGGCCCCGGTAACAATTTTGCAGAACTGTGGGTTCTGTCCAGTCATCATTGTTGGTGTCATTGATCCTCCAAAAATACTTCCTCCTGTAAAAGCTGAGTTCTGTGATTTGGTCCCCACCGTAGAAAGACAATGAACATGAAGCTGGAACTTGATTTCCAAAACTTTCTAAAATGAACTAAAAATATAATGAGCTTGAGAAATAGTTAAACCAGCAGGCAGTGATTAGATTTTATGATACCATTTTAATTTTATTCTTTTCAGTTAGTAGGGATACTGAATTGAGTCCATTTTTCTCCTTCCTTTACACAGGCCTTTGCCCTATAGTGAAATGAGACAGTCTGATTAGCAGGCTAACTAAATAATATATTAACCTTTCGGGTCTTCATCCAAGTTTACAAAGCATGGCTAACATGAGACCCTTTGTGTGGGTTTGAAGAGCACTAATATTTATGACTTTTGGATGAGAAAATCACTAGGATTGCACACTGTTTCTTCTTTTAAGTACATGAGCTTAATAGTCTATTCTCTATACTTAACATGTAGCTTTAGGAGACTGGTGCTGGCTTTGCTTTTTGAGGTATTCAGATAATGGGTTCCACAGAGAATGTATGAAAAGGTCTTTGTGATCTCAACACACCTGGGAAGCAGTTTAGAATAGAAGAAGTGACACTTACTGAATGCCCCAGTGTGGGAACACTGCTTATGCATGTTCATTATTTCATTTAAAAATTCAGAAGATGAGACCTATTCTTTCCATTCGGAAAGGGAAAAGCCAAAGAGGTTAAGTTGTCAAAGGTACCATAGCAAGTGTGTGGCAGGGCTGGGGCTGGAGCCAGCGCTGTCTGAATGTAGAAATGATATTTATGTGGTGTGTCTCTAAAGAAAATGGCTAACTTTCCTAAAAGCTTTCTGGAGCTCTGATATCTCTAGGAAACTAGGACCAAGTGACACTGTAACTGAAGAACTGAGAAGTGAACATTCCTCTCAGCTTCTTTTTGTTCTGATTCACCAGTCCCTGACTCACACTGGGTGTGTCAACGCACCCTTCCCCTCCGCCCCCCCCCCCCACCCCTCTTGCTGGACACAAATGTGGCTGCTCAGATACCACAGCCTGGTCTCCCCTCTGTCAGTGTGAAATCCACAAGAGACTCAAGTGTTTAAGACTCTCTTCAGCATAATTAGCCATTTCATGGTGACTTCAAAAGTAGCTATTCACTCAGAACCATTTTCTGCATGTTGTTCCAGAAATTCCTCTTAAGGCTGTCTCTGACACAGCAGAAAATACATTTGTTGAGTTGGATTAAAGCCAGAATGCAACTTTTCATTGGTACTGCTGATTCAGCCTGTCCCCACTTGACTTTCAAGCTGCTTTGTGAGCTTTGTGAGCTCCTGAACGCAGGCCCTTGGTTTTCAGCACCCTCCTCCTGAAGAGTTAAGTTCCTCTTGGAAGTGAATACTCGCTTCCGTTTTCTAGTAAAATTGCATTGCTGCCATTTTGAATGTTTCCAAGAGCAATTAAAAAGTGAAGCCGATGCTCTGTTGTTTTGTGTCCAGCAAGCCCTCATCAAAGCAGCCCCCATGGCTACAATGGAGCCAGACCGCCGGAGTTGGCCACTTACTTGAAGCAACAGCAATTCTGTAATTGCATTTCCCTGATTCAAATGGAAGCTTCACCAAATCCATTATCTAATACTGAGTAAGACAAAGACAGCTTATAACATGGCCCAGCTGCTGGAGTGCTCTGGAGGGAGATATAATATGCTCTGTGACTCAGTAAGCAGAAGGTAATGGACTAAAAGTTATCAAGCCCCTCACAACAAGGGGAGCTGGAGTTGAACCAGGAATCTCAGACTGTCAACCCTAACAAAGCAGATGGCATCCTCCAGTTCAGGCACCATCAGGCGAGCTGGCATGTCTGCCCTGACAACTCCTGGTACTTCTTGAATGCCTGATGTAGGAAGATACCTTCTTTGTCATCTGTGGAGGACTCACACCTTTTTGCTTGGGATGAAGAGAACAGGACACACCTCACCACTAAGCCCTGAATGAAAGCTTCCATGATCTCTCTCTTCTGAGGTTAGGGCATTCTATACAAGCCTCCTGTTTGATCTTCTGTTTAATTCTTGTAGCAAAGAAACTATTCAACACATGTGCTGATTTTTGTTCATTTCCATCACTAGAAAGCCCCATCCACAAGTGACACCTGCCAAGCAATGTGTGGATCTGTAAGTGTCATACAGCTGGAGTTCCTATAGGGTTTGCCCTCTCTTAGTGACAGAGTCACTTACATAGAGCACACAGTCTGGATCTAGATCCTAATTATGTGACACAGCTGTCTCTGGGCACTCAGACAAGGTGTTGCTCTGTTCTCCATCTTGGCATTGTACAGCTGGCCACAAGGACTGGATTGATGTATGGAGAGCCCTCAGAATAATGCCTGAAACAATATCAGTTTAGTATTATGTGGGAAGAATATATCTTTTCTTAACTCAAAACTAAGATGCTAAAAACAAGATGAACATGCTACTGAAATCCAGAATATGATCTTCCTTCTATAATGTTGTAATTATAGAAGGTTATAGGTGGTGTTTGGGCCAGTGGTAGTGGTGGTTATCTGACAGCCATACTCTCTATTGTCATTGGCCATATTCTTAGATAAGAAATATTTCAGATGAAACAAACCCATAAAAAATGGGAGCCAAAGCTGGGCACTGGTAACCCTAGCCACTTAGGAGGCTGAGAATCTGGGTTCAGAGCCAGTCCAAACATACAAATCTGAAAGATACTTATCTCTAATTAGCCATTAAAACTAGAAGTGGAGGCATGGCTCAAGTGGTAGAGTGCCAGCTGTGTTCAAAAAAGCTCCACAAGAATGAGAGGCTCTGAGTTTAAGCCCCAGTATTGGCACTATGTATGTGTGTATGTATTGTGTGATATGTGTGTGTGTATCTATCTGTATAGACAGACATATAGACATATATATAGGCATATATATGTATATATACACATACACATATTTTCTCATCATGGGTGCCCTCAAGGAGAGGATCAGGCAGGTGCATAGCTCAGTGAGATAGTCTCAGCCTTACCTTCTGTGGGACCTTGAACAAGTCATTACCTTCCTGGGCCTCAGTTTCCTGATGCAAAATCGGGGCAGCACTGATATATGTATTCTTCAGAAGACTGCCATTGTGCCCCAATGGGAATGCCAATGCAAAACTGCTTGGGAGTCAGGTGACAGACTCTCTGCAGCTGGTGTGGTTTTCTTGGTGATCACCTACAGAAGCTTTTTCTATAGGCCACAGCAAGGAACACCAGCATGGCTCCTGAGAGAGGCCAGCATGGCTGCACTGAGCTGTAGCACAGGGTCAGCGTCCCTCCCAGGTCCTTAGGTTGTTGTGGAGCTGTTGTCACTACCCACGAGAAGCCTCTTAGATCCCTGTTGTACTTTGTGCCTGGCTGCTGGGGCACCCTTCTCCCTCCCTTGCTTGTCTGTCTCAGCTTCAGACTGCCAGGCCCCAAGAAGCTCAGCTCCCAGCTGGTAGGTTTGTATTCTCAGTGTGTAGCTCAAAGCCCACTTGGCCTTGGTGCCTGGGGTAAGTGCTCTTAGTACATAGCAAGCACTTACTGCTGTCCCTACACACCGAGAGAGGTTGGGATCTTTTAAAATAAGTATACAGATGTCTCCACTCATGTCAATTAGCTGCATGTTAAAATGCAGACTTGGGGAAGGAATGACCCAATTTTGGCTTTCCAGAGGGTTTTTTTTTAAACCAAAGAAAGACAACTGCCAGTTGTTTGCAATGGCAAACCCAGAATTTTGAAACTGACTGTTGATCTCAGATCATAGTCTTGAAAGCAAATGAAGGCATAGCTGGGAGGTGTCCAAACCATCTTCCTCTAGCAGGTCTGGGGAAGCCCGGCATCCTGGGATTCTTGTGAAGAAGGACACCATGGTGCCCAGGTGTCGGGGCAGACCTGCATTGCATTGCCCTTTCATTTGAGCTGGGTGGTCTGGAGAGCATTATGGGAGCTAAGGATAGAAGCTCCAGGGTGGGCATGAAGGGTGCGGCCTGTTACAAGGCCTGGCCCACAGCATGGGCACAGCAAAGAGTGGCTGGGAATGGAGCCTCTGTCCTGGAGCACTGCTGGTACCCCTCATTCTGCTCCTTTCTCTCCACGCCCTTCCCCTCCTCTCAGCCATGCCAAGTTCTGGAGAAACTTAAAGTAGTGTCTCTTTGTGAGGAAAAAAACCTTGAAGATTCCTGACCTAGACAGAAGATTGGAACTGGTCCCTTTTGGGCTGGGGAGTCGCTACAAGTTCCTTCCTAGCCTGGTGAAAAAATAACTTTCTTCCCTTATATGGCTTTAACTTTTACTGAGCCCTTCCCCCGTCCTGTTTTAACATTTTAGATCTTCTATGTGATCTTGAAAAACATTTTGTTTTCTTCTAAATATGTTTATAATAATTGCAAAAGCAGTGGTGCACTCCTAAAGTATACTCCTGGCTTTTTGCTCTGCTCTGTCCCAAGCACCCCCGCCTCACTCTCTTTGTCCCCCCTCATTTGTGGGGCACCTTGGAAAGGGGGGTCATCACAGGACCGTTTACCCACCTTCTCACACTCACACTGACTGGCCCCTTGGGTATCTCTAGGTATGAGTGCTTTCCCACACAAGGTTACAGTTGAAAAGAAAGGATTTCTGGAGTCAATAATATCTTCTTGGAATGGCTGCCAGACACAATTCATGTGGGTCTTCACTTTTCTATTTTATCTCGAAACTCTTTCAGTGACACATGCCATCTGACCTTTTTGAACCATGAGCCCAGAGGATGGCTCCCTTATCTAATTCTTTTGTTCATTTATCCTCTTGCGGTTCCCTCCACCCATTCTTGTGTGTTAACCCATCAGATCATTTTCAAACACCTCCCACATTGGAGGTGCCTTGCTGCAAAGCAAAGCTCAGAGAGGCTGGGAGTCAAGAGATAGGGGTTCTGGTCCCAGCCTGACATTGCTCCAGCTTCCACAGAGAGGGACAGTGACTTGGGCAGAACATGTGTAACACCAAGCTCTTTCTCCCTCTGACATTTAGGATGACCACAGCCAGTCCTCCAGCTCCATGCTCACAGGACATTCTACCCCCCTGGACAGACATGAAAAATGTTCAGATGGCTCAGTTGTATGCACATTTTGGCACTTTTTATGTCTATATACAGGGCTTCTTCAAAATGCTCTTTTTGCCATGGGGTTTCTTGCATTGATAATGTTTATGAACGATGGCATGCCCATCAGGTCATTTTTGGCCTGGCTGGTAGTTTCCCAAATGTTACATTTTTATTCTGTGAAGCCATTTACAATGGTGGACAAGGCATGTCAGAAAAGTCCAGCTATGATTTTTCTTCCTTGCCTTCCTTTGTTCTGTTTTTATGGCTCCAGTAACAGGAGTTTTATTACAGCAGTTTGTGTCCTCAGCTCTTTTGCTGAGGCTCTGCATAATTTATGATCTAGATTCCAAAATGTTAGTGAATTGCTCCACCAGAAATAATGGAATGTGACAGCAATGGATTCCACATTCTTGGCCCAAATATTTGTGTCTGTGGTTTACAAGTCATTTCAGAGCATGATTGCTACATTGCTCAAGCTGTTGCTGAGAATGAATTCTGACAAAAGAGGAGAATTTGGGTAATTATGAAAGCACAAAACAGGTCTGTGCACCCGTATTCTGTGTATGTGTGTCAGAAAGCTCCTATCTCTTCCCCACTCACCCATCCCACAGGCATGCTTTCCCTCCATGCTAGGAGCTGTAATAGATTTGTGAGTTTGAATTTAAAGTATTGAATTCATGATGTGAAAGATACACATGATCGGGTAGACCAACATTTGTGAGCACTTGTCCTACCTGAATGAAGTGGGCCTCTGCCTTCTAAGTGCCTTGGGAGGGTCCTCCTTGAATGTTTTGTTTCTTGCTGGGTGCTGGTGCCTGTAATCTTAGGGATTCAGGAGGCTGAGATCTGAGGATCATGGTTCAGAGCCACCCTAGGCAGGAAAGCTCATGAGACTCTCATCTCCAATTAACCACCAAAAAATTGGAAGTGGATTGTGGCTTAACGTGGTAGAGTACTAGCCTTTTCAAAAGATCTGGACAGCACCCAAACGCTTAGTTCAAGCCCTATGACCAACAAAAAAAGAAAGATGTGTTTCTAGGAAGAGAGTGTCTAGTGAGACAGTGAATGTTGAGCCTCACAGAAACCATACACATCAAAACATAAGTGCTGGTGTTAAATATGCAATCAGTTGTTTGAAATACATTTGTTTTTGTTGTGATTGTTGTTGTTGTTGGTGGTGGTGGTGGTGGTACTGGGGTTTGAACTCAGGCCTCATGCTTACTAGGCAGGCATTCTGCCACTGAGCAATGTCTTTAGCCCTTTCTTACACTGGCTATTTTGGAATAGTGTCTTGTTTTTTTGCCCAGGGCCACACTTGGAAACCTATCTCAGGTTTCCTGTTGGAGCTGGGATGACAGGTCCTCACCACCATTCCCAGCTTCTTCTGCAGAGATGGAGTCTTTCAGTTTTCTGCCTAGGCTGGCCTCAAACTGTGAACCTCCCATCCTTAGCCTCTTTTGTAGCTGGGATGCAGGTATGAGCCACAAGCACTCACCTTCAAATTTTCTTTTTAAGAAATACATATATCTAGTATATCTCCCAACTGTATCAGAAAGATATGGAAGAAGAGCCTACTTAAATTAGGAAAAAAATCACTTAAGATGACAAAAATGTCATAGATATTCAATTCCTGAGGAGACTTTTTGATTTAATAAGTGAATCCTTGCCTCTGTGTTGATGTGGCTTTTGTGGATGAATCACAAGAAGCATTGTGGCTGTGGGATTAACTGTATGAGAGCCTGGGAGGTTTGTCTTGGTATTAAATTGTCCTTCCTATGGTAAAATTAAGACCAAAATCATCTGACCAAATTCCTGGGTTCCTCACGAAGAGTGCTGTGTCTTGATTCTTGTAACAGTGCCCATGGCATGGAGGCAGGTCATGTGGCTGCTCCATTCTTAGTGAAAGTAGTGATGACTGGCCAGGCGCCGGTGGCTCATGCCTGTAATCCTAACTACACAGGAATTTGAGATCTGAGGACTGTGGTTCAAAGCCAATTTGAGCAAGAGTGTCCATGAGACTATCACCAATTATCTACCGAAAAGCAGGAAGTAGAACTGTGGTTCAAGTGGTAGAGGGTTAGCCTTGAGCACAAAAGCTCAGGGAGAGTGCCCAGGCCCTGAGTTCAAACCCCAGTTCAAATACCCATACACCCACCCACTCACCCCCCCACACACACACACAAATACTGATGAGTGACTGTCAGCTTGAACTTATTCTAAGATCATCCCACTGTACAGACAGGGAAGGCTGTGTACTGTGCAGAGTACTTAGGTAGGCATGTATCTGCTTTCCTGCTGGTCCATCAGGGAGATGTGACAAAACGTAGCTGGGCTTCAGGGTTCTTTCTTCATCTGTTATTCTGTACCCACTATGTCTCAGGTGCTATTCTTGTAACTGAGAGAGAAAGCATGATGAAGAAAACAGTCTCTGTTCCTGTGCAGAAACAAACAAGCTCCTGACAGAAGACAAAGCTGGTTAAAAGATGGGAAGAAGGGTAGCACAGTGTTAGCTGGGATCTTATAGGGGGTGTGGTCAAGGAAGGCCTCTGGGAGGGAATGAAGCACAACAAGCCAGTTTTGGATTTGAATCCTGATATGGCCTCTCTTGGCCTTGTGCTAGTTTAATTAGATGTGAAAATGCAGCTTATAAGCCTATTTGCATGACTGGTAATATAACTTCATTTTCTCCTTCTTTTGCATTAAATATTAAAGACAGCTTTATGTTCTTGGACCATGCTGATGAACCCAGAATTTACAATATTTACAATAACCTTATTTTCTAAGTTGAAAGATCAAATTTCAGGCATTTGAGAAAAATATTTGTTTTTGATTTATGAGTTTGTTTATATGAATAAATATCCAGGAGAGTTATAAAAATCACACATATTCCTTGTGCATGGTATTGATCTCTGCCTTTATTGATGGGATTGGCCTTTACTGGCAAGCCAGGCCCGTGGTTAGCTTTGCTTGTCAAATGCCCACAGTCCCAGGGAATTGCACTGGGGAATCAGACATCACTTTGAACAGATGGAGGCTGTAACTCTGGAACTGTTTGTGTGACATGGGTGGCATGAGTGTCCACCCGAGGAGGGGTGGCAGGACAGCTGGGCAGGCTGTCCCGGGCGAGTGTCCAGAGGCTGTGCTCTGAGAATGTGTACTCCATAACATCAAAAGCTTCGTTAGAGAAAGTCCTCTGGGGCCTTATTAGTTCTAGAGTGATTCCAAGGCAGATTGTGAAGCTGTGTCTGCTTTATATCAACGTTCCTCTGGAGGAACAATACAACACACAGCTGTGTCCTGGCAAGACTTTCAGGTGAAGGCCCAGAATCTAGAGTGTTCAAAGAGTCCTTTATCACTGTAGTACTCTGTACTAGGACAGTACTCTCTGAATCTGAGAGAGTAGACCCTCTCAACCAGACAGGTAGGGAGCGACATGCCACCATCCACCTTGCAGCCAGGCCTGTACCCAGCGCTAGGAACATGCTACTGTCTACCTGGTAGCCAGGCCTACTCCTGTCCTGAGAAAGACCACTTCCCTACACAGGAGCAGCTAACATGTGGCTGTTCTACACAGTGTCTGGGTGGTGATAGGTGACATTGTGCCCCTAGATATTGTGTGAGTTAAGTCAGAGGAAGAGAAAAAACAAAAGCCAGACTTAGAGCCCAGAGTGGAACAGCTATTCAGGGACAAAGGGCAGAGGATTTAAGGGATTTATATTACAGAGTTGGTTCGTGACAGGTGACAGAGTCTGGGTGTTCTTAATATCCAGGCAACTGGGCTTCTGTAGTGTTTCTCTTCCTTTCATTGGCCTTATTCTCCTTACTTTGATGGAAAACCCTTAAACTTTCAACAGCTTCATATTTTAGAGTTGTTTAACTACTGCTCCTGGTTCCTTCAGCAGCCCTGACTGGGAGGCACTAAATCGACAGAGGCTCTCCTCTTCTTGTTCCTATGGGCTTGTCCTCCATGGGCTACCACTGTGTCCCACTGTCATCATTCCTCAGAGAGGGAGCTTGGCAGCTGTGTGATTGTACATGCCTATAATCCCAGCAACTCAGGAGGTAGAAGCAGCAGAGATTGGCCCAGACAAAAGTACAAGACCTTATCTGAAAGGCAGAAGCTTTTGGGACATATACCTAGTACCGCTGAAGAAAAGAAAAAGAATAAAAAGAAAGAGAAGAGAGACAGGAAAAGAGGGACAGTTTGGCAGGAGCTGGAGGCAGTTGCTCATCTCCTACAACCATGTTTTGTTTTCTGCTGATTTATGTATCACATGTGTTATTCTTATTGCTTTCTGTGTCTTCCCTCTCATTTCAAGATATCACAAATGATTTCTTGAAGGCCTGGCCGCAGGCCCTTTGCATCTGTGAACTGCATTTCAGAAGCATCTTTATACTCTATCTCCCTCAATCCTCCATTTCTCCGCTCCTCCCCACCACACTCAAGATGAAAGCAATTGCTCTGTAATCCTAACACTTACAGACAGGAACACTTGGAGACCCGCCATTCATGCTCCTGTACGTCTCTGCGAGGGTCTGTTCTCTGAGGACTAGTGGTCATTGTTATTCTCTGTTCATTTGAACTGCCCTCTATTCTTTGAGTTCAGTTCAGCAATATTGATTTCCTTTTAATGGGCTAGAAGCTCCTCAGATCTTTCCTGCATGTAGAGTTATATATTTGTGTTTGGAGAGGCAATGCTGCCTAGCGATGCAGAGCCCTGTGTGGAGACAAAGGTACCCGTGTCCCCAGACCTGTCAGGATATCTACAGGCAAGTTGTTTGGACTTGATAAGATTCAGAGTTTTCCCAAATCAATGTCTCTCCTCTTTCCTTCCTTCCTTCCTTTGCTCCCTCTCTTATCTTTTCTTATTTTCTTTTTTCTTTAGCAGTACTGGGCATATGTCCCCAGAGATTTTTGCCTTTTGCTATTAAAGCCAGAGCTGTTAATGGTACCACTAAGAACTGTAATAGTACCAAAGCAGATATCATTACAGTTTTTTTTTTTGATTGGTCGTAGGGCCTGAACTCTGGGCCTGGTCGCTGTCCCTCAGCTCTTCAGCTCAAGGCTAGCACTCTACCACCTGGGCCATAGTGCCACGTATGGCTTTTTCTGTTCATGTGGTGCTGAGGAATTGAACCCAGGGCTTCCTGTATGCTAGGCAAGCACTCTACCACTAAGCCACATTCCCAGCCCACCATTACAGGTCTTAATGGCAGCATTGTTTGTGGCTCTAGCCATCCATGCAGGTGGCTGGAGGGGTTTCTGCCAGTGGGCATCTGGATGGGGACACTGGGCAGATGGCAAAATACAGACTCTTCACTCCTTCTGCCCTCTTAGTCCATTGGTTACTAAAGCCTTCTTTGCACAAAAACTTTGTAAACGTGCTCAGTGGGGGAGTTTTGTGGTGGAAAGAAATTTATTGGAACATTTGAAGTTTTTTGGATCTCACTTTCCAAGAGTCTAGCAGTACATCTCTTTACCCATTATTAAGCATTCATAAAAACAAAGAGTTCTAACAGCTTTGACAATAACTTGAGATTATAATGATGTCTGCATCAGACATGTTCTGTATCAGACTCTGGCTAGTTGAAACATCATTCATTCCTTAGAATGAATTAAACGTATCAGTAAGTGTTGAAGGAAGATAGGTGGTTATACATCCACAAATTCCTCCACATTTTCCCCATCAAGATGTAGAGCCTAATTCTCCTACCCTTGAATGTGGGTCAGGCTTAGGGACTTCCTTCCAACCAACAGAATGTGAAAGAAAGTCAATGCAACTTCTCAGCAAGGTCACAGACAGCTCCTGCTTGGCCTTCTCCCTCTCCAACCATTCAGTCTGGAAGAAGTCAGCCACTTGTGGTGTGGGTGCTCCAGCCCAAGCTCTGCACCAAGGACAAAGTAGTCCTCCCCTCCCACTTCACACCCTCAGGGCCTCCAAAGACCACTCGAAAAAGCATTTCAAAACAGCAACCGAACACTGCAATGGCATGTTGTTGTCTTGTATAAATAGCATCTGTCTGCAGTGAATTATAAAAGGGAATGTCTCAGAAACAGTTCTGCATCAAAGTAGACTGAGAAGCACAGTGCTATAGTATATTCAAGCTAGTGTTACTTAAATATGGTTAAATGTTTGAGTGACTTTTTTGGTACTTATTCCATATGCCCCTTCTGTTCCTTTGGCTTTCTGATTTTTCCTCTGAAATGACCCTGTTATTCTAGCAGTTGGAGTAGTAGCAGGACTGTAGAAGCCACCAGAAGGTCTTTCCTATATTATCCCTGTCACTTTCCAACTTGGTTCTTCATCTGTCTTCCTCGGCTCCTATTTCCTTCCCAGCGGCTGCAATCTGGCTTCTCCTCTACTGCTCTTTTACATTGCTTGTGCCATCATTGCCATTTGGTCATTTAGATGGCAAATCAGTTGGGGGTCTCATCAGACCCCATATCCTTGAATTTCCAGCCCTGTCTGCCACACACCCCTCTTGAACTCCTCCTTCCTTTGCTCACAGATCTTGTCCACACCATGGAGTTTCACTTCTCATCAACTCTGGTAAAAATCTGTGTAAATCACTTGGAAGGTAAAATTTTCAAATTTAATTCATGAATGGATTTAATAAACCATTTCTTGTTTATTTTGTAAAGAACCATTCTATAATATGAACAAGCATTTCATAGTCACAGTAAAGAGAAACTTCTGATTATGATTTTGTAAAGGAAAATGATACTAGAAATTAGACATTGCTACCCAGTAACATGGGCTGGTTACTTGTAGTTTCTCTTCATCCCTAAACACCATGGAACTTGGTCTCCATTTCAAAGCCTTCCCATTTCATTTGGTTTGCTTCAGTCACTATTTACTGAGCTACTTTCCATTTGGTAAGCACTGGGCACAATAGTTCTTTCTTAGTGAGCTGAGATGACTTGCTCAGGTTTGCACCCCAAGTTCTCTTCCTAGGAAAATTAAACAGATGAGATTCCCTAGTTGTGCTTGCTAAATACAACTAAAATCATTGGACATAATATGGTAACCAAATATAAGAAAGGCAGAAAAAAGGGAGGACAATTAGGGGCCTCAGGACACAAGACATAGTAGCACAGTGATGAGTTTCCTAGGTTTTATCTGTGCTTGAATATCCCAGATTAGAGATCAGAGAAACCAGGAACCTGGAAACCCCTGGATACAGTCTCCCACCCCACCCCCCAGCTGCCACACACACCCCCCCTTCGCCAAATGCAATCTTGAGAAAAGCTTGCTTTCTAGGCAAAGGAATCCAAAAAGGGACAATCTGGCAAGACAGGAGACTTACACAATCTGCTTTGCTCCAGCCAGAGGCCACAGGAAACTCCCCACCAACAAAGGCCAAGTGTGAGCCTATGCCTTCACTCTCAGCAGAAGCAGGGAGGGGCTCTGTCTGAGCAGTTTCTGGATGTTGTCAGAGAAGCTGAGTAGGAAGCCAAGAGAAGCCACTTGGCCCTGCCTAGTGTGCCTGAGTCCTCCATCAACCCAATAGTAATAATCCACAAGGAAATCATGGACTTCTAACCCCCAGGACTCCTACCCACAGAGTGGTAACCAGCCCCTACCCTTCTCTTCCTGGAGTGGAATCAGAGGAACCAGAGTAGAGAGTAAGAACTTTGATTGGCAGTCAGTGGTAGTGAAGCCCACCCTATCCCCAGACCCATTAAGAGCTCAGGGTCTCTGACATACCTAGCAGTAATGAGATGCCACCTCTCTATGCTCTCCAGATGGTTAATGGTGAGTCAGGATAATCACTGATTCTCAACACTGTCTGTAGAGGCAACAGGGGAAGCAGTCCTGGGGCGTTCCTACTTACCTCAGCCAGAGTGGTATTAGCAGAGGGCCCCTGGGGAGCCCGTAGCTCCACCCTCATCCAGCAAACAAAGAAAACAAAGAGCATTTCTTAACCTGCCAAGTACAACTGAAAATCATACACATTATATATAAAACGAATAAGGTGACATGGAAAGGTGAAGAAAAGGTAGTCTAGCTGGAGACTCTGGGGCCCCAAGTATGACCCACTGGTAACCTCTCTTGCAAAGACCACATAGGGAGTCTGACTTCCAGGTAATGATAAGATGGCAACCCCAACCCACTTCCCTTACCAGAACAGTGCTAGAAGAGACCAGATAAAATACAATCCTCATATAAGATCCAGCCTTCTTTCACTTGTCTTTTAGAGTTTTATGTGTTTTGTTTTCCCAGTGGTAGTAGAGTTTGAACTTAGGGCCCTTATGCTTGCTAGACACTTGCACACTCCTGGGGTCAGGGCTCCCCAAGATCCAGTCTTAAAAGTCAAAAATATCCAAGTGTCAACTAAGATGATCTCAACTTAATCAAGAAAATCGATTCAATTATTAGATGCTAATACCAAAATGCCTCTGGGGTTAGAATTGCCTGATAACAACATTATATATGTTATATAAATGCTTCAATCACAGTGAATATGCTTAAAACAAGTGGGAAAAAATGGACAGACTCAGAAATTTCCAAAAGGCAAATTTCTTAGAGAATTAGAAAGTTTCTAGAAGAACCAGATGAAAATTCTAGAATTAAAAATATATAACATCTGAAATAAAATGCTAGACAAATAGGCTCAATAGCAATATGAGGAAGATACAAGGAAAGAACCAGTGAACTGTAAGAAAGGATAATAGAAATTGTCCAATCTAATCAATAGAGAAAATACACTGGGAAAAACTGAATAGAGCCTTGGGGACATGTGGAACTATCAAAGATACAAAAGTCATGCAATTTGAGTCCAACAAGAGGTAAAAACAATCTGAAAAAATAAATTGAGGAAATAATGGCTGAAAATTCCCATATCAGCAAAAACATAAATATACAGAACCAAGAAATTGAGCTACATTTCTCTCAAGTGGGACAGACCCAAAGAAATTTACTCTTAGACACATTATTTCCCCAAAGTTGGGAAAATGAAAGATAAACAACCCAAAAGAAACTGAAGTGTGGGGAGGGAGGAGCCATTATAACAACAGCAGAATTCCTATCAGAAAAGGCCAACAGGAAGTAGAAGAACATTTTTCAAGTGCTAAAATAAAAGGACTATCTCAACCTAGAATTTGGAATCCACTCAAGTGGAAATCAAGATGTTCTCATCTGAGGAAAATCAAGAGCTTTTGTCATGACCAGACCTACCCTAAAAAGAAAGGCTTGACCCCTTCCCCTGACCACAGTAGCCAGTGGAGGGCACTAAGACCATTCTCCCAGGACCACAGCAGATCGCATTCACATTTCTGTGGCTTGTCTTCACTCCCTTCCTTGTGCCTACTTGGTCATTGACTAGTGCTTTTGTTCTACCAATTGTGTCACACCTCCAACCTCAAGAAGAGTAACAGAAAGGAAATAAGACTTTTGGAAGGAAGGAAAGAACATGGTAGAGCATAAATATGGGTAAATACCTGAACTTTCCTACCGGTGGTAATTTGCAGAAATACTCAGCTCATGATTGACCAAGAGAAGCCAACTGGCATTTATGAAACAGTCTATCCAACAGTATCAGAATACAAGCAACCATAGACCATTTATCAAAGTGGGTTATATCCTGGAATATAAAACAAATTTCAATAAATTCATGATCATGAAATTCATACAGAGTATGTTTTCTGACCACAGTGGAGCTAAACTAGAAATCAGTATTAGAAAGAGAACTGGAAAATCCCTATATTTAGGAGATAAACAACACACTTTTAAGTAATCAATGGATCAAATAGAAAGCTTCAAAGCTGGTGTCAGTGGCTCATGCCTATAATCCTAGCTACTCAGGAGGCTGAAACCAGAGGATCAAGGTTCAAAGCCAGCCCAGGCAGGAAAGTCTGTGAGACTCCAATAAACTCCAATAAGCTACCAAAAAGCTGGAAGTGGAGCTGAAGCTCAAATGGTAGAGAACTATCCTTAAGCAAAAAGAAGCTCAAGTCCTGAGTTCAAACCCCAGGACACACACACACACACACACACACACACACACACACACACACACACACACACACACACACACACACACACACACACACACACACACACACACACACACACACACACACACACACACACACACACACACACACACACACACACACACCAATTGAGAGTAAAAATATATCAGAATATGTGACTGTGTGGGATTCAACTAATGCAGTACCAAAAGGTAAGTTCATTCCACTAACTGCTTCTACTAGGAAAGAGAAAGTCTCAGATTGATCATCTAAGTTTCCACTGGAAGAGCAAAGTAAATATAAAGCAACTAGTAGGAGGACTTGGTACAGGACAGGACAGAAATCAGTGGAATTGAAAACAGTAAGACAACAGAGAAACAGAAAAAAAAATAAAGTGAATGAAAGCAACCACTAGTTTATTGAAAAGATCAATAATATTCAGACTTGCAGAGAAACAAATGGAAGGCATAGATTATTAATATTAGGAAATCATTGACCCTGTAAGTATTAAAAGGAGAATAAAGAACTACTATGAACAACTCTACACACAAAATATTGATGACTAACTTGACATGAATTCCCTGAAAAGGTAATCATTCTAATAGTGCCATAACTACTAAGAAAATTGAACTCATAGTTAGAACTCTCTCCTCCCAAAACAAATCTCTAAAGTTTTATGTTTTTGCTGAAGAATTCTACCAAACCTTTAAAGAAGTGTCAACACAAACTCTGCAATATCATCTAGAAAATTGATGAGGGGAACTTCCAAACTCATTCTATAAAAATCAATATTACCCTGATACCCAAACCGAGCAAAACATTACAATTATCTAAATCATTCCTAATGTAATATTTTATGTACACATAAATAAGACTCATGAATATGGATGTAAACTTTCATCCATGAATATGGATGAAAATATTATTTCAGCATCTTCAAAACAGAACTACATACTGTGACCTGGTGGATGTCATATCAGGAAGACAGACTGGTTTTGAGATCTTGAAATCACACAGTGCTAGCTACTTTATTAAACAGGCTATACTCTAGATCTCAAAACAGAAACAGACAAACTGACTACACAGAGTGCTGGCGAACAGGAGAAGTGATGAGAACGCCAGCTATTGCTTAGAGAAATGCAATGTGGTATGGCCCCAACAGGTCTGGCAAATGAAGACTTACCCAGTGACCTGGCAGTCCCCTCCTCTCTTAATAAATAAAAGCCCCTATCTTCTCAATGTCCTAGGAACCTAATTATTTCAAAGTAAAAGTTGGTTTAAAACTATCATACAATCAACTAACGTGAAGAAGGTGAAGACCGGGATTGAAAACAGCATCTTTGGACTTTTATCAAGAGCTTAATTAGCTATCGATACCTCAAGAATGGAATATTGTCCTTGCGATTGCCAAATGCCACATTTAGCAGCTCAAACCGGTGAACTCTGCTCATTTTTTGACATGCTTGGATTGCAGGGGTCCATATTCAGGAGCCCAGGGGCCCCAGGGTGCATTCTGTGTTTGCTAAAGGGGTTCAAGCAGCCTCTTCCCTTTAGTATACTAAGCTTGTCCCCCAAATAAAGCAGTTCCTATCTAAGCCATGATAGGAAACCAGAATATTAGTATATGCAGAATCAACAGGACCCAAGAGCCACGCATGGCTTGCTAGCCCTAGTGTGGCTTTTGATGAAATAGCACTTTAATTCTTCGACTTTAGTGATGGGCAGAGTTCTGTTTGGTGGGACACTGAAGCATATATGAGATCACAGCATACACTCATGCTGTGCAGAAGGAGAGTTCTGTGCTGTGGCACTGAGGCACGATGTAGATGTCTTCAGGCTAAGAACTGTGCTTGGTGGGACTTCTGGGTGACAGGCAAGGAACACCACCCTCTACTCATGGTTAGGAAGATTCAGATCTGACCACCCTCTACTCATGGTTAGGAAGATTCAGATCTGACCATGGATAATGGCTTTCTTATCCATGACCTCAGCACAGGTATCTGAATATTAGATTTTAAGATCTCAACTTTTATTCTTCTACACATTGTAATTCTATTACATTGTAGTGGCTGAGTGTGCTTTGTTTTTCCAAAACTGTGGAGGTTGTCACTAGGATGCTGCAACATCAATTTTGTAGTGCACTTGACCATAAGACACATATTTGTGAAATCGAATTTCTGAACCTGGTATGAGTAGTGTCTTCTCCAAGTGCTGTAAGGATTAGTTCAGGGATGGAAGAACATGGTACCAACTAACTAAATCTTCAGACTATATAGGAAAAATCATAATTGCCACTTACCAAGCACAGTTCTGTTCCCAACACCGTGTTAAACCCTTCATCTGTAGGTTTGAGTGCCATTGTATAGATGGGGAAAATGAGGCCCAAGGTCAGAGTTGGTAGATAATCTGTATGTCACAAAATTGACCAGGAAACTTATCTTCAGCCACAAATACTGTAGAAAAGTTTTCTCTTTTAAGCTTAGAAACAACTAAGTCTCTCAGTATAGTCACACAGTAAATCGTTCAAATAAGAATCTTATTAGGTATTTTATTCACAGTCTTTACCTGATCACTTTTCAGGGTTCCATATCAGGTTCTGCTTTCAAGATCAACCACTGGATTCAAAATATTTGGAGAAGAAACTGAATTTGTACTGAACTCGTGCAGATTTTTTTCTTATCCTTATTCCCTAAGCAACATAGGTAGTATACTAATTATTCACCTAACATCTACATTATATTACAACAGGTAAATTAGAGATGACTTAAAGCAGGCAAGAAGCTAAGTTCACATGGGTTCTATATAAGTACTGCACCATGGCATACAAGGCACTAGGGCGTATTGGGCTCCATCAGTGCTGGCTGGTCATGCTGGAGACTACCATTGGAATCACTGCATGAGAGAAGGCACATATAAACATGATAACCAAGCGTCTTCTGAGGAATTGATAGACATGACTTTTGGCTCCCCAGGAAGAGTTTGTTTTAGAATTATACATGGCAATTTGCAGGAAATGATAACTAAACTCCCATCTTTAGCTTATCTGTTCTTTTGTGGTGACAATGTTTTATCCACCAAAAAAGCCAAAATAAAGAAGAAGCCAAACCCTAACCCACAGTCTAGGACAACCTCTTATAGGGAGATCAAGAACAGAAGTGATCCAGTTCACGTATGCAGCAACAGGAAAATCCAGATTTTCCATAAGACAGAAGAGATGTTTATGGCTGGTTTTCAAAATGATCTTTCATAGAAGACCTTCAATAGGCAGCTATATTTCTGCATCTACAGTCTTTCTACATCCGCATTCACCCAGAATTTTCCACATTCAGTTTTAGAAGACATATTTATATGTGAAGCTGTTTACCTATAGGAACAATATTCCAGCTAAGCAAAAAAGGCTGGGGGTATGGCTCAAGTATTAGAGCATTTGCCTAGTAAGCACAAGGCCCTGAGTTCAGACCCTACTACTTCCAGAGAGGGGTGGGGGGAGGGAGAGGGAGAAGAGGGCCATGGAAGGAGAAGAAGCAAGGAGAAAGATGGGGAGAGAGAGAGAGGCAGAGAAGCCCAAAGTTCATTGGGGTTTGTAATGAATCTTCTGCTTTTTCTCAGGAGCACACAAAGGGAGACATATCTCTTTTGTTTTTAAATTTTATTTTGTTGCAAAGGTGATGTACAGAGGGGTTACAGTTACATAGTAAGGTAATGAGTACATTTCTTGTCAAACATTGTTACCCACCCCTTCATTTTTCTCCAACAATCCCTCCCCTCCAACGCCCCCCTCCCCCAACCTCGTGTCTTATGAGTATCACTGATGCACTGGTTCACCCTTTGTCCTTGTTTCACTGTTTTGTTATTCCCCTTCCCTTCCCCAAACCAGATAAACATACATACAAGACACATGGTACCAGAATCAAAAACAGTGACTACCGGGCATAAACCAAAAGGGGGAAACAAAGAACTTGATACAGCACATTAAAAACAACATCAATCCTAGGGTAAAGGTGAGCTCATGTTTTCCACACTCTTGTCATTCAGGCATGTGTTTATTAAGTTGGATCAATTGTTGACTGATGGTTAAAAAGGGGGGAAGGATATCAGATAAATAGTCAGTGTAAACTTTGAGTGTTGTATATAGACTGATTTAGAATGACTCCTTTATAGATGTTAAGCTTGCTCAAATATCTTTCAAAAGTAGCTTGAAGATTCCACAAATTATGTAATGTGATGCTAGTTTCCAAAAGTGTGTTAGGAAATACTATCAGTGTTTTACCTCAGTAAAGTGTTTCACCATTTACAGTGCAGGTACTCAAAATGTGGCCCCTGGGCCACTCAAGTCTCATCACCAAGAAGCTTGTTAGAAATTTGGGATCTTGGAAGGTCCCGCAGTAGGCCTAGGCTGTCAGGCTCGTATGTTAACAAGGTCCCCTGTGATTCTCTCACTCTTCAAGCTGAGAGGAGCCTCTGGCTGTGAAGTTTTCTTATGAGTATCATCTACTGGTCAGTTAGCATGAACACAGGAGGAGATGGCCCACGCAGGAGTCACTTCCCACATGTGAGGGGAAGTGCTACTGGTGGTGGGCGCTGCTATTCAGTCACTCCACACAGGAACCATCTTCTCATCTTCCACTTCTTACAAGGAGGTATGGGTAGCTCTGCCTTATAGTTGAAGGAAATGAAGCTCAAAAGGATAGTAGCTGCCTACAAAATGAAACACTAGAACCAGGGTAACCCCATGACCTCCCAGCCCCCCCCCCTTTTTAAGTGTTTCCAGAACATGCTAAAATGGAAAAAGGATGACAGCAGGGTAGCTTTCAGTTGGGGATTACCTGGGGAGCATTTTAAACACAGATGCCACCTGCAGAGATCCTGATTTAATTGAGCTGGGCCTGGCAATGCAGTTTGAAAATCTCCCTTAGCAATTCTAATTTGTACCCCAACACTGAGAACCTCTTTGATTTACACTCTAGCTAAACATTTGGCCTTGTTTGTGGGACCTCCCTGGAGAACAGCTCACCTTCCTCCATTCACCTGCTGCTTCAAGATTGCCAGAGCACTGGCAGAAGTACCTAAAACATTTGTTATCTAGATAATCACATTGTGTTCAGCCGTCCAGATCTGGCTAAATGTCAGAAGGCAGAAGTGCATGTTTTGCAATCCTTATGATTACAATTCCCTTGACCCAGTGACATCCTTAGCTGTCTCACTGCACACAGCCAGCCCTCCCTGCAAGGACCACTCACTCCACATCTTCCTAGGTATGCAAGTGGTCTCAGCCCACTCCCTGAGGTGGAAAACTGATCCCCAAGTTCTAATTCTCTCCCATCACTTGGTGCCAGGAGTTGGCTCTGTATTTTATTTGTTAATTTTTTCATGTTTAACAATCTTTAAATGCCAAAGTTCAATACAAGCCATTTTGTAGAACTTTGGAATTTGTTCTTTTAAGAGCAAGAATAGGGGAAATGCAACAAAATGATATTTCTACTTTTCAAAAACTTTCAAAGAAAGGGTAGATCACAGGGCTGTGAAAGACCCATTTAATCAAACCCACTTTCTCCCCCTACCAATAGCTTACACCCATTCCACATACATATTCCTGAATGAAGATTTACAGTTCTGGCTCTGTATTTTATACATATCAAATTATTTCTCACCTTACCCTACTTTTCAGATGAGCAAATTGAGGTTTATAGCAACTAAGTAATTTTCAGCCATTTCAACTCAAAATAATTCCACACAGCCCACCTCATTACCACATTTTGTCATAGGAAAGAGGGACTAGCCCTGGAGAGCTATTCCCTGGGAATTCAAGATAGCTCAGCAGAGGTTGGCAAAGCCTCTGGTGTAGACCAGATGTCATATAAGCTAAAGCTGGGGCTATCCAGTGTGAGCCACATGGGTCCTTTTCCTAGTGCTAGTGACTACATATTTAAAAGGTTGAAAAATTAATATTTTAGTAGCCTGATAAACCAAAAAATATCATTTCAACCTAAGATCAATATGAAAATTAATGACATCTTACATTCTTTTTCTCATGAGAAGCCTTTGAAGTCCATGTCTGTTTCATTTCACAGTGCATCTCCATTCAGACCAGCCATATTTCAAGTGCTCTGTAGCTAAATGTGGCCTGCAGTCACCATCTTGGACAGCAGCATTTAGAGTACAGAGAACACATCTGTGTGGGTGAGCAGGGGTGGACATGATGAGCATTGGCAGTTCCATTGGCTCCTGAAAAGACTGCATGGAGTCCCATGTCAGGTGAATGTACTTTTGTAATTCCAGGCCCCCCAGTGAAACATGCATCCTTTTTCTTAGGGATAGACCATCTGTTGTGGATCTAATGTGTCAAAGTTTTAGTACAATGACTCAATCAAAGTCTTGACCAAGATCCCTTTTTTTTAACCAAGTCTAGGTAAAAATGCCTGTGGCTCCAAGGCCCTGTGACTCACTGCTTCTTCTTGTCTCTATCAGGGCTTGACTTTGTAATCATTGTATTGAGCCTCTTAAGAATCACTACAAACAATAAGTCTTGCTTCTTATTAGGGTATTTTTAAAAATTCAGCTAGATCACAAAACTGTTCTATAGAACCCCTTTCCAAGAAATGTGGATAAGCCATCTTTCTGTAGTGAGCTTAATGGGGATACTAGGTTCCTGTCCTTGTAAACCTTGACAAGTGGCATATTTCCATGCCACGGTGTGCACTTGAGTCATTCTGTACTGAAGTGACCATCGTGTGGAGAGGCAGGCTGATCTCAGACCCCGTGGGATGGCGGAGCTCTGCCCATTGCCAGGTCCCAGACCCTGGAGTCTGTTTGTTCTGCTGGCAACCTCCTCATGGTTAAGCTCTGATTTTGATCCCTCTGAAGAACACATCCAGAGTCTAGCCTCATAATCGCAGTAACATTTCGTGGTTGTGTAGGTTAAGAAAGGGCTACTTACTTTGGGGGGAGGGGGGACACATTGTATTTCAACGGCTACCCTTGGCACCATGCCCTTTAGGAAATGTAATCAGGGTGGAGTAGTCGTTACCTCAGGGAGTGGATTCTGGTCATGAAGTAATCATGTCCCACATGAATCATTAAACATCTTGCAGAAAATGAAATTCACTCCCCTCCTCTCTCTTCCCCTCTCCTTTTCTTTCTCCTCCCCTCCTTTCTATCTCTTCTCTCTTCCCCTTTCCTCTTCTCCCTTCCTCTCCTCTCCCCTTCTCTCCTCTCTTCTACTCTGCTCTCTTCTCCTTTCATTTCCCCTCTTCTCTTCTCCTTTCCCCTCTTCCCTCCCATTTCTTCCCCTTCAGTGTTCCCCAGGGCCACAGCTCTCTGGACTTTCCAGGGCACAGTGTGTTAAAGCAGCGGCTTTACTGCCTCCAAGCACTGAGTAGCAGGTGCAGGCCCAGCCCAAGTGTGTGCGCTTCTCACCTAATTCATGCTCTGCCTCAGAGAACACTTAGCCTTTTGTCTCTTCCCAGATTTTTGTAATGAGCTGTGTAACATTCTTTTTATTTAACGAGTAAAGCATTTCTGAATTCCTTATGAACATATTTTTATGCTGAATAAATTTCATTAATGATTTTTTAAGAACACCATTAAGTCAATTGATGTATCTTGTTAATAATGGGTGATCATCTTTTCTTAACAGTCCTGTATAAACCATCTCATGTCATTAGAGAAATCTGAGGCCTTTTGCTATGCGCCTACCTGGCATTGATTCGCACCATTTTGTATTACAAAACTCCAGGTGTCAAAGCATTCTTGATTCTTTCTCTTCCTTCTGCTTTGAGGTGCCTTTGGCAGCTCAGGAATCATGGTCATGAGAGCCAACACTGAGCTGCTGGGGGACTTGTGTGGGGCTTCAGGCATCTGTCTCCACACCTGTTGCCACAGCTTGTCATCCTGTCTCCCAACCCTTTGGGAGCCTCAATCCATGCTACTGTCTTTCACCCTGGTTACCCACTAAAGTACTCAGTAAATGTTTACTGAAAAATATGCTATGAGGGGCTGGGAAGGTGGCTCAGTGGTAGAGTGCTTGCCTTGCATGCATAAGGCCCTGGGTTCGATTCCTCAGCATCACATAAGCAGAAAAAGCCGGAAGTGGCGCTGGCTTAAGTGGTAGAGTGCTAGCCTTGAGCTAAAGAGCTGAGGGACAGCGCCCAGGCCCAGAGTTCAGGCCCCACAACCACCACCACCAACAACAAAAAAAATGCTAAGACATTTTAGCAGATTTTGTCCAAGCCCATGGACATGAATACACCAAGGTATATTTCACTTCAAAGGGCTCTGGGAAGCAGACTCTGAGGAGCAGACAGGGGACAGGGCCATGGGACTCCTTTTCCTTCCATTTCTCCATGTGGAAAATGAATGATAATCATTTTGCATCCCCAAAAATAATATTGTAAAGCTAGAGAGAAGCAGGGTGAGCTCTGGAACACTCAGTCACTGTGATGGTCACTGCTTCTCTCTATGTGCATGTATGTACATGCATGTTTGTACACGTGTTTGTGTGGTGTGTGTGTGTGTGTGTGTGTGTGTGTGTGTGTGTGTGTGTATGTGTGTGTGTGTGTGTGTGTGTGTGTGTGTGTGTGTGATACTGATTCAGCTTATTTCCTGAGGGGTATGGAGGAAGCTGGCTGGAACAGAAGGCTTATGCTTGTGACCTGGAAACTGAGTTCAGCTTTAACCCATCCTCCTCAGTACTGGATCCCTTCAGGGTCTTCTTCCTGAAGTTACCTCTCCCTTCTTCCCCCTCTCCAGGGGCATGACATGACAGCACAGGGCAGAAATCTGTGGCTGGGCCTCAGGGGAGCAATCTAGAGCAGATCTTGGAGCCACTGGGCATGTATGGTGTCTCCCACCTTCCTACCTATACCCGTGGCTTATTGCTAGGTATCATTGAAACAACTTAATGTCCTGCTTAGGAGTTTGAAACTCTACAATCAGATTTCCTGGCTCTCCACCTTTGAGATATGTGACAACACACGAGTTCCTTAACTTCTCTGTAACTGGTGTGGAATAAGAGAAAGATTACACCTGAGCTCTCACCTCTGTGAGAACTCAGCCAACATATATAAAAGGTCTAGAATAGCACCTGACATGTAGTTAGGCTTCAGTAGTTTTAACTAGTAAAAGTATTAAACCCTGGTTGCTGAGCTCAGCACTGTGTCTGTCACCCTTCCAAACAGAGCTGTTCATCTAAGAGATTTCGTTAGTGCCTAAGCACTCTGGAATGGAGCCCAGCCCCACTGGAGCTTAAGCAGTGAACCCTTCTTATAGGTAGCCACTGGGTCTAGATACTCCTTGCTTTGTTGCAAGACTAACAGGAAAATAAATGAAAAGTTGCTACATAACAAGAGAGAGGCAACAATGGTTCTCAAGATAGGCAAATATATATATATATGTGTAAATATATATATACATATATATTTGTAAAGATACTGTACAGAGGGGTCACAGTTACATGAGCAAAGTAATGAGTACATTTCCTATCAAGCATTGTTACTCCCTCCTTTATTTTTCTCCTACCTTCCCTTTCCTCCCCACCTCCCCAATTCCTCCCTCCCCAACAAAGTTATAAAGTTCATTTCAACAGTGTCCTGTACATCTCGTTGTTACAATGGGTCATCCTATATCCTTATTTCAGCATTTTGTTCCCTTCCCCTCCCCAAATTAGAAAATGTATATATAACATGCAGGGCACTGGAATCAAATACAGTAAAAACAGGGGTTATACCATGGGGGAAGAACATACAAAAGAAACAAAAAAAATCATATAGTACATTATAATTACATTAAAAACAATAGCAAGAAAGATAAAACTTCTTGTGTCCCTATCTTGGGGTTCATTTCGCTTAGCATCATCTTATGTGGTCATATGTATATAGCTTTTGACTTTTTCTGCTTGTCCTAGACATATACTACTTATTGCAGATAAGGGAAACCATGGAACCTAATGTTTCTTTGGGTCTGGATTACTTCACTTAATATAATTTTTTCCAAGTCTTTCCATTTCCTAACAAACTGAGTGGTGTCATTTTTTCTGATGGAGGCATAGAATTCCATTACACACACACACACACACACACACACACACACACACACACACACACACACACACACACACACACACACACACACACACACACACACACACACACCACATTTTCTTGATTTAAGGGTTAGCTGGGTTGGTTCCATATCTTAGCTATGGTGAATAATTCTGTAATAAACCTACTTGTGCTGGTAGCTTTAGTATGGCCTTGTTTGTGATGGTTTGGGTAAATGTCTAAAAGTGGGATTGCTGGGTCATAGGGGACTCTTCTGAGGAACTTCCATACTGCTTTCCAAAGTGGTTGAATAAGTTTACACTCCCACCAAAAATGCAGTAGGGTTCCCTTTTGGTCACATCCCCTCTAAAGATAGGCGAACCATTAAGAATGGTTTATAAAAAGAAAAATTAGAGAAGTTTGTCATCCTTAGTGAGATGCAAAAAGACAGAGGAGAAGTAGAAAGTAATAGGGAAAAGATAGTGGGTGATATAAAGAACATAAAGGTCTGCCACTGCGGTGATGCTGAGCAGAACAGGCTCCATAGGCTCTTTTGTCAATACGAGCATCCTTGCTTCCCACATCAAATGGGATGGCTTGTCCAGTGTGACATATCTGTTGGGTTCTCTCCCAGGCCCCTTGAGAATGGCTTCATTGTTTTCACAAGGAAAGAACACTAGCAGCATTACTAACCTAAAACTGTTTTTGTTCAGTACAGTGACTATTTTCATTATTTTTAAAAAACCCTAAGAAATGACTGTTCACATCTGAATCCATAAAGAAGGGCCCGAGTCTGAGCAAAGCTCAAGTGCACAAAGCTACCATCAAAATCCTTTTATCTTAAGAACCTACTGGTGTTTGAAAACCAGCACATATAATGTGATCTCAAGATGTAAATAAAACGCTCCACACTGAAAGTGTTAATAATGATTACTTCAGTTGGACAGACAGACAGACAGACAGACAGACAGACAGACAGACAGACAGACAGACAGACAGATAGATAGATAGATAGATAGATAGATACATGCTCACAGGATGGCAGCTGAAGCTCCAGACTTCATGGCCCATTCAAATCAGTAGAAAGGATCTGCTTTTGTACCCTTTGTCAGAAAAGCAAAACCTTTTCCAGACATCCCAGAAGACTACTGTTTTTTTTTTTCTCATTGGCCACAGTAATGTCTCTTGACAGCTGCAAGGAAGAGTAAGAAAGTATTTAGCCTTCCAGTTCCACTGGCAATGGCAAGCAAGAGGAAGCAGAAAGTTGAAAATGAGTGTTTGGGGGTGGGGATGTGGCTCAAGTGGTAGAGTCCTTGTCTAGCATACATGAGGCTCTGGATTCTGATGGTAATGGCGGTGGTGGTAAAGAAGAGAATGATAATGATGATGGTGATAAAGGAGTGTTGGATGAGCTGACACTGGCTGTCTGCATTGGTCTTATAAGCAAGGAATTTTTGATATTAATGTGTTCAATTTTAAATCTAGCATAAAATCCCAGTAATATAAAAGTAGGCACAAGGAAAGGAGTGAAGACAAGCCACAGAAATGTGAATGCGATCTGCTGTGGTCCTGGGAGAATGGTCTTAGTGCCCTCCACTGGCTACTGTGGTCAGGGGAAGCGGTCAAGGGCTCCTTGCTCAGGTACGTGAAGGAAGTGGTTGTCTAGAGGACAGGCCATGCAGGATAGACTGTCAGGCAAAGCACCCAGCCCCTTTTGGTGTGGTACAGCATGTCAAAGCATGTGGTGAACAAGCAAATGCTTGGAGAGACCTAAGTCCAGGTGATTTCTACTGATCTTGTGATTCTACAACATGGACAGAGGAGGTACCTGGATTTTCTGATTGAAAGTGGATCACAGGCTTTCTAGGGAAATGTGTTTTGGTAGCATTGCTATGTGAATGAGCCAGCATCAGAAGCCTCATTTCCCCAGCAAATCCCTGGAAGTCAGTGATTCACAACTGCAGTTCCATCCTGCTCTTTTCCATGTTTTTCAAATTTCCCTTAACCAAAGGCCCATGTACTAATAGAAAAATGAGCAGAATATATGAATCGCTTGTTTTGATAGCATTATGTTTAATGTAGCTAGGAGACTCACACAATCATAGAGTTTGAATTCTCAATCCAGTGTGAATTTTTAAAATGGAGCTTTTCAGACCTGATTGCCTTGGGAAAGCAGATTTCATAATTTGCTCTCGAGCCTTGCCAGAAAATCCGTTTGTCTTTGCAATTGAACTCACAAAGAAAAATCATTTTGAAGGGCTGCTCTTGGCCAGCTCTCCCATCCTGTACTGCTCTCCTGTCCATTTCCAGGGCTCCCGTTGGTCTGGGTACACTCTGCCACCTTCACCCTGTCTCAGCAGAGGTTTCCGATTTGCTGAGGGTAGCTTCAGACTCGCCCACACTGCACAGTTGAGTTCTGTGGTGGCTTTGGCTGCAGGTGCAGAGGGCAAAATAACCCAAGGAAAATGCTGGGCCAGGAGGTGGTGGGCAGTGGGTCAGGTCCTAAATTTGTAGCTGTGTGACCCTGACACTTCCGTGAGTATCTTCAAAAGCATTCTTGGCCATCCTGCCTGGATCCTAGAGTGAAACAAGATGTAGGGGATCCAAGAGCTTTGAAAACAAAACAAAAATGTTAGGATTTATTTATTTATTTATTTATTTTGGTGCTGATAGCTTAAACTCAAGGGCCTTATGTTCTCTATTTTTTATGGCTGGTGCTCTACCACGTGAGCCACATCTCCAGTTCCAGCATTTTGTTGGATAATTGGAGATTTGTCTGGCCAGGATCAAACCACAGTCCTCAGATCTCAGCCTCCTGTGTAGCTAGGATAGGCGGCTAGGTTATTTGGGCTATGTCTAGGTAGAGCTATCCAGAGGACAGTGTGTTTTATGAGATCAGTGCTTAGGAGACACGTCTGAGCTGGCACTGGCTGGGAAGGACATGATTGCCCTTGGAATCATGGCATTAAATGAATTCATGACAGGGGAACTGTCCATATTATTGTCATTATTATTTGTCTTTATGCTATTTTATTATTTAGGCATATTCCTCTCTCCCTTATTAATAATAATGAAATTGAGAGGAATCTCACATATAGATGTCTTTTAATTTATCTTCTTAATGAATTATATCTCACAGATAAGAAACCAGCGAAGGGTTACTCAGTAAGCCAGATTTTAAAAGGAAGGTTTCCAGTTTTGCTTAAATTATTGGATACCAGCCAAAAGACTTCCCAATTAATTAGCTTTGATGATTTATTTTAACAACTTCCACCGGATGACAGAACAGAAATGAAGTTGTTTTCCAGGGTATTAATTAGTAGTTCCCGAGTAGAAAATCCTCTTGGAGCATCCCATGTCTCCTGTCATTTGGGGTGTGACAGCTCCTCCTAGTATAGAACCTGTCCACATGTAGGCTGTGCCCATCCATTCTCCGTGCCAGAAACAAAGAGCCACAGGCTGGGCACGTTATGAAGGAAAGAGGGTAAAATCTGGTGATGGCCTTCTGTTTGGAACAGTCCTGGGCAGCACTGAGCATCCCAGAGCAAGAGACAAAAGCATAAAGGTATGTGTGTGGTGTCACTCCCTTTTTAGGACCAGAGGCTCCACCTCCCAAAGCCATGGTGGGGTTAACTTTCCTCCCTCTGAATACCTCAAAATGGAGACAAAATGTCAGCACATGAAGCCGGACCCCACAACCTGCCAGGGTGTTCTGCTGGACATTGTGACCACCTGGCCTGCCCTGCTGGGGGTTCCCCACAGAGCCTGTGTGGCCAGTGAACTGGACAAAAGCATGCATGGAATGATGTATCGGAGTTCCCCAGGCTGAGATCCAAGGATCGAGATTCAAAGCCCAGTCAGCCTAATCTATGAGACTCTTATCTCCACCTAACTAGAATAAAGCCAGAAGCAGAAGTGTGGCTCAAATGGTAGAGAGTGCTAGCCTTGATTGAAAAAGCAAAGGAAAGTGGTAGTCCCTGAGTTCAAACCCCAGAGAGAGAGAGAGAGAGAGAGAGAGAGAGAGAGAGAGAGAGAGAGAGAGAGAGAGAGAGAGAGAGAGAGAGAGAGAAATGGATGACTATGAGCATACACACCTGTAAGGAGTAGGTAGTATTGGTAAGGTCTGCTAGAATAGTAAAGAACGGCAATCCAAGCCAAATAAATGGGATTCAGAAAAGACTGGATGGGAGGGAGCTGCCAGGTGGGCAGCACAGCTCTGAGAGCGACTATAGGGACTGGAGCTGGACCCAGAAAGCAGATAAATGCCACTTTTGCTGGCCAGCATGGTGCAGGTTGGAGGGGCCCCCAGAAGATGTTCAGGGAGGTGGGACTGGTCTAGCCTTGGAGGTTCAGCCCAAGTGAGGGGCAGAAGTGGCTATCTCTGCCTGTCAGTGATTCTAGTGTGCCTTGAAACAAAGGAAATGTTTGTTTCCTATTGAAACCGCCTCCCTGTAACATTCTCTGCAGGGTTCCCTTAGGAGGGCACCTCCCACCTCCCATTGTGATCCAGAATGAAAACCAGGCTTGCTTTTGCCTTTTCCAAACAGTGACTAATGGCGGGCCTTGGCCACACAGGCTGGGCATATTTTTCACTCTGCTCTGGGCTTCCCACCAAGTGCTCTCACAGTGGCCGGCCAGACGGTTAGAGATGGCAGTGCCCAGCACTTCCCACCTCCTCATCCATCACCAGAGAACCCCTCTCCAGCCACTTCTTTTTAATAGCTTTAATTATTACTTCTCCTACTTCATGGCACAGTTAATCTTCCCACTGCCTCCAGATTTACAGCCTCCCCAGAGCAGGGAATTTCTGAGGAAGCTGCCTGTAGCCTTGGGCTTTACCTACCAGAAGCAGGAAGTGGGACCATGCACCAAGCCTCCGGAATCCTTATGGACTCCGGTCTGGCTTCTTGCTCTGCTCACCTAGCTCCAGCTTTTAGGGTGGTGGTAGCAAGGGACCCTAGAAAATTAGTTTGCTACCTTCAGGCTTAAGAGGCAGGGCTGAACAATCAGGATCTCTGTATTTCCCCAAATTTGGGCAGAAAATGAGCATTTCTAACAGTGAAGAAGTGGGATGTGTGGGTCCCCGATGGCTCCTCTAGTTTGGAATGGAAGGAAAGGGGTCTCAGAGACTGCCGGTGACATCATCCATAACTGTTGGGAGGCAAAAGAAGATCACAGGTTGTCACATCACTCATCCTGCAGAGGAACCGCCAGGAAGAGTAGACAGATGTCACTATGCTAACGGATGGCAGGATAGATGCGTGATAGCCCAAGAGCTCCCTGGAGATGGTACCCACACTGGTGTGGCATCTGCCACTGCTCTCCGGTCTCATGTTTCCTGGGGTTCTGAACTCTGATGTCTGCTTCTCTGTTCTCTAGACAGATTTAGCTGAATACCACCCTTTTCAGGTACAGTCATTGCCAGCGTGGTTTGCACAGCAGTGTGCCATGTTGATGAAGAAGAAACTGGGACAAAATCGTCCACCATTCACTTCAAGACATTGTGGGTGATATAAGAAGCAGGAAAAAGAGCTTGGGCTCCTGAGTCAGGCTGGTCCCAGTCACCAACCCAACCCAGACAATATCTGGAACCTTCCCTGACTCTGAGATCTGTGTTAGCCAACCTTTTGTTGCTGTGACAAAACAACTTCAAAGGGGAATGGATTTACTTTGGCTCATGGTTTCAGAGTTCCAGTCCATCCATGGTGAGCAGTCTGCATGCCTATGCAGGTTAAGCCTGTGCTGAGGTATAACCTCATGGTGGAGCAGAGCTGGTCACCTCACAGAGGCCAGGAGCAGAGACACATGGGAAAGGGGCAAGGGTGAGGTAGACCCTTCACAGACACATCCTAGTGACAAGCTTCCTCCAGCTGGCTCTGAACTCAGCAAGGAATTCATCCATTCATCCATCCATGAAGTGATCCAGTCACTTCTCAATAGCGCCCCCAGCTGGCAGCAAGCCTCAACACTGGACCTTCTGGGGCCAGATAGCACATGGATCTTACAGGATTGTGAATGAGATTGGAGAGTGCAGAGCCAGACACAGAAGAGTCTCTCAAGGAAAGCTTACCCCTTAGGAAGATGCCTATCCCTAAAGTCATGTGATAAGCAGTTTTGAATTGATCTGCAACTTGAAAATATCATGCCTTTGCTGGTTCTCCCTTGGTAAAAGAATAGAGACATGTCCAGGGGCATGAATACCTACCTGAGAACATGTCAGATCAGACATGCGGTTGGTTGCTCTTCTCACACAGAGCATTTTGCTCTCATGCCTTGGACTCTAGCCATCTGTTTACTAACTAGTCCATTCCCTCCTCCCCACCCCAAGCTTTGAGGTATTTTAAGCACAATGTGGAAGAGACATGTGTGGGATCCTGAGAAGGAATCTAAAGATGACGAGGGTCAGAAAATGGTCCTGTGGGCTACTTCTCCTGGTGCAAAGGATGGTGGAACATAGAAGCCTTGATGTGCAGGGAGGGCTCTGTGTGCCCTCCCACACTGGGAAAGTTCTTTTTCTAAGACCATTCAGACAGGCTCAAGCAGAGATCAGTGCTGCATTGCTGGAATCCCCAACAACCTCCTCGCCCCCTGGAGCTAGAGAGCTGGTGACCAACAGCTCTCTTTCTGTATCAGGGCCCCAGAGACAGAAGAGTGGACTTAGCCATCCACAGCCAGCCTTCACTGTGTGCAAGAGTTTCCCCATCCAAAAGGGGCTGCACAGAATGCACACTGGAAAATGTTTCTGCCTAGCTTTGTGTTTAACTCTACGTTGTACATTTGCACAGATAGAGAGGGTATGTAATAAGCCCACATGATCGTAACCCTGTTATCAAGATTTGCTAAGCTTATTGCATTTCTCTTTATAAACATTGCTCTCTCTGTCTTCCTCCTTCTCCACCATTAAATATTTTTCAAGCAGCTCTTGGATCACACGCAGTTTTTTATAAATACTTCATATGCACTTTAACCAATGAGACCTTCATGAAGCCAGCTACTGTCCAGCATACCCCCATGTGACTGGTGTCACTCCTTCATGTCTCCTGCTTATTCAAAAGGAGATGGCTGGACAGCTAAGAGCTGGAGGAGAGGGATATGTCTAAGAATTCTTGCTCTGTGATCCTCCACTAACTCCCCTCCTCTTACTGGGCTTCTCTCCTGTCACTCACAGAGTGTGGGAGGGCCTCCTCCCCTCCTGAGCCTTCTGACTTCCTCGGAAAAGCTGGCAGTTCACCAGGACAGAGCAGCACTTAACCTGCTTGAAGACTAGGTCAGCTCTAAAGCCCCATTTGGGTTTGTGGAGGTGCTAGGAGGCACTACCCTGAGAAAGAGGAGAGAAGGCAGGTGGAATTCGCTGCTACATGTTGCAGTTTTCATAGAAGTGCCTTCTGCTTAGCTGGGCCTCCCTGACTAAGATGGCTAATAAAAGCAGAATGGACTCAGCCCCAGGCACTAGTGGCCCAAAGTCCTTGGCCCTCGCCACAACCCATTGTTCTACAGCCCTGGCTCCTAGGCGGAAGCCTGCTATGGCCCTGTGTGCTTTCTCCGCGTGCCTTGAGGAGACTGGCCATGCGAGGGTCCCCTGCCCCACTAATCATCATTCGCTGCCCCTCCCTGCAGCATGTCGTCACCTCCTGCCCTGCTGACAGACTCTCTGTAAGTCTTCATCTGAGTGACAGTCCTGGAGAATCCAGCTGCGGGCTTGAAAGGGAAGGAGGGCCTGCACATTATCCCCTCAGCGTGCGCAGTCACTTGCTGGCAGCTCGCAGGACACTTTCATGTTGTCTCAACAAAGAGAAGGGCTGCCAAGAGTGTGTAACGTTCCGTTCACAATCCTCAGGCTGGCGGTGTGGCACCCACCATGGGAGCAACCCAGGGCAGCTAAAAATGCCCCGCTCAGCTGGGGCCTTCTCCTCCACTCTTGCCTGTGTTCACATTGGAAGTCTTTGTAGCATTCTTTACAGAGCATGGAAATGTAAGATGAGAGGGAGGAGGAGGGGAGAGAGCAGAAGCTGGCTGGAGATTGGGTCATTTTGCCATAAGCAGCAGGCAGCTCCTTCACAAATGAGTGAACACTGGGTAGCCATTACCTTCCTGCTAACTAGGCCAGAGTTCCTGGCCTTCTTTCCCTCTCTAATAACTGGTCAGACCGTGTTATAGGAATAGTTGACAAGGCATATTGTCACAAGTATTCCCCAGTCTGTTTCTTTTGGATGATTATAACCTGACCTTAAGGTAAGAACATAAAATTTTCAGCTAGATGCGGGTGGCTCATACCTGTAATGCTGGCTGCTTAAGAGGCTACGATCTGTAGATCATGGTTCAAAGACAGATCTTGGACAGAAAGATCATAAGAGACTCTTATCTCCAATTAACCAGCAAAAAGCTGGAAGTAGAGACTTGGCTCAAGTGAAATAGCACCAGCCTTAAGCAGAAAAACCAAATGAGAGCATGGGAGGCTCTGAGTTCAAGCCCCAATAGACGACACATGCACGCACGCACACGAAAAAAAATGCCAACCATTTTTGAGAAAGAAAGCTCAGACATTGAGTGACTGTCTCTAAGACTCTCAGCTGAATGTGATGAGCCCCAAGCTTTTACAAGAGGGTATCTAGTGCTATTTCTGTTTTAGCTGTTTCTGTTTCTGGTGCTTAGCTAGACGCCTGCAGGGTGGGAGATCAGGACTGGAGAGGGACTAGCAGGAAGGCCTTCTCTGGTGCAGGAGAGGCAAACATGAAGACCAGGCTGACGGCTTGCTTTTTCTGAAGGTCTCTCCTGGCTCGCTTCCACTTATTATTTCATCAACCAACAAATGCTTCTGTTGGCTTAGCAACATCATGGTAACAAAACCCAAAAGCTCTCAGGGAAAACACTGCACAGGCGTCCATTGGAAGAAAGAGCTCGGGGGTGCAGGCACCTGCTGCCCCCACTCCCAGCTCCTGCTCCATCCCTGCAGATGTTGTGGCCCCACTGTAGAGATGTCGAAGCTGGGAAAGAGAGGGTATAGATGATCCATTTCCAAAGCCCCAGAGCTTTCTCTTTAGATAGATATAGTTGAGGAATGCCAGCTTTTTCTTTAGCTGCTTTTCCATCATTGAAAGGTTCCAGGTACAGCTGAGATATTATTCCCTGTTCAGAAGCTTAGAATCCCTAACCTTGAGATGGGTTCTGAAGAGCCATGAACTTCCAGCTAGAAGCTAGTGACATCTCCTGCCCTGCTCAGGGGCTAGTCCCAGTCCACAGGTATATTACTGCTCATTTCAGATCGGAGCTCAGAACCCTTGTGTGTAACCAAAGGTGATGTGTTCATTGTAGAAAGAAAAAAATATTTAAAATACAGAAAAGCCAACAGAAAAAAAAAACCCTGCAATCCTACCAAACAGATGTAAACATGTATGCATGCATATGAACTCTATTGCAGCTTTTATTAAAATGCACTGTATCATACCCATATGTATCCACTAAACAGATTTCTTCCCATGTTAATAAATAACATTGTACTTCACCATTTTTAATGTTCTTATGTTATTTCATTATGTAGCCATACCATGATGTATTTGGATGTTTTTAAAATTATGAAGCCAGGTGCAGTGATCAATGCCCTTGATCTCAGCTACATGGTGGGGAGGAGACCAGGAAGATTATGTTTTGGAGGCTGGCCTAAGGGGGGAAAAAAGTTGGGATCCCATCACAACAAATAAGCCAGTCATGGAACTGGAAGCCTGTCATTCCAGTTGTGCGGGAGGTGTAAGTAGGAAAGCTGTGGCTGAGGCTAGACTTGAGAAAACAATGCAAGGCCTTACCTGAAAACAGGTAGAGCAAAACAGGGTGAGGCATGGCCCCCGTGGCAGAGCATGCAAGGATCTAGAATGCAAGGGCCAGTAATGCCAAAACAAATAAACTAAATTGTGAAATATTTTACTCATTAAAAAGCAGAAGCTGGGCGCCAGTGGCTCACGCCTGTGATCCTAGCGACTTAGGAGGCTGAGACCTGAAGATTGCAGTTTGAAGCCATCCTGGACAGGAAAGTCTGTGACTCTCATCACCAATTAATCGCTCAAAAACCAAAAGTGGTGCTGTGATTCAAGTAGTGGAACGCTGGCCTTGAGCGCAAAGAGGCTCAAAGACAGTGCCCAGGCTCTGAGTTCAAACCCCATAACTGACCAACACACACACACACACACATACACACACACACACAGTATGACAGTTTATTTAGTGACTAACATAAGTTATTTTATTCACACGACCACTTTCTAAGTCAGTGTCACACTCAGTTTCCTTGTTTTGCAGATAAGCTAAATAAAACCTAGAGAGGCCAAATGATTTCTCTAACACCTGAGGTACAGGTGCTGTCAAAGAGGTGGCTGGCATACCTGTGCAGCAGCCCTGATTCTGCTAGTGGCCTCCATGGCTCTGTGCTGGATGAGGGTGGCATCTCCTGTCTTTATCTCTCTGCCCTGCTGCCCATCTGCAGTGCCATAAGGTGCCAGGTGACTGTTTTTCTGGGTTGGGGGTGGATGGGTGGGTGAAGGGTATAGAAGTTAAGCTACTTGCAGGGGCTGGCTTCTGACCACTGGCTTCCCCAGGTCAGTTCAGACATTTTAACAAGCACCACACTGGTGGTCTTAAATCTCTGAACTTCTGTGGATTTTGGACACCACACTGATATATAGAAAAATGCTCAAAACCAAAAGTGAAAGAGAACCTGTTAGCACATCTGGGCCCCTCTGCCTTCTTGAGAGATCCCAGCTCCATTAGCGTGAACCGCCACCCAAGTTACTGTTACAATTTAGAACTCTACAATCTGTCTCATTTTGAATTGCTATAAGACAACAGCTTAGGTCTGAGTGTATGGTACTATTCCTAGCTACTCAGAAGATGGAAATCAAGGAAATTTTAGTTCCAGGCTAGCCAAACAAAAGTACCTACAAGCAATGTGGGGGTGGGGGAGGGCGGCACAGCAGCGTGGCTCAAGTGGTAGAGCACAAGGCCCTTAGTTCAAACCTCATACCAAAATAGAAAGAAACAAAAGCCCAATAGCTTAACTTGGTAGCTATAAGTGTAGTTTATGAGGTTGCTGAAGTACTATTAGAGTTGATTGTAGAAGCTGTATAGAGGAATTATAAAACATTTGGGGACAAACTCAATAAAATCCAATTACCTACAAGACACCTGAGGTTCTCTTTGCCTGGCTCCCTCCTGGTCTTGTCCATTGACATGTTTACCTAGCTGTCACACAGAGCAGGTATCATCATCATCATCATCATCATCATCATCATCATCATCATCATCATCACCATCATCTCCTCCTGAACATTTACCCCAGTTTTTTGTATACCACAGCCCTCTCTCAAGTTCACATGATCCCCCAGAGCTGGGTATTTATGGTGTTTCTGACTCACCCTCTTCTATACCATGGGAAATTGCAAGCAGCTAGCTGTCGCGTCTGCAGCTGAACTCCTTGATATTGACTGAGGGTTCCTTGAACTGAAGTGTCAGGGCAGGGCAGGGCCACACCTGTAGCTCCTGCCACACAGTTGTGCAAAGTTGGCTCCTGGTTAAGTCCCTACCAGTAGGTGTCTTCCCCGATTTCAGAGCCAATGCTACTAAAGGAGGTGTTGACATTTTTATTTGCTAATTTAGGAGGAGTAAAAATGGCACTTGAGCATTTCTTGATTTTTTAGTTTTTTTTTTATTATCGAAGGAAATTAGCATTTTCTTCCTTCTTTGTATTTCTTCTAATGTGAGTTGTATACTATCACTTCTACTTTTTTGCCTATTTCAGTAAATTGGGGTTTTCTTTTTTCTTTCTTTTAAAAATCAAACTGAGTGAAATGTTATCCACGGTAGCCATTAACCATTTTCATATGGTGCCACACGCTTTCCCATGTTGTGTTTGCCTTTTAATTTTGGATATTTATTTGTTGCATAAAACTTCTCATTTTTGTAATCAAAATCTGTCGATGTTTTGTTCCTGTTACTTTGAAGCTTAGGAAAGTATCCTCTCTCTGGAGAGTTGGTAAATATTTAACTCTACCTTCTGTTATTTTAAATTCTTGAATTCATCTGGATGGTACTTGCTATAAATGGAGTCGCAGATGACATTGCTTTCTAAATTGCTCACCAGCAATTCCACTCTTCTCTGTCTCAGGTATCATCTACCAGATGAAGGGTGATTATGATGCTGCCCTGAAACTCCACAAGACACACCTGTGCATCGCACAGGAGCTGAGTGATTACGCTGCCCAGGGCCGCGCCTACGGGAACATGGGCAATGCCTACAATGCCCTGGGCATGTATGACCAGGCCGTGAAGTACCACCGACAGGAGCTGCAGATCTCCATGGAGGTGAATGATCGTGCCTCACAGGCTTCCACACACGGCAACCTGGCTGTGGCCTACCAGGCCCTGGGCGCCCATGACCGGGCCCTGCAGCACTATCAGAACCACTTGAACATCGCCCGGGAGCTGCGAGACATCCAGAGCGAGGCTAGGGCCCTCAGCAACCTGGGAAACTTCCACTGCTCTCGGGGGGAGTATGTCCAGGCTGCCCCCTATTACGAGCAGTACCTGCGGCTGGCTCCAGACCTTCAGGACATGGAAGGAGAAGGGAAGGTCTGTCACAATCTTGGCTATGCCCATTACTGCCTTGGAAACTACCAGGAGGCAGTGAAGTACTACGAACAGGACCTGGCACTGGCCAAAGACCTTCATGACAAATTGAGCCAAGCGAAAGCCTACTGCAACCTGGGCCTGGCATTTAAAGCTCTGCTGAATTTCAGCAAAGCTGAGGAGTGTCAGAAGTACCTGCTGTCCCTAGCCCAGTCCTTGAATAATTCCCAGGCTAAATTTCGAGCCTTAGGGAACCTGGGCGATATATTCATCTGTAAAAAAGATATAAATGGTGCAATAAAATTCTATGAGCAACAGCTGGGCCTAGCTCACCACGTGAAGGACAGAAGGCTGGAGGCCAGCGCATATGCCGCCCTGGGCACTGCTTACCGGATGGTCCAGAAGTACGACAAAGCCTTGGGGTATCACACGCAGGAACTGGAGGTCTATCAGGAGCTGAGCGACTTGACAGGCGAGTGCCGGGCCCATGGGCACCTGGCTGCTGTCTACATGGCCCTTGGGAAATATACCATGGCATTCAAGTGTTACGAAGAGCAGCTGGATCTGGGGCAGAAGCTGAAGGACCCGAGCCTGGAGGCCCAGGTCTATGGCAACATGGGCATCACAAAGATGAACATGAACGTGATGGAGGATGCCATCGGCTACTTCGAGCAGCAGCTGGCCATGCTGCAGCAGCTCAGTGGGAATGAGTCGGTGCTGGATAGGGGCCGAGCCTACGGCAATCTGGGGGATTGCTACGAGGCCCTAGGGGACTACGAGGAGGCCATCAAGTACTATGAGCAGTATCTGTCAGTGGCCCAGAGTCTGAATCGCATGCAAGACCAAGCCAAGGCCTACCGGGGTCTAGGGAACGGACACAGGTAACAATGACAGAGGACAAGGGTTGTGAGAGTGGTGGCAGCTGCATCTGTGCACAGAGTTTGCTAGCTACCTGGCTCTTCCCACATAGTTCCCTTGATTCCTTCCAAGACCTTTGGGGTTAAGCAGGTATTATTGTCCTTACTTGTGGCCCACAGAGGGTGGACTGAGGCCTGAGATTACACAGCTTAAACGGGATAACTGAGAGGCAAACTTGGGACTCTCCAACTCCAAATGCAGGACTTTTGGGACTGCATTAGAATGAGCAGAAGAAAAGAGTAAATAAGGATGGAAAAGCAAATTGAGGGCCTCCCACCTGTCATGGACGTTTATTAGTACGACATTCCCCACATACCCACCAATTACTGCGACCCTGTTATGTTGCTCTTAGCAAAGCCATTGGATAACAGAGTAAATAAATGTGGCCCGTGTACCATGCATCATCCTGGACACCCTGTCTGAGCAATCCTGTGTTGCTGTGCACACACCTCCACCTGCTGTGAGCTGGGATTTAGCTCCGCCAGAAGCTGAGGCTCAGGAGCACTGTAGCCCCACAATGTGTTTGATCTGTTGCCAAAGCCCACATCCCCTCCTTGATCCTGTCATCTCAGAGCAGCGCAGACAGACACACTGTGGGCCAAGAAATGCTTTCCTCCAAGTGGGGGGACCCCAAGAAGGTGCCTGTGTCTACAGAATATATGGCCTTATCAGAGAGACAGAGGATTAGGGCTCCTGGAGTGAAGGAAGGGCAGAGGTCAAACTAAATCATCACCCAGAGTGCTCCGAGAAGCACAGAGAGGAAGATTTACAGTTGCTATAAAGTGATTTCAAAAACATAGTCTAAGCGGTAGTGGAAATTGGGAGGCCCGGAGACCCAAAGCGTTCCTCGGCTATCATTGTGCCTATTAATATATTTTATGCTCCCTCTGGGTGCACATCCCGTTGAGTCCCGAGCTCTTGGGAAGGTCATCGAGGGATGACTTTTGAATTGCTTTCCAGATTATGAAATTCCTGTGCATCTCACTCTGAGGGCACATGATAGATTTTAGCTAGAAGAGGAGTTAAGAGCCTCTATAGTAAGTGACAGTGACAAATGCTTTTCATTTTCTCAGGGGCTTTAGCATGTCTGCACCTGCACCGAATGATACCATTGCTTCTCTGTCTTCCTCCCACAGGGCAATGGGGAGCTTGCAGCAAGCCCTTGTGTGCTTCGAGAAGAGGCTTGTGGTCACCCACGAGCTCGGAGAGGCCTTCAATAAAGCCCAGGCCTATGGAGAGCTGGGCAGTCTGCACAGCCAATTAGGGAATTATGAACAAGCCATTTCCTGCCTTGAACGTCAGCTGAACATTGCGCGAGAGATGAAGGACCGAGCCCTGGAGAGTGACGCGGCCTGTGGCCTGGGCGGGGTCTACCAGCAGATGGGGGAGTACGACACAGCCCTGCAGTATCACCAGCTTGACCTACAGATAGCAGAGGAAACCAACAACCCCACATGCCAGGGCCGAGCCTATGGGAACCTGGGCCTGACCTACGAGTCCCTGGGCACCTTCGAGAGGGCTGTGGTCTATCAAGAACAACACCTGAGCATCGCCGCACAGATGAACGACCTGGTGGCCAAGACAGTGTCCTATAGCAGCCTCGGAAGGACCCACCATGCCTTGCAGAACTATTCCCAGGCAGTCATGTACCTGCAGGAAGGTAGGTGTAAAGGCCCAGTGTGATCTCTCAAACACAGAGGGGAAATGCAGTGGGAATGACCTCTGTGTGGAGTAGGATCTCCCCTGTGTGGGCTGAGGGGCTCGCAATACCTTCCCCTGTGGGGGGTGGGGAGGCTCACAGTGCCACCTCTGTGGGGGGGGGTTCCACAGTGCCGTATCTGTGTGGGGGGGAATCTCACAGTGCCACCTCTGTGCGTGGGGCTGTGTGGGTTCACAGTGCCTGCCACCTCTGTGTAGGGTGGGGGGGTCTCTCAGTGGGGTTGGGGCTCAGGGTTCATTGTCAGCTCAGTGCGAGTCTTGATAGTGCTAAGGTGCTTCGCTGTCTGGACCCCTGGCCCAGAACCAGCTTGCCATGCTGCCTTGGTGATTGTGTCCATGGCAGGCCAAGAGCTTTGCAACCCGAGACTGGTGAATAGATGGCATGTCCTCACACAGATGAGTCAAGTGAGATCTGATCACGTGAAACCACAGGGTTGAGAGTATGGCTCCATTGGTAGAGAGCTAGCCAGTGAGTGAAAGTGTCAGGTATATCAGGTACCAAGTTCAAGTCCCAGTCTCTGATCTAAAAAAGAAAAAAAAAAGACTGTAGGAGCCAAAATTGGGAAAATGGCTATATGTTCCAAGTCTCATTGACCCTCTAGAAAATACTAGAACTATATAGATGTCAGATTTGACATGGCAGCTGAGGTCCAACCCAGAGGCAGCTGTCTGGGGATCACTGAGCAGCAAGCCAGGCGTCCTGCCCGGTGCTTGTACAGGGCTTGGGCTAGTGCCACAGCACTGTCTTGTTCCAGGCAGGCCTGGAAATTGGCTACTTCTCTTCCACCAACACCACCAAGTTCTACAAGCCACCTGCGCACAGTGGGCCTAGGATGAAGTCCTAGGCCTAAGTCCTGCAGCATCGTGCTTGCCTTCTACCCTCAGGCTGGCAGCCTCTCCTCACAGGCCTCCTGCCTCAGGCATGAGGGGCGCAGGGGACCCTGCACTGGCTGCTGAAGGCAGATAGTTGCAGATTTAAGCAAAAACTGTTTCCAAGAGGCTTTGCATATGTAGTTTATTCAACCTGATTTATTTCTCACAACTGTCTTGAGAGACGTTTCTGGTTTTTTCAGTGCTGGGGTTTAAGCCCAGGGCTTCGTGCATGTTCTAGTGCTCTGCTTACTGAGTTGGTATGCCCCTCCCCCTGGAGGCAAATGAGATTATCCCCATTATTATTTTGTAGCTAAGTCACCAAGACCTGGAATACAGTGGTTTGATCCTGCCCCTGTGGTTGGTTAGGTACAGAGGGGAGCTCAGCCTGAGTTTTCTGACCTCAAGAACCCCACAATACCCAATGCCAACATGACTGTGCTAGCACAGACTGAAGGGCACACAGAAGCTACAGGCCACTGCCCGGCCCACCATACCTGACTCTTCTCCATACGTACGGGGCTCTGCCTGGCCGCCTCAAGTGCACATGCTGGCTTTCAGTTTCCAACCCTTGGCAGTGGTAAAATCCCAGCATCCCAGGAGTGACTGTCAGTTGAATCCGTAAAACCCATTCAAATCAGGCCCAGCATCTGACAACCTGGCCACTATGTTTGTTAGTCCTTCCTGAATCAGTTTCTGTGTAACAGCTGGTTTGCCTGAGATGTTGCAGTATAGTTCTGTATTTATGGAAAATTCCTTCATGCTTATTGTTCCTTGTGATAAATCCTGCAGAGTTCATTTTGTGAACAGTCTATAGCCTGTGCCTTTCCTAGTTGGTCTTGCCAGGTACCTTTTTTCTTGACCTCTGAGCGGGCTCAGTTGCAGAGCACCTGGAGGGGGCATTCTGTAGCCTCTTGTTAAGGAAGGGCCAGTTCAAATCTGCCCTCCTCCCCAGGTGTCTCTGGCTTTCCGGGGAGGGGCTTCAGTTTGGCATCCCCCCTCTCTCCTCCGCCCCAGTGCCATGCAGCTTCAGGGGCAGGGTGGATGGATGTGATTTGGTGATTTGGGTGGATACTGATGGTGAAAAACCACAGCTGTTTCTCATTTTGCAAATGAGGGAAGAAGACTGGACCCATTTAGAGATTTATCCTGGGCCAACAGCTCTGGAGATGTTGGGGGGGTGGGAGGCAGGAACAAGGAGACAGGTCAGGTACATGGATAGAAGCTGGGCACTTCATACCACATCTGCCCAGTGTTTTGTGAAGTCTTCATTGTTGAACCCCTGGCTATTTACCAGTGGTAACCTGAGTTCTGGGGACCCAGAAGGAGCCGAGTAAAGTCCCTGCTCTCATAGATCTTGCTTCCAAGGGGGGCTTGACCCAGAAGTGAGGGCACTACTGGGGTGAGGGTCTGTGCCGAAGATGAAAAGTGGCATCTCCTGGTTTTCTCTCAGGAGCCATCATCTTTCCTATCTTCACGTGGGAATTGTTTGCAAATATTGTCATTACCCAGGACATGAATTGGATTCAAAATGCAGTTTGAATTTTCCACTCCTTGTATATTTTGAAGTACAAGATGTTTAGGACCTTGAGCCTGCGCCTCACTTTCCTCAGTCTCCTGCTGACTCAGCTGTCTTTGAGAGGTCAGCATTGCAGGGGCGCAGCCTGCAGGGAGGCCGCTCCCAGGTGCTGATCAGAGCAGAAGGAAGCCCCGCCTTTGTGTGCTGGTGCTGCTTCCACACAGGCTGCTCTCCGTTCAGGCTGCCCTCCACTCTGGCTAGCTGCTTCTGCACAGAAAACACAATAATGAGAGCAAAATGACTGAGAATGGCTTAGTGACAATACAATAAACCACTGCCTTCAGGTTTGGCTCCCACAAAGCCCTGGAGGTGGCTGGTGTCCCGAAACCCAGAAGCTTGCTGTGGGTAGGTGACCTGAGCTGCAGGTGCCTATCTGAAGGCCACTGAAATGAGAACTGTCTCATCTCAGGCTTTTGACTCATAACAGCAGTTGTTTTGCAACCCCACTGAGACACATCACATTCTCGGGCATGCAGGAAGGGAGATTGACGAGAGATGTGTCGGTGCCATCAGTAACAGCAGCAGGGCCGGGCTGTGTGCGTACTCCGCCTTCCGGAGAACCTCAGAGTCTTCTGAGCGCTGATTGACTGCTGTGTAGCTAGATAGGACGATGGGAAGAAGTATCTAAGCATCTCTACTTGGCTGTCAGGAAAAGCTCTTTCCAGTCAAAGAATCAGGTGAGATAAATTTATCAGCCCATAGTTTTCATTTGCAAAGCTAAGAGTTTCATGTCTGGGAGGACGGCCAGGTTAGTTTCATTTGTCTCCCGTGTTTGCGCCTGCCCTGCAAGCGTGTCTTCTGCTGATGGTCATATCTCCTGCTGATTGCCGCTGCCTCAGCTCCTGCTGGGTATTTCCCAGTGTCCTGGAAACATCACCACACGGTAGGGTTTGGAAGGCATGTGTATTCTGCCTTGGCCACTGGGCTCTGGTCCCATGATCTCTCTGGCTGTGTTTCAAACACCTGAAACAAAATTAACCTTCCCAGACTCAGCAGGGTGGAATTATCTGTCTTCTGTTTCTTTGAATTTTTCTCTCTCTGGTTTCAGGTTTAAGGTTAGCTGAACAACTGGGCCGAAGAGAAGATGAGGCAAAAATTCGCCATGGCCTTGGCCTCTCCCTTTGGGCTAGTGGAAACCTGGAAGAGGCCCAACACCAGGTGAGCAGAAGAACCTGAACAAGTACAGATGTTTCTCAAAGCCTGGAAGGCCTTGGAATGCTTGTCTTTGTGGTGATGGCATTCCTCAGACATGTCAGCCTCGTCCCTCAGGTTGATGCACAATATTTCCAGCCCGCACCAGCCCAGAAGTGCTGAGCTTCCCGTCAGCAAAGATTCCCGCTCATGCTGTGATGAATTTCTCAATAATTTTGTTAGAATTCTTGTAATATGTGCTGCTGCTCTGCATTAAACTTTAATGTGAAATTACATTCTTCATAACAGAAGCAAAATAAGAATTCATAGTCACTGGAGTAAATGTCTTTGTAGCTTTACAATAGATATAACTTCTCTCTCCCTCTCTCATGGTAATTCCTTGTGTCCGCACTTGTACAAGAAGCTGGAGTGTTGAGATCCCTGGCATTCTGGGCTTCCTCTGTTGAGCTGAAATGATAGAGACTGCCGTGTCTGGGATCATACTCACCCCTCTGTAGTGTGAAGGGTGCTGTGGACCCTGCGCCAGGCAAAGGGGACCAAGGATAAACACAAGGCTCCATTCCAGAGGTGCCCCTGAGGGTGGAGGATGTGACATGCCCGAGTTTGTGCCTAGTGTCCTCCAATGCTGGGCACTGTGCTCTGCTCCTGATCTATTAAAGGCACTTTAAAGGATTAACTGTGATTTCCTGGTTGTAAAAATTAAGACACACACTGATGTAGTGACATGTCCTTTCCATTCACTGAATTTACTCCTCACACTACCTTAGCAAGTCAAATAATAACTGCCTGTTCTAGATAGATAGGAAGAAACAGAGGCTCCAAAACCTGTTAAATAAGAGGTAGGGTTAGAGGCACCCTCCTCTCCTGTGGCTCTCTCCAAGTCTATGTGTACCAGTCTTAGAACTCTGCTTTCTCAATTTGGCTAAACAGAGCAGTGGGGCAGGGTCTCCATTCAGAATGTCAGTCACCTGGGTCTCCAGATGCCTCCCTGTGTGAGGGAGGGTGGGTGTGGGAGCGGAGGAGGAGGAAGGCACCTCTGAAGGCCTGTCCAGCAAACCTCCAGTTCCAGAAAGCAGTATCTGATTGGACCACAAAGGTCCTACTCTCCTGTAGAGTGGCCGCCTCTGTCTCCTTGTCCCAGCTTGTCCATTTCCAGCTCACCCATTACACTGGTCCTCACCAACATCTTTGTACCCCCGAAAACCTGAGGTGGTGGGTTATGGTCATCTGGTGACAAGAGGGAAGGCTTTTTGTTCTAATCAAAGTCAGCCCTGTTGGGATTAATACTTGAGTTCTTCACAGACTTCATAAATCCATAACCCATATCTTAGATACCCTTATCTATAAGTCAAAAATTGATTACACAAATTATGGTGTCCTGGGTATAGCAGGATACCTCATCAAGTCTACAAGGATCCACTGGAAATGCAGCTTGATCCTCTAAGAAATAAAAACCATGTAGGTGTGTGCCCAAGTGTGTGCACACGTCATCTCTACTCTGTGAACAGCTGGACCCACTTTGTAGACATGGTGACATTCTCTGCCTTTCCTTACAGCTGTACAGAGCATCCGCTTTGTTTGAAACCATCCGGCACGAGGCGCAGCTGAGCACCGACTACAAACTCTCCCTGTTCGACCTGCAGACATCATCCTACCAGGCCCTGCAGCGGGTGCTCGTCAGCCTAGGTGAGAGGGAGAAGCTGGGGTTGCACGCATCCAAGTTGTTTAGTGACTCTGATGAAGTAGGATATGTCACAGGAGACCATGGAGCCATGACCACACCCAGTCATTGTGTCCATTTGTATACTGGACAAGGTTGGCAGAGAAACTACTGTGTGCTGATTGCATGTCCTAGGGATTGTAGTAAAGACACAGGTAGCTCATAGCCACATCAGGCAGGAAGCTCAGTATGGGGAGATGGGCTAACCATAGAGGCTCGGGACAGGAAGCCACGTAGCAGGCCCAGGAGCCAGGGCAGGTGTCCCCTCTCTCCACTGACACCTGCCACACATTTTTGGCATCAGAAAAGTGCCTGAGAGTTTACTGGCCTCTGCTCTCTTCTCAGCCACATGTCCTCGTTAGCTGCTGCCTAGTTAATGTTTCTGCCTCTGGGTCTGCACCCCAGGGTCATGACACACACCGGGTCATGAAGCCTGTGGCTCCCTTTTCCTTCTCATTCCCCTGCCTCCTGCCTCCTGCCTCCTGTCTCTTTCTCAAAGGTATTCGCTGAAACAAAGAAAGACAGGTTGGTGTTGAAGCCCTTTACCAACTTGCCCTTAGCTGTGGAAAACGCGAGTTGCTTTTGCAGAATTTTTACAAATTGCCTGGGATTGTAATTTATTTCCTGTTATAGTCACAATGTTAAGTCTGTCTAGCACTTTGGGGCTGATTTTCCAGTGTACATTGAAAATGTCCCTGCTGCTTCAGTTAATAACTTAATAGAAGAAAGGAAGACATTTGCATGCACTCCCATAAACTCCACTTTCTATGCATGCTCAAATGGCAGGAAGCAAGGCAGCTTTGAAGCGCTGTCAGAGCCGAGCATCTGCTCCCTGCCTCTGCCTGCTCTCTCTTCAGGCCCCAGCTGCAGTTTATATTTACAGGGCAAGTGGTGTCCCCCCAGCACTCACAGAAAAGCCTCACCTGAAAGTAGGTTGCCTTCAGTTTGTGCTTTTCTGCAGGTACATCAGCTTTTAAACTAGATTACAGACGGCCTCTTAGAGGACATGGAATTAGACCCTGGGTTGAAAGGCTGAGGAAGAGCTTAAAAACAGCAGTTCTAAAGCAATCATGATCCAAGATCTCAGGGGTTTAAAACCTTTGCCCAGGGTGCTAGAAAAGAGGGAAGCTCCTGGGAGTGCAGTAGACCTTGATGTCAGCTCCTACAGAAACAGCTCCTGGCATACAGGAGGTGATTAAGGGACACCTCTCAGCCATGTACATGGTTGTAACCCTCACTGATTGGTGTAGCCTTTTGTGGTAGGCTGAACAATGACAGTTGTTCCTTTTGAGCCAAGGTCAGTGGGAAGAGAAAGGTCCCAAGAGAGGGCCAGGTAGGTGGGATGCACAGGAACTGGGAGATGGGGGTGTGTCTAGGAGGGCTGTCAGGAGAGCTGCCTGCAGATCTCATCCACCAGCTCTATGGCAGGATCAGAGTTGAGCCGGGAGTTGATAGGATAACCAGAGTGGCAAGCATCTGTCCAGGCAGCCAAGGGACTGCAGCAGGAGGCCACAGCCTGGTTAGGGAGCTCTGAACAAGTGGGATCTGGTGGTGCTGGCAGAGATAGGGAAGGCCAAGTAACTTAAGTGGCATGGGGCCAGTCTTGCTGAGTGTAAAACATGGGGTCCTGTGAGTGGGCAATGTGCCCACCGTGGCTGTGGCTCATCTGAGTGAGCATGTGCACACTGGTCTCCTCAGCCTACTCTTTGTCTCCTAGGCCACCACGATGAAGCCCTGGCTGTGGCAGAAAGGGGTCGGACAAGGGCGTTTGCTGATCTTCTGGTGGAACGACAAACAGGACAACAGGACTCAGACCCCTACTCCCCAGTCACCATCGACCAGATCCTAGAAATGGTTAACGGGCAGCGGGGCCTCGTGCTCTACTACTCCCTGGCTGCAGGCTACTTGTACAGCTGGCTGCTTGCTCCTGGGGCAGGTGAGGTCTCTCTCTGTGGGCCTAGGGAAATTAGGACATGAGCCCAGTGAAAGACTAATGTGGGGAGGTCTCATAGAACAGATTAAGGAGCGATGCCTGGTGCTAGGGGTAGCAATTCTATGATGAGGCACTCAATTAATAATCCAGCCCCAAAAAGCATTGCCCCTGCCAGGAAAGGAAGACTGAGAGCTGGACCATGCGTGTCACTGGAGCTCTATTTGTCAGGCGCTGCTGTTTATCAGCTAATAAAGCCAAGGCAGCCAGGCCTAATGAGTTCTTTCTTGATAGGACTTCATAATTGTGATCTGTTGTCATGTAAGAGACCAGAATGATAATGGCAACTCTCATGGCTTATAAATAAGTCTTAAGCTTGGAATTCTTTAGTTTAAGGGACCCCACTTTTTTTTTAAAGCCAGTTCTGTTGAAGATCTGTTTTAGAAGTAAAAATCCCTTTGATTAATCCAACATTAATTGTTGAGGATGTAACAGTTTCACTGAATACAGAACCACTAATTGGCTGCCAGGGCCATATTTTTTGCATAATAAAATGCTGATGGCTTCTCCATGTTGGAGACACACCAGATCCAATTAGAGTTTATTGACTGGGGAAGTGGGTGTTATAATTGGGAATCTTGAAGAATGGGCTTCTTGAATATCTGTAAAAAGTTCAACTGCCAAGAAGAATTGACAAGATTTTCTTGATTGTGTTTCTTTCCCTTTGGGTTAAAAAAAATGATGGCTTGGGATGACAGCTCCCAGATGCTTCCTGGGTTCCGAGCATACATGCCTACCTGTCCTATGTCAGTATTGTTTTTCAGAAAACCTTTCCTCTTTAATTCCATGTTCTCGTGGGCTTTCCATGAGGAACTTCCTGACCTCTGATCCTTAGATTGTATGCTAAGAGTTTCAAGTTGTGATTTTCATGGTGACCTGGTGAAGGATGTCAGCTTCAGCAAGGCCCCAGAGGGACACTGGCACACGTGGGTGAGGTTGGCGATGGCTGGGTAGCTATCTCTTTCTGTGATTGCTGCGTCTTGGGGACATGATTTGACAGGTGGTATATCCAGAATCCTGTAATAATGAGCCATTGTGCAGTGACAGTCCCATTGTTTCTTCTTTTGTTCCTCTTTGCTCTTAATGAGACTCTGAAGCTTTGGCTGGGGACTGCGGTCCAATCAGAGAGCATGGCGTTCCCGAGGGCTGACACACCTCATTACCATTCCAGAATATGTCCTGTGCTTATGCCTCCCTTTCAGGCAGACTTTGATGGTGTGGTTTTTTTTCTCCTTTAATATATTAATGGTCATTGACCAGTTAGTTTTATTTAAAAATGGTTTTGAATGTCTTTATTTGGCCTTTGCACTCTATACTTATTTTGATAAAATAGAAGTCCTTGGTGGCACAGTTTCCTCTAGGCTAGTTCTATTTTTGCTTGTGATTCAGTGTCTGGAGAATCTACCTGGGCACACTTGTGCAGGGGTTCTGAAAGCAGACTGTAGGAGCCAGTGCCCCTGCAAAGCATCAGAATAGGCTCCACAAGACGCAGTCCTACCTCCAGGAGCTCCCAAAGTACCTTCAGAAGCCAAAGCTTATATCTTGGGTTACCTGGCTTCAGTCATTGAAATTCAGCCCCACCTCTCCACCAGCCCTGAGCCCTTGGATTCTGAGCATTCTACACAGTCCAGTAGTATTGGCATTCCTGACCCCTTTGTTGGAATTGTCTTTGTTGGAATTGCATGCCTGACATTGGCTGTGCCTGCCTTGTTTCAGGAATTCTGAAGTTTCATGAACACTACCTGGGTGATAACACGACAGAGAACCCCAGTGACTTCCAGGCAGGCAGCAGCGGGACCCTTCCACCAGCCACCAGCTCAGCCCTGGAGCATCACATCACCAGTGTCCGTGAGGCCCTGGGGGTAGAGTCTTACTACTCCAGGTAGGGAGTAATGTCCCTTGTCTGCTCTCTGTGTGTTCCCTGCTTGTGGTGGTGTCAGTGTTTTGTTGATTGGGAAATATGCTATTTGAACCAGTAGATGAATGCTTGTGGAATTCATACATTTGTGCTCAGACTATTTATAGTTGCTATAGTAGAGCCAGGTCTGTATGCAAGACCAAGCATAGGAGAGTAGGCCCTATTTGTTCCTGGTAGTTTCCATTCAGATGTGAAGGAGCTCCATGAGGAGCGGGGGAGCCTGCTTAAACATGCCTGTGAGTGGACCACACCAGCTCATGAAAACTGAGACCGGGGTCTGCCTGTAAACAGACTGCAATGTGTGCGATAGCTCATGGCCTGCTTATATGTAGCATTGGTGACAGGGTTTGTGTATGGATAGATCTTCATAGTGTGGTCTGAGGTAGAGAGGAGCTGCTTTCTATAAAGATTGTAAGAGCTACAAACTTTTAAGACAGTGATTGTCTATTTTGCATATGAAAAATAATTTCTGTAACGAATCACAAAAGAATGTGCCTAATGCTGGTTGTAACCAGTTTTTTCAGGTCTCTTAGTCCTCCAGGCCATGATGGCCAAATGTCTGGAAGGCTTGGTGACAGAGAATCCACTGTGGTGGTGGAGGCAGGAGGTCCCAAGCACAAATGTGTGGTTGTGTCCTGAATGATTCTCTATAGTCACAGAGCACCTGAGCTGCTTGGTCCCTGTAGAGATGCTGCACTCCATATGTGAAGAGCATTTCCAGCAGTGGGACTCCTTGCTGGAGTGCACATGAGGTTGGAAAGAGTTCTTAGGTAAACAGCAGCCCTTGGGGAATGGAATGGTGATATCTGAAAGGACTGAAGTGGTGCTGGGCACAAGCCTTGTATTCAGCAGAGCTGGCAGTGAAGTGGGGCCTGCTGACAGCCACGCTGGTATCAGAGCCAGGACCCCAGCCTCCATCTCACCCAGACTCCAAGCCAGCACTTGTTCTGTTTTTAATTATCAAAATTAATATCATGTTTTGAGAAAATAGCGAAGCATGTTAGAATGTCATTTCTAGCTTCTGTGTTTTATGAAGTAAGAGCATGCCTTGGCCAATGTGCACACATGTGACTGCTGTACCCCGAGTCCGGGACCTGGGCAGTGCTGTGGACATTACAGGCTGGGGAACCTCACTGGGGATTGTAGAAGCTTCACAGGACTGGGGCGGGGCAGGGGTGGAGGGGTGGAGAGGGAGGTGGGGAGGGCTAGGACAAGGAACATACTTCACCTGGTATTTAAGGCCTGAGCACCATAGCAGGAGCCCTCTCTGCAGCTTTCCTGCCCTTCCTTATTGGGGACTGTGTGTTTCAGCATCTTCCTGGTGGTTTGGTCTTTGAATGACTCTCCTTGTAGAAAGCCTGCACAGTACCTGCATTCTGGCCTGTGCCACTCTCTTCCAGTATAGTTCATGGAAGCTCTTCCAAAGAGGCAAAGCCCTCAGGCATGTTAGAATCATCAGTTGACTTTTTAAACTTAGAAGGTTACTGTCCAGAACTTGAGTTAAGATCACAGGGTATCTTGATGTGCATCCTATACAGTGGTTTCTGTGTCATTTCCCTCATACTGACAAGGTCATCGCAGTGCAAACCAGCCATTGATGAAGCTCAGCCTGTGTGGAAACAAAGGTTTTTCTTGATCTCATTGGTCAGGTGACTACATAAAGCAGGTAGAGGATCTCCCTTTGACTCTCTCCTCATTGGACATCACTTATGCACAGCACATCTGAACCTCGAGGCTGAGTAACTCTGTTTGCAGTAGAAGACTGTGCACTCCTCATCAGTGGCAGGGAGAGAAGAAAGATTGCCAGTTGCTGTGGTCTCTGAGTTACATAAACATGTGTGCATGCACATGTGCGCACGCATGCACGCACACACACACAGAGGTTACATCCACAGGATCTCTGGCTATTGGGCTGATGCACACACAGATCTGCTCACCAGGACATTTGCCATTATAAAGTCAGTGAGGAGTTTAAAGGCTATATTGCTTCCAGGCCCATTGGCGGGCTGTCCTTGGAGCTTAGCCTCCCACCTTACTGTCAGAGATGACGCCGCCCCTGTGGCAGGGAGCCGTCTTGTCAGAAATCTGCTCCAAGAAACTGTGTTCTTTGTTCTCATCATTGAGTTGGCAATTTCACTGGTAGAGTTTGGTTTGCTGGATTGGAGTTGTTGTGGAACTGTTTTCTGCCTCAGTTTTGTGAAGACAGTAAGAAATCTCAGTGGTGTAGCTCTTTTCATCTGTAAAATTCATATTTTGAAGGCTCCTTTGCTTGGTGACATAAGAACACAGGAAATGAACAAGCCTACTCCAGCAGCATCACATGTCTTTATAATGTTCATGTCTGCTAATTTAAGAATTCTCTATCTTAAAAGTTGCAGGACATAGCCAGGTGCGCACCTATAATCCTAGCTAGTCAGGAGGCTGAGATATGAGAATTGCAGTTCAGAGCCAGCCTGGGCAGGAAAGTCTGAAACTCTTATTTCACAAAGCTCAAAGTGGAGCTGTGACCCAAGTGGTAGAGCTCTAGCCATGAGCACGAATGCTCAGAGACAGTGCCAACGCCTGGAGTTCAAGCCCCAGAACCAATACACAAGAAAAGTTTCAGAACACACAATCAACACACATTATTTCTTTACACTAACAACACTGAGTTATTAGTTGAAGTGTTTTGTGTCCCTGTGAGTGTACCTCAGATTGTAATCCCCCCCCACCCCACAGTGCCTAGTAACAGCACTGACTTTGCTCATCTTGTTTCACAGTTACACAATTATGCATCTTCCAAGTAGATGGCAATACTCTGGAGAGCCGGGGCTCTGTCCTCCTCCCCCCTGCTCTGCCTCACACAGCACCTGACCCCTAGTGAACGTCAGTTATTTGGAATGTAGTCACCAGAAGATGCTGTGAGCAGACTTAGTTCATGCTGGGCTGGGTTACCATTACTGAGTCTCTTTCTCAAGTGCTTGTGAAGTCTGCCGTGCCCCTAGAAATTGAGTCTGGGTGCCGTGGGGGATACCTTCATTCAATTACCGCCGCCTGGCCGCCGCCACGTCCTTGTTATTCTGCAGACCGGTTCTGCTCTCCTTAATGGCATCTCGTGCTGAAAGGAAGTCAAATGCTACAAAGGAGTTTCTGAAAATGGATTTCAAAATAAAAGAATTGCTTTTATTAAGTATTTAATAAGAACTTCCAGTCCCTTCCTCCCAGATCAAAAGAGGCGGGGATTGAAGCCACCATAGAGAACACGAGCCTCCTGGGAGGGCAATTTTATGAATGTCAGACACGTCCTCAGCTTTTAACTGCAGCATGGAACCTGCTCCCTGGGCACCTGGGACAGTGCAGTGGCACTTTGGGGACCCTAAGATGGGCAGGGCTGTGCTCTAGCACAGGCCAGATCTAAGAAGAGGGCTCCCAAAAGGCCTTAAATAAATTGCCATTGTAGACTGTCCTTTTTTTGTGGGGTAAATATTGCTTCATTGTTAAGGAATATTAAGCCTTGTTAAACTATTGCTATTATGTTCTTCCCTTCTTTAGTGCTTTTCTATGTTCCCAAATGTTCAATGGGAGACGTTACTTTGATCAAATGGTACTACTGGTGAATTTAAATTGCACTAATTCTCAATGCTGATGACCCCAGCTGGTTCTAAACTGCTAATGAGTGGCCAATATTAACAACTCTGATGACACCAGCTATTAGAGGGGGTGTGGATCCTCTAGCTGCCTTACACAGGGAGAGCAAGGTGTCAGGAGAAGTTGGCATCCCCTTGTAATGGCAGATCATCATGCAGCTCCCACAGGGGTGGTACCCAAGGGAGGGTCCTGGAAGGGAGAGGACTAAGGCTGTGTTGTGAACCGCAAAGTCCTGAAATCCCTGTCATCAGAGAAAAGGGGAGCGCAGCCCCCAGTGGAGTATTAGGCAGTGTTCAGCAATAGACAAGCATAGCGAACCCATGGAAATGCCTGTCTTAGTAATTCAATATGAGAAATGAAGTTCCCTAATTCACTTAACAGCACAGTGTCCTTTTAGGAGAGTTACAAAGGTAGAAACCCTTTCAAGATGGCAGAGAGAAGCTATTAAACTTGTTTAGAAAGAAGAGCCAGAGGTGAGGGTTCTGAAGCTAGTATGATCCCAACTTCAGTCTCTTGTGGGCAGATGAGGAATGAATACTACTATTGAGAGCCAGGCCTTTGGGATTGGAGTATTGTAGATGCTAAAGGTGTAATTAAAAATTACTAAATAGCCAGATACCAGGGGCGCACACCTGTAATCCTAGCTACTCAGGAGGCTGAGATTTGAGATCAAGGGTTAAAGCTAACCTAGGCAGAAAAGTCCATGAGACTCTTATCTCCAGTTAACTTCCCCCAAAGAACAGAAGTGGAGCTGTGGCTCAAGTGGTTAGAGTGCTAGCCTTGAGCACAAAAGTTCAGGAACAGTGTTAGGCCTTGAGTTCAAGCCCCAGGACTGACACAAAAATAAAATAAAAATTCTAAATGAAATTTTAAAAACTAAGTATATAAAATAAATAAAAACAAAGAATGTTGTAAACCGGAGATTATGTTAATACAAGTCCCAAAGTGCCCTTCTTTCTTAAATAGAGGAGAAAAAAGGCAAGAGTTAGGAGCAAATGAAGAGCAGAAGTGTGCTTGCAAGCAGGACATTGTGTCTCCTTGCTCTGTTCAAGTGTCAGTGGGTCCTTGCAAGTTCCAACCCATCTTCACAGAGGTCTTTTCTAAGTCTGGCTTTTGCTGATCAAACTGATCTCCCTGTTATGGTTTGAATATGAAATGTCTCCACAGTCCCATGTACAAAACACTTGGGCTCCAGCCAGTATCACTATTTGGGGAGGTTCTGGAAACTTCCGGAGGTAGTGCCCAGTTAGAGGAAAGCGATCACAAGGGACATGCCATTGAAGGTTATTCTGGTCCCTGGCCTCTTCCTGTCTACCATGAGGTAAACAGCCTCCCCTACCACCTGTTTCTTCCAACCAACTGCATGGCCAAGCATCCATGGGCTGAGCCTGCAACTGTGAGCAGAATAAATCTTCCCTCCTTTAAATTATTCTCACAGGTAATTTGGTCACAGCTGTTTAAAAGTAATTAATACACTTCCAATTAATCCAACTAACAAGGTTTAACTTTGTAAGAGGAAAGTTTTCTCTTATCCCAGACGCTTTCTAGAACATTATGGAGAAAAACTAAAGATAATTTTTTCTTGGCATTTATATTGTCCCTCAAAAGAGAGTTGCCAGTTTCACTCTGAATTAGAGCAGTGGCACTTTAAAAATACTTGATGAGCATGCAGCTTGCTCTAGGCTGAGGCTGAGCCTAGAGATGCAGCATGGGTAGTAGCAGAAACTTCTGGCCAACAGTAACTCACAGATGGGGCAGGTAAGCAGCATATGGAATATTTGTCTACCCCACAAAATGGCCTGTGAAAACACTGTGAGCTAAGAAGACTTAGCCTGACTCCACCTGACTGGAGTAAGGCAATGGTTGGAGAGTCTCTAGGAAGGCAGGGGAAAAGGGCAGGAGCTCTTCAACCCTGTATCTGGAGATTGGCCTTTCTTAATCTGAAGTCAGGCTTCTTCTCAGATGGGTTGATTGCTGGCAGAAGTTCTGTGTGCCAGTCCTGGGGCTTGAACTCTGGGCCTGGGCACTGTCCCTGAGCTTCTTTTGCTCAAGGCTAGCACTCTACCACTTGAGCCACAGTGCCACATCTGGCTTTTTTTTTCTGTTTATGTGGTACTGAGGAATCAAACCCAGAGCTTCATGCATGCTAGGCAAACACTCTACTACTAAGCCACATTCCCAGCCCTCTGTGTGCCCTTTTTAGCAGTGGCCCCATGTGGCTGGATTCCAAAAGGCAGGCACAGCCTTATGTATAAAGGCACTTGAACAGGCACAGCTGTATCAATTTGAGGAATTTTTTTTAAAGCAAGACGCCACAGTTTAAACCAGACCACTGAGGACCTGAAGAAGACCCAGCTGTAAAACTAACTGCTCTTTTATCCCTGATTCTCAAATTTGGATTCCTTCCAAAAGGCTCTGAGGAGAGAGTTAAGTAGGCGTTAGTAAGTATCTTGGTATAAGTGCACAGCTTAGCCAGGAGGATGAGAGTGGCTGATCTTGTGGAAACAGCCAAGTGGATCCTATCTCGTGTTTCCCCTGACCTTTTTAAGAACAGAAGCTTAAAACACGAAGCATGAGTTTTCCCTTTGCCCATGGGAAGACAGTCTGGTGAGTGGTGGAGCCAGCCTGAAGACAAAGCAGCCAGCATGGATGTAGAGAAAATCATCCTGTGGCCGTCACCAGGTACCCATGGGGCATGGGGCTCAGACAGGGAGTTTGGTAGATGCCTGAAGACCTGGCAGAAGCACTGAAGACCAGATATTTCTCCTCATATCTCTGTATTCCAAAGCTTGGAATGGCATTTCTGCAAGGACAGGATCTGGAGAGAAAAGGTAGGATGGATTTCTGAAGCTGTGATCACTCCGGACATGTGGTCAGTCTCTTTTGGTTCCATGACAACTGCTGGCTGTTGCCACAACCAATTGTGTAAAACCTCTTTGAATTTACCAAGTCTCCACATCCATGGCTTTCTATGGCCTGTCCTCAGCAGCAGTGAAATCCCTGCTCTTGTCTTTGTTCATTTATTTAACAATCAATATTTAAGACATGTACTATGTTACTCTTGGCCTTGAGAATATAACCGTGCTGCAGACTCACCAATGGTGACTGTGGGTGGTGAACTACCCAACCAGGTATTGCCTTTCACCATGACGGTTCCCTCCACCCACTCACTTCTCTCTCAACATACCGCACACCCAGGAGTGAGTGAGGAGCTCCTTCCACCCCTCCAATGCTGCTTATCTTCCTCCTGCTCCAGAACTGTAGGCACCCTTGGCCATTGGACTTCCCCTAAGAACCTTAATATGTCTCCAGACACAGACCTATGTCCCTGGCCCGCATACCTTAGTTTCTAGGCACGCCTTCCTCCCAGATACAAGCTTTTCCCTGGAGCTGAGCTCACCCCACACTCAGCTGAGCTCACTTCATACTCCAAGCCAGACCTGTGCTCAGGCAGCCCCTCACCAGGCATGCCTTAGTTCAAGCCTTTTCTTGGGGGGAGTGGGGTTTGGTCATGGGGCTTGAACTCTGGACCTGGGCTTTGTCCCTCAGCTCTTCAGCTTACGGCAAGAGCTCTACCACTTGAGTCACAGTGCCACTTCTAGTTTCTGGTGGTTTATTGAAGATAAGAGTCTCACGGACTTTTCCAGTCTGGGCTGGCTTTGAACCGCAATCCTCAGATCTCAGCCTCCTGAGTAGCTAGGATGACAGGCATGAGCCACATGTACTCAACCTAGTTCCAGCCTTTTTAAATGGCACCATCTTTCCCCCCTCCCTCTTAGCTCTGAGGCCTCTGAATCACTTTTCTGAAACCTTTCTTCCCTGACTTGATGCTCCTTGGTCAATCTAGCCTCAATCTGATTGTACCATCACTATCAGCTCCAGGAATCACCTCTTCTCCTCTTCCCCCTCCAGCCCAGGGTCTAACCAGTATTTGCATATATGAGCATCTGCACCCCCCCCACCTGCTCCTTGTCTCCTAGGAGCTTCTGGCCCTTGCTGTCCGGCACTTTTCCTAAGAGTTCACTACCTTCCACCTGCTCTCACATGCCAGCCATGGAGAGTGGAGGTGACACCTGACCTCAGGCCTCATTTTCCCATACTAGCTGTATTGCCCTCGCTCTGCTCCAAGGCCTGTTTGCTCTGCCCTCCTAGCAGCACATTCCATAGAGCTTGCTTGCTTCTCCAGGGTTTGAGGGGAGATAGTGAAGGGAGATAGGCACGATGCCTAGCTAGTCCTACAGTGCCACATTAATGCATGTATTTAACTCTTAACCCCAACACCACTGTGTACACCCCTCTTCTGTGGGGCCCTTTGTGTGCAGCCACAGGTGTGTGAGCCTGGCAGGGTGGGTAGCTCCCTGTGAGGTGCTGCTGGCACCAGGCACTGCAAACCAGTTGTCCAGAATCTCAGTGTACCAGGAATCCAAATATGGGCCTTAAAGTGTTCTCAGAGCTACCTGGGACTCAGGACTTCCTCCTCAAGTGATCTTGTTTCAGGGTGAAGAAGAGATGAAGCAATAATGACTAATTCTCTCACCTCCCACCCTTACTGTCCTTTGAAAATTCTCATAGACTTGCTTTCTCCTCTTCTGGAAGCTCTCTTGGTCTCTAGATATAAGGTGTCTTCCCTTTCCATTGACCTCAGGAGTATAACACTACAAAGAAAACTGTTCTATAAAATGAAATAAAATAAAAGGCAAGATGAAAAAGTAGAGGAATATCCCTTACTGGATAACATATCAAGTACGATTTTTCTTCTGGTTAATTGGAGAGAGAGTCTCTCAAATTGGTCTGCCTGGGCTGGTTTTGAAGGACAATTCTCAGACCTCAGCCTCTTGAGTTGCTAGGATTACAGGTGTGAGCCACCAGCACCTAAGCAATTAAACAATCTCATAGTAAATTTGAGAGCAAGGACAATGGTTTCTCATTGAAAAGGAAGAGTTCTTTAGTTAAAAGGGTTTTTTTTTTTAAAGAAAAATAATCCATTACCCTTGGTATTTCCAGAAGTAAAAATCGTTCATCGTTCGTACCAGGCCACATCATGAAAGGAGCAGTTCACAGTCCTTGAGAATTTACCTATTTTCCACTCCAACATGAAAGTGATCGTTTAATCTTACATACAATTCCCTGAACTCCCCCTAAATAATTGCTTTGGTGATTTTAGCTCAGCCTTGAAACAGACTTGGATCTGTGGCATATTTGACTTATTTGAAAGACAGAAGCAATTTGAAAGCAATAGAGACCTCAGAGGTCTGCCCTCAGGGACTAGAAGAGAAAGGAGGGAAGCAGGGGGGTGCAGAATGGAATGAAGCTTCAGCACTTAAGCGACAATGCCACCCGTCACACAAGTGGTTCTTAAATAACCCATGCCAAGCGTCCTCACCTACTGCAGGAGCTCCTTCAGTCCACAGTAGCCTGTGACAAAGGCAGGGCAGCTCTTATGATCCCTATTTTTGTGGTAGACACACTGAGACTAATCAAAGATTGACTGATCATTAGATTGGAACTTGAACCCAGAACTCAAGGATCCAGTCTTTCTACTGGGCCATCTTTCTCTCTTGTAGGGCAAGCAGTGACTGTGGGTATGTTCCAGTTAGAAAGACCAGCAAAGCCAGTCACCAGTGGCTCACGCCTGTAATCCTAGCTACTCAAGAGGCTGAGATCTGAGGATTGCAGTTCAAAGCCAGCCCAGGCAGGAAAGTCCATGAAATTCTTATCTCCAATAAACCACTAGAAAACCAGAAGTGGCACTGTGGCTCAAGCAATAGAGCCCTTGCCTTGAGCGCAGGGACAGCACCCAAGCCCAGAGTTCAAGCCCTATGACAGAGAAAGAAAGAAAGAAAGAAAGAAAGAAAGAAAGAAAGAAAGAAAGAAAGAAAGAAAGAAAGAAAGAAAGAAAGAAAGAAAGAAAGAAAGAAAGAAGAAAGAGAGAGAGGAGGGAGGGAGGGAGGGAGGGAGGGAGGGAGGGAAGGGAAAAAAAAGAAAGGAAGAAAGACCAGCAAAACTGGATGTGGGTGGCTCATGTCTATAATCCTAGCTACTCAAGAGGTTGAGATCTGAGGATCATGGTTCAAAGCCAGCCCATTCAGGAAAGTCTGTGAAACTTTTATCTCCAACTTGCCTCCAAAAAGTGAGAAGTGCAGCTGTGGCTCAAGTGGTAGAATACCGGCCTTGAACAAAAAAACCTCAAGGATAGTGCCCAGGCCCTGAGTTCAAGCCTAGTATTGACACACACATGCACATGTGCACACACAAGCTGTAAGTATAGGCATGTCTCAAGAGGGAGAGCACCACCCTTGAGTGAAGAAGCCAAGCAAGACCACATGACCCTCAGTTCAAGTCCCATACAGGCCGCCAGAAAGAAAAAAAACAGTCACAGAAGAATAATACAGCATGGAGCCATCTGCAGAGGTCAGCCTGCTCTGGGTAAAGATGCTAGCTGCCTTGGGCATGCACTCAGGACTCAATACCCAGGACTGAGCTGGGGCAGGGTACTCAGAATTTGGTAATCAAGACTTAGAATCCAGCACTGAGCTGGGGCAAGGTACCCAGGATTTGGTGCCCAGGACTGGGCTGGGGCAGGGTCCTCAGGACTCGGTACCCAGGGCCTCCTTTGGCATCCCTAGGTCTCACTTCTTTCTGTGGAAGAATCTTGTCTTGGTATAATTACCTTCACACCCACCTTGGGGAGGAGACTGTGCTTGTAATCACTGGAAGTTAACCCGGTAGAGCAGGGCCTCTGCGCTGGCTGACCTGTGAGGTTCAGCACTGTGGCCCGGCTTCTGGCACAGGGCTGCTGTCTGCATGCCATGTCCCAGCCCACGTGGGGTGCATCCAACACTGAATCCATGCACGTGCAGCTCTCCTATGCATTTCCTCATTTGCAATTTACATCTCATTTTAGGCTCTGGGTGAGCAGTGCTTGCACTGTGCTTGTTCCCTCCCAGCTCTTTCTCATTACTTGCTACCCAGTTCTCCCTGGAGTCACCACTAGGACGAGTTCTAGAGACATTTCCAGAGATGTTCTCTTCTTTATTCTTTTGAGATAGGGTCTCACTATGTAGTATAGGCTCACTATGTAGTATAGGCTTGGCTGGAACTTGCACTCCTCTGCCTTAGCCTCCCATGTGCCAGGATTATAGGTGTGCACTACATGTCTCATTTTCCCTCTACATGTCTATCCCCTTGCTTCTTGAGTGGTGGTAGTGTTTAAGAGTGAATATGGTGAAAGTCTTACAAAGAAAACTTTTACCAAAAGAAGCACCTGAGGCCTTCCATGTGCTGGCTATTGTGCTGAGGGCTTACCGCCACCACGACAGTGACGTGAGCATTTTACAGTTGAGGAAACCAAGGCACTGAAAGAGAAAGCAAATCCTCATGACTGTACAACTGGAAAGTGTCAGAACTGGAACTCAAGTTCGCATCTGTGACTGTTTCTACCAAGCAGAGCTGCTGCTCCAGGCATAATAGATGTGTTATATATTTAAAGATCTACCAAATACATATGGCCCTTAATTATGACCAGTCATTAATGGATTCTAAAGACTCAGGCTGGACTGTTTAACATACTAGAGAACATTAGTTTTTTAAATGAAAGTGTAGTTCCTGCTTCCAGGAGGCTGGATGGGATAGAAGGCCTAGAAGGAACACAGCATGCATCAGGAGATGAGTCACATGGTCTGAAAGTCATGCTCAGAAATGGGCCCAGGGAGGCATGAGGCTGGAGAGGCCTGGAGGTGTCATCCAGGTCTGAAGTCATGCTTGGGTTGGCACATCAGCGATACCACCACACTCCCAAGACCCCAAACCCACAGACAGGGATTCTAGGACATTCCTTCCATTCCTCCTCCTACTCTAAGTTTAAAGTGGCCACCAACTATCGCACTCCTCCACAGGAACACGAACAGGCATGCACCATTGCTCCCATGGCCCATCTCCACCCTCACCAACATGTGTGTCCTACCTCCTATCCCATGAAGCTGGCCTAAGCAGAACATGAACTCAGAGTCCTGGGGCTGGGTGGCTGCACACCAGGGCCTCGTTTCCTGTGAGTCCTGAGGAAGCCCCTCCTCAGCACTCACACCCCTCCCCATAGCCAAGCAGCCCTCCCCCATCTGCTCACACACCAGGGCCACATGCCAGCATGTTGGCTTTTGCTTGGGACCAAACCTTCCAGAGGCCTTCCCACCACATAGACCCACAACCAGGGACAGGGAGCTTGTTTCATGGGGGCAAGGGAGGGAGGAAGGGACTCACCCTGAGCTGTCACCATGGCAGATACACAGCACCAGAAAAGATGGCAGTGAGTTAAGCACCTTTTAGCATAATTACCCCCATAATAATAACTGAACACAAGGAGACAGAGAGAATGGACAAGCAGATGTTCTGGAGGGTCTGAAACCAGGAGGAAGACTGACTGAGAGACCTCTGCTGCTACCATGTCTATGGCTTGAGGTCAGAACATGGTTAATGGCCACTTGGGTCATTTGAAATTCCTGTAGGAAACCTTAGCCTTTCTGGTCTGAGGAACCAGGAAGAGTTCAAGGAAGCCAAAACTGCAGGAGAATGGGGTAGGGGGAGTGGCACACGCACCCTGAGGTAGAAGACCCAAATTTTATATATACAACTAAGCCCAAATCTCTACTGATCCCATCATCAAACAGATCCAGACAGCTTTTAACAACTACATTGAGATATGAGTTGCCACCCAAAAAAAAAAGCACAAAAATTAAATGCTTAAAAAAGAGAAATAGAATCTCCCATTTGAGTCCAATCAAGCTAACTGCCAAAACCAAAATTAGTATGTTTTAAAGGAATATAACAGAATCCACAGAATGGTTTGACACACAAAAAATCAGGAAAAAGTGACTCATTTTTTTAAGGGAAAAGCAGTTAACTGAGAGGCCTACAAGATGACTCAGATGTTGAAGACAGCAGACACAGAGTTCTGAAGTCGCTTACAACAAACACAATATAAGACACTTCCTCAGAGGAGTAGAAACTTCTAAAATAACTCAGTGGAAATTCTGAAACTGAAAATATCTGAAATTAAAACTTCCCAGGATGGGCCTGTCAACATACAGAAGAAGAAGGGAGAAAAAAGACAGGAATGAATAGACTTGAAGACAGATGCATGGAAAGCATCAAAACTTTAGAACAGAGAGAAAGCAGATTCAGGCTTCACAGATCAACAGGACAGAGATCTACCATGCATGTAAATAGATTCTAAGAATAAAAGGAGAGAGAGAGAGAAAAAAAATGAGGTCAGTAATACCCTAAATAACCCCAAATTTGGTAAAAGGAATAAGCTCAGAGAACCCCAAGAAAACGAAGAAAAAAACAATATGCTCTTGGCACATCATAGGCAAACATTTATAAACAAGACAAAGAGTCCTGAAAACAGCTGAGACCTGAGTGCGGCCCAGAAGAGAGCAGTGGCCATGATGGACTTGTCACCAGCCTGGACACAGGGCAGGGCCTGGGGGGTTGGGGGGGTGGAGGGTGTCATTCAGATGTTAACTTCTGTACTCAGCAAGAGAGTCTTTCAAGAACCAATGCAAAAGCAAGATGCTTTAGATAAAAGGAAGCCGAGGGGTTTGATCATCAGAAAACCCACTCTGCCAGAAACACAGCAAGTTCTTCACATTGACAGAAAATGCTCAGTAGAAACTTGGATCTTCAGGAAGGAATCAAGAATGTCAGAAATGGAAGATAAAAGGGTAAACAAAAAAGGCTGGTGTCTTCCTTATTCTTTGAAAGCGTATAAGATGACATAAGATAAACAAGTGAGCCTCTTCTATGGAGTTCATGTTGAAAATATAGTGAGGCCAGCTTGAGCAGGGGGAAGACAGACAGGCAGAGAGGAGAGAGAGAGACAGAGGCAGAGACAGAGAGAGAACGAAAACAAGGTGTGGCTCTAGGGCTACACAAAGTCCATTCTGAAGACTTGGGGGATGAGGAAGAGAGAAGAGACAACTTTTTGTTGTTGTTGGTGGTGGTGGTGGTGGTTGCCGTCACCGTGGTGCTTGAACTCTGGGCCTGGGCATTGTCACTGAGCTCGTCAGCTCAAGGCAAGCACTCTACCACTTGAGCCACATTGCCACTTCCAGTTTTCTGGTGGCTTATTGGAGATAAGAGTCTCAGGGACTTTTCCTGTCCAGGCTGGCTTTGCACCGCGATCCTCAGATCTCAGCCTCCTGAGTAGCTAGGATTACAGGCATGAGCCACTGGCGCCCGGCTACTCTAGACAACTTTATACCAGTGCACCCACAGCTAAGGCACGCTAAAATTGCCTGAAAATTCAGTCTACCAAATCCAATACTTGATTCAACAAACTATGAATGCCTTGTATCTATTGTAGAAATTAGATTCCTCATCAAAACCTATTAACAACTATAAACTCCCTTCAAGCCTGGGTGCTTTCACTAATGAATTCTGTCAAATATTTAAGAAAACCCACAATTTTATACAAACTCAAGAAATAGAAGAAAAGGGAAAGACTTTCCACACACTTGTATTATGAGATGTAAATCACCAAACCCAGCACAAAGATTAAGGAAGCAAAGAGAAATTACAAACCAAATCTGCTGTGAACACAGGTGCCAAGATATTTAGCAAATTATTAGTACATCACATACAACACAAACAATAAGTTTATGCTAGGACTATAAGGCTATTTTGTTTTGGTCTTGAGATAGAATCTCATTATGTAGCTCAGACTGGCTTTGAACCTATAATCTGCCTGCTGAGTGCTGGGATTCTACCCGCCAGTGGGTATACACCACACACAGGCACCCATCCATTCAACTGGAATGAAGGGGTGTGAAGGCATCACCTTGTCCCCACTTGGTGACTTTACATATGATGCATGTCATTCAGAATCCCCCACTGGCATGCTGACTGTAGAACCAATGTGGAAATGGGAAAGAACCAGGTACAGGCTCACAGATGGAGGCCTAAAAACTGGCTTCTGCATTGCAAACCAACATTGATTGGTGTGCAGCGGAACCCATGTGTTCTCACAGTGTTTGTGGTGACTTCCATGCTGCATTTACAAGGCTTGGTGGTTATGATGGACTCAGTATGGCCTGAGAGCCTCATAGAAAGGATTACTGACCTTGACCCAGCATAGCCAGAGGAGATCAGATCAGGATTTAGTCATTGCTGAAGAGGGCCTCCAAATAACACTGAGGAGAGTCAGAGAAACAAGGAGTGGGGAATGTGAGGGTTTTAGGGTTTAACTGTCAGTATAAGAGTTTTTCGGAATGTCTTTGTAGTTGTAGCAGACTGCTCTATTTGGGATTTATGATGTCCTTCTTGCCAGAGTGGCTCACTCCTGTAATCGTGCTACTCAGGAGGCTGAGATCTGAGGATCACAGTTGGAAGCCAGCCCAAGCAGGAAAGTCTGTGAGGCTCTTACCTCCAACTAACAGCAAAACCAGAAGTAGAGCTGCGCCCCAAGTGGTAAGGTACTAGCCAGACCCTGAGTTTAAGCCGCAGGACCAGCATAAAAAGAGGAAGGTTGGGTGCCAGTGTCTCACGCCTGTAATCCTAGCTACTCAGGAGGCTGAGATCTGAGGATTGCAGTTCAAAGCCAGCCCAGGCAGGAAAGTCCCTGAGACTCCTATCTCCAACTAACCACCAGGAAACAGGAAGTGACTGGCTCAAGTGTTAGAGCACTCGCCTTGAACTCAAGAGTGTGGGGACAGCACCCAGGCCCAGAGTTCAAGCTCCATGACAAACAAACAAAAATAAAGGAAGGAAGAGGAAGGAGGGAGGGAAAGAGAAAGAGCAGCTGGAGCACTTAATCACCTGGTCTTCCGTCTCACTACAAACACAGCAGTCAAGTCAATAGGGCCCATCAGGGCACTTGTGAGGTGGAGGCAGGAGAACCTTGAGTTCAAGACCAACCTGGGTGAGATACTGAAAACAAAGAGCAGTGAGTTCATAAGGACTAACATCAGATTAGTGGAAGAGAGCAGAAATCCTAGAAACAGGTAGTCATTTCAGCAAGTGCTGCAGGAACAGCTGAGTGTCTCCATGGGAAAGCCACCCTTAACCCTTAGCTGAGCTTGTAGCACTCTCACACACATTGCAGTGAGGATCATAGGCTAAAAGTATAAAACCTGCAGAAGAAAACATCAGAGAGTATCTTCCTGACTTAGGAGTAGAGAAGTCAGGGAAAACAATAGCCATAGAAGACAACTGCGCATTACTAGACATTTCATGATTTAAAAGGCTAATCCAAGTATATAATGAAGAACATGAACAGACAAGTATAAATCATACGTGAAAGAAAAGACTACAGCCAGAATTAAAGAACCCCTACAACTGTATAAGATAGTCTAAATTGAAAATGTCAAAGTTGTGTGTGGTGATGCATTCCTGTAATCAGAGCCACTTGGGAGGCAGAAATGGAGAGGATCTTGATTCAACTCCAGGCCAGGAGAAACGTTCATGAGACTTGCATCTCAACTAACAAGCTAGGTGTGGTGGTATGTCTGTAATCCCATCTCGACAGGGCACACAGTTAGAAGGATCACAGTCAGCAAAAACACAAAACCTTATTTGAAAAATGACTAAATAAGACCGTGTGCCTGGTGCAAGTGGTAGAACTCCTGCCCAGCAAGTACAAAGCCTTGAGCTCAAACATGGCCAAAGACTACAGGAAAATAAAATGTGGGAGGGTTTGAATAGAAACTTACTTTAAGAAGCTATGTGATGGCAATGAACACACAGGAAGTATTTCCTATCACTGGTCATTTAGGAAGTGAATTTCACCAGGTACCAGTGGCTCGTGCCTATAATCCTAACTACTCAGCTAAGATCTGAGGATGGACGTTTGAAACCAGCCCAGGCAGAAAAGTCCCCATGAGACTCATATCTCCAATAAACCACTCAAAAACCAGAAGTGGCACTGTGGCTCAAGGGGTAGAGTGCTAGCCTTGAGCACAAAGAGGCTCAGGGAGTGCACCCAGGCCCTGAGTTCAAGCCCCACCACTGACCAAAAAAAAAAAAAAAAAGGAAGTGGATTTCACTGTACGAAGAAACCTACAGAAGGAAAAGGTTGAAAGGGATGGCACGGTCCTAACTGGAAGTCATGGAGGGCCAGAAAGCTCTCATGCCCCTGCAGAGACGACAAATGCAAAATGCTCACCCTGGAACACCTTCCATACTTCTTATGAAGCTCAATATGGACCTCCCCCAGTGGGCCAGCAGCATCGCACAAGGCATTTATGCACAAGAAATCAAGTCCATGTTAACAAAAAGGAATTCTAGATGATGAGCAGCGTTGTTCCCACACCTCCCCCAAGTGAGCGCAGCCCGGGGTCTGGACAGGAGCAGGCACACACTGGGCTGGGGCTTCGTGAAAAGTCCTAAGCTGCACATTGAAATGGCAGCTTGATGGCGGTGGTGGAGGAGAGTCAGCACAGATGAGACGAGCAGCTCCACTGATAGATGCCTGCCAGAAACAGAACACTGGCTGCAGGGGTGGTGGGGAGACAGCATTGCTGGGAAGGATCCTAAAGGAACTTCCTGGGGATGGAAGCTGTATTTCCTTTCTTTATAGGCTTTCTGAGCAGGAGAGGGAGCGGGGGAGAATGTGTATGTATACAATGTGTATATGTGTGTGTATGTACATGTTGTGTCTTGGTCAGAACTCTAGCTGGAGGTATGGCTCAAGTAGTACAGTGCCCGCTTAGCAAGTTCAAGGTTCTGAGTTCAAATCACAGAACTCCCCCTCCCACCCCAGCACAAAAAGAGCCAGCCTCAACATATAAAAAGTTCAACTATTCGATTTATTTAATTTCTTACATATAAAGTATAGATTAAAACCTGTAAGTGAACATTGTGTTCTAGCTAGTAATATGATGTCTGAAGTATGTAGGGGGGCTTTGGTTGTAATTTACTTTCTGGGGATAATTGGCTTTGAAGTGCATCCAAATACAAAATGAATAGATGAATGGAAAGGGGCATATATGCGGGGAAGCAATTTTATTGAAAAGTTAGTGGTAGTTAATGCTAGAACCAAGACAGTAGGCTACGGGTAGCCACACAAAATTCTGTAAGCCTTTTAGTATGCTTTATTTTTTTTCATAAAATTTTGGAGCAATGTGCAAAGCAGCATGGACAAATAGATCCTCAAAATATAGGGTAAAGCTGAAAAATGAGAGGCAGTGAAGTACCTAAAATGATATCACATGTGGGATTAAAATCACTGTATGCAAATCTGGGGAAGAATGACAGCAGGCCCATAGTTCAGGGGAGTCGCTGCCAGTGTGCAGAGGATCTAGGGTGACAGAACGGGTGACAGATGGGTAGTTGCTAGACAGGCCTGGACCAATAGAGGGAGGAGGAGGGGGAGGGACAGGTGACCCATGGAAAACATAAGAGTCACATCGTGGTCCAGGTTATACTACCCACACCTTATTCCCCAGTTTCTTACGTGCTAGGCCATGCCTGGCTATAGGACCAGCATTCAGAAACTCACTGGACTCTAAGTGTAGATGTGCTTTCAGTTCCTCTGTTAATCTGTGGCCAGCACTTGGGGGCCTAAGAGATGATGACTTCAATAATCAAACCCCGGTCTGGTGAATGTTACATAGAACTGGGTATTCAGAGCCCACTGGGATTAGCCTGTGTGGACAGAGCGCACCATGAGCAGAGCTCCTCATGGGGAGGTGGGCAGAACTTTCCAAGGGTGTGGAGTGACACATCCTGGGGACTGGGGGCGTCAGCACATGTGCGGGGCACCCCTCCTCAAGAGAGGAGACAAAGGTACCCTGCCTGCCCTTCGCTGGACCCCTGCCTTGTCCCTGATCTGGTCCTGACCCCTTAGCCTTTTATCTAGGTCAGAGACACGGCTCAAACACTGACTTTGAAGTGAAATCCAAATGGCACATTACAAGTCCTACATTTCAGCCCCGGAAATGTGGGGTTTGTGTTTGCACGTGGTGCACATGGCTGCCAGCTGAGATGGCCCCAAACCCAGGGGGGACCTCTGGCATGGCCTCAGCCTGATATTAGCATGTCTTCAAGTCAATCTGAGCTACTCATTAGGAGGCCTCAGTTCAGCAAGCAATCCGCTGCAGGGACCACGCAGGATCCCGCAGCCCTCCTCCCTGCACTCCACTCCCCCACCTCTCCCCCCACCGTTTCCTGATCCTGAAAGGAAGCTGCAAGAAGCTGGCCTCCTGGCTTCTTTGCTGGGCAGGCTCTTTCTTCCCCCTTGGCTGCTGTGTTGCCTTCCTTTGGCTAACACACATCAGATTGCATTTGTATTCGAATGAACAGTTCCTGCTTACGTTCTACAAAACCCAAAAGTCCCACAGCAGGCAATACCCTTTGCCCCAGAGTGCACCAATGCATGCTTCCTCCAGGTTAAAAAGGCTTTTCAGAACCCTTCTTTCTTTCCCATGAATTGTTGGCTTGCCTTCTCTTTAATGATTAAAGAGGAAAAGAGGAAGCTGGGCACGGTGGTACATACCTGTAATCAAAGCATTTACACTACTAAAGCTGGAGGAGTCCAAGAGTGAGGAGGGTGAGAAGGAGGAAGGGAGAGAAGAAGGGAAAGGGAAAGAAAGGGAGGGATTGAGGGAGAGAAGAAAAGAAGGAAGGAAGACTCTACTATCCATCATTTCCGGGCCCCTGAGTATGTACAGTCAAGGAAGGACAGATGGTCAGCCAAGCACTTCCGGGCTAAACGGGGGGGGGGGGGGGAGGGCATAGTCTCCTTAATGGGTAGCAGCATTCCTTCATTTAACATTGCTTCCCGATCCATGGAACAAAATAAGTTCAGGGGCTGGGAAGGTGGCTCAGTGGTAGAGCGCTTGCCTTGCATGCATGAGGCCCTGGGTTCGATTCCTCAGCACCACCTAAGCAAAAAAAAAAAAAAAAAAAAAGCCGGAAGTGGCACTGTGGCTCAGTGGTAGAGCGCTAGCCTTGAGCTGAAGAGCTGAGGGACAGCACCCAGGCCCAGAGTTCAGGCCCCACGACCGGACCTCCCCCCCCCCCAAAAAAAAGTTCACAGAAATCTCAGCTGTGATTACCCTTGCTCTTGGAATTTTCCAGAGTTCCATCTCAAGCCCCAGCCATGTCCTCCTGCAGTTTGCTACTTCTCAAGACGCAGGTAGTAAATTCTGGTCCCACCATCTCTCACTCTGTCGTGTCTCAGTGGAAGCGTCTTTACTTACTGGGTATCTGAGTAGCCCCTACCTTATGGTGCTTCCTCTGGGATGGGAAAAATAGGGCTCTAGTAGAAAAATCTGGATCTCTACACAGACCCAGGGGGAGAGGACAGGCCGTCCTGAGCCTGTGCCTTACAGGTTCACTGAGGATGGGTTTTCAAGTCTGACAAAGCAGAAGCCATTTCATTCCTGGCGCTCCTTTATGCCGTCGTGCCAACGCATGGGCTGAGCTGTGCAGACAGCGGCTGCAGCACCAGCAGCTTTCACTCCTGCGCCTGCCCTGTTGTAAAGCAGAAACAAATATTTAGCTGGCTGTGGAGAGCATCCACACAAGTGCTGCCCCAGGGACCTGCTTCACACCGTGCTGGGCTGGTCCTTTCCCGTCACACAGGCCATATAATATATTTACGTCTCGTGTAACCATAGAAACCTGTTGTGTCGGGGAAGACTTTATGATTTTGCTCTTCTCCAGCAAGAGATGAATAAAGCCACGGGGCAGCCTGCCACCTCTGGTTTAGTTACTTTGTAATCGTTTAGCAATTAAGCTGCAGAACATATTTACTACGGTTTCACATCTGTAGACATTTTATAAAGTACTGAATAGACATGAGGAAATGAAAACACTTGAGAAGTGATTTTAGAAGCCTCTTGGCCAAATCAATTTATTTTGCATCAGCTACATGATTCGTACTTCATTAATTATTCTTGAGAAGAGCTGGTCACTTTTCTCCCCTGGGAAAAGTGTTTTTCCTTTAGGGAGTCCTTAGCATAGGAATGTATGAATTTTGTTATGATGCCTATACAATAGAAAAATTCTATCAGGTAGCTGAGTTGGGCTGGCCAGAATGTCCAGCTGTGGCCTAGACTCTGCCACCTCCTGGCTAGGCTGTCTAGGGCCAGTGGCTGAATGTCACACAGCTTTGGGGCTTTTATAAAAGACATGGGCAGAGCAGAGGCATCTGCCTGGGTGGCTCTAGACAAGGTCACCATGGGGCACTGAGGTATCTCTTTGGTTCTCAGGTCTTCTGATCTCAAAAGGAAAGCACACAGGTACATCCTGATGCCTAAAAAGGCTTGTTTTGCTTAGCATATATATGGTACTTTATACTTATCAAAGGCTCCACAAATATTTATTAATTACAAAACCCCCAAGGGAGCTGAGGAATACAAATTCCATCTCTTTTCCAATTAATTCTGCACCTTTCCATTTGGCAAATACATGTGTTTCAGGGCTTTTAATAGAGCAAGGAACCCCCTTGGCTCTTTTGTCTGTGCCTTGGATTGTTTAAAGGAATTAATCCACTATGTCGGGAACGCAGCCCATCCGCTGCAAGATGACTCGGGCGCCCCCTGCTGACTGGATGCAAAACCAGGCATACCCACCAAGCCAAGAGCTGTGCCAAAAAGCCGTGCCCTCTCCCAGCCCCTCATCTGTGTGGTACACCAGGCCTGGTGGCCTGTGGGTGGTAGGGTATAATCATGGCTGTGAAGGCATGGCGCTTACTCTTATTGTTATTATTTTCTTTATTATTGTTATTTAAATGGAGGTGTTAGAATGCAGGGGACGTTTCCCACCAGCTAATAACCATTTAAGTTGCATTTGGGGGCTTTCTCAACTTGACAACAGCTTTTCAGGATCTCAGGCTGTTAAGCCCCCTACCGGGTTAATGTGGCAGAAAAAGACAAGAACGACACCAGCCAGCAGCTTTTTGTGCAGTGCTGATCTCAAGCATCTGGAAGAGAGGAGGAAGGGGAAACATCCTTCCAGAAAGCCCCATCAGGGTGAGAAGGAAATGCCCTGTGCTGCAAGAGCAGGTTCTCCAGAGCGGTGATGAACTTCGGAGTACCGGAGGAAAACCCCACAGCACTTTGACTTCTTCAGAAACCAGTGCCTTTCGGCCCGCTTCAGGGGGCTCAGGCCCTACAGCAAGCAGGGCCTGTTCCACCCCAAGTCCCATTGCAACAACAGACACAGCCATCCCGGAAACAGGTCCCTTCCGGAAGCGTGGGTGGGATCCCCTTCTCCCCATGATGGTTTTAGAGAAGACTAGGAAATGGGGAGTGATTTTAGAAGTCACCCCCGGCATTTAGGGATGGCAGCCTCGATGCAAAAGATCTCCATCTGCCCAGGCTTGGCCCAGCCACGGGCACACACACTCTGACTCTCTCTGTTAAGCCCTCTCATTATCCAGGCCAAATACACTTGTTCTCATAGCTCTTGGTGACATTATTTGTATAGAAAATTTAAATGTGTGCAATTTGCCTAGATTTCAAGAATTATAAATAAAGCCACCGTGCACCTCCTCCAGCTTCCCTCATTAACGGGATCACGGTGTATTGGAATATGCGTTTGCATTATGACAGATTGAGGTTTGTTGTGTGAGAGCGGCTCCGAGGGAGGCATTCTCCCAGCTTTCCATGGAGATCTAGCCATGGGACTCCCATTAGAGGCAGCCACGGTGTGAGCTTTGCTATAATATTCTCATTATCCTAAGCCCTCGTCTCTTTTTCATTTGCTAACGGGGTCATTCAGCTTTCTAATATAACTTGCATCTGTGCGGTGGTAGAGAGAGGATTTAAACAGACGGAGTCCAGCAGGCCTCTCCTGAACTGCTGGAAAGAACAGGGCCCATCCTCCACCCCACTGCCTCCAAGGGGAATGGCCCCTCAACACTATACACCACGCACACCACCTCTGTGCCTCCCGGAGGTCCTCCCGGCCCTTGTGGGAAGAGATCTTCAAAGACCAGCTGTGATGGTACCACCTTGCACAGAGACACAGCACGCAGGCACACGGGAGCTGGCGCCGCTGCCTTGGTGGGTGAGCTTTGAGCTTCCGAGCCCTGGTTACCTTAGAAAAGGTGAGTCTGGGCCGGTGGCTGCATCCTCGGAGGATGGAGGATGCCCGGGAAGATGCCAGCCTAGGTTCCAGCCAGGGCTGCTGCTCACTTTGGTTGGGGCCTCAGGCAAGTGCCTGACATCTTATCAAAGAGCCAAGCATCTCTTTAGAATGTCTTTAACAGAGAGGATGAGCTCTTGGCTTTGATTACAAGGGTTGGTGATGATTCTGGAGGAGGCCCTGGCACTGTCTAGTTGACCTCAGCTGTTACTGATAATGTGTTGGACCCCATGCCCTCTGGGTTTGGAATCAGGGCCTACGAATCCGAGTGGGTGTTGGTCTCAGAGCTCCCGACCTGCGCGGTGCCGACTCACCCTCTCTCTCACCCATGCCGCCTCACCTGTGCCTCTCCCACTGCTCCACCCCCATCGCCCTCACTGTGTGCACAGCGCACACTGCCCCTTCTGAAGCACAGCCACCAGGAGCCCTGACCTGTCCCCAGCTCAGGTGCAGAAAGGGAAGGCAATCCCTCCATGCCCAAACCAACTTCCTACAAACTAATAATCCCTCTGCGCGGGAAGAAAGGTCAGGGGGGAAATGAAAGCATTTTACAATCACTACAAAACCATTTCCTGGAAACTCGTGTGTGTGTGTGTGTGTGTGTGTGTGTGTGTGTGTGTGTGTGTGTGTGTGAGTGTGTGTGTGCGCGCGTGTGTGTGTGTCCCCCAAAAAACTGATTTTTTTTTTCCCCTGAAGAGGCCAGACAGTGACCTGAGTGGCAGGAGTTCCACAGCTGTATTGATCACACAGTACTGGGGCCACACTGATCCCTCCTAGCCTGACTGGGGGTGGGGAAGGAGACTCCCGCTGTGGGGCTCAGGCTCCCTCACAGCTCCATCGTGCCTATTTCAGAAGCTCTTGACTCTCTGGCCCCTCTCTGCCCTGTCTAGGAAGGACCCCAAACCTCAGGATTCAGAGCCCTTTCAGGGGTGTGTCTATATGTGGGAGAGGAGGCGGGGCCTCACTTCCACCAGGGTACTGTGCTGCCTCCTGGGAGAGAGATCCCACATCTGTTCTGTCTCCTGAGTGCACGCGCGCGCACACACACACACACACACACACACACACACACACACACACACACACACACACACACACACACACACACACACACACACACACACACACACCCTTATCCATCGGGTGTGAACTCACCAGGTGACAGCAAAGCTACTTGTGGGAAGAGAGAAGGTGTCTGCTCTTGTGCTTTGAGTCAATTTGACAATTTGCCCAGAGAACTAACTTACAGGAAAGTAAGAAGATGAAATGTCTGTGCTAGTTTTTCAGCCTGTGGCATTTTCACTTCGTTTTTGAGGGAGTTGCTCCCGCCCAGCCCTGGTGCAGCTGATTGCGATAGTACAGCAGCAGCTGATTGCGGATAGTACAGCAGCTGGCTTCCCTTGCGCCCGCAGCTGCCCTCTGCCCCAGGCCTCCACGTGTGGCCCCGCCCTGTGCCCTGCCCTTTGCGGCTGGGGTGACTTTCTTCACCGGATGATGGCGCCTGGAGGACCAGGGGTGTCCAGCTCTCAGGCTGCACCCAGGTGGAGCCCCAGAACTCGGAGGGGCGGATGAGGCCACTGAACGCCTGCCAGGTGCTGACATCCACACTTATGCTCCAGTCACAGTGCTCCCCGTCCCAGAACCATCCTGCTTCACCCATAAGAAAGAGGGCTTGGCCCTGAGGTAGCGTCCAGGAAGAATGGTTCTCTACGTGTCCCAGACTCTGGGGCTTTGCACCTGTGACCCATGTTCACGTGTCCATGCTGGGCTTTGACAGCGAGTGCACTGTCGGGGGAGAACTCTGTTGCCAGCACTTTCCCAGCAACAATTTCACAATTAAAGACACGAAGTAAGGAAGCCTCGGATGCATTAGTCTTCCTGCATTTCGCAGGCAGGCTGAGGAGTAGCTAGGGGAGAAAACCTTCCCTTTTATCTGATCACTGTTTACTGAAAACAGAACACTGAGAAAACCCTGTGATGCTCCTTCCAACCCTTACAGATGAGCTGATTCCTGGCTGCGAGCTCCACTGGGCACTTACCAAACACTTCCAAGCGGAAACTACCATTGTTCTGGATCCCAAAGGCCAGGCTTCTCTCTCACTGCTTTTTTTCCCCCAAATCAAATGATTTTCTTCAGCATTTTGGAAGAGCATTTCTCTTCTTTGGCCAGCTGAGCAATCAAAGAGCACAGCAGAATGTATTGATCATTGCTACGCATGCACACGTGTCGCTTCCTGGCTGGTAAATGTAATCATTTACCTTCAGACAACAGAAGGTTTGCTCTAGAAATCACAACTGGGAGATAATAGTATGGATTACAGTCTTGAGAGGATACAGAGAAAAGCAATTTCTGGAGTGACACACTGGAGCAAGGAATTAAACCTAGTTTACTCCAAACACCAGCGATTCAAGAGAGACGGCTGACGTCTGCAGTGCAGCGAGGGCACCAGGGCAGTGTGGAGTGGGTGCCGGGGGCCACTGCCAGCGGGGCTGGCCAAGCTGAAACGTGTTCCCACGGGCCAACCTAATGCCTTTCTCTGTGAGCTTGCAACTCTTTGCCCACTAGCTCTGCTACATGGCTAAATGGCTGAATGGAGCCGGGTCATAGGCTCAGCATGGCAAGGCCACACATCTCTGAAGACATTCTCAGTGCCCTTTCCATTCTCTCAAACACCTGCTTAAACCGAAGAGAGGGAAGGAAGTCTGTGAGCTTCAACTCTACCAGCGTGGACAGAGGCCTGCTGTGGACACTGGAAGCTGGGCTCCAAATGCTCCACGTGCTAAGCCCCAGGGACAGCGCCGGAAAGCTGTGCCCCTCCCCTGGCGCCGTGGCTTCTTCAGATCCCGCCTGGGAAGCTACACTTGGCTCTGCCTGAATCCCAGTGCCCCGTCGGCAACGAGGGGAAAGAGGACTGCTAGTTATAAACATGCTGCTTGCAGGGCTGGGAAAGTGGCTCAGTGGTAGAGTGCTAGCCTTGCATGCCTGAGGCCCTGGGTTCAAGTCCTCAGCACCACATAAGCAAAAAGAAAAAAAGCTGGAAGTGGCACTGTGGCTCAAGTGGTAGAGCTCTAGCCTTGAGCTGAAGAGTTCAGGCCCCACAACTGGACCAAAAAAAAAAAAAAACCCAAAAAACAAATAAACATGCTGCTTGCAGCCTGCGACCCTGGTGGTCCGCAGCCATTTCTAGAAGTCAAAGTTTTGCACATCTGCTGCACCATTCCTTCTCGCTCTCAGGCCACAGCCTTTCCCCCCACTAGTCCTGTCCCAATGGAGCCAGCCCCAGTTCTAGGATGCTCCGCCAAAAGGGAAGCCCCAGACACTTTATTCTGTTCTCTTAATAGTTGCTGGACTGATAAGGTCTCCGCAATGACCAGTTCCCAAATCTCATGCCTGTAGTTCCTGATGCTCTTGCAAAGTGGCTTCTGGAGGAAATGGATTTAGACTGATAGGCCATGTGTGACCCAGGTAATTCCCCCAGGTGTCTTCTACCTCTGGGAGATTCTCTGCTGCTGGTGTAGAACCCACCCCTGGGGTGCCGGTGCACCGGCCTGGGGTGCCGGCATCGGAAGGATCTCACCTGGTCTTGAGGGGTGCTGTGGTGCGGCCGGGGCCACGGGGGGCCCTGGGGTCGCTTCCACGGAGCTTGTGGTGCAGAAGCTGTTTCCAGTTGCAGGTTGTCAGGCTGGTCTTTAGCAAGAGAAGCTTCCAGATGAGGGTGGGATGAAGAAAGAATGAGTTAGCAGTGGATACAGAGCCATAAATAACGGTGTGCCTGCGTGGAGCCCCAGCCCTGACTGTCAGGCGGATGACAGAGGGGAGAGCGTGGAGTCGAGAGATCAGGGGCTGTGCTCACAAATGAAAATCCTCTCCAGAACCTCCTGCCAGGGCCTGGCCCAAGAGTGGACAACAGACAGACGATGAGCTCCACACGCACCGCTCCACAGGGCTTCATTCATGGCTTCATGGCCCTGTTCGGGGGGGGGGGGGGGGCGCAGTGAGTAGCATCCTGGAGCCTGCTCCTGATGCCCAGTGATTTCTATTCCCCAGAGCCCTGGAGCAGATGTGGGCAGGGCAGGTGGGCACCGAGGAGGGGGCTGCCACCTCTTCACACAGCTTCCTTCTGACACTCCCCTGCTCAGGCCAGCCTGGTGGATTTTTTTGTTGTTGTTGGTCATGGGGCCTGAACTCTAGGCCCTGGTGCTGTCCCTCGGCTCTTCAGCTCAAGGCTAGAGCTCTACCACTTGAGCCACAGCACCACCTCCAGCTTTTTCTGCTTATGTGGTGCTGAGGAATCGAACCCAGGGCCTCATGCATGCAAGGCAAGCACTCTACCACTGAACCACCTTCCCAGCCCTCCTGGTAGACTTTGACCCGCCACCCTCCTCTTCTCATGGGCTAATGATTTAAATCTCAACCGCATATAATCCTGGGCATACAGAGTTGGGTGGGGTGAATACTGGTGGATGGGCAATGCCACCCTCAAGGGTCCAGGGGTAGAAAGCACCAAAGAAGGCAGTCCAGGCCACAACCCTCAGGCTAGAGAGCTGGAGGGAAATGGTGGTGGTCCAGCCCAGGGGAGGACAAAGATGCAGCATCCAGGGGCCAGAGCCTGATGGACAGACAGACAGATACACCAGAATGTAGATGGGACAGAGGGAAAAGAGAGGTGTGCCAGGTGTCAGATACACGGGATCACTGACTCCAGGTGGCCTCCTTCTATGCTTCTTATGGCCCCAGGGCTGGCATCTCCTCTTCCCAAGGCCTTTGGTACTCCCCAGCTACATCTGCGTGCCCAGCTCTTTCTGCCGAGCCCGGACGGCATGTCCACGGGTGCGCTTGTGTCTCCCTCCCTCCTCCTCCTCCCCACCACGACTCAGCAGCCTGTGTGGCGTGGACACTCCTGTGGGCGCTGGCATGCCCATCCAACACCTCTCAGCCAAAGGACTGAGAAGCTTTTTTTTCTTTTTTGGAGGTATTGGGGTTTGAGCCCAGCCTTGTGCTTGCTAGGCAAATATTCTACCCCTTGTTGCTGAGGATCTCAAAGGCAGAGGCTTCTGGACTTTAAACCATCGAGGCTTCGTTTGGGGTTTGGCAAATGCTTACTGGATAGTTAATTTGTTGTCTGAGACAGGATCTCGCTATGTACCTCCCTAGCCTTGAACTTGAGACGCTCCCTCCTCAACTTCCCAGTGCTGGGATCACAGGCTTGTACCTTCACAGCTGGCTTACAGTGAGCATTTCTGAAGTCTACTCTGCTGAAATGAGCAAGAGTCACCAGCGAGTAACTTTGTTTTCTTAGTCTCTCTCAGATGTGTAGTATCGGGATTTGTGTTCCTTTTTAAGCTCACAGTGTATCAGTATCCACACAGCCCTGCCATCCCAGCATGGCACTTAAAGGTGAAGAACCATTAACCGCACTAGGGATGGGACACAGGACTGGTAGCGAGAAGTAGTGAGAACGCCAAAGGGCTGTTTGTGGTCTAGGAAGCAGGTGTGATGTGTCAAGGGGCGGTGAGTTGAGCCAGGGCTCGTGAGGGGTCATGCCCAGGACGTCACCGGAGGTGCAGATGTGGCAAGGGAACCGGCGGCATTGGTGGCACTCCTGGACCGGCCGCACTGGCCGGACCGTAAATGGCGATGGCCTTATCAGTGACATGGCGCGTTACTCTGGAGGGTCAGGAACTAGGAAACCCACCCCATTAAGCTTGGGCTTCTGAGGGCTCAGGGTGCGGCTGACAGCTCCAGCAGAGCTGGAGATCATGGAAGCGATACAGCCCAGCCAGTCTGCTCCCTCCACAGAGCAGACTCCTAGCTCTAGGCAGGCAGCCGCGTTCACATGACAAATGTGTCCCTGGACAGAGGAGCTGTGCAGTGATACTTACCAGGGTCTCCGTGAAGAGTCCTCTGCTGGCTCCCAAGAGAGCTCCCAGCCTTGGCCGGCTCAGCTCGGGCCTGTGGGGGCATCCAGAGCCTTCCAGCACAGGGAGCCCTGGTGATTTGTTTCTTGTCCTCAGCTCCTCCCTCTCCCATTGCTGGCTGGGGGGGGGGGGGCGTTCAGGGTGAGGGGAATGGGGGGAGGTCACTGTGTGTGTCCACACAGGAGAGAGCTGGTCTAGGACCAGTGACTCTCATACCCAGTGCTCAGATCTAAGATGATAGGCTCTGCGCTCTGCACATTAGAAAGGTCATCTCACCCCAACCCTGCTGCGTGCCAGGGACTGGAGGGGGCTGCCCAGAGCCCGGGCAAAGGAGGGGCTGTGAGCCAGACTCTGCCTCTGGCACCCTGATGCCTTCCTGGTAGCTGTATACTTCTGACATGCTGCCAGGGGCTGTGTTACTGTGTGTCACAGAGAAAATACATATTTGCTCAGAAATGGACATGCGCTCATGCTCAGCTTGTGGAAAGGGCTGGAGGAGCAGACTTGGTCTAAAATGCCCATGCCACCAAATGGCAAAGCCACTTGTGGTCACATCTGTGTCCTGTTTTTGAGTGCCATCTGGGCTGTGTCCCCCAGGTCTGGGGTTGTCCGTGCCACCTTCCTCTCTGCCCAGGAATGGTCTGGGGTGGGAGGGGCACGTGGTGGGCCTGGGCATGCTCGCAGCTGAGCGGTGTCACAGGCTACAGACCTTCAGAGCAAGCGGAAGAAAGCTGTGTGGGAGGAGCCTCGGGCCTCCGAGGAGGGCAGGGCAGGCAGGGAGACCTGGCCCAGGAGGCGCAGTGCCTGGTTGGCTGGGCGAGTCCGGCGGTCCAGCGTTCTCTTTCTGAGTGGCGTCCCTGCCTCTTCCCGCAGGGCCTGTGCCAGCAGTGAGACGGAGAGCGAGGCCGGAGACATCATGGACCAGCAGTTCGAAGAGATGATCAACAAGCTCAACTCGGTGACCGACCCCACTGGCTTCCTGCGCATGGTGCGGCGCAACAACCTCTATAACAGGTGCGGGGCGAGCCCAGCATGGGGGGCCCAGGGAGGGAGGGAGGGAGGGGGGCCCAGGGAGGGAGGGAGGGAGGGGGGCCCAGGGAGGGAGGGGTCCCAGGGAGGGAGGGGGTCCAGCACAGGGCAGACGCCTGCCCGCTGCGAGGCTGTGACCTGAGGCAGGCAGCTGCGGAACAGTGTGACATTCCCGCAGCCCACACTCTCCTGGGCTTCTGGGCCTCCAGCTTGATGTGACACTGGGCTGGTTTGGCGGGACCCAGGGGACCTGCACAGTGAAGCCGCCCAGCCTCGGAGCTGAATTCCTAAAGCCTGGACAGAAGCAAAGCAGCCACACGTACACGTTCTTCACCCCACCACCACCACCCTGCCACACCACCAACGCTCACCCCACTAACGCCCGTCACCACCCTGCCACGCCACCAACCCTCACCCCACTAACGCCCGTTACCACCCTGCCACGCAACCAACCCTCACCCCACTAACGCCCGTTACCACCCTGCCACACCACCAACGCTCACCCCACTAACGCCCGTCACCACCCCTGCCATGCCACCACTATCCTACCATACTACCACCCCTGCCACACCACCATACCACCACCACCACCACCACCCTGCCACACCACCACCACCACCCTGCCACGCAACCAACCCTCACCCCACTAACACCCGTCCCCGTCACCACCACTGCCACGCTACTACCCCACCATGCCACCACCCCACACCCCAATACCACCCTACCACCCCCACACACTACCAACCCACCAATACCACCCTACCACCCCCACACACTACCAACCCACCAATACCACCCTACCACCCCCCACACACTACCAACCCACCAATACCACCACCCCCCACAGCACCATACCACCCCATCATAGTTCACAGGCTGCATCCAAAGGGCCTCTGGCCATTGGGCTGATGCGCAGATCTGCTCACCAGGACATCTGCCAGCATAAAGTCAGTGAGGAGTTTAAAGGCGGTATTGCTTCCAGGCCCATTGGCGGGCTGTCCTTGGAGCTTAGCCTCCCACCTTACTGTCAGAGATGACGCCGCCCCTGTGGCAGGGAGCCGTCTTGTCAGAAATCTGCTCCAAGAAACCGTGTTCTTGGTGCTCATCGTTGACTTGGCCGTGTCACCGGCAGCATCTGGTTTGCTGGTTGGAGTTGTGAGACTTCTCTCTGCCTGTGGTTCTGTGAAGACAGCACAGGCTCTGATGTGGCCTGGGGCCACCATGAACGAGAGAGTGGCGTGTGTGGTCCCAGATGCATCCTTCGGCTCAGCGGGGCGAGGCCGGGCCTGGCAGCCGAGGAGGGAGAGGCAGGCAGTGCGGGTGACAGAGCCCGGCCCGCGGAAATGCTGTGGCGATGTTCACACGACTCCGCTACAGGGGTCAGAAGTGCGTCTTGGTGCTTGAATGTGCTGTTTGCCAGCTGGCTCTTCCGCTGGAGCTCCCACCCCTCGGGAGCCCCTGCCCGAGCAAAGCCCGGCCCATGGTGGCACATTCAAAGCAGGAGCCACCTTCAGTCTGTCCCCGTGCCCCCATGAGGCACCCCGCAAGGCAGGTGGCCCAGTGGAGAGGGCCCAAGGCTGCCTGAGCCAGAAAGTGAGAGGGGGTTGGGCAGGAGGCTCACAGGCGGCCGCTACGGCAGGTGCCTGAGGAGGGGAGCCCCGAGCAGAGACGCAGCGGCCACAGCCCACCCTCGCCAGGAGGAGCAAGCAGCTCAACTCCCACCCACACACCAAGCAGGGCCTCCCTCCCCACCTGCCACCACGAGGCTCTGTGCTGCTGAGAAGACAGGCATCTCTCCAACAGAAGGACAAGCTGATGAAGACATTGCAGCGTGATAAACTTCTGTCACTTAGCACTAATGGAGCCTGCTGGAAAGGGAATTGGAAGACAGTGGGACAGCGCCACCTGCTGGGGCCCTGGGGTGGTGCGGCTGCCAGTCTTACCATGGTCACAGTGAGGCCAAGCACACAGCAGATGTCAAACCCGGCCCTGCCCCTAGCTCTGTGCAGGTCTCTTGCCTTCTCTGAGTCGCTGGGCCTCACTGGCCCTGGGAGGGCTGATCCATGGGGGGGATGAGCTCCCCTCATCTCAGAGGTCAAGGGCAGCCCTGGTACCACGCCCACCCGGTGCCATAGAAGCACGAGGGGGGCCCGGGTCACACCTCTGGCCTCTGAGCAGCCTCCCAGCTGAGACGCGAGCTCCGTGCTGCACTTCCCCAATGGTCTGTGTCCCTTCTGGGCAGGCGGTGGCAGCCCCCTGATGGCCCCACACCTAGTCGGCAGTGGGAGGACGCAGCAGAGGCATGGCCGGGGCTGCATATGGTAGCCCACCCCTCGCTTCACCAGCAAGGGGCCCCCTGCCCCTCACAGGCGATCAGTGGCACGAGGCCGCCCGATCAGGGCTGGGGCTGGCTGGCTGCCTTATGAACAGCCCACTTGTAGCTGCAGGCGCCCCTAGCAGGGTGGCTACAACGGTCACTGCAAGCATACCGCCAGCCTGCAGCCCCCGTGAGCACGAAGTGTGGCAGAGGGGGGCCGTGTCCTGCCAGGCCTGCCTCCAGCCCCCGCCCACACCTGTGCGGGGGCCTGGAGTGGCTCCAGGCCTCTTCCTGCCCTGCCCTGCCCTGTGCTTCTGGGCTTGGCTGTGCGGGGCCAGCTCTCCCGTGGGGACAGGCCACACTGGTGTCAGACCATCAGCATGGAGGGGAGGCGGCTGGCTGAGGCGCTGCTGGTGCAAGCCCAGGGCTAGAGGCGGAGCCTCCACACACCTCCTCTGTGCACAGGACCCGGCGGGCGTCTCTGACTCACGTCCCGGCTTCAGGCTGGCGGGGCCTCCGTTACTCTAGCTGCTACCTGTTTCTGCGCTCTTGGTTTTACTTGGAAACAGACACCTCTAGGGTGGGGGCCCACCACAGGTCGCGCAGTGGCCAGGTGGGCCAGTGAGGGAGGCTGAGCCATGCTCTGTGGCTCCCAGATAGAGGTCAGCGCGCATGCAGGGCGGGGTGGGCTCGCCGAGAATGCATCCAGGGTGACAATGCGTGACAGACACCGCGTGTCGTGCTGCGTCTCCTCTAGAGACATGGCAGTCCCCCTTCAGGGAAGAGCTGCCCTTTGTAGCGTGCTCTGTGGTGCTCAGCGGGCCCGGGTCGCTCCAGGGCCGTCCGCGCTTCACTGCCTCTGCCAGCAAAGTGTCCTGTCGCTGTAATGACACGCGTCCTGCGGAGCCGGTGCACAGGGCGGCTCCCCGGGCCTCTCCGTCCTGCTGCTCGGCCGGCCGGCTCTGCACGCAGCTCGCTGTGCCTCTGGAATGTAGGTCAGGCGGGCGCTGCACAGCCCCCACGTTTGCAGGACAGAAAGTGGAGCCAGACAGCTCCTCTTCAGATGCGCATCCTGGCTGGGCTCAGCAGGAATGCCCCTTTTAGGCTGCTAGGTAGCCGGCAGGTTGCTGGCAGCAGGCGGCAGAGCCCTTCATGCAGCGCCTCGCTGGGCCTGGTATCAGACACGGCGGTCCCTGCCCCTGAGGCCGGGGGCACGCAGCACAAAGGCAGAGCGGGGTCTGCATCAGCGCTCCAAGGACCCATGGATCACCTGGCAGCCCCTGGGCTGGGCTAAGCCACACGGCCAGGCGCAGGGGCAGCCTGTCCCTCCGCTTCTGCCGCGGGGCGCGCATCCCCACCCGCCCGGCCCCCGCTGCCCCTGCAGTCCACAGACCACCACCACGCTTGGCTGGCGGCAGGGTTGCCAACAGTCTCCAAATGAATCCGCCAGTGTCCTCAGCCCGCACAGGCAGGGTGTGACACCTGTGTGACACCCACTGTCGGCCCGCCCAGCAGCTCCAGTGCCCCCCTGAGGCGGTGGGAGCCCTGCTGGGGCGCAGGCGGGGCCGCACGCAGCTCCGCCAGCAGCGCTGCCCTCAGCCCCGTGTGCCGGGGTCCCCACGTTCGCCTGCACACTGTCACCCCACGCAGGATGTAATTAAGTCCTGTGAGCAGCACTTGGGGACATTTGATTATGTAGGAAAATGCCACAGAAGTGTAAGCTGTTGTGCGCAGCGGGTTTAGCCGGCAGTTTCTGACAGTGCTCACTGTGCTGTGGAAATTACCTGCCAGGGACGGGGAGCCGGGCGGGGAGGGCAGCAGGCCCCCTCCCCACGCCCACCCCACCCACCGCGGGCTGACTCCCCTCCCCACCCTCTCCCCAGGAGCTGCCAGAGCATGACGAGCCTGTTGAGCAACACCGCCTCGCCCAGCAAGGACGGGCCCTCCTCCCTCCCCAGGAGGCAGAGCGCGCTGGCTAAGGCGCCGCTCCGCGCCCTCTACGACCTGCTCATCGCGCCCATGGAAGGGGTGAGTGCGCCCCGGCACGCAGCTCTGGGCTGTGTGGCTTCTAAGACACAAAGATGGGCTGAGACACCGCCCCCCCCCCCCACGGCCTCTGCCCGCCTGGGGAGGCGCTCGCTTGCCCAAGTGGCCTTGTGTTCTTGGCAGGGCCGGGCTGGAGTCGTAGGTCCGCTCCGCTCAGGCCAGGCGCGTCTGGCCTCAGTGCCCTTCCGGGAGACAGGGACATTGCCTATGGGGAAACCTACCCAGGCGCTTCCTAAGACCCAGGGATGCCTCTGTTCCCCCCTCCCTCATTCCGGAATCTCCCCGAATGGCCTCAAGCCAGGGCTGTGCTTGCTGCTAAGAAGGGGCCTCAGACCCATCAGGAACACTGACTCCGCAGCGGTGGCGGCGGCCCGGGCACAGGTGGCCTGTGGCCACACAGCCCGCCGCCTGGGCTCCGCGCGGCACTTAGTTCAGACAGTTCTTGGTGAGGGGACCGTCAGAGACCCAAGTGGTGAGCCCGGTCACGCCGTCTCCGTGGCTTCCAGGCAAGTCAGGGAGCTGCTGCGGAGGCCTGTTCAGCCACATTCACCCTCCTCCCCTCCGCAGCACACCAGCCCCATTCAAGCCTGGCCCCCTGGCGGCCTGCTGTCCCTCCCTGCGTCTCCTTGCAATGAGGGGCAGCACAGTGCTGTCACCCACCCTCCAAAGCAGAGCTGGAGGCCGCTGCCTTCACCGCCACCCACCGTCGGCCAGCGAGGAGCAGCCAGCCCTCCCCTGCGCACCCCAGCCCCCCACTGCGCCCCGGCGTCTCCACGCTTCTCCCACCGGGGCTGCCGAGGTGGGGGGTGAGAGCAGAGGGGACCAGGGGAGCTGGCTGCGACTGGCATCCTGCGCTGTGAGGCCACAGCCTCGGCGCAGAAGCCTTCCGGCCTCCTCTCCCGCCTGCCACGGCAGCGCTTACTGCTGCGCACTGGGCGCCTCCAGCACTGGACACTGGACTGGGCTCAAGATGGAGCCCCTCAGTCTCTTATGATGACACTGGGGTTTGAAATCAAAGTCTCACAAGTGCCAGACAGGTGCTCTACTTCTTAAGCCACATCTCCAGCCATTTTTGCGTTCATAATTTTTTGAACAGAGTCCCACATTTTTGCCCACATTAGTCTCAAACTGCAATCCTCCTGCCTGTGCCTCCTGCGTAGGTGGTATTACAGGCGTGTGTCACCACGCCCCACTTATTTGTTGGTATGGAAAGTCTCAACTTCTTCCCTAGGCTTGCCTCAAAGCATGGTCCTCCCAGTCTCTGCCTCCCAAGTAGTCAGGATGCCTCTGATTCTCCACCCACAATTCAACCTTTGGTCCCCGAAGGGACTGTCTCTTGGGGCCATCACAGGGCCTGGTGTGTGGCTCATGAAATGACAGGTGGTCCAGAGCTGCTTCTGTGTTCAGTCAGTCAGCTGCCAGGCTTTGCGTGGTCTCCACAGTGAGTCTAACACTCTCCCAGAGCGGGGGCAGGGTGAGGCTGGGCCCCGGACACACTGAGGGGCCCTGGGTCCCCAGGCAGGAATCAGCAGAGGAGTCAGAGGCCAAGGGCAAGAGGCCCTAGAGCTCCCCGGGGAGGGGTGGAAGGCCTGGCATCCCTGGGCACAGGGAGTGGGCTGCCTTCCAGTCTTTCAGGACTCTCCTGTGGTTTAAAGAATAAGATGTGTTCACTGGCTAGTGCTAGCCAGTCTGGACAGCCAGATGCCCTTCCGTGGCGCAAGGAAGGGGCAGCTTAGGGACCCGAGCCTAGAGCGACAGGAAGGTTCTGCCAGCTGGTGGGGGGAGTTGGAAGGAGGTCACGCTGCCCGATACGGAAGTTTCCTACAGCACCAGGCCCTGCATCCACCATGGGGGAGGGCTGGAGGAAGGGACGGGTCCCCGCCGGGCATGCTGGGCCCATCTCTAGGGTGAGAGCCGTCTCTGGGTCTTGACAGCTACAGATTTTTTTGTTGTTGTTAATGCTGTCAGATGAATCCCAGAGTAAAACTTTGAAGCCATGAAAGTAAGCGAGCAAAGCAGGGGCCGCCGCTGGGTGCCAGGGGTGGTGCGTCGCCTGTGCCGGGCATGCCGGCCAGCCTGGGCAGCAGAGGGAGACAGGCCTCAGCCAGCCGCTGATCTCGACAATACGGTGCTCCCGCTGGAACTGAGTGCGGAGGAAGTCCCCTCCGTCTCCGGCTGCATTCAATAAGTGCTTACTGGCGTGTGCCGAGGCTGGGGGGCAGGGGCAGCTCAGCCTGGGTGACCCCCACTCTCCCCCTGGCCTGTGGAGCAGGGAACCCGGGTGCTGCTTCCTCCTGCTCCAAGCGTGCTGCCTCTTGAGGCCACCAGAGGGCGGCAGGACACCACTCTCCACTGCCAGGCACGGGGTCTCACCGAGGCCACCTCCATCAGCACCTGGGGGCGCGGCGCGGGCACGCGAGCGAGCGTCTGAGCGCTGCCTTCGTGTGGCGGCCGCCCCACTGCCCGGGGACTAGGCCAAGCAGCACGGAAAGTGGGGCAGGGGACAGTTCCACCGCCGGCGCCCACTGGCCTTTGATTTGCTGTCCCGCTCTTCCCTGGAGCGCCGTCCTTTGCTGTCAGGACGGCAAGTGCGTCTTGCATCAGCACTCCAGCTGTCACCAGCCGTTAAGTCACGTCCTGTCTGACACCCCGGGGAGATGTCAGAGGGAAAGTTGCGAGTGCTTGGTGTGAAAGGACCTGGCGTGTGTTTGTGTCTGTGGCGTTGTTTTAATCAGATCAGAGTGAAGGATGCCAGGGCAGATGGGACCAGTCCCAACCGTGCAGAGGCACAGCCCAAAGGGCTCATTGTGGGCTGCAGCAGCAGCCCGTCACGTGGGTGCCGGGACCTCGGGCAGTAGGCACAGCTGCTCCTCCAGCGTCCGGCTGCACGGGGCCGATCCGGCTCCAGCCGTGTGGCCTCGAGGCTGGGTTCGCGCCGGACGCCCAGGTCCGCTCATGCGCTCTCAGACGCCCAGATCTGAGCACACTCCCGGAGGCCCCGCTTGCTTATCGGCTCCACCAGGCCCATCGTTAGTTCACGTTAGTTCCATCTTCTATCAGCAAGTCTTACAAACAGAAGTTTCAGACTGGCAAACGAGAAACCTGGGCTGAGAAAGGAAGCGCAGCCCATTCACCTGCTCCGGGGAAGACTCGGCTAACCACAGCCCATTCTCCACCAGACCCGTGGCCCAGACCTCCCCCCCCGGGGCAGGCAGCGTGTGCCAGGGCAGGCAGGTGCCAGGGCTCTGCCAGGGATTTCCTACAGGGACTCTCTCGTGTTGCAAAATGGCCCCTGCACAGTCGCGTAGCACGGGGCGCACTCAGCCTGGACGGGAGCGGCAGGACAGGCTGGCAGGGTGGGGACTCAGAGGGGCTGGATCTGTGCTGTGTGTGGAGCGGGGGCTGAGGCCCTGCACCGCAGGCCCTGGACCCTTGTGTGCCCCCGGGGGCCAAAGTAGCTCCAAGCCCGACCTCAGCCCCTGCGGAACATTCTGGCCTGAGAGAGCGCAGGTCTGGATGCTTGGCTCAGGGCAATCCCAGGGCCTCCGCGAACAGCTGTGAGCAATGCTGGGTGAAGATGAGGTCTCCCCTCGATCCTGGGTTGAATTCTGGAGCTGCATTACTATGGAGGTCATTTCCATGCTTAATTATGGGGACATCTGCAAAGGCCAGAGAGTGGGGGGGACCAAAACATAGCGATGAGGAGACAGGAACGGGGTACAGCGGGGCCGCATCGGCTGCTCGTGAGCAGCTACCCCGAGCACCCCCCCCCCCGGGCCGTGGCAGCTCCCGGCCTCAGCCTGTGGGAAAGGATGTAGCTGCCCTTGGGATCAACATGTGCTCCAAGCTGCTGTCCCATCTACTCATCTGCCCCCCATACCCAGGAGCACCCCACTTTCCACTCCACAACGCAGCTTCCCTTCCTGGCCCACGGCCCAGGCAGTGGGCAGCTCTGTGGGCAGAAGGAGGCAGCGGGAAGCCCTCACCTCTGGGTGGGGACTGATGGGCGCGGGGCGCGCAGGCGGGCCTGCGTGGCTGGGAAGGCACGGCAGCTGCGCGTGTCCTCACCGCTGGGAGGGAGGGGGCCGCCAGCAAGACACGGTGAACACGCCGCCAGCAAGATGGGGGGGGCACCCTTGGACCTGTGCAGGAGGCTCTGGGGTGTCCTCACCCTTCTGCAGGAGGGCAGGCTTTGTGTGTGTGTGTGCCAGTACCAGGCTTTGAACTCAAGGTCTCGTGCGCTCACTCCGCGTTCTTATGCACAGTGCACTACTCAAGCCTTGCCTTCAGCTGGACTTTTGCTGGTTATTTTGGAGTCTCTGTCTCAGAGCTGGCTTTTAACCACAATCCTTCAGCTCTGAGCCTCCTGGACAGCTAGGATTGCAGGCTCACTCTCATGACAAAGCCTGGCACCCAGTGCCTGACATGAGAAATGCCCACCCTCAGCCGGCAGATACGCAGGACCGGGCCTGGGAATAGAGCCCTGGAATGCCCTCCCCGGCCCCCAAGAGCAGCAGCCCCCCGGCGGCTGTCCCCTCGCTGCCACGGGCAGCCCGCAGCACGCCAGCTTCCCAGCTCATAGGAGAATCAGCCTGAGCGTTCTCTGGACACACGGGGGGCCGCGAACTCTGGCAGGGCTGGCTGGACTCTGCTGGCTGCTCGTGCGCTGACAAATCTGCAGACAGCGCAGGCCGCGGCTCTGTCATCTGTCACGTGCAGCGTGGGTTGCTGCACTGTGTGGCCGCTGCCCAGCCGTGCCTTGGCCGACACCCACCAGCCAGCTCCACACACCCCCAAATCCCTGCCTCCCCAAGTTCACAATCGTCTTCAGAGCTGCAGTGCCTCTTCTTGGGGTCACAGTGGGCCCCTGTGGCTTCTCAGGAGGGATGGGGTTCTCATAGCCCACGTCGTCTCCTGGGGACCCAGTACAGCCGGGGACACCCACCTCAGAGGTGGGGCTCCAAGGCCCAAGTCACAGAGGTCCTGGAGTGCAGCCCTCCAACCCCACCGACGTCGCGGCCCCGTGCCCGGCAGGTCAGCTCCCGCTGGCTGACGCCCAGGGTGCCCGCGCCAGCCCAGCTTTCCCGGCCCCACCCCGCCGCTGTGCTGCAGCCTCCTGCAGAAACCCGCCTCTGCGGACCAGAGCCTGCACACTGCCCTGGCTCACCGGCAGACCTGCAGCCCCCGCAGGCCTCCCCGCAGCGGCCCGCACGGCAGTCACGCGCGCTTGCTTCTCCCCGCAGGGCCTGATGCACTCGAGCGGCCCGGTGGGCCGGCACCGGCAGCTGGTCCTGGTCCTGGAGGGGGAGCTCTACCTCATCCCCTTCGCCCTCCTCAAGGGCAGCGCCTCCAACGAGTACCTGTACGAGCGCTTCGCCCTCATCGCCGTGCCCGCCATCCGCTCGCTGGGCCCCCACTCCAAGGTAAGGCGCCCAGGCCGGGCGGGGCGGGGGGGAGAGCCCACCGCCTTCGGTCCTCGCTGCCCGCCCCGTTCACGTGAGGTCAGTTTCTGCTTCTTGGTTTGGGAGATCTTCATGTGGGCTCTGCCGCGGAACAATGTTCCAAGAGGCGAAATGAGTTCAAGCGGAAACGGCATGAGCGTGTCTCGGGGCTGAGTGCGTCTCAGGTGCGAGGGCGCGGTCTCCCGCACGGCCCTGGGCTGGCAGCACCGGGCGCGGGTGTGGGCGCGGCGGTCTCCGTGAGCCTCTGCCGCGAGCTTCCCGACGCTGCGGGCAGCAAGGCGAGCGCGAGACCCCCCGACATCGCTGCTCCCCAAGAACAGCGCGAGTCCCGGGACCACAACCTGCTCCCCAGCGCGCCCAGAGCTTGTGCTGGTCCCTCCGTGTGCCCCTCGTGGCCTGCTCCCCACGCGGCCAGGCCTTGGCACAGTGGCATCCCGCCTCTGGAAGCCACTAAGATGCCAGCCGCGCCCTCCAGCAGCCTCTGCTGTGTCCCCTCCCAGGGCCACCTGAGGAAGACCCCGCCCGCCTACTCCAGCTCCACCTCCATGGCGGCCGTCATCGGCAACCCCAAGCTCCCATCGGCGGTGATGGACCGGTGGCTGTGGGGGCCGATGCCCTCGGCGGAGGAGGAGGCCTACATGGTTTCCGAGCTGCTGGGCTGTCAGCCCCTGGTGGGCAGCGTGGCCACCAAGGAGAGGGTCATGAGCGCCCTCACCCAGGCTGAGTGCGTCCACTTCGCCACCCACATCTCCTGGAAACTCTCCGCCTTGGTGCTCACCCCCAGCGTGGACGGCAACCCCGCCGGCAGCAAGAGCGCCTTCGGCCACCCCTACACCATCCCCGAGTCGCTGCGGGTGCAGGACGACGCCAGCGACGCCGAGAGCATCTCGGACTGCCCGCCCCTGCGGGAGCTGCTGCTCACGGCCGCCGACCTCCTGGACCTGCGGCTGCCCGTGAAGCTGGTGGTGCTCGGGTCCCCGCAGGAGGCCAACGGCCGGGTCACAGCCGATGGGGTGGTGGCGCTGACACGGGCCTTCCTGGCTGCCGGTGCCCAGTGTGTCCTGGTGGCTCTGTGGCCGGTGCCCGTGGCCGCTTCCAAGATGTTCATCCATGCCTTCTACTCCTCTCTGCTGAACGGCCTGAAGGCCAGCGCGGCCCTGGGCGAGGCCATGAAGGTGGTGCAGAGCAGCAAGGCCTTCTCCCACCCCTCCAACTGGGCAGGTAGGCGGCGGCCAGGGGCCAGCGGGGGAGGCGGCGCATGCGCCAGGCAGGGAAGGCTGTGGGCCCCGAGGCCCGAGGCCCGCTCAGGGTCTCCCCTGTGGTGCCAGTCGCCCTTTGTGTCACAGCGAGAATGTGGTAGTTGGTGAGCACTGTGACCACTTCACGACACTCCGTTTGGGACCCATGCCAGGGGGAGCCCGGCCAGTTGGCCACTGGATGACAGGAAAGCGCCGGTGCCGGTCCTGGCTGCATCTCCTGGGCTGCGTGTCCCCGGCCTGCGGTGGTGCTGGCCCCACACGCCCCACTGCCCCGCCCATCGTTCGGTCATTGTGGGCAGAGGGGCGGGGCTTCATACAGCAGGCATTCCCAGTCAGAGACTGTTCCCAGTGGCAGATTGCTCTGCGCGAGGGGTGGATGGCTCAGGCGGGGGGCGGGGGGGCCTCGCATGAGGCCTCAGGGGCAGCACCCAGAGGAGCCCAGGGAGCAGCCCGAGGCTCCCCGGGACACCCCAGCACCGCACACCGCACCGGTGGCGTCCACATGCCGCACAGCTGGGCAGTGTGGGCTCTAAAGCGCCGGGGACCGAAGGGCCGGCAGCGGGTGGCACCGGCCTGCGCCTGGCTCCCCGCTGGGGCCAGCGCAGGGCCGGCAGCTGCCCGCTGAGGGTCTCCTTGCTGCCCCACAGGCTTCATGCTCATCGGGAGCGATGTGAAGCTCAACAGCCCCTCGTCACTCATCGGCCAGGCGCTCACAGAGATCCTGCAGCGCCCCGAGCGGGCCCGAGACGCTCTGCGTGTGCTGCTGCACCTGGTAAGGCGGGGCGGGGACGGGGGGGGGGGGGCTGGCATCCCCCACCTCCATGCGTCCTGGCTGGGCAGGTCACTTTGGAGCTCCCAGCTCCCGGCACACAGCAGGGCCCGCACTGTCACATCTGCTGCCACAGCCGCTGCCAGTGTCTCCTCGCTCAGGTGGGGCAGAGCCTGATGTTGCCTTGGCTGCACCCACATCTTCAAGGCCTGCTAAGAGGCCGCGCATCATGCCCGCAAAAGTGAAGGCATCACACACCAGTGGCTCACGCCTGTAATCTAGCTGCTCAGGAGGCTGAGCGCTGAGGATAATGGCTCAACGCCAGGCCGGGCAGGAAAGTCTGTGGGACTCTTATCTCTAGTGAACCACCAAAAAGCCAAAAGTGGAGCAGTGGTTCAACATGGGAGAACCCTAGTCTTGAGCAAAATAAGCTCAGGGACAGCACCCAGGTGCTGAGATCAAGCCCGGGACTCGCACACAAACACGCACCGTTATTAAGTCAAGAACAGGGAGGTGAAAGCCATTCCCTGCTTCCTCCTGGAAGTCAGCTTCCATCCCATTCAACCCTTGGCCGCAGTGGGCTGAGGGCCAGCAGGACCAAGGCCGGCGCTGACCGGGGCCCCGCCACGCCTCCTCCACCTCCTCTCACAGCGGCCGGCAGTCCCTGAAGGGCGGGGCGGCGGCACCCCAGCCCCAGCACACTCACGCAGGACCCAGGGCCGGGGCAGGCTGCAGGCAGCTGCGGCCCCTCGCCAGGACGAGGAGAGAAAGCACGCACCGCAGGGCTCCCCGGGACTTGGCGGTGGGCTTCCTGGGGTCTCCATCACCGCCAGGCCCCGTTCCCGGCTGCTGCCCGACTGCGTCTCTCAGATGGCGCCTCTGCCCCAGCCCTCGGGCTCATTATGGGTTCTCCTCCTCAGTTCCATCTCCTGGGGAGGGTCTGAGTTCTCTAACCAGGCCTGGTGCTCCTTGGCCCCAGGGGGCAGTGTCTCCAAGGCCCTCTGGCTGGAGGGACGGCGGGGCCAGTCATTCCCACCCATGACGCGGGCAGCTAAGCCCAGCATCTGTGTTGCACTTAAAAAAAATTGCTGTTGTTACAAAGGTGATGTGCAGAGGAGTTCCAATTACATAAGGCAGGTCAAGAACATATTTCTTTTTGGGCAGTGTCACTCAGGTCCTCAAATGCCCCCTAGCCCGGAGTCTCGGGCAGGATCCCCTGGGGAGAGGTCCTGTGCAGGCGCAGTGTGGTTTCAGGCTCTGGGGCTGCTGGTGGGGTTCAGTACTGGCCATGCCGAGAGCAGAGAAGGGGTGGAAGAAATCCAGGGAAGGGCACTGCCAGCCGAGGCTCTGGGATGGGTGGGCCCTGCTGCTATGCCAGAGGTTTTGAAGGGTGTGAGGTTTACCTGCAGCGGTGGCAGCAGCGCTCTATTGGGGCAGGTTGGTCTGAGAATTATTTGTGGGCAAATTGAGTTGGTGTCTGAGGAAGAGCGGGGGAGGGACAGAATCCCCCCCCCCCCCAGCTCCAGCCCTGCTGCTGACATCAGACCCTGCCTGCATCCACGCCCCGGTGATGACGAGGCCTGGCCCGGCCTCACGCCCGTGTCCCCGCAGGTGGAGAAGTCCCTGCAGCGGGTCCAGAACGGGCAGCGCAACGCCATGTACACATCCCAGCAGAGCGTGGAGAACAAAGTGGGTGCCGTCCCCGGCTGGCGGGCCCTGCTCACTGCCGTGGGCTTCCGCCTTGACCCCCCGGCCAGCGGCCTGCCAGCGGCCGTCTTCTTCCCAACCTCAGACCCGGGCGAGCGGCTGCAGCAGTGTAGCAGCACCCTGCAGGCCCTGCTGGGTGAGTAGGGGTGGGGCGCTGTGGGGCGAGCAGGGGTGTGGGCAGTGGGGGCAGGGGTGGGGCGCTGCAGGGGAGCAGGAGTGTGGGCAGTGGGGGCAGGGGTGGGGCGCTGCAGGGGAGCAGGGGTGTGGGCAGTGGGGGCAGGGGTGAGGTGCTGTGGGGGAGCAGGGATGCGGGCAGTGGAGGCAGGGGTGAGGTGCTGTGGGGGAGCAGGGGTGCGGGCAGTGGAGGCAGGGGTACGGGCAGTGGAGGCAGGGGTGTGGGCAGTGGGGAGCAGGGGTGTGGGCAGTGGAGGCAGGGGTGGGGCGCTGCAGGGCGAGCAGGGGTGCGGGCAGTGGAGGCAGGGGTAGGGCACTGCAGGGAAGCAGAGGTTTAAGGCAGTGGAGGCAGGGGTGGGGTGCTGCGGGGAAGCAGAGGTTTAAGGCAGTGGAGGCAGGGGTGGGGTGCTGCGGGGGAGCAGGGGTGTGGGCAGTGGAGAGGTGCTGTGGGGGAGCAGGGGTGTGGGCAGTGGGGGAGCAGGGGCGTGGGCAGTGGAGGCAGGGGTGTGGGCAGTGGGGGCAGGGGTGTGGGCAGTGGGGGCAGGGGTGTGGGCAGTGGGGGAGCAGGGGTGTGGGCAGTGGGGGAGCAGGGGTGTGGGCAGTGGAGGCAGGGGTATGGGCAGTGGGGGCAGGGGTGGGCGCTGCAGGGGAGCAGGGGTGCGGGCAGTGGGGGCAGGGGTGTGGGCAGTGGGGGAGCAGGGGTGGGCGCTGCAGGGGAGCAGGGGTGTGGGCAGTGGGGGCAGGGGTGGGGCGCTGCGGGGGCCACACTGCAGGCAGTAGGGGTGGTGCGGTACAGCGGGGGCCGCAGCCCCCTTAGGCCAGGTCTCAGAGCCGGAAGTGGCAGGGTCCCCGTGGCTACTGCACTGACCTGGGCCCCGAGCCAGCCAGTCCCCATCCCTCACGTGCAGGTCTCTGAGCGGCATGGCCCCTTGCTGGCGGCCGGAGGCGGGAGGGGGAGCACACAGCCAGTGCTGGCACCCGAGCATCTGAGGGGTCCTGAAGGGGGCCACTGAGAGCAGAGGGGAGCAAGGCCACGCACCCGTCCTCTGCCGTCTAAGCTGTTGATCAGTGGCACCAGTGCTGAGCTTTAGGGAGCCCCCTCCCCTTGAGGGGAGCAGCTGGTGCTGAGGCCCCTGTCCTGGCCAGGTCTGCCCACTCCTGCCCTCCACGCGCTGTGCAAGCTCATCACGGCCTCGGAGACCGGCGAGCAGCTCATCAGCCGGGTAAGCGGCCCGGAGCCTTGATGGGGCTGGGGGGGGGGGGGTTCCAGGAGACGGGGACCTGTCCTGCCGGCCCCTTGTCATCCCCAGCCCTGTGACTGCAGGGAGAGGGCCGGGGAGGCCTGGGCAGTTGGCGGAGTGTTCTCCAGACACAGCCCTGGAGCACAGTGGTTCCCAGGGTGCTCATGGGCAACTCTGGGGTTCCCACGTCTCCTGAGTGTCCTTCCACACCAGCACCCCGCCCTGGCCGAGGCCGAGTGACTGGCGTCACCGCCACTGTCCCCGCACCAGCAGGCGTGAGCAGCCCCACCACGCACGCGCCAACGCTCCCGAAGCCAAGGAGCCCGGGCACAGCAGAGCGAGCGAGCTCTGCTTCCGGAAAGGCCGACCTGGTGCAGGGGTTGGGGTGTCCAGTTGGAGACCAGGGAGGCCCAGCCCAGCCTTGGAGCGTCTCTGTACCTGCCGCCCCTCTGTGGGCTGGCGAGGGGGATCTGGGGGAGCCAGGGCCGGGCGTGGGAGGGGTGCCATGGCGCCACCGCCTGGCGGGGGCACAGAGCAGTTGTTTCCGGGCATCTTGGAGGTAACAGGAAAACAGAGGCACTAGTGTGAGAGGCCTCAGCCCACCTCACCTCAGATGCACCTCGTTTCCCCAGCGGGGACGATGCCCCCCTGCCTGTCCCAGACTTGTTCCCTCCTGGAGCCTTGCAATTCGCCTGCCACCTCTGCCTGTGAACCGCACTAGGAGACACTTCCGAATATCGCTCGCTGAAACACGCAGAGCCCAGGAGGCCTCCAGAAAGAACACGCTAGAATCACAGCCCTGCCCCCGCAGGGCACGGCGGCGGCCGGCGTGGGAGCTGGTTGCTCCTGGCTGGGGGCTCGGGGCCTGCGCCGCTCCGGGGCGGGAGCGTCCTGCGCGGAGCTGCTGCGGCGGGCCTGGCTGTGCGTCTCCTGCGTCCCTGCCTCTCGCTGCCTCCACCGCCCGCGTGCATAACTGCTGCGCTTGAGTCTAAACTCTTCTTTCTCTCTTTTTCTTTCTTTCTTACAATCTGCTGGCGGAAGGCTGTTAAAAATATGGTGGGAATGGTGAGTACAACTTTAAGTAGCAACTGCTGTCAGGTGAGCGCCGCACCCGCCCCGCTGGCCCGGGGGTCTGTCCCTTCCTCTGCTCTGACTCCCCCTTTCCTATCCACCCTTCTGTGTCCTTGATGTGACCCTTGACCTTCCACCCCAACAGCAGGGGCCGAGCCAACACTCAGCGATCACAGGAAGGTCCCTGGGCGACCGTGGGGCCCCCGGGAGCCCCGCGGTGCAGCATTCATTCCAAAACATGAGTTACTTAAATTCATAAAGAAAAAAGGAGCGAGGTGACTAGCCCCCCAAATCCTCCAACGCCCAGGCAGAGGCGACCACAGGGCCTGTGTGCCATGGCGTCCCGCAGGGGGCAGGCGGCGTGAGCACTTCCAAGCCAAAGCCAAAGGCGGTACCGTGAGGGAGGCAGCAGGCGAGAGGCTGGCCGGGCCGGGCCGGGCACGGCAGGCGGGGGGAGCTGCAGCAGGGGGCCCGGCAGCACGCTCACGTCTGTCTCCCCCTCAGCTTCACCAGGTGCTGGTCCAGCTCCAGGCCGGGGAGAAGGAGCAAGACTTCGCATCGGCGCCCATCCAGGTGTCCATCAGCGTCCAGCTGTGGCGGCTCCCGGGGTGCCACGAGTTCTTGGCCGCTCTTGGTAGGACAAAGCGTCCGTGGCTGCATGCTGCTTTCATCGCTTCTCGTGGTGCTCTGGGTCCTCCCTCAGTGTTTCCGCTCAGAGATGGTGCACTTGGAGTCCAGCGCTTTTGCCTGACTCCCTCCAGCTCTGGCCACCTCCCCCACATCAGGCATCACCTCTGTCCCTCAGGCGGAGCAGTGTGTCTGTGACAGAGGCACGGCTGTCCCCGCAGGGCCTGGGTCCCCTCGTTTGGTTCCCTGGGCAGCCCCCCGTGGGCCTCTTCCCCAGGGGACGTCCGGCAGGCCCTGGGCTCCTGCGCTCCAGCGGCCCTCCGGCCTCAGACTCAGGCAGGCCGCGTCTCTCAGCAGGTTGTCTGGCCAATGGCCACGCCAGGGCTCCCTCAGAAGGGCTGCGGCCTGGGCTCCACCAGAGCCGCCAGCACAGATGGCTGCAGCTCCCTTGGGCTTTGGCTAAGGGGGACAGAGAGCCCTTTGGGGTGCCCCAGAAAGGGAGCTGGTGAGCACTGGCTCTCAGCCCATGGTGGAAGACACAGATTAGGGGTGCTTGGCAGATTCCCACCCCCCTGCAGGGCCTGTTCTGTCCTGGGCATGCAGGTGCACAGGCGGGAAAGCCAAACATGAACGAGGTGCACACCCTGGCTCACCAGAGCCTGGCTGGGGCAGGACGCGGGCTCTGTGTGGAGAGGCGGAGAGGCGGCTGCGTGGGGCAGCGCCATCGCGTCAGGCCGCAACCCGGCCCTGCCCTGCCTGGGCCCCATGGGGGTCCCGTGCCTGTGCGGGCTTCTTCCTGGGGAAGCAGACATTTCTATGCCATGGCTCTCCAGGCTTTGACCTCTGTGAAGTGGGCCAGGAAGAAGTCATCCTGAAGACCGGGAAGCAAGCCAACCGACGGACCATGCACTTCGCACTGCAGGCCCTGCTGTCCCTCTTCGGTGAGCGTGGCTGCCGGCCCCGCGGCGGGCAGGGGAAGGGCAGCGACCGCTGGCGTGTGTTAGAGAGTCCCAGCAGCAGGCAGAGCGCTTTGCTCTCAGGGTGTTCGGTCCCCCGGAGGGGGGGCAGGGGGGATTGTGTGCCCAGTGCTGATGTGGGCTGGAGGAACACAAAAGCGGGGTCCAGGGCTGGGGGAGGCAGGGGAGCGGACGGCGTAGTGACAGGACACACCTGCCCCTCGCAGGCCCCGAGGGGGAGTGTGGCTGCGGAGGAAGCGCCCTGGGCCGCCGAGGCTGGGCTCAGTGGTGGCTTCTGGTTGGAAGCTTTGACCCACTTGGGCAGCTGGCTCAGTGTGCTTGTCCACACCCCAGGGGTCCACACACACACAGGCGGGGTGGGCAGGGCAGGCGTGAGCTGCCCATGAGCCCGGGATCTGGCACATGGCCGAGTGCTCGCAAGGGGGCCGCTGGCACGGAGTGGGCTGGAGCGGGCACAGGGCGGCCCACGCGCCCGGGAGTCCTGGCGCGATGGAGGCCAGGAGATGCCCTGGCTGGAGAGCTGCTTGCTGTGGCTGGGCCCTGCCGGTCGTCTGGCTTTTGGTTGTGGTGTTTTGGTTGTTTGGTGTATTATTGGTGGTTCCGAGGCCTGTTAGAGCTAACCGCCGTCGCCATGTTTTGTGCTTAGATTCCACCGAGCTCCCTAAGCGCCTCAGCCTCGACAGCTCGTCCTCCCTGGAGTCCCTGGCATCAGCCCAGTCTGTGTCCAATACCCTGCCCCTGGGCTACCAGCACCCCCCGTTCTCCCCCACGGGGGTGGACAGCATCGCCCCCGACGCCATCTCCGTGTACAGCCTGAGCTCCATCGCCTCCTCCATGAGCTTCGTCTCCAAACCTGAGGGCGGCTCAGAGGGCGGGGGCCCCCGAGCACGGCAGGACCCCGACAGACCCAAGGCGGCGTTCCCGCAGCGGGCGACCCTGCCGCGGCGCCAGCTGTCCCCCCAGGCCCGGCCTGCCGGCGGCGGCGACAAAGATGAGGAGGAGTATGAGGGCTTCTCCATCATCAGCACGGAGCCCCTGGACCCCAAGCAGCCCCGAGCTGGGGCAGCAGGAGGCATGAAGGTCTCGGTCAGCTCCAAGGGGAGCATCAGCACCCCCAATTCCCCCGTGAAGATGACTCTGATCCCCAGCCCCAACTCACCCTTCCAGAAAGTGGGCAAACTGGCCAGCTCGGACACCGGCGAGTCTGACCAGTCCAGCACGGAGACGGACAGCACCGTGAAGTCCCAGGAGGACAGCGCCAAGCTGGACCCCCAGGAGCTGGCCCAGAGGATCCTGGAGGAGACCCAGAGCCACCTGCTGGCCGTGGAGCGGCTGCAGCGGAGCGGGGGCCCAGAGCGGGAGGAGGGCGGCCCGGCGCCCAGCGGCACCACCGTCTTCCGCGCGTCGGAAACCAGCGCCTTCAGCAGGCCTGTCCTCTCCCACCAGAAGAGCCAGGTGTCCCCGGTCCCTGTCAAGCCAAAGCCCCCGGCCCGGAGCTCGTCCCTCCCCAAGGTGAGCTCCGGGTACAGCAGCCCCGCCCCCTCGGAGTCGTCCAGCAAGGACCACAGCCCGGCCAGCGGGCGCCCGTCGCCCAGCTGTGACACCCCGGCGTCGCTGACAGAGCCGCCGCTCTTTCGGCTCAAGTACCCCAGCTCCCCATACAGTGCTCACATTTCTAAGTCACCCCGGGACGTGTCCCCCTGCTCAGGACCCCAGTCCCCTGCCGGCAGCGCTCCGTCCCCCGCGCTCTCCTACTCCTCCACCGGCTCCGCCCGCTCCAGCCCGGCCGACGCGCCCGACACCGACAAGCGGAAGCTGGCGGCCATCGACGAGAAGGTGCAGGCCGTGCACAACCTGAAGATGTTCTGGCAGAGTGCTCCCCAGCACCCCACCGGCCCCATGAGAATATTCCGTGGGGCGCCGGGCACCCTGACCTCCAGGAGAGATGTCCTGAGCCTACTCAACCTCTCGCCCCGGCACAATAAGAAGGAGGAGAGCGTGGACAAGCTGGAGCTCAAGGAGCTGTCTCTGCAGCCCTGCAGTGAGGCGCCCCCCAAAGTCCCTGCCAACGGCCACTGGCGCCCCGAGACCTCAGCACTCCCCCTGCCCAGCGGGCCCCCCGCGGCAGCCCCCACTCGCCCTCTGAGACTGCCCACCGCCAACGGCTACAAGTTCCTGTCCCCCGGGCGCTTCTTCCCCTCTTCCAAGTGCTAAGCCCCCCCATGCCCTCCGTGCCTGGCACACACGGCACCACAGGGGTCCCGCTTCCTGGGCCCTCCCTGCCCGGGCCCAGCGCCAGCCAGCCGCACACAGACTGGCCCGCTAGGGGAGGGGCACTGCCGCGCCACACGCCACCGGTCCCACCACCGGTCCCGCCACCGGTCCCACTCGTGGCTCCTGCGGCCATATTTGCCAAAAGCCAGGACTCGGGTGGGCGGGCGCCCGAGGCGCGCGGCACTTCTGACCACTGGGCCACTTCTCACGTTTGGTGTGATTTCACAGGAGGATTCTGCACGCGTGGTCACGGTCCTGAGTGGGGAGAGGAAGGCACACATATTTTGCTACAAGGTCTACATGAGTCTTTTTATACACAGAAGTACAAAAAGCTTTTTTAAGGCTTCAGGTGCTGGGGTGGGGGGGGAGAGAGGGTTTACATAAAATCTAAGCTGAATTCTACATGAAAGCGTTATCTTAGCCAAAACCAGAATGATGGTGGTTAAAATGCCAATGACTGGAACTGAATTGTAGCAACTTTGGTCTCCTGGTATTGGAACCCCACAGCCAATGCAATAGTTCACCTCCAAACGCTTCTGTCCGCAGCTGCGCTGTCTGCCGGCCTGGCCAGGGTCCTCTGGGCCCGGTGCCAGCCACACTTGAATCTTCTGTAACTCTTACACAGGCATTTTAGAACTATGCAATTGTGATTTAAAATGCAACTTTGTGCTTTTTAACCATTACTGACCTTTTTTGTACACGGACAAACATTTTGTTTTACTATCAATAGAACTTTGCAATTTATAGCTATTATTTTTAAAAGCTCAAAAAGGTTTTTACAATGTCAAATTTTGAATACTCATCCGTAAGCAATTATCAAGTTTTGGGGGAAATGACTAAAGTCATTCTGTTTCCTTATTGAGGAGAAAAAGAAAAGAAAAAAAGGTGCCACGGTTAGCTAGACTATAGCAGAACCTCGCTTTCCACTCCCGTCCCTTCTACCAGCAGCTCGTCTATAACCCCGTTTCCCAGCCCAGACCCCAAACGCCGCCATCCAGCCCGAGTCTGGTCAGGGGAACTAGTAACTTATTTTAATAAGAAAAGGAAACGCTGAGAATCACCAAGTCCTCAGTCTTGAGCTAACTCCACACGTAAGATGCCCGCGTCCCCTCTGGGCGCCCAGGGCCAGCGGGGCAGCTGCAGTGCCCCGAGAGGCGCTCACTCGGCCCTCCCCACGTCCTCTGCGCCCCCCTGAGCTGCGCCCACAGGCAGGGCAGCAGTCACGGGGGCAGACGAGGCTGGCACGTCCTGCCCAGCCCGCCCTGGAGGAGCTGCTTCCTAAGGAACGGGTCTCTCATGTTGTAGAGGAAAGGAGCGAACAAAGCCACAACTGTAGCACTGTGCATTTAGATAGCCAGGCACCAACCTCACAGCAGACCAGCGGACGGACGCAGGAGCCAAGGCCAGGCCGCCTCCTGCTCAGCCGCCCTCAGCCTCAGCTTCCTCCAAATGCCGGAGCCACGCAGGCCCCGCTGGCCTCCTCCCCCCCCCCCCCCCCAGCCCCAGCCAGCACGAGGACTCACGGACTGCCCTGCTCTCCCACTGTTTTCGATCTCACACTGCACACACAAATGATACATGGGATTATTTTGTCCTAGTTACTAAGTTTCAATGACAGGGGGTGGGGAGATTGGTAAAATAACCTTGTCAATCTCAAGGTCACCAGAATCACCACGTCACGTTTACTGTCAGTCTCGGGGTCTCTGTACCAGTGAAATGGATCTAAATCCTGCCCTGACCGTGCAGGAGAGTGGACGGCCATAGCGTCTCTCCGCAGATAAGGCTGGCGACTGTGGCCCACAGGCTGCCGGCACTCTGCCCCAAGCGCCTCTGCGGTTCCCACCCCTCGCACCTTCCAGTCCCGCCGCAGAAGAACCTACATGCTATTCCTGATTTTGCCTCGGCCTTTACGAGAAAGTTGGCCAGTTCCTGGTATAGATGAGAAAAAAACGCAACTGGAACGTTGTTTCTACGGGAGACGGACAGGACGGCTGGCCTTGACAGTCTGTGGACACTCCCAAGGCTCCTGCTCCTAGGGCTCCCACCCCACCTGTGCGGCCGCTGGCGCAGGTAACAGTACTAAGTGTCTTTGCTTTCCCTCTGCAGACTGCATTGGATCTCTCCCCACCCCCTCTCTCTAAGGGAGATGCCACACCCTGCCCTGTCCTGCCCTGCCCAACAGACCACACACATGAACACAAGCAATAAACCCGTCACAGCTGCAGGGAGGACTCAGAGCCAGGCAGCCAACCCGCCCGCACCATGCACCAGATCCACTCCCACAGGAGATCAGCTGCTGAGCTTCCATGCTGACTCACGTCGGTGTGCAGCAAGGCGCTCACAGTCCACCTGGTTACGTAGGAGGCGAGACGTGATCCTGACCCCTTGCCCACAGGCACCAGGGCCTTGGAGGGTGGCCCGGCCAGTGCCTGGCCTAGCCGCCCCCAGGCCCTCGGGCTCCAGGTGGAGCGGTGCTGCTCGCTAGCTTCAGGTCAGGCTGGACAAGGCACATGATGACTTGGTTTGCTCTTAGGAGGCAAAAGGTAGAGGCTGCCATTTCTACCCCGTTTTGTTTTATCCCAGATGACTGAATGGCTGTGCGCATGGTCTGTGTGCGGGCCTGCCCCTCGGCGGTGCCCGGTGAGCCCCTCCCCCTCCCTCCCACACCCCACTTGGCATTCACGCTCCTTACACAGTGGTAAGCCACCTTTGGCCTACATGGACATATTTTGTAAATGACAGTTTCCAGACAGTGTTAAACTTTTTATATTCCAGAATTTGCCATGTAAAAAGAACGTCATATTTTTATTGAGACTTGTGGGGCACTTGGCCTCTCCCTTTGTGATTTCTGTGTCTATTAAAGCATGACGTCCTTGCTCTAACCACCGTCTGTGTCTCACACCCACACCGCCGGCTCTGCGCTGAGCACACTCGCGGCCGGCGTGCAGGGGAGGGCAGCCCGGCCCCTGCCTGCCCTGTGAGTGGTGGCCTGGGGGGCTGACACCTTGGCCTTCAGGAATCACTGTTGGAGGGCCAGAAAATTCTAGAGATCCTGATTCTGCTATATATCTAAGGAAACTTGGAAGGTGTTTGAGAAGGAAGGAAAGCAATCCTGTCTGTGAAAGTCTAGAAGGCACAAAGGATGGGGAGCAAGAACTGGCTAAGTAGGCGCTGGGAAGGTGGCTCAGTGGTAGAGCGCTTGCCTTGCATGCCTGAGGCCCTGGGTTCGATTCCTCAGCACCACATAAGCAAAAAGAAAAAAGCCGGAAGTGGCACTGTGGCTCAAGTGGTAGAGTGCTAGCCTTGAGCTGAAGAGCTGAGGGACAGCGCCCAGGCCCAGAGTTCAGGCCCACGACCGGACCCCCCCCAAAAAAAAGAACTGGCTAAGTGAATACAGCAAACACTGTAAAAACAGAGATGTCCCACTTGTGCAGCAATAAAAATAATATGCAGACGTATGTAGAACAAGGTTAAAGTGCTAGAAATTTGAGGGCGGAAAAGAGATTTTTTAAAATAAGTTAAATATGCATGATCACAGAAATAGAAGGATTATGCCTCTAAATTGGCTGATAGAAAAGAAACACACTGATGTTTTAAAATGTCATTTGATCCAGGCACTGGTGGCTCACGCTTATAATCCTAGCTTCTCAGGAAGCTGAGATCTGAGGATCATGGTTTGAAGCCAGCCCAGGCAGAAAAGTCCCCATGAGACCCTCATCTCTGCCAGTTAACCACTCTGAAGTCAGAAGTGGCGCTGTGGTTCAAGTGGTAGAGCACTAGACTTGAGCACAAAGAGTCTCAGGGACAGTGCCCAGGCCCTGAGTTCAAGTTCCAGGACCAGCAAAAAAAAAAAAAAAAAAAGGATAAAACAAAACAAATCAATGAAAAGTTAGGACAAATATAAAATGAAAACTAAATTATTAAGAACAATCAAGTGAACTAAACAATTACAAAGCAGATTTGACAGATGACAGCAATACACCACTCTTTAAACACCTTGTGCTGTCTGAGAAAAACACCAAGGCCTGGAGTGTCCGTGATAACAGCGGAAGGATGGCATGGTACATGTTAGACAGGGCAGATCCACTGCCTACCCATAAACTTAGCAAAGCCAACATTCCATGCTTCAATTCAGCAGCTTTAAAACACAGAAGTAAAAACTGCCAGACCTACACGGTCTGGGACAATAGATACCATAAGAGATTTCTAATCCTCTATTGGCAATAATTGATAGTACAAAAAAAAAATCTAAAAGCATGTGTGGAAGGTTTAAGCAATTCAGCCAGACATGGTGGCACACACCTGTAATCTCAGCTACTCAGAAAGTAGGAGCAGGAGGATTATGGTTCCAGATGAACACAGGGTTATACTCTTGTTTCTCTTCAGATCGTATAAATCTTTCGCCTTTTACCAGATGAACACAGGGTAAACACCAAAAAGAGGTGCTGAGGGTGTGGTTCAGCGGTAGAAGTCTTCCTTAGCATGTGCAAGGCCCTGGGCTTAATCCTCAGGACTGTCACACAAACAGAACTCATGGGGCTGGGAGTGTGGCCTAGTAGAGTACTTGCCTAGCATGCATGAATCCCGGGGTTCAATTCCTCAGTACCACATAAATAGAAAAAGCTGGACGTGGTGCTGTGGCTCAAGTGGTAGAGTACTAGCCTTGAGCAAATGAAGCTCAGGGACAGTGCCCAGGCCCTGAGTTCAAGTCCCAGGACTGCCAAAAAAAACAAACCAAATTCACAATTCATCAAATAAGCTTATTTTTCACTTCTGACAGTGAGGCCACATTCTTCACATGTCACACAGGGTGTTTTAGGAAATGTCACAGACAGTCTGCGTAGGTATTCTTGGCAAATACTGACAAGTAGGGATCGCTACCACCATGCAGAACACAATACAAAGAAGGCAGTCAGGGGCTGGGAAGGTGGCTCAGTGGTAGAGCGCTTGCCTTGCATGCATGAGGCCCTGGGTTCGATTCCTCAGCACCACATAAGCAAAAAGAAAAAAAGCCGGAAGTGGCGCTGTGGCTCAAGTGGTAGAGCGCTAGCCTTGAGCTGAAGAGCTGAGGGACAGCACCCAGGCCCAGAGTTCAGGCCCCATGACTGGACCCCCCCCCCAAAAAAAAAGAAGAAAAAGAAAACGAAGGCAGTCAGAAAGAACTGCAGGTTTATCTTGGTTCAGCTCTCCCTCAACGAGTAACCACACTAGCTTCTGTTTATATTTATTTAGAAAAGAAGGAAAAGTGCATTTAAGCAAATCAAATATGTAATCTGGCCTATTTATTATTTCATGACTATGACAGGCAGTGGAAAACTCAAAAGAAATGGTCACTTTCATTATTTTTGCTTTTGCTGCTTGACACCTTAATGTCCTAATCACACAGTTTTTCTTATAAATTAAAACAGCTTAAAAAAAAAGAACTCCAGGGGAGTGGTGATGGTAGTGTGCTTGCACTCAGGGCTGCGGTGCTGTCCCTTAGCTTTTTTGCTTAAGACTGGCACTCTACCATTTGAGCTGTGCTTCCGCTTCTGGCTTTTGCTGATTAAATGGAGATAAAGAAGGGTCTCTTGAATGTATCTGACTGGGCTGGGTTTTTGTTTTGTTTTATTTTGTTTTTTGCCCCAGTCCTGGGGCTTAAATTCAGGGTCTGGGCACTGTCCCTGAGCTTCTTGTTTTTGGGGAGAGGGGGGGTCCAGTTGTGGGGCCTGAACTCTGGGCCTGGGCGCTGTCCCTCAGCTCTTCAGCTCAAGGCTAGCGCTCTACCATTTGAGCCATAGCGCCACTTCTGGCTTTTTTCTTTTTGCTTATGTGGTGCTAAGGCATGGAACCCAGGGCCTCAGGCATGCAAGGCAAGCGCTCTACCACTGAGCCACCTTCCCAGCCCCTCCCTGAGCTTCTTTTGCTCAAGGCTAGCACTCTACCACTTGAGCCACAGCTATACTTCTGGCTTTTTGTTTATGTGGTACTGAGGAATCAAACCCAGGGCTACATGCATGCTAGGCAAGTACTCTAGTACTAAGCCACATTCCCAGCCCCAGGCTGGCTTTGAATCACAATCCTCAGATCTATTTCAGCCTCCTGAGTAGCTAATTACAGGTATAATCCTAGCTTTAGTGGGATTTGAACTCAAGGCCTTGTGCTAACTAGTCAGATACTCTACCACTTGGGCCACAGCACCACGTCTGGCTTTTTCTGTTCATGTGGTACTGAGGAATTGAACCCAGGGCTTCATGCATACTAGGCAAGCACCCTACCACTAAGCCACATTCCCAGCCCCACTTAAAAAAATTTTTTTTTGTCTGTCATAGGGCTTGAACTCTGGGCCTTGGCGCTGTCCCTGAGCTCTTCAGCTCAAGGTGAGCACTCTACCACTTGAGCCACAGCACCACTTCAAGTTTTCCGATTCTTTATTGGAGATAAGAGTCTCAGGACTTTCTTGCCCAAGCTGGCTTTGAACCTTGATCCAAAAGATCACAGCCTCCTGAGTAGTTAGGATTACAGGTGCCCAGCTTCACTTTTTTTAACATAGGAATTTGCTTTAATCGGGCTAACCTCAAATAATAATCCAATCAGGTGTGAATCACCATGCCTGGCCTAGTTATTATCTTAGTTGGCAGTCCAGAGAGGGGGCCATCTGGAGTTCTAGAGTTCCACCCCCACAAAAGAGGATGGCAAATTACAGCCAGGGGCATTTCCTTGTCCATTCTACCTAGCTGCCTACGTTAACATATATAATGTCATTGTAAGAAAACTGGCTCATAGTTCCAGCAAATGAGTTGAAGACAGCATTTTAAAGGAAAATGTATAGCTTTATATGTTTGTTTATGGGCAACATTCAAAAGGCACTAGGATGGGACAGCCAAAACTACTGAGGGAGGTGACCAGTTCAAGAGTCAGGAAAAAAAAGCGCATACCCAGACACAAAGGAGGCAGCCGACAGGACGGAGCCGGAGAGGCGAGGCTTGTTGAAAAGGACAACACAGACCGTGAGTGAGGGCTGGCCGCGCTGTGGGTGGATGACCAGGAACGAGGCGCAGAGGCTGTGGTTAATGGTGCAGCAGAGGCTGAAAACTACTCAGAAGAGCTCGAGATGGGTGCATGTGACAGCGCACAAACAAGCTTCGTGGCTGGAGGTTCCACGCCGACTGAGGAGCGGAGGACGTGGGAACAGGGCAGGGAAGATTGCGCAGTGGAGGAAGGCCATGGACCTGTCCCCTCCCCACCCCCACCCCCCCGCCCCCGGGCCACAGGTGACCTCACAGCATCACTCGTGCGCGGAGATGAAAGTGTGCCCACTTGAGGCCGAGACACGAGGAGGCGGAGAGGGCACCACGGCCCTTTCTCCGTGACATCCTGCCACCCATCCCACCTCCCGAGCTTCCCAGTGCCTCCTGAAGGCCTCGGAGTGGGCACCAAGGCCTCAACACAGGGGTCTCGGGGAGACTTGCACACCCAAGCCTGTGACTGACCCGGGGGATCTGGGGGAGACTTGTACACCCAAGCCTGTGACTGACCCGAGGGGGACGCCCGCCCAGGGTCTTGCTGTGCAACCCTCACAGGCCTCCAACTCACAATTCTTGTGAGTGCTGGGACTGCGGGTGTGTGCCGGTGCACCTGCCTACGTTTGCCATTTATGAAGACCGAACATAAGAAGCTGCCACTGCTGTTAACGTTGAATTTTACTTGAGCACAGTAACAGGTAGATGAAGCCAAAGCAGGAAATAAGAATGAACACGCGAGGGCCCCTGAGCTCCACGGTGGCGGTGTCCACACGGCCCCACACAGCAGCCGCCCTGGGCTGCACACCCCGCCTGGGGGAGGGGGGGCCACGGCGCCTTCCTCCACCTGCCCCACCTTTCCCGCGCTGTTCCCACGTCCTCCACGCCGTCTGCGTGCAACCTCCAGCCATGAAGCTTGCTTTTGCACTGTCACATGCACCAATCTCGAGCTCTTCTTTCAACCTCTGCTGCACCAGGGCCTCTCTGGGTGCGGCCCTGGGAGGGAGAATGATCGTGAAGTTTGGCCAAGCGCGTACAGCGGATGTGAGGACAGGTACAAGGGACGGCGGCTGCATCTCGGGACAGTGCTGCTCCCCACGTCGGGACATTTTGGCTTTAGACATCCCTGTTGGGCCTTGTTTCACTCAATGTTCTGGACACGGACACAGCTTGGTACTGTGCTCAATTTCAAGCCCTTCTTCCACTTTCCCAAGGAGATGGAAACGCGCAGCCTCCAACGCCACTAAATAATGGCGAGCAGCAGGGGACCGACAGGCTAATGCTGTCGCCGCCCAGCAAATGAGGGCAAACATCTGGATCCAAACGCATTACCCAGGACGAGTGGGCATTAAGACAGCATTCTGCTGCTCAATGGCTCCCACCCAGTCTCAGGATCTCCATCAAAGTGTGTGTCTGGGCTTCGGGGAATAATAATACTCTTAAATATATAAATATTCTCAATACATTTCTATTATGTGGAAAGTTTTAGAATTCTAAATGAACTTGTCTCCCAGAAGTAGAATGAATGCACAAGCTCCCTCACAGCCAGCCAGGACAGCTCTGCCTGCCGGCATTTCATACCCCCCACACACACCATAGACAGAGATTTTTGTAGTATTACCACTTTCTTTATAAACCAACAATACAAAAAGTAAAATTGGCATGTACTCAAGAATTTAAAAAAAGCACATCTTAGCTGTCATTTCAAAAATATGACCTGAGAGTTCATACTGTTGTAAATCAACTCTAGCAAATAAGACCAAACAAGTAGAAGTTACAGTGGGGCCAAAAGTTCCTGCGGTGAAGCCTGGGGATTCCTGGGGATCCCCGCACAGTGGGACACTTCCCCGCCCCTGGGCCAGGCAGGTCCAGGCAGCACCTGTGTGCTGAGCTGATCGCGCTCCTGTCTCCAGAATCTGACCCAGGACACCTGAGCAGACCAGGGCTCTGCCACTGGTGAAGAGCCCCAAGGTGACAATGCCAAACTGAGGTCAGAGGGCCACATGGCCACCAGCAGACAGGGTGACATGCGAGGACCGTGGGCAGCAGACCCCGGCAAAGTCTTGGGAGCAGCCAAGTCCCAGGCAGGGCCAGGGCAGTGGCGTCCCCTGTGGGGAAGCCTAGCGGGCCCCTGGAGCGCTGTCCTCCAGTGAGTGGGCTTCACTGCGTGCCGTGGCAGGTTAGAGCAGAAATGGGGCAGGAAGAAGCTGCAGAAACTACTAGGAGGAAATCGAGGTACACATGATGTGGGGGCCTACAGTCCTACCAGCTTGGATGGGGATGGAAAGTCAGGACACAGAGGACCGTGTCCCTTCTTGTCCCTGTCTCCCCCCCCCCCCCCGCCCCGCGCTTCCCCTTCCCTCTGCAGCCCTTGGGGCCCGCTCTCAGGCCTGCTCTAGGCCCGCTGCGGCCAGTGCACTCAGGATGCACCCTTCCCCCTTATGGTCAGCGCAAGAACATATCCATGCTCTCTGGCTCCTCTGCCCGTCCCTGGTGGGCACACTCTGTCTCTCCATTCTCTGTCCCGCAGCTCAGGACTCAGTCTCCCTTCTGCTCCTGCCCTTCTCTCTTGAAACATTCCTTCAGAGCAGGCATTTGCCCCAACATGAAAATGATGGCCCTGTCCACTCTGCTCCCGGCCTCCGGAGGCCAGCACAAAAGCAGTTGTGATGCACAGTTTAATTTCCATTAAATTAAGCTTGTGGATAGGAGCCCCTGGCATGTAGTCATCTGCAAGTACAGGGATTGTTTGAGCAAGTTCCACAGCACCAAGAATATAGCGATAGGCGCTGACGCCAGGCAGAGGCCCCTACACAGTAAGCCTCCCTACCACGAGCACGCCCTGTGGTCAGTGTGACCAAGGGTATGGATTCAAGTTGAAACCTAGCGTCCATCTACACACATGAAACTACACACGTCCAGTGCCGTGGGACAGCCCTCCAGAACACGCGGCTCTAACGAGCCCGGGTAACGCCACACCGCATTGCTCAAAAGCAAAAGGAACTTAAGTAGATGTGGTTGTATTTCTACATGCTAGTAACACTGGAAAACAAAATGCAATCCAATTCTGCTTATCATCATGACCAAATGCATAATAAACGTTGAACTTATACTTGAAATGGTTACATTTGTAAGTCGATATCTAAAGTATACCTGACAAAGTTAACACACACACACACACACACACACACACACACACACACAGAGATGAATAAATTTAATGAAAGACGTGCAAGAAGCAGTTTTCCCCATGCACACCTTTTGGCACTGGTGAGGAAGACGAAAGAGGAGGTACACAGCTGGGGAGCTGACAAGACAATCACCATTACTGACCCCCAGACCCCCGGCCATTCCCTCCCCAGCCCTGGGAGGCACTGCAGCAGGCCGCATGCCAGGAATGAGGAGTTGTTAGAAACGAGGAGTCACGTCTAAAACTTATTTGGAAACATAAGAATACAAAAGAGTCAAAACAAACTTGAAAAAGAAGCCAACTGTAAGACTAACTTTAAAGCTACAGGAAGTAACTCGAGGATAGTGAAGGGACAAACTCTAGCACATATGAGGGGACGAAACAACACAGGATGCCTCTGCAGGACGGGAGGGGTGATGCCCGGAGCCGGGAAACGAGCATTTTCATCAAGAGGTCCCCAAACAGCCAGGCATCACGAAGAAAGAGCTAAACTTTGAGAATTGCCTCAAATCATACTCAAAAGCACGACTCAAGCAGGAGAGCACCAGCTGAGTGGAAAGATCCCAGTGAGAGTGACAGACACACACACACACACACACACACACACACAAAATAAATGAAAGGCAGAAAGGCGGACCACACATCAGATGTAAAAGCTGCGGCCGTGGAGCGGGGGGCTGCGGGAGGGGGCGATGCCCAAGTATTCGCTGAAGAAACATAAAAAGCCCACGAAAAGCCGTCGCGGTCATCCCGACTGGCAAGGTCCAAGTGCTATCAGCAGGTACACAGGCGGGCTGGGGCACGATGGGAGGCTTTTCCACTGCGCACACACGCACGCACGCACGCACGCACGCACGCACGCACACGCACGCACACACGCAATCTCATGCAAGTTTACACAAAGCCCTAGAAGATGAAAAGCAGCGATGGTGACAAATCAAAAGCATGTCTGCCTCCGGGGGGTCCAGAGGAGCGGCCCCCGGAGACGGAACTGTTCCGTATCGTGCAAGGAGGACACCCGAGGCCCAGGTCCCTCGGGGTGACAGGAGGCCTTCCCGGGCGGGCCCCGTCCCCAGGGGAGAGCGGGAGCCTGGCGCGGCCTCTTCCCGCTGTCCACTCCCACCAGGCCCACGCAAGCCCCGGAGGGCCACGGGGCAGCGCCGGAGCCTCTGCGCCCCGGCCTCGCTGGTTTGCTCCTTCACTGCCCGCACCCTCGTCGGGACAGGCCGGCTTCCGGGACAGGCCGGCTTCCGGGACAGGGCCACTTCCGGTAGCGCCGGTGGGGAGGCGGCGAGTCCAGAACCTGCAGCAGGGAAAGGGGCCTTGCCACGCATGCGCACTGGCACCAGGGACCCGCGGCGCGGCGGGGAACCGGACTTCCGGTGCTAACGACGGGAGCGCCTCGGGCCTCGTCCCCAGGACGAGCCCAGGTGGAGGCGCTTCACCCACGTGAGCGGCCCGGACCGCCAGTGAGCCGAGCCACCACCGCCCAGAAAGCGAGGCCCGCAGAGCCGGCGCGCACCCCGAACGGACGCGAGCAGAGCAGAGCCGGCGCGCACCCCCTCATGCACCCCCGCATGCGAACGGAACCCAACACCTACCTCCACAGCGGCCTGACCAGAACCCCACGCGCACCCTCACGGTGAGGCCCCCGGCACCCACGCACCCTGGCACGCACCCTGGCACGCACCCTGGCACGCACCCTGGCACGCACCCTGGCACGCCGTGAGCGGAGGCCGCCCCGAATGCGCGCACATGCGCACCGCCGCTAGCTGACGCCGCCCGCGCCCGCGCTCCCGAGTCCTGCGAGGGGCAGCGCGGGCAGATGGTCACCGCCGACGGTCACCGGACTGGGAAGCCATTTCCACACAGGGGCCGGCCCGCACCGCAGGTCCCCCGCAGCTCACCGCTCGGTCCGAAGGTTCCCCCGGCAGAGCGCCCAGCGAACGCCCAGCGGGGCGGCGCAGACCAGGAAACCGCGGCTCCCACTTCCCCAGAAGCCAGCGGGGGCCCTCCCAGCCCGCCAGCCCCGGTCCTCCGCTGCCCGAGAGGCCCCACCTGATTGCTTTCCGGATGTAGAGCCCCTCCGCAAGGCCTGCCACGTGCCGGGGCCCGCGTGGCCCGCGAACCTTCTGGACTCACCTCCAGGAGCTCGGGTTCCTGGAAGGAGGTATTTTTGATGCGTCTTCCTGACCACAAAAGAATACCTGGCGCTCAACACATTCTTCGTGAAACATACAAGGCAAACAATGGCTCTTTCTTTGAAAATTTGTAATCCAAGAAGTCTTTTGGAAGAAAACGCTAGGAGTTGCATAATGCTTTCCATTAACCTTGAGGAACCTGTTCTTATATGAACAAACCCAGTTAGAAACACACACACACACAACTTACCGACAGAAAGGTCTTAAGGAGCTCCAAATAAAGGGCAAAGTAAAATCCACACACTACTCAATAAAAAATAAAATGCACCCGTAGTAAGGGCCCAGGAGGGCTTCTGTCCGAGGATATCCGTGGCCGGCCCAGAGCTGCCAGCAGGCCTGCGGCCAGGCGCTGCTCAGCAAGGGGCACACCGGGGCCTCCTCCCTGGGGAGTCCTGGTGTGCCTCTGTTACTTCTATCCCATTAGTCACTACTTTTTTCCCTTTAACCTAGGATGGGAGTTCTGAACAAGCCAACCTGCGGAAGAAGCCAGGAGCCCCGGAGACATGCAGCAACTGGTCCCTACAGTCAGCTGGAATATGCGTCCTGCTCTAGGGCAGAGGCACTGCCTGGAATGCAGCTTATAATCCTTGGAAATGTTGCCGAATTTGATTGTTACTCCTAGTTCATTCCTTGGGGTTTTCTATACACAAAACTCTGTCATGGGGCTGGGAAGGTGGCTCAGTGGTAGAGTGCCTTGCACGCATGAGGCCCTGGGTTCAATTCCTCAGCACCACATAAGCAGGAAAAAAAAAACTGGAAGTGGTGCTGTGGCTCCAGTGGTAGAGCGCTAGCCTTGAGCTGAATTGCTGAGGGACAGCACCCAGGCCCAGAGTTCAGGCCCCATGACTGGCAAAAAACAAAAAAACACCTCTGTCCTCTGCAAGTAAGATGGTTTCTTATCTCCCTTTTTAATGAAGAGGATGGGAAGGGGGGTGTTTTCTCATGCCTGCTTACACAGGCTAGAACTTGCAGGACAATGATGAGCAGAAGTAGGATAGAGGGCACTCTTGTTCCTGATCTTAAAAGACTCTTAACTGTGGGCTTTCTTGGATGCCTGTGTCAACCTCTAGCCCAAGTATGCTGATTTGAGTTTTTTTTTTAAATTTTTTTTATTGTAAAGATACTATAGAGAGGGTTACAGTTACATGAGTGAGGTAATGAGTACACTTCCTCTTGAGCATTGTTACCCCCTCCATTGTTTTCCCTCTACCATCCCCTCCCTCCCTCCCTTCCCCAAGCTTCTTTTTTTTTTTTTTTTTTGATTGTGATTTTAAGTGATTACTTAATTTCCGGTAATTCACAGTATTGTGGAATAATGATGCTCGTTTAAAGTCACAAGTTCATTCTAACTTTCCTGGAGCAAATTGTCTATCACAGTCTGTAATATATAATGGTGCTCACATGTTATATACCATATATGTGATCAGCAGCATGGGGATATTTGGTAGTGGTTCAACCAGATGAGTGGGAGTTCTTTGTTTCTTAAGTCCTGTTAGTTTTGTCATATCACCTAACATTTTGGATTTATCATCCACTTATCAGGGAGACCATGTACTGTTTGTCTCTTCGTTCTTGGCTTACCTCGCTCAACATGATTCCTTCTAGCTCCATCCATTTCCCTGCAAATGCCATTATTTTGTCATTTCTAATGGCTGCATAATATTCCATTGTGTATAGATACCACAATTTTTGGATCCATTCATCTGTGGGGGCATCTAGGTTGTTTCCATATCCTAGCTATTGCGAACAGTGCTGCAATAAACATGGAGGTGCACGTGTCCTTGTATATTGGTTCCTGTTGTTCAGGGTAGATGCCTAGAAGTGGTATGACTGGGTCATAAGGGAGGTCAATCTTTAGCTTTCTAAGGACCCTCCAGACTGCTTTCCAAAGTGGTTGTATGAGTGTACATTCCCACCAGCAGTGTAATAGCGTTCCTCGTTCTCCACATCCCCTCCAGCATTTGTCGTTGGCTGATTTGTGGATGTGGGACATTCTGACTGGGGTAAGGTGGTATCTCAGGGTTGTCTTTATTTGCATTTCCTTCACCACCAGGGATGATGAGCATTTCCTCATGTGTTTCTTTGCCATTTTTATTTCTTCATTTGAGAAGTCCCTCTTTAGTTCCCTTGCCCATTTAGTAATTGGTTTGTTTGGTTTGGGAGGGATTAGTTTCTTGAGTTCCCTGTATATACAGGATGTTAACCCCTTGTCTGATATATTGCTGGTAAATATTTTTTCCCAATTAGTTGGTTGTCTTTCTAGCTTGGTTGCGATAGCTTTATCTGTGCAGAAGCTTTTTATTTTAAGGTAGTCCCATTTGTCGAGTCTCTCTCCAATTTGTTGTGACCCTGGGACTCTGTTCAGGAAGTTCCTTCCTGTGCCTATTAGTTCAAGTGTCTCTCCTACTCTGTCCTGCAGTAGTTTCAGAGATTCAGGTTTAATGTTAAGGTCTTTAATCCATTTTGAGTTGATGTTGGTGCATGGTGATAGGCTGGGGTCCACTTTTAGTTTTCTGCATGTGGCTGCCCAGTTTTCCCAGCACCAGCGGTTGAAGAGGCTTTGTTTCTTCCATTGTATGTCTTTGGCTCCTTTGTCGAATATCAGCTGGCTGTAGGCCTGTGGATTTATTTCTGGATCTTCTATTCTGTTCCATTGGTCTTCGGGTCTGTTTTTGTGCCAGTACCATGCTGTCTTTGTTATTATAGCTCTGTAGTAGTGTTTGAAGTTCGGCATGGATAGCCCTCCCATATTGTCTTTATCCCCTAGAATTGTTTTGGCTATTTTAGGTCTTTTGTTGTTCCATATGAATTTTTGGACTGTTTTCTGTATTTCAGTGATGTACGTCATTGGGATTTTAATAGGAATTGCGTTGAATTTGTATATTAGTTTTGGAAGTATTACCATCTTTACTATATTAAGTCGGCCTATCCAAGAGCATGGGAGGTCTTTCCATTTCCTAGTGTCTTCTGCAATTTCTTTCTTTAACTTTTTATAGTTCTCATTAAATAGTTCTTTTACATCTTTGGTTAGGTTAATTCCTAAATATTTTATTTTTCGGGAGGTTATTGTGAATGGGGTTGCTCCCTTTATTTCCCTCTCTTCCTGTACATTATCAGTGTATAGGAAGGCAACTGATTTTTGTGGGTTTATTTTGTATCCTGCTATTTTGCCGAAGTGGTTTATGATTTCTAAGAGTTTGGGGATTGAGTTTTTGGGATCGTGGAGGTATAGTATCATGTCGTCTGCAAAAAGGGATAGCTTAACTTCTTCTTTCCCTATGCGGATCCCTTTAATGTCTTTTTCTTGCCTTATTGCCCTGGCTAAGGGTTCTAGGACTATATTGAAGAGGAGTGGAGACAGTGGGCATCCTTGCCTTGTTCCTGATTTTAGGAGAATTGGTTGTAGCTTTTCCCCATTAAGTATAATATTGGCTATTAGTCTGTCATAAATGGCTTTTATTGTTTTTAGAAATGTTCCTTCTATTCCTATTTTCTCCAGAGCTTTTAGCATGAATGAATGTTGAATTTTGTCAAAGGCCTTTTCTGCATCTGTAGCGATAATCATGTGATTCTTGACCTTGGCTCTGTTGATATGTTGGATTACATTTATTGACTTACGTATGTTAAACCATCCCTGTGTCTCTGGGATGAAGCCTACCTGGTCATAGTGAATTATTTTTTTTATGTGTTTCTGGATTCTGTTAGCTAGAATCTTGTTAAGGATCTTTGCATCTGTGTTCATCAAGGAGATTGGCCTGTAATTCTCCTTTTTGGTTGGGTCTTTGCCTGGTTTGGGGATGAGTGTGATATTGGCTTCGTAGAATGAGTTTGGGATAGCTCCCTCCTTCTCTGTTTCTCTGAAGAGCTTGAGGAGTATGGGTATTAGTTCTTGTTTAAAGGTCTTATAGAATTCTGCTGTGAATCCATCTGGTCCTGGGCTTTTTTTTGTTGGAAGACTTTTGATAGCTTCCTGTATCTCATTATAGGATATTGGCTTATTTAATTGGTTAACTTCTTCTTTGCTCAGTTTGGGCAACTTGTATTTCTCTAAAAATGCATCCATTTCTGCCCGATTTTCTTCCTTTAGAGAGTATAGCTTTTGAAAGTAGTCTGTTAGAATTGTTTGGATATCTTGGGTACGTGTGGTGATGTTTCCCGTGGCATCCCTAATCCTATTAATATGGGTTTCCTCTCTTCTTTTTTTAATTAATCTAGCCAATGGGCCATCAATTTTGTTTATTTTTTCAAAGAACCAGCTTTTTGTTTGGTTTATTTTGGTTATGGTTTTCTGATTTTCTAATTGGTTAATCTCTGCTTTTAATTTGGTTATCTGGCTTCGTCTAGTAGCTTTAGGTCCCATTTTTTCTTGTTTTTCTAGCTGTTTTAATTGCAACATGAGATTATTTACTTGGTCTGTCTCCATTCTCTTGATGTGGGCACTGAGGGCAATAAATTTGCCCCTCAGGACTGCTTTTGCTGTGTCCCACAAGTTTCTTTGTGAGGTGTTTTCATTTTCATTGAGTTGTAGGAAATGCTTTATTTCTTCTCTGATCTCTTCTGTTATCCAGGCATTGTTAAGGAGTGTGCTGTTCAATTTCCATGTATTAGAGAAATTTCTGCGGTATGCTTTGTTATTGAGAGCTAGCTTGATTCCACTGTGGTCAGATAGGATACAGGGGATTATGTCGATCCCTTTGTATTTGCTTAAGTTCCTTGCATGAACTATGATATGGTCTATTTTGGAGAAAGTTCCGTGAGCTGCTGAGAAGAATGTGTACTGTGTTGTTTTAGGGTGAAATACTCGGTAGATGTCAGTTAATTCCGCTTGCAGTATGGCCTCTCTTAATTCGGTAGCTTCTTTGCCAATCCTCTGGTTGGTAGACCTGTCCTTTGGTGAGAGTGGTGTGTTAAAGTCTCCTAGTATTATCGTATTGGGATCTATTTTATTCTGTAAGTTTGAGAGCATTTGTTTGACATATCTGGGTGCACCAATATTTGGGGCATATAAGTTGATGGTTATATCCTCCTCTTGGATTGTTCCCTTTATTAATATGTAGTGTCCGTCCTTGTCTTTCTGTACTGATTTTAATGAGAAGTTTATTTTGTCAGATATCAGGATAGCTACACCTGCTTTCTTACTGGGGGCGTTTGATTGGTAGATCCTTTTCCACCCCTTCACTCTGAGTTTGTTTGTATGTTTGGCTGAGAGGTGGGTCTCCTGAAGGCAACAGATGGATGGGTCTTGTTTTCTGATCCAGTCCTCAGTTCGTTTTCTTTTAATTGGCGAATTCAGCCCATTTATATTAAGAGAAAGTATAGAGAGATGCATTGTTGTCCCTGCCATTCCGTTTTCCTAAGTATTTCTTCTTTCCTTTCCTCCTGTGCTTGCTCAGTTAGACTTTGAGTAACGCCTGTTTGGGGCAGGCCCCAGTTCCTGGTTGCTTTCTTCAGGTTGTGTCCCCCCTCTTAGAATTCTTTGTAATGCTGGCTTAATGTTTATGTATTCATTTAGTTTTTCTTTGCTATTAAAAGTTTTCAGTTCTCCATCGAATGTGAATGCTAGCTTTGCCAGGTAGATCAGTCTGGGTTGGCAGTTATTGGCTCTCAGGGCTCGTATGGTGCTTTCCCAGGCTTTTCTTGCATTCATTGTTTGTGTGGAGAGATCTGCAGTAATTCTTATTTTTTTCCCGTTGTAGTATAGCTCCTTCTTCATTTTTGCTGCATGCAGGATTGTTTCCTTATTATTCAGATCTATCATTTTTACAATAATGTGTCTAGAAGTGTTTCTCCTGGGGTCTTGCTTGTTGGGTGTTCGATAAGCTTTTGTGATGTAGTTAAGATGGTCGTTTTTGAGGTGGGGAAAATTTTCATTGATTATATTGTTAAATAGGTGTTGCATTCCCTTGCTCTGGAATTCCTCACCTTCGTCCACTCCAATTATGCGAAGGTTAAATTTTTTAGCATTATCTGCTTGCTCTTGAATATCCCTTTGGTTTAATTTGAGTGATTTTTCCATATCTGTCACTTTTTGGTCCAGTTGGTGTATTCTGTCTTCTGTATCTGACACTCTACCTTCCATTTCATTCACTCTGTTGACAGTGGCTTCTATTGTGGTTTGCATGGAGGAAATGGATCCCTTTATGAATTCAATGTTGGTTCTCAGAGTACTGATCTCACCTCTCAATGAGGTATGCATTACCTCTAATTTGGCGTTTATCTCACTTCTTACTGAGGTTTGTGCAGCTTCTATTTTTGCATGCATCTCTTGTTTGATACCCTGTATCTCTTTGGATAGTTCATCCTTGTGCTCTTTCAATTTCTGATCAATTTCTCGCTTTATTTCTTGAGTCATTGCCTCCAGCAACCCTTGGATGTAGCTTTTGTCTTCCATTCCTGCTTTGCTCCCACTGGGGCTCTCCCCTGCGTGGCTGCTGGCTTTTGAGGTGAGCTTGCTGTCCTGGGTGGTGGTAAACCTTGTGATTTTTCTCTGTGATTTTCGCATGGAGGTTCAGGAGACTGCTCTTCAATTTTGTTTTGGTGTGTCTGTCTTTGCTTGGTTGCTGATTCTGTTATGGTAGAGAGAGTCTGTGCCTGATCTGGGTTCTGTTGGGAGCCTATTTCCAGCTGCTATTCTGACTTACTTAGGATTCTCAGCTCTCTGCTGTAGATTGCTGGCAGTTCCCGCCTTTGCAAGGGTTGAGCAGCCCAGACTGCTTGTGTTTGCTCCTACGGGTGCTCTTGTGAAGGACAGATGCTCTGGATGCACTCTCCCAAATACTGGAGTCTGCTATGGGCTCCTGATGTGTTTTTGTTTGTTTGTTTTGGGCTGGTTGTGGGCTTGAACTCTAAGTTTGGGTGCTGTCCCTCAGCTTTTCAGCTCAAGGCTGGCACCCTACCATTTGAGCCACAGCACCACTTCTGACCCTTTTTGCTTTTGTGATGCTGAGGAATCAGATCCAGGGCCTCATACATCCAAGACTATCACTCTATTGCCGAGCCGCCTTAACAGTCTGAGCTCCTGCTTACTATCAGGTGCTGGCAGCCTGTGTTGCCCAATTCCCAGTCTAGGGTATATGGGTGGAGTTTTGGTGGGGTTTGGGCTTCTCTTGTCCTGGGCCTCCAGGTCTTTTGTTGTCACAGGCGTGCTTCCCGGGGAGTGTTGTTTCCTGGTTTTCTCCCCTCCGTTGAGGCGTATGCTCAGCTTTTTACTTCAATTGGGAGGAGTTGGTTGTGTTGTTCAGGTGCCAGATCCCCGGGCCTGGTTCCGGCCCCAGCCTGGAGCGTGCTTGTTAGGCCTGTGCTGATGTGTGTACCACCTAGGTTATGCAGCCTGGAGTGCACTCGTTAGGCCTGTGCTGATGTGTATACCACCTAGGTTATACAGCCTGGGGGACACAGTTCAAATTTCTTCTACTGTTGGTAGTCTTGACCCAGGGGCGCTGTTCCTGGCTTGGGCATTTAAGCTCCCTTCCAGGGGTGCTCTTGCTCTAGCCTGGCCAGCTGAGTGTGCTCCACGGGCTGGTGGAGCTCTCAGTTCCCAGTTTTAGTGGGTCCTGTGGTCCGGGTGTTGGGGTAGGGAGTCTAGGTCAGGGTCTGGGGATTCCCTCCAGCTCTGGTCTCCCTTGAGGGATACACTTCCCCTGTGGGGTACTCACCCTGGAGCTGGTTGTTTCTGTGTGGTGTAGGTCGTCAGTTGTTGCAATCCGGGCTGGGTTGGGCGGTGGTGGCTCTGTGTGATTCTTTTCTGTCTCTGCCTCTGTCGAAGCCGTCGGGTCAAAAGTGTCCACGCTCAGGCAGCTTCTTCGCGGTACCTCTGGGGCCCAAGCGGCCCAGCCAGGTCGCTGCGATCGCGATTGGGCGGGCGGGTGGTCTGCCGACAGGTCCCTTTGTCGCGCTGCTGGTGCCGAGCGGCTTTGGCGGGATGGAGCCTCTCTGCTCGGGTGGAGAGTGAGGGGGGGGGATCCTCGTGGAGACTCCCGGCTGGTAGGTTTCTCTGTTCCTGGCAATCCGCTGTTCTGCAAACCAGTACCTGGTGATCTGAAAGCGGCCCCCTGTGTCTCTGCTGTGTCTCTGGGGCTCCCGCAGCCCCCGCCGGGCCGGCTGGCCGGCGGCTTGTCCCACTGCCGCGCGGCCAGTAAAGGTTGGGGGAGGGGTCTTCGCTTTTCTCTGTTCTGAAATTCTTCTTTTCCTCTCTTTCTTTTTTTGTTATTCTCCGCCTCTGGTTTTTCTCTGAGTGTTCGTCTTTTTGTTGTTGTCGGTCTCTTGGGGAGATTAAGCGTTGGAACTTGAACTCTCTTTTTGGTTGGAGAGAGCTGTGGCGTTTCCCTACTGCTCCGTCGCCATCTTGGTCCCCCCTCCTCCTGATTGAGTTTTATCATAAAGGAGAATTAGTTGTTGTCGAGTGCATTTTTCTATGTCTATTGATGTGACCTTTATCCTACTAATACACAGCATTACACAAGTTTATTTGGGGGTGTTAAACCAACCTTGCATTCCTGCAAAAAATTTTTTCTTTGGTCTTGATACACAGTACCAGCTAGACACTCCTGGGTTTATTTGTTTATTTTTGTGCCAATATTGGGGCTTAAACTCATAATCTAGGTGCTATCTCTTAGTTTTTCACTCAAGATTGGTACTACCACTTGACTCTCAGCTCCACTCCAGCTTTTGGTGTTTCATTAAAAATCAGAGTCTCAAGAGTCTTTCCAAACAATGGAGGGGGTAACAATGTTCAAGAGGAAGTGTATTCATTACCTCACTCACTCATGTAACTGTAACCCTCTGTATAATATCTTTACAATAAAAAAAAAAAGAGTCTTTCCAGCCCAAGCTGGCTTTAAGCCACAATCCTCAGATCTCTGTCTCGAGTAGCTAGGATTACATACATGACTCACCTGCACCTAGATAGAAAGGGTTTTGACATGGTACCGAGTCTCTGGATATGATCCGAAATACACAGACAAAATAGACAAATGGAATCAAATCAATCTAAAATGCTTCTGCACGGTGGAGGAAACAATGGAGAGTAAAGAGAGCCCACACCATTGGGAAGAGATTTCCAAACCATCAGACATAGGGGAACTCCATTCTACAGCAAGAAAACAACTCAATTTTAAAATGGGCACAAGTGAACAAAGAAAGGGGTGATATTGTCCAAAAAGTAATGTACTCATTACCTGGCTTATGAAACTGAAACCCCACTGTACATCACCTTTATAGTAATAAAAAGCAAAAATAAATGGCCACAGATAAGCTGAAGATGTGGCTGAAGCCCTGAGTTCAAACCCCAAAACCAATACACACACACACACACACACACACACACACACACACACACACACACACACACACACACACACACACACACACACACACACACACACACACACACACACACACACACACACACACACACACACACACACACACCACCAGGGGGCTGGGAAAGTGGCTCAGTGGTAGAGCGCTAGCCTTGAGCTGAAGAGCTGAGGGACAGCGCCCAGGCCCAGAGTTCAGGCCCCACGACCAGACCAAAAAAAAAAAAAATTAAACACCAGAAACACCATGTGACCTAGCAATCCCAGTTGTAGCTGTATTTACAAAAGAAAGGAAGTCAGCATGCAAATAACATCGAGTCCACCTAAGTGTCCCTCAGCAGATGAATGGGCAAGACCATCATGGTATGCACACGTAGAGAAATACTATGCAGCAAAGGAATGCAAATCAAAACAGTATTGAGATTTCATCTCACCCCAATTAGAGTGGCTGTTCATAAGAAAACTAATAATAACAGATGCTGACAGGAATGTGGCCCAAAGGGAACACACCCACACTGTTGTTGGGAATATAAACTTGCTCAACCTGAAAGCAGTATGGAGGTTCTTCAAAAGGCTAAACATAGAGCTCCCCTATGACCCAGCAATCCCACTCCTGGGCATTTGCCCAAATTGTAGCCCAGCAATAATTTGTTTATACTCTTTTCATTGGTGGTCCATATGGGGATTGAACTTGCGAATCAGCCTGCACTAAAGACACCAGCACAACTGTGTTCATTGCAGCATTATTTACCATAGCTAAGATATGGAATCAACCAACCCACCCTTCAGCAGTTGAATGGATCAAGAAAATGTGGTATATATACATAATTTAACTTTGTGTTTCCATCAGAAAGAATAGCATTGCCCCATTTGTAAGGAAATGGAGAGACTTGGAAAAAATTATATCACATGAAGTAAATCAGACCCAAAGACACATAGGCTGCATGGTTTCCCTCATTTGTAATAACCAAAATATGGCTAGTATATTCTGAAGACCACAGTACCTCAGTAGTATGTGAATATGACCATATGAAATGATGCTATTGAAATGAAATGGAAAAAAGGGGTTTTTTAATTGTACTGTTTACAGTTATTTATTTTTTCTTTCGTTTGTCCCTTTAGTTTATTTTGTTTTTGATTTTTGTACCCTTTGCCTTGTATATAGGTTTATTTGATTTGGGGAAGGAAAGGGAATCACAGAAATGGTGGGATAAAGGGCGAACCAATTCAACAGTGATACTCACTAGACACTATGTTGGAAATAAACTTTACAACTTAGGGGGACAGGGGATTGGGAGGAGGAAAAGTGAGAGAAAAGAGGGAGGAGGTATAAAACAATTTAAAAAAAAGAAATACTATGCAGTCTTTAAAAAGGGATTTCTGTCCTTTGCAACAACATGGATGAACCTAGACAATATTATGCTGTGTATAGCCATCTTACCCTTGGAAAACAGGTTCTATAATACTGAGACTGTCATCTGCTAACAGAGGCGGCTCATCAGTGACTGACACACAGCACAGCTATAGTGAACAAGGGCTGATTCACATTTCAGTTCCCATCTGCTACGAGGTCTCAGCACATTACTCAGAACCACACACTGTAAAACGAAGTGATTATTCACAGGTGGAAGTTGCCACCTAAAGCTTTTGGAGTTCAGTTCACCGTGGACACCACAGATAGGAGGGGATGTAATATATGCGTGATCTCATTTACATATGGTATTGAGCACACTGACTCATAAGCTGTGCACACATCTAGGATGGGGTGAGAGCAAATCAAGCCTAGAAGATAAAGCCAGCCTTCTTGCTTTTAACATGGTCCTTTGGGGTTATGACTGAGGCAAGACAGAAGATAGAGAGGCTCATCATTACCTGGAGAAAGGAGCAGAAATGAGCATCTGGCCACATTTTTTAAAAATTGTTATTATAAAGGTGATGTACAGAGGGGTGACAATTACATAAGAGTACATAAAGAGTACATTTCTTTTGGACAATGTCACCCCTTCCCTCACTCGCTCCTGACCACTTTTTTTTTTTTTTTTTTGGTTGTGGGGCTTGAACTCTGGGCCTGGGCGCTATCCCTCAGCTCTTCAGCTCAAGACTAGTGTTCTACCACTTGAGCTACAGCACCACTTCTGGTTTTCTGAGTGGTTTAATGGAGATAAGAGTCTCATAGACTTTCCTGCCTGGGCTGGCTTTGAACCACAATCCTCAGATCTCAGCCTCCTGAGCAGCTAGGATTACACGCGTGAGCCACCAGCACCGGGCTCCTGACCACTTTTTAAAGTGGTAGTAGAGACTTGAAATTGGTGGGAAGAAGAACTCAGTATTTCTTATGGTTAAGACATTTGAATTCGATTCGTTTTTAAGGCAAACAGAGGCTTATAGGGCTGCTAACATTTCATGCAAAAACATTTCCCTGCTTACACCAGTCCCACTGGAGGCCTCCCATGAGGTCACTTGTGTAGAGAAGAGATGCAAGAAGTCCACGGTCCCCACAAGAAAGGGAAACACCCATTTTACCATGTGTCCTGTTGTTCAGATACTAGGCCTTGAACTCAGGGCCTCTCACCTTCATTTGGCTTTACAGCTGTTGCTCTACCACTTGGGCCATGCCTCCAAATCCAGCCTTTTGCTAGTCACTTGCAGATAAGAGTCTGTGGATTTGCCCAATGGCTGGCTTTGAACAGTGATCCTCAAATCTGAGCCTCCTGAGTAGCTAGGATCACTAGCATGATCCTGGCCTCCTGGCCTCTTATGTATCTATTTGCATAAGGAAGAACATGCAATTTTGTATCACCACCATTAAAAGAACCATCGCTTTTCCCTTTCCCTTTCTCCCTGTACCATTTTTCCTTTATGGAAGTTTATTGTTCTATCAAGGCACTCTAATGTTGCAATATCTTAATGATTATTTATTGATTGCTTCCTAAGAACACTGGGTAATTTAATCATAATTCTTTAAAAATGACAGTTTCAAAGCAATATATATATTCTTTTCTCTTTTTTTAAGGTCTGAGACCAGGACTCGAACTCAGTACCTGCTGCTTTTGCTCTTTGGCTCCCTTTCTACCAACTGAACCAATACTTCCAACCCCGAAACAGTATAAATTCTTAAATCTCTCTTCTGCTATTTCTTCACCTTAAAAGAGGTGAATTGTAACAAAAAGTAGCAGAGAAACCAGAAAACTTTATTAATTATGAATGGCAAGGCGAGGAGAGCTCAAAAGTCACTGTACTGCTCTGATTTACCAGAACATTCCCTCTAGCACTGGGACTTATCTCTAATTGATAAGATGCAAGGAGATTCCATGCAAGTGAAAACAGAAAATGCAATTACATTTTATTGCAAGACATTTGGAGAACATATCTTTAACAAAGTTAGTTATTCAGAAGTGTTACCTTAGGCTGTCTCTTAATAGCTCCTTCGCACAAGTGTGAAATTTAATGAAGACAACAACATTTACAAGCAAGACCAAAATGGTATCTTAATTACTAGCTGCATTTTCTTAGGCAACAAGAGATTAAATGGAAAGAGAAATTAGTTTTACAAATGGCATCATACATCTTTATGTTATGCCCTCTATCCAGTCACAGATGGTTATGTATCTTGAACTTCCTAATATTGCAGGCAATTTTCCTTTCCCTGGGCACACCCAAATCCATCACAACTCTAAATTACATATTATTTTGGAGTCATTTGCAAGGGCTGAGGCTGTTCATCATAATGATTTAGCATCTACTGACCACTGGGCTCCACATGGATATGAGACCCAGATTTCTTGAAAGTTCACATTTCTTCCCTGACAGTGTCAGGGACCATCTTTGACCTGCCTATGCCGAGCCTGTGCTGTCCCCTGCATCATTTGCAGAGGGCCACCTCGATCTACTGACACGCTAGCTGTGACAAAGGGCCCTGCTCCAGTTACTACAGCCAGTGTGGCAGCCAGCCCAGAGCACTGGGTTAATATTACCACGATAGGTCTGTCACGAAATGCAACTCGTGTTCTAAACCTGTGCTTCCTGTGGGCCCGTGTGGGACAATGGTCTTTGGATGGATGTGTGCAGACCTGCACACAGGGAAGAGCCCCAACACTTCCCATCACAGTCCAGTAACTCCTACAGGATGACGACTCCACAAACCACACCGTAAGCTCCGGACAAAATACTGAACTCCTGCCCTGATACCCTCATGGCCTGCGGGCGGGTGCAGCTCAGGAAGACTTGGAGGGGTAGGTTGGGGAGGCCTGGTTCATCCATGTTAAAACTTAAGATTTTAGGGCTGGGAAGGTGGCTCAGTGGTAGAGCGCTTGCCTTGCATGCATGAGGCCCTCGGTTCGATTCCTTAGCACCACATAAGCAGAAAAAGCTGGAAGTGGCCCTGTGGCTCAAGTAGTAGAGCGCTAGCTTTGAGCTGAAGAGTTGAGGGACAGCACCCAGGCCAGAGTTCAAGCCCCACAACCGGCCAAAAAAAAAAAAACCCGTAAGATTTTAAATTCTTCTGTCCACTTCTTGTCTTGAGGTCATACGTCTGGGAAAATGCAGAGTGAGTGAGGAGGAAAACACCACCAGTATGTGGAGAAATTCAAACTGTAGTCATAAGCACTGCCCCGATCCCCAGACACCCGCAGATGTACACAAAGGGCTGCTGCTTACTGTGGCAGGTCCAGGAGAACTCAGTCCTAACAACTTAAAGTCTAGTGTTTAAAAAAGAGCAAAGATCAGTATTCCTGGGAAGAACGTAACAGCATACCACATGTACCCTTCGCGACACTAGCACAAAGCACACCACATAAACATGGGAATGTGCGGAGCTGGTGACAGAGCATGGGCCTAGCATGCCTATGGCCTCTACCGGATGCCCAGCACTACAAGAAAAAAACCAACGACCTCTACCAGAAACAGAGGACATCACATAAGCAGCGAGGAAAATGCAAACCAGACTCGGAGACACTCAGGGATTTTCTAGAGCACTAGCACAGAAATAGACACTATATAAAAAGACTAAGTGAAAGTGTGAACAAATTCAGTGGTGGCACTCACTAGACACTTGTGTTGAAAATGAACCATACAACTTGTGAGTGGGGATGGGAGGGAAAAGCTGGGAGAGGGTGAGGGAAGGGCTGACAGTGTCCGAAAAGAAATGTACTCTTAGCCAGGCACCGGTGGCTCACGCCTGTAATCCTAGCTACTCAGGAGATCTGAGGATCGCGGTTCAAGTCCAGCCCAGGCAGGAAAGTCTGTGAAACTCTTATCTCCAATAAACCACTAGAAAACTGGAAGTGGCGCTGTAGCTCAAGTGGTAGAGCGCAAGCCTCGAGCTGAAGAGCTGAGGGACCCAGGCCCAGAGTTCAAGCCCCATGACTGACAAAAAGAAAGAAAGAAAGAAATGTACTCTTTACCTGAATATGCAACTCTAACCTCTCTGCATATCACCTTAATAGCAAAAAAAAAAAAAAAAGACTAAATGGACATACGTTTAGATTTTAAAATTGCATCTTAAATAAGATTTCCAAGGATTGGCTCAGTGCCTCTTGAAGAGAACACAAGGATACGTGACCTGAGGGGAGACAGTCAAGGGCTGGAGGCGTGGCTCAAGTGCTAGGTAAGCCACCCAGGAAGCTGAGCCTGAGTGAGGCTCTGGGCTCAAACCCTCCAACTGGGGTAGGAGGGAGGAAATTTAGTTTTTCAGGAGAAAAACTATTTTTTAAGAGAAAAGAGCTCCAGGGACTCACAGGAAAACAGGAAAAGGTCTATCATTTGTGTAGCAGGACTCCCAGAAAGAGGAGAAGAAAAAAAATGGAAGGAGTGAATAATGGCCTCAAACTGATTCAAAATGGTGGGAAACATACACTGTTTAGAGGACCAAAGAGATGAAGACAAAAATGCTGTGCCTAAGCCAGGTACTTACACTTTTGTAATCCCAGCATTCAGAGGTAGGAGGCTCAAGATTCAAGGCCAGCACATTATCATCAACTAATAAAAGATTAAAGAGAAAGTAGGTTGAGATAAAATACAGCAGCATGACCAAGAAAGGAAGGGGGTGGATCAATGGTAGAGTGCTTGAGGCCTTGAGTTCTGTACTACCCCTACCCAACAAAAAAGGGGCAAAGTCTAAAGAGAACATATCAATAACTTCAAAGCTCTAAAAGAACAATGAAAAAAATGAAACCCAGAAAGTCTAAAAGGCATTTTGAGATACAATACAAACCGTCCAGGCGCTGGTGACTCACACCTCTAATCCTAGCTACTCAAGAGTCTGAGATCTGAGACTGTGGTTTGAAGCCAGCCTGCGAAGGAAAGTCTATGAGACTCATCTCCAATTAACCACCAGAAAACCAGAAGTGGAGCTGTGGTACAAAGTGGTAGAGCACCAGCCTTGTGTAGAAAAGCTCAGGGACAGTGCCAGGCCCGAGGTTCAAGCCCCACAACTGACAAAAATAAATAACTTAAAAAATTTAAAAATCATTTTAACAGACTTGTATTACAATTAACACTAACATAAGCTCTTCAGGCAAAAGTAACGCATACCAGATAGAAATACAGATTTTTTTTCAAAAAGAAATGATATGGACCATAAATGATAAATAGGAAGATAAATATACCCACTTATTTCATTAAAATACGTGAATGAAAAGCAAAACCCATCACACCGTATAATGCACATAATCACACTGCAGCTCCTGTTGCTTAACACATGTGGTAAGACAAGGCAAGGTCACTGAAGCAAACGACACTTGGTGCTGTGAGCTCCACACACCGTTCTGTGTTGCATACAATCTCAGTTCCACGGAGTTCTAAACTCGTGCATCTAAACCTCTCTAGCAAGTGCTGGGTGCCCCCACCCAGTGAGGATATGCACACAGACAAGTAGTGCAAAACCTGAACCTCAACCCCGATCTCACACCACCAACAGCAGCTCCCTGTGAGGAACCACAGACCTAAATACAGCAAACCCATAACCCTTCTAGTAGGAGACCTAAGAGGAAATGCTCTGAAACTTTTAGAACCATAAGATCTAAATTACTGATAAGCTAGAATCCATCACAATTAAAGAAGCCACAAATGCAAGTAGCAGAGAACTTATAGCCGGAAATAAAAGGCAAACAAACTCTTAGAACTCAAGACAAAAAAATGGGTGAAAGATTTGAGAATACTTCACAAATGAAGATGTATAGAAGGCCAACAAGCACATTGACCATTAGGGACATTTAGTTAAAACCGTAACAAGAAGCTGGGTGCTGGTGGTTCACGCCTGTAATCCTAGCTACTCAAGTGGCTGGGATCTGAGGATCATGGTTCAAAGCCAGCCCAGGCAGGAAAGTCCATGAAACTCCTATCTCCAATAAACCACCAGAAAAGTGGAAGTGGTGCTGTGGTTTAGGTGGTAGAGTTCTAGCCTTGAGTTGAAGAGCTGAGGGACAGCGTCCAGGCCCAGAGTTCAGGCCCCATGACCAACAAAAACAAAACAAAACAAAACAACAATGAAATACTATATCCCACCCATCAGGACAGTTAAAAACAAAAAGACAGAAGACACCAAAGTCAATTATAGAATTATAGAGTTATTAGAATGCTCATTTATTTCTGGCAGGAGTAAAACGAAAGTAACTTGAAAGCTGGCAGTTTATTAGTAGCAGTTCCACACCGAGGCAGATGGAACCTAGGAATGAGAACGGATGTCACTAAGAGACAAATAGCACGTTTGTAATAGTTGAAAAGTAGAGCTGACTCAAATTGCCACTAGCAATGAAATGGGCATGGTGATGCCATGTCCCCATGCCTCCGGAAGGCTGCTCCCGCAGGGAAGGGAGCCGTGCCCCAGCGGACACACGGACGCACGGGGCAGACACCTCCCAGTCCTTCACCCCTAGCAACAGCCACAATAAGAACACTTTTAAAGGTTTGAAAATACTGAATGGTTTGGAGGAAATACAGCCTTGGACGTGGCTAGAAGTGTGAACTGGAGGACAATTAGGCAAATCTGTTGAAATGACAATTGTCCCTAACACTAGAGGTTTGTCTCACAGTGACACGTGCAAACAAAGGCTGTACAAGCATAGAAAAGGGAACCACCTAAAGCAACCAGCAGACTTAATGTGAACCCTGTCAAGATCCCAATACCCCATGGATTTGCTTCTTTAAAATGGTGCCTCCCTTTGGCACGCCCGTCTAAGTGTACTATCTACCTTTATCCATCACCTGCACGTCACTCAACCATCTCAGTCCCTGTCTGTCACTTAAAGTTTCCTACTTCAGTTTTCACAGATTTACACTATTTTTACTGTATTGATCCATCCTTCCTTTTTCTTTAAAACCTCCCCCTCTTTTATTTCCTCAGTCCTCTCAGGAAAGACAAGTTTCTGCTTCCAGTATGTGCTCTGTTGAGCTATCTGCTCATTGTTCCAAGGACTCCAGCATATACTATCAGTCAGTCAGTTTGACTGTGGATATATGTATATGGCCTTGTAGGAGATTTTAAGTATGTTTATATTTTAGATCTAACTTCCACATATGAGGGAAAACCAGGCCCTCTTGGTCTCTCTGAACCTGATTTATTTCACTGAACATTATTTTTTCCAGGTTAATCCATTTCCCTACAAATGACATATCGTTCTTCCTTATGGATGAGTGAAATTCTATTGTGAATTTATACCACATTTTCTGCGGAGAAGGGAAGGAGTGCAGCTGTGAATGTGGGGGCCTTTTCTGCATCCTGACTTGCAATCTTCCTCATAAATGCCCAGGAGTGGCAATGCTGGATCACCATGTTTAGTGTTTTGAGGAATCTCCATACTGACTTCTCTAGTATAGTACTAGTGTTAGCGAAATGAGCTCTCTTCCCATAGCTTAGTCCACTCCTTCCCTTCTCCGCAGCTTCGCATGCTCCCTTTCTAGACAACACTAGGCCCATGTAGTAAAGGCAGTAAATAATCAGCCTCCAACCCTCTTTACCTTGGGATGGCACTTCTCTGGGGCAGCTACCACCATATACATAAGGCAAAAGAGTCCCCTAGTGACCTTCAGATCTGGACAATTGCAGGGCCCCTTACCTATTATTTGGACAGCAGCCATAAATCCTAGTCCGCCATGATGAAGCCCCTGGCCCACACGTCCACACCAGGGTCTCCACCTCCTAGCCCCTTCTAGCCTCTCCTAAACCTCCTAGTTTACATAGGTCACCTCAGTCAACAGCCGGTGCTTCTTCTCACTTCTCCCTTGTGAGGAGGAGTCCTGCTGACACCCCTTCGGGGAATAAACCTTTCTTTGTTCTCTGTACCAGGATGTCTGCGTGGTTCTCTGGCAAAGTCTAATGATCTTTTCTATCACTTGAGCTACAGCGCCACTTCCGGTTTTCTGGTGGTTTATTGGAGATAGGACTCTCACGGTCTCTCCTGCCCGGGCTGGCTTTGAACCTCGATCCTCAGATCTCAGCCTCCTGAGTAGCTAGGATTACAGGCGTGAGCCACCAGCGCCCAGCCCCTAGCTTTTATTTTACAGAAATAGAAAAACCCATCCTAGCCAGGCATGGTAGCGCACATGTGTGGTCTTAGATATTTGGGAGGCCTCTGGCTGCCAAATCATGCCACGTCGACTACAGTGGAGTCTGCTTAGCATGGGAAACCATCTATCAGACCAAGATAGGGGCTTCAGAGACCTATCTCTGAGTTTTGGGACTTCACCGAAGTCTACCTCAGAGAATGGGGCTTTACAGAAACCTATCTCCAAGTTTTGGGACTTCACCGAAGTCTACCTCGGAGAATAGGGCTTCTAAGAGGCCTACTCCTGGAAAAAGGCTGGCAAACCCCTGGGAAAGATGTGTTTCTGTTCTTGCTTTTCTTTTCCTCACTGTATAAGAGTGCCTATTAATCTTTTTTTTTTTTTTTTTTTTTTTTTTTTTTGTCGGTCGTGGGGCTTGAACTCTGGGCCTGGGCGCTGTCCTTCAGCTCTTCAGCTCAAGGCGAGCGCTCTACCACTTGAGCTATAGCGCCACTTCCGGTTTTCTGGTGGTTTATTTGAGATAGGAGTTTCACGGTCTCTCCTGCCCGGGCTGGCTTTGAACCGCGATCCTCAGATCTCAGCCTCCTGAGTAGCTAGGATTACAGGCGTGAGCCACCAGCGCCCGGCTGAGTGCCTATTAATCTTTTACTGTTTCTACTGCTCTTTGTCAACGTTCCCTTATTCAAAGCTCTTTCTTAAGAGTGTTGACGACTCCAATATCTGATGAGTGTCTTAAAAATATGACTAACTCACCAGAGTTAAGTGCTACCCTGAAATCCCTCTTATGAAGGCTAGTAGACAAGTTATAAGTAAATATAAAAGTATTGGGGGTTTCACAAAGTCACTCCAGCAGAAGGAATTGTAAGAGATTTACAAGAAGCTATAGGTGCGGCTAGAACAGAAGGAATGTATGGCAATTGCGGAGATAACTACTTAGGAGAAAGAACTTCCTGGTACTCTCATTTACTAAGAGACTTGCTAGATCTAGGCCTCCGTGACCTTACTATTAAAGAAGGAACAGGAAAAATCTTATGGGATAATTAAGGCCTCTATAGAAATAAGGTAATGGTGAGATGGTGACAAACGTCGAAACCCATTATATTTCTTAGAGATAAGCCGGAAACAAGTGCCTTTCCGGTGACCAGCTGGTGACCACCAAGAATGAAGCCCTGCAGCAAGATTGTGTAAACTTTTGCCCTTTCAGGGGACCAGCTGGTGACCATCCAAGAATGAAGCCCTGTAGCAAGATTGTGTAACCTTTTGCCCTTTTCTTATGAAGACTTCTGTTATAAAAAGTCTGTTATCCTCTGCATTAAATCGCACTCAGCACTCAGCATCCACTCCTAATGTGTGTGAGTTGTCTGTTTGCCATCTCCCCATCCTATTCCAGGTTCCTCCCCTAGGTATCCTCCGTCGTCCCGACAGAACCCGGTCCGCGGCAAAATCAGAAGGATAGTGATTTGAGGCCAGTTGGGGCAAAGAGTTAGTGAGAACCTACTCTAAACCCGTAGGTGGGTGTAGTGGTGTACTCCTGTCACCCCAGCCCCATGGGAGACACAGTAGGAGGGTCACAGTCCAAACAAGCCTGGCAAAACTTTGAGATTCTATTTGAAAAATAACAAAACACAAAATGGGTTAGAGGCATAGCTAAAATGGTAGAACACTGCCTAGCAAGTGTGATACTTTCAGCTCAAACTGGAATACTGACACACAAAAAAAAAGGAGAGAGAGAGGAAAATCCTAAACTTGACATGTAATCTCAAAACAGAGCCAAAATAAGCCTTGGAAAAGAACATATTCTCAGGTTTCAAATCTCCTGATTTTAAAACTTATTTCAAAACTACAATAACCAAAACAGTGTAGTATGGGCATGAAAGTAGACATATACAACAACATAACAGAATGGAGAATACAGAAATAAATGACTGTGGGGCTGGGAATGTGTAGAGTGCTTGCCTAGCATGCATGAAGCCCTGGGCTCAATTCCTCAGTACCACATACATAGAAAAAGCCAGAAGTGGTGCTGTGGCTCAAGTGGTAGAGCAGTAGTCTTAAGCAAAAGAAGCTCAGGGACAGTGCCCTGAGTTCAAGTCCCAGGACTGGAAAATAAATTAATTAATTAAATAAAAATAGTGCTTAAAGCCGGGCGCTGGTGGCTCACGCCTGTAATCCTAGCTACTCAGGAGGCTGAGATCTGAGGATCAAGGTTCAAAGCCAGCCCAGGCAGGATAGACCGTGAGACTACTATCTCCAATAAACCACCAGAAAACCGGAAGTGGCACTGTAGCTCAAGTGGTAGAGCGCTCGCCTTGAGCTGAAGAGCTGAGGGACAGCGCTCAGGCCCAGAGTTCAAGCCCCACGACCGACAAAAAAAAAAAAAAAAATAGTGCTTAAAAAAAGCAAAAGGGGGGCTGGGAAGGTGGCTCAGTGGTAGAGCGCTTGCCTTGCATGCCTCTGAGGCCCTGGGTTCGATTCCTCAGCACCACATAAGCAAAAAGAAAAAAGGCAGAAGTGGCGCTGTGGCTCAAATGGTAGAGCGTTAGCCTTGAGCTGAAGAGCTGAGGGACAGCGCCCAGGCCCAGAGTTCAGGCCCCAGGACTGGACCCAAAAAAAAAAAAAAAGGATAAAGCCAGGCACAGGTGGCTCATGCTTGCGATCCTAGCTATTCAGGAGGCTGAGATCTGAGGATCATGGTTTAAAGCCAACCCTCAAAGCTAGTCCAGGCAGGAAAGTCTGTGAAACTCTTATCTCCAATTAACCACCAGAAACTGGAAGTGGTGCTGTGGCTCAAGTGGTAGAGTACTCACCTTGAGCTGAAGGGCTCAGGGAAAGCGCCCGGGCCCAGAGTTCAAGCCCCAGGATGGACAAAAACAAAAAAAGTATACAAGTAAAAAAAAATTAAATAAAGTTGAGCCTCTACCTCACTCTATATACAAAAATAACTAAAAAGGATCCAAGATCTAAATGTGTAACACAGGTCTTGACAGAGATTTCTTACATAGACACAAAAGGCATGGGTCATAGAAGAAAAACTAAAGACAGACAGAATCAATGGAAGCATCAAAAAGAAAATTTAACTAATACAGAAATATTACAAAAGCCCAGAGGACTCTACCTCTGAGTAACCAATCAGGCTGGAGGTGTGGCTAGAGTTGTAGAGCACCAACTGTAAATGCAAAAGCTGAGCAAGAGTGAGAGTCCCTCAGTTAAGCTGTGGTACCAGCAGAGAGGCAGGGAAAAAAAGGCACTCAGAAGCTAGAATGGCTTCATTAACATCGGGGAAAGTAGACTTAAGAGCAAATAATATTATAAAAGATGCATGGAGGTATTTCATAATAGTAACAATCACTTCATTAAGGAGATACAACAACCCTGAAGGTGTACACACCTACTAACAAAACCGCAAAAACCACAAAAACACTAATCTGGGCTGTAATAGAACTCACAACGAATTTGAAAGACTTAAGATCCTATCCACTATATTTGGACTGTAGCCACATCAAACCGGAAGCTATAAGAAGAAATATGCAGTGAAAAAGCAGTTTTTGGTTCTTAAAGAACATACAAAGGTTAAAAAGAGATTATTGTGCCTGTCATTCTATCCACTCATAAGTCGGAGATCTGAGGATTTTGGTTCTAAGCCATGTTGAGCAGAAAAGTTCCAGAGACTCCATCTCCAATTAACCAGCAAAAGCCAGAAGTGGAGGTATGGCTTAAGTGGCAGAGTGCCAGCCTTCAGCAAGAAAGCCAAGCACAAGGCCCAGAGTTCTAGCACCCACTACTAGCACCCACTACTAGCACACACACACACACACACACACACACACACACACACACACACACACAAACCCCAGTATTTAGAACTGAATAAACATCATTATTGAATGCATAGAGTTTACAGGTGTTCATATCTGCAGCCAAGAAAGAACCCAAAGGTAGATGGTTCCATATAAAAGCTAATAGAACTGGGTGCTGGTGGCTCATGACTGTAATCCTAACTACTGAAGAGGCTGAGATCTGAGGATCATGGTTCAAAGCCAGCCTGGGCAGAAAAGTCTGTACTCTTATCTCCAACTAACTACCATAAAAGCCACTGCTGCTCAAGGTGGTGGAGTGTTAGCCTTGAGTGAAAGAGCTCAGGGACAGTGCCCAGGCCCAGAGTTCCAGCCCATTGAAAGATTGATTCCTGCCTTATTCCCGCAGATCAAGCAAAGCACCAGGTGTTCCCTCACCTGCTTGCCTGCAGGCAGGTCATTTGGACCCTGACTCAGCCCAAAGTCCCCTCACCCCAGGCAGACTGGGCCTGGCCAAGGACACCGCCCTGGGCCCCCACAAAACTGTAGCCCATTTTTAAATTTTTCTGCTTGTTAAACCTGCAAAACCTCCAAACCCGTGGGAAGGTTTATGCCCCTCACCGTTCCTCAATAGACAGTCCTCACCTGTTGATGATTGAGTCTGGCCTATTCCTTTTCTGTTCTCCTCCATTTTCCTAACATATGGTGCAGAAGACCTAGGGGAGGAAAAGCACCAGGAGTAACTGGGTCCCCTCCTCCTGTCTCCTGGCCACCTTGTATTGAGCCTTTCTGCTGCCCTTCCTCTATTTCCAAAGACTTTCTCCATTGGAGTGCAGAGCCCTCCAAGCTTACTTTGGGCTATCCAGCTGCCTGAAATGACCTCGTGGCCTTTGCCTACGTAAGTGGTGCATGCCTCGTGGATGGCCCCCCTGCGTCGCTTGAGGTATTGTTGTGCTCCTGTATAAACCCAGAGAAGGCCTTACCTCGCTGCCTCTTCTCTTTTCTCCACCCCGTCCCCAGACTCTCCACCTACCACCTAAAAGCTTTCAGGACAAGGTAACCAGCCCAGTCTGTGGAAGAGGTGCTGTGACCCAGACTCCAGTATCCCCCCTGTTCCTGTCTGTGGGGTCCCTCACACTTTCGACCCCCTGACACCCTTTAATTAGGACCTTTGGGGATGCCCTCTCCTAATTATTGGGATCTATCCGTCTGCCTTCCCAAAGCCCCAGGGACACCTGCAGCAGCAGGATAGGCCCCATAGTCCTTCCAAATGCTTCAAATTGTCTCCCAGACATCCCATTGGCTTGCCGGTCATCAAATCTTAACATTCTCTGGCTGACTGATTTACAGTCTAAGAAAACTGACTTGTTTGTCTACCAAGTCTGGCCTCACTATCATATACAAAAAGGCCACCATTGGCCTGAATTTAGAACCTTAGATTTTACTCTTCCTGGATTAAACAATTCTCCAATGAAATGGCGAGGGGTCCATGGTCCCCTAAACCCAAGTCCTCCTCTATACCTCCACTCCAGAGACCCTCTCTGCTCATTCTGTTCTTTCCATCAAGTCCTTCTCTGACCTCTGCTCCAGAGAGACAACCCCCTTACTCTCTTGCCCTGCTCACCAAGTCCTCTGCCATAAGCCTCCCAGCTATCCCCTCTAGAATTTTCCTTTGTCTTGTAGCAAGCTCCATCTCTCCCCATTTTTACTCCTGTGTGTCTCTCTGATCACCTCCAGAGACCGGCGATCATGTACCATTACATCGTCTCCATTTCTGCGACAGCCCTTCAACTTGTGCCCTTGAGAGTGGGGCACTGGCACGGTTCCAGGGATCCCCTCCAGGTTCCCTCTTCAAGGCTAGCAGTCCATAAGCCCAAGTCTTTTTCCCATCCTTGCTCTTGTAACTAAATTCTTCCTCTCTGTAGCCGGTCTAGATTCTCTAAGTGAAAACTGTGCATCTGCTCCAAGCATGGGAGCAGTTAGACAAACAGCATAACCCAAAACAAACCTATCCTTTTTGCCTTCAGGACTTGGACACTAATCCATTCCTTTTCCCTTTCCTGAGCCTACTAATTTCAAAATCTGGTTTCTTAATTTCTCCCTTAAGGCAAAACTCTTCCATAAGGTGGCTATAGGCCCCCTGGAGGAGCCCTTCCCCAATTCTCTGCAGGCCCTGGAGATTGACACTCACCTAGGAAGAGAAAAAGGCAACGTGGTGGGGTTTCATGCGACCTTCACTCTCCCTCCAAGCTTTGCCAAAGCTGTCTTAAAAGGTTTTCTGTTCTGGTTATTTTGTTTCATATTGCCTGATTTTTGTTTTTGTCGGTCATGGGGCTTGAACCCTGGGCCTGAGTGCTGTCCCTCAGCTCTTCAGCTCAAGGCAAGTGCCCTGCCCAGCACAGATCTGGACCCTGAAGACCCCAGCCCCAGTGACTCTTCAAATGCTCTCATGTCAGCAGGAAGTAGCCAGAAGGACATGCATTGACCCTTTTCCCTAGTCTCCCTTATCGTCCAACTTTTTATTTGTATCCAAAGACCATATATGAAGGCCTTGCCTCTCTCCTCTCACGTATCTCCTTTCTTATGTTTCTAAAGAAGGAATATGAAGGATTGACTCCTGCCTTATTCCCCGGGTCAAGCAAAGCACCAGGTGCTCCCTCACCTGCTTGCCTGCAGGCAGGCCATTTGGATCCTGGCTCAGCCCAAAGTCCCCTCTTCCCAGGCAGCGCTATCCACTCTGGGCCTGGCCAAGGACACTGCTCTGGGCCCCCAAGAAACCATAGCCCCCCCCTTTTAAAGTTTCTGCTTCCTTGTGAAGACCCATATAAGCCCACCCCAAAACCAGTCCCTTGCACAACGTCCGAACTCACGGGAAGGTCTGTGCCCCTTGCTTGCCTGTTGACAATTGAGTCTGAATCCAGCTAGTCCTTTTATGTTCTCTTCCATTTTCCTAATACCCATGCCAGACCAAAAGAAAAAAACAAAAAAGAAAGAAAGAAAAGAAAAAGAAAAAGCTAATAGAGCAAACGAAAGCAAAAGTACTCAGACAGAAGTAGATAGGAAAATGTGAAAACTCATCCACATAGAAAATAATGAAGAAGGGGCTAGGAAGGTGGCTCAGTGGTAGAGCGCTTGCCTTGCATGCATGAGGCCTGGGTTTGATTCCTCAGCACCACATAAACAGAAAAGGCCGGAAGTGGCACTGTGGCTCTAGTGGTAGAGTGCTAGCCTTGAGCTGAAGAGCTGAGGGACAGTGCCCAGGCCTAGAGTTCAAGCCCCATGACCGACAAAAAAAAAAAAAAAAAGAAAAGAAAAAAAAGAAAAGAAAAGAAAAGAAAAAGAAAAAGAAAATAATGAAGAAAACCCAAAGCAAACAGAACCAGGGCCTTTGGAAACAATAATAAAGTTTACAAGTTCCAGTCACACTGAATTTTGCTTTTATGCACACAGTGCTTGTGGTCCTAACCAATATGAGGCACAAGAAGCAAAGCTCATTGCACAGAACAGTGAAACCTGCCAGAGTTGATGTGGGGGGGGGGGGGGGTGGAGAGAGGGACAGTAACAGGTAGGATGGGATTGACCAAAATATACTGGAAATGTGTGTGGAAATGTAACAGTGAAACTCCCGCCCCCCCCCCCCCCCATATAACTATGCCAGTTAAATTAGAGACTCAAAAAAGACTGAACCAGCCAGGCACCGGTGGCTCACGCCTGTAATCCCAGCTACTCAGGAGGCTGAGATCTGAGGATCATGGTTCAAAGCCAGCCTGGGCAGGAAAGTCTGTGAAACATTTTTTTGTGGGGGGGAAGGGGTCTGGTCGTGGGGCCTGAACTCTGGGCCTGGGCGCTGTCCCTCAGCTCTTCAGCTCAAGGCTAGCACTCTACCACTTGAGCCACAGCGCCACTTCCGGCTTTTTTCTTTTTGCTTATGTGGTGCTGAGGAATCGAACCCAGGGCCTCAGGCATGCAAGGCAAGCGCTCTACCACTGAGCCACCTTCCCAGCCCCGTGTGAAACTCTTATCTCCAATTAACCAACAGAAAAATGGAAGTGGTGCTATGGCTCAAGTGGTTGAGTGCTCACCTTGAGCAGAAGAGCTGAGGGACAGTGACCAAGCCCAGAGTTCAAGACCCAGGACTGACAAAAAAAAAATTGAACCAAAGATATGAAACTGTCTTTAGTTTTATTTATTTTTTATTTTATTTATTTTTTGTCGGTTATGGGGCTTGAACTCTGGGCCTGAGCATTGTCCCTCAGCTCTTCAGGTCAAGGCGAGTGCTCTACCACTTGAGTTACAGCGCCACTTCCGATTTTCTGAGTTTATTGGAGATAAGAGTTTCAAGGACTTTCCTGCCCAGGCTGGCTTTGAACCGTGATCCTCAGATCTCAGCCTCCTGAGTAGCTAGGATTACAGGCGTGAGCTACTGGCACCCGGCTTGTCTCTAGTTTTATGTGGAGAATTGTGAAATGCACAAAATATATAATACTGTGAGCCCTGCAAGGTGAATTTACAAAACTCAAACCTTTAAACACGATCGCTTTTCTGGAAGAAAGCGAAGGAAGAGGTGACACTATCCAAAAAGAAATGTACTCATTAGCTGAGTTATGAAATGGTAACTCCTCTGTACACTACCTTAATCAGAACAATTAAGTAAAACATGATCACTTTTTGGAAATTCAAAAAGAAAATGTACAATGAGACAACTTCTGAGGAAGTTGCCTGGCTAGGGTTTGAGCACGGCTAAGGTCTGCTGATCGCACCCTAGGACCTAACGGCAACCCTCTGATGTTCCTATGTGCCAGCCCTGGGCTTGAAGGCAGGGCCTTGCCGCTCCCACTCAGCTTGTTTGTTTATGGCAGGCACTCTACTGCTTAAGCCACATCTGCAGTCCTCCGTTCTTTCACCTGTTTCTTTTCACAAGCAAAAGCTGTCAATGCCAAACTGCTTGGCCATTTGATAGACAACTGTCAGATGTTTCCATCAAGTCTGGCCACCTTGAGCAGGGACGGAGCTGTCAGTGGAGCAGCCCCTTTTCTGGCAACCGGATGGGCTGTCATCATGGCAGCTTGGCCACTTTGCATACTCCATGGCTGCCTTGAGGAAACATTACCCTGGCTGGGGCTGAAACCAAGGCTTGTGCTTTAGAGGGTCCTGCTCCTCACAGCTGCTACTGAAAGCATGTACCAGCTCCAGGAGAGGTTACCCAGCCACGACAAGCCTCCTTGCCCACTCCACACACCTTCCATCTTGCCGCATAAAGCAACCCCCCCCCCCCAGCATTATAATTCAGCATAAAGCTGTGACTGGTGCACACAGGAGGCTTGTGATTGGTGGAAGTAGAAGCTGCACAACCGTCCATACCTCTCTCCTGGCTAGGAAGGTGGCTCAGTGGTAGAGTGCTTGCCTTGCATGCATGAGGCCCTGGGTTTGATTCCTCAGCACCATATAAGCAGAAAAAGCTGGAAATGGCGCTGTGGCTCAAGTGGTAGAGTGCTCACCTTGAGCTGAAGAGCTGAGGGACAGTGCCCAGGCCCAGAGTTCAGGTTCCACGACCAGCAAAAAAAAAAAAGTAGCATGATTCTTAGTTTCTTTGTCTGTCTGGGATACTTCTCTCCAGTGTACTATCCCATCCCCAACTTGCAATCACAAAAGCCTCTCTGGAATAGTTTGTGGCTGCACAAAGAGCTTCCAGCTACAGGCATCCAGAAACCCCAGCTAGAAGGCTATTGTCTGGGATTTCAGAGGCCTAAGGCTCCAGGAGCTCCTGGGGTGGAAGCCCTCAGCTCACTCCACAGTTAGATGGAGAAGCGTTCAGAGTGGCTGGGGGACACTAGGAAGGATGGCCCCCAAAAGAAATGTGTGTAGCACCTGAACTTGAAATGGTAACCCCGCTGTACATCTGAAAAATAAATATTTAACAAAAAAAGTCTTTGTGATGGCTAGGCAAAGATTTCTTAGGTAAAACAAAAAGTGTGCAGCACCTAGAAAAATTATGAATAATGGCAATGAGGTTTCATCAGGATTTAAAACTTCTGCTGCTCTAAATATACCACTAAAAAGATGACAGGAGCCAGGTACCCAGGGCTCTCACCTGTCATCCCAGCTACTCAGGAGTCTGAGATCTGAAGATCTCTGGGTTAAGCCAGCCCAGACAGAACAGACCATGAGGCTCTTCTCACTGGAAGGAGAGTTGTGGCTCAAGTAGTACAACACCAGACTTGAGCAAAAAAGCTGAGACAGTGCCCAGCTCTGAGTTTAAGCCAGAGGACTGTACCAGAAAACAAAACAAAAGGAAAGAAAAAGATGAAAGGGTCAGGTGCTGTCTGGGAGAAAATTCTGTACCACTACCTCTGAGAAGACAATTGTGTGGAATAGGTGTCTTTCAATAAGGAAAAACCAAGCCAACCTAAAAATGGCCAGAACATTTACCCTTGACAGAAGAGGTAAAGATGTTCGCCATCACTATTTCCTAGGGAAATATGAATGGAAGGAGAGTCCTGAGCCTGTCTCTCCTGGACTCTCCTGGACCAGTGGGTGGTGATGAGGAAGTGGCCGCTGGGCACTGCCATTGGGAAGGCAAGTGGCACTCTCACTATGTGATCCAATGTGGTATTCTCTTAAACACAGACATCTTATATTCCAAGAACACATTTCCAAGGGAAATGAAAACACATCCATTGACAGACTTCCACACAAATAGCTATAGAAGCTTTATTGAACATGAGGGAAGGCTGGAAAGAACCATCAAGAAGTAAAGAGATGAACATAAATATTACTGAGCAATGGAAAGGATTACAGAACACTGATGAATCCCAAAATCATGTGGAAGGAAGTCAGACATGGAAAGAGTGTATACCATCAGAGCATGAACAAGGAGTGTCCTTGGCTTCCCAGTTCCCAGGTAAAAAATTGTGGCACCTTGGAGATTCACACACGAAAAGCATTTCATAATGTCTCCCCAAAACTCTCATATAGAGAAAGTTTTAGTGCAGACTTACCTTAGTCTAACAAGAGAAAGCAGGGGAAAATGAAAAAAGAGAAACATTTCTTCCCAGAAATGGGAGTTAAAATGATGCCTATTCCTTTGAAGTAGGCAAATACAAATGGTTACGTCACATTATAGCAACTCCTGATCCTTAAACAAGTTTTGTGTGTGTTGTGATTGAGCCAGGGAAGGACAACATGCTTGTGATTTTCCAGAGCATCAGAATACATGCAATAACACATTCACAGAGGCATCCATGTTGTTGGTGTTAATTCTCCAAGTTCTGCTGAGGTCGCTGGAGAGCTGGGATGTTACAACACAGTCTCTATTTCAGTCTTTGGGCTTGAACTCCCCGAGTTTCTTTTGCTAAATGTTAGCACTCCATTTTCAGCTTTTTCTGGTTATGTGGTACTGAGGAACTGAACCCAGGGCTTCATGCATGCAGGGCAAGCACTCTATCACTAAGCCACATTCCCAGCCCCTCTATTGCAATCTTAATCTGTATGGGTCTAATTGGTGCCATCTTGGCCACATGGTGGATAGCAGGGAATTGCCATATTGTCTACACAGTAGAGGCTGGGATGGGGACTTGAACAATAGGTTACTGGAACTGTCAATCCTGTGCTTCGAACTCATGAGATTCTAGAGTTTCCTGTGACCCAGCACCCTGATGCTGACCCTATTTAGAGCCAGACCAGCTCAGGCACTATTATGTCATGCCTTGCACCTCCTAGCTCTGATCCAGTCACCATGGCACCCCACTTCAGCTCTCCATTGGAGTTGATATGGTTTGTTGTGTAAGGTATATTAAATAGGTAGGTTTCATTCAGTAGCCGATGAAGAGAACACCACAAGTTATTCAGGCAGGAAAAGAAGTTTATTTACTGAACTGCTGCCCCCCGCTGTGCATGGTGGAGAGGCATGGCTGAGAAGGGAAGGGAAGGGGGGAACCCACAACCCACCCGGGGCCAGGACTTATCTAGGCCAGGGACAGGAAGAGGTGTAGCCAGGTGGGGGAAAGGTGTGGCCACACTGGATCCGGACATGACCTCAGGGCCTGGGACACTCCTATGGTCAGATGGGAGGCTCGAGACCTGAGGCCACTCAGGATGTAACCTAGCAGGAGGGTGAAGTGACTGCTTCCAGGTGTGCCAGTTTCCTGATAATAGATACTGGGTGGGGACTTAGACAAGAGGTAGGGAGGTGCTGCATAGGGTCTGCAAGGCATGGGCAGACCTTACATGTTGGTATTGTTTTTCTGCTTTGTCTTTGCTTTACTATTTTCAAATAGTTTTCTATCAGTGTTAAGTGTATTCCAGTGTATTCTTGTGACAAGTGTCCACCTGCAGTTACTGTCTTTCTAATAAAGACTCACAGAGGCTGGGAATGTGGCTTAGTGGTAGTGTGCCTGTCTAGCATGCAGGAAGCCCTGGGTTTGATTTCTCAGTACCACATAAACAGAAAAAGCCAGAAGTGGCACTGTGGCTCAAGTAGTAGAGTGTTAGCCTTCAGCAAAAGCCTCAGGACTGTCAAAAACAAAACAAAAACTAACAAAAGATTTACTGCTGGTGATAGCCACAGAACTCCTAAAAAGCAAATATCTAGTGATGTTCCTCTATGATGATTCTTAAGGGGATCTGAACATAGCCACACCCCAAGTTAAGGGTAGAAGAGTTAGCTTTGCCCCAATTTTGGAGATTCCAGTTACTGAAGCCCACTTCTCTGCTCCATTTTGCCTCTTAGCTAAAGTGATGGCAGGGCAGGAAGTTCCCTTAGGTCCAGATGATTACTCAGCCTGATGGAAGAATGTAAGGACATGAGGCTGAGATCTGAGGATCATGGTTTGAAGCCAGCCTGGGCAGAAAAGTCCCATAAGACTCATCAACAATTAACCATTAGAAAACCAGAAGTGGCCCTGTGGCTCAAAGTAGTAGGGTACTAGCCTTGAGCAAAAGAGCTCAGGGAGAGTACCCAGGCCCTGAGTTCAAGACCAGCAATGGACCAAACAAAAAAGCTAGAAGTGTATGTGTGGCTCAAGTGGTAAGAGTACTAGCCTTGGGCATAAAAGCTTAGGGACAGTGCCCAGGCCATAAATTAAAGCCCAGGACCCACCCAAACACACACAACTATTCTTTAACCCATTGTAGCTTGAAAATGAGGTCTGTATCATTAATCCTTAGGTAGGAGGGGTCATGAGAACCATCCTTGAACTTGGTGGCCCTGAGGGCTGGTTGGAAAGTTAAAAGTGTTTTCCCTCAGTGCCTTTGTGATCTTATCTTCCCTTTTAAGTTCCCTTTACATTACCCCATGGCTTGTGACCAGCTGTTACCTTTCACCAGTGATTTAGAGTTCAAGATTTATTTTTTGAGATAGGATCTCATAGTTCAGTCTGTCCTAGAACTTGCTGACTTCAAATTTGTAATTCCCCTGCCTTCACCACCTGACTGTTGGGATTACAGGCATGTGTCACCATGCAGGCTTCTGAGGACATTAGTCCTCAGAAGGGTGAAGTTTTAAAGTACACAGAATCAACAGAGAATTCAAATCCAGAATGTCTCTGAGTGTGGGCACAACCACACACACATCTAACAATCAAAAAGGAAAAAAAATTAGTAAAGAAAAAAGAGTTATGGAGGGAACCTAAGATGCTCTTCAGCAGACATAGGAGATGGCATCTTATTTATTTGGGTAGTAGTGAAGCTTGAATTAAGGGCTTTGCATTTGCAAGGCAAGTGCTCTACCACTCAAGCCATGCCTACAGCTGTTTTTGCTCTGGTTTTTGTGATGGGGTCTCACTTTTTGCCTGAGCAGGCTTGGAGCATGATCCTCTTGATATGCTTCCCAGTAGCAAATGGATGATAGGCACATGCCATCTTCTCAACTATTTCTGAGGGGGAGGGGGGAGTGTCTCAAATTGGCCTGAAACTTTGATCCTCTCCTCTGCATAGCTTGAGTGACCCGCAGCATATACTAAAAGGTTTCAAGAACTCTTTGCCTGAGCTTGCCTCAAACGGTGATCTTCCTAAATAGCTAGGATTACAGGGCTGAGCCAGAGTGCCTACCATGAAGTGGTATTTTCAAACCAAGAAACTGGAAAAAAATTAAAACTGACAAGAATGGTAATCATACCTGAAAGGATCCTTCACATCCATGCCAGGGGACCATGCACAGAAAGACAGGCACAGGAAAGATTATTACACCATTTATTACAGGAGCCATATCTGCCCCGGAGAGAGCGCTGGGCAGCCTCTGCTATCTAGGTAGCCACAGTGTCTGGGGGACAGGAAGTGAGGCAGGTGGGAGTTCAGGTGGTCTGGGTGGAGAGAGAGAGGGGCCAACTGTTTTGGCATGAACCCAGGACAGAGAGGAGCTCAAGTCTGGGTGGAGCTGAGGACCAAAGGTGGGCATAATGCTTACAATACCACTACAGGAAAAGGGTGATTACTGCCAATGGGAATACACCCACTCACACACACACACACACACACTTACAGACGTCTATCTATATATATGCATTCTTTATGCATCTAATTAATGAACAGTGATTAAAGATAGTGGGAAATCCCCAGGAACATTCATTTTAGCATGAATTATGGTTCCCATTCTCTGGATGCTTTTACATTTATCATACATCTACAATGTATCAGATAATGTGAAACTCAGGTACTTTAAATATTTCACATCATTTTTGTCTTTGTTTTTGGCAGGTACTAAAGCTTTGAATTCTGGCCCTTAGCTTTTTTTCCAAAATTTTATTTTATTTTTTGCTTACGGTTGGAGCTCTACTGCTTGAGTTATCCCTTCTGTTCCAGCTTTTTGCTAGTTAATTGGAGATGAAGAGTCTCCAAAGAGAGATCCTCTTGAGTAGCTAGGATTATAGGGAAAAGTAATTGGTGCCTTGGTAAGGGCTTTATCTCCTAACCCTTTCTTAAGCTCTATCTTCCAAATGTTTCATTCTTTCTTTTTTTTTTTTTCAATCTGTCATGGGGCTTGAACTCTGGGCCTGGGCACTGTCCCTCAACTCTTCAGCTCAAGGCAGGAACTCTACCACTTGAGCCACAGCACCACTTCCGGTTTTCTGGTGGTTTATGGGAGATAAGAGTTTTACGAACTTTCCTTCCCCGGGCTGGCTTTGAACAGCGATCCTCAGATCTCAGCCTCCAGAGTAGCTAGGATGACAGGCGTGAGCCACCGGCACCCGGCCTCCAAATGTTTGTTATCTAAACATATTCCTTAAGTCTCTGGTGGACCGTAGGCATCTCCTTTTTTAGATATGTAAATTTAGTTTCTGGGAGGTCAAAGTTTGAAGATACTTACTACCCTAAATTGGAAGCCAGGATTCAGGCCCAGGTTTGTCTATGGCAAAAATCCAACCCTGCCCTTCCCCCCAGTGACACAGTACGTGCGACCTGTGCCTTGGTGCGTTATGAACGTTCCTGGGACTATGTCCAATTCTCATGGAAATCTCCTCCGTCAAGAAATACCCTGGAATGGTGGGGTGGACAACATGGGCATGGCAGAGCGCCGTCCAGGAGGCCGTGGACAGCCAGACCCCGCGCCCCGACCCGGAAGAACGTGCAGACGTGAAATCCCGCCGTCCCAGCGGCCCCACGAAAAGATGTCCAGGGTGTTCCGATCCGGGTCGGGTCCCACCGACGAGTCTCGGGCTGGGCCCGAAACCCCCCGCGCCCGACGCCCTCCCTCCCCGCCCCCCCCGCCCCGAGCCGCGCACCGGCGGGGCCGGCGGGGCCCGCGTCTAACGCAACCGCATCTGCCGTGCGCGAAGGTCAGCTCGGGGGAGGACCGAGGACAGGAGCCGCAGCCACGAGGCTTAGAGCAGGGGTTCTCTGGGTTTCTAGGACATTCCACGACCCCGCGCCTCCAGAACCCGTCAGAAGTCTCTCCCAGTTGCACCCTGGAAGTGGAGGTGTCGCTCAAGCTGGCGGGGCGCCTCCAAGCCAGAACAGGGAACGAGAACTCCGAACACCACCAACCGCCTTCCACAGGAGGAACTCGAAAACTCACCGGAAAGCGTAGGCTGCACGGCGCCCCGAGGGGCCCAGGCTGAAGGGAGGAGCCGCCGGAAGCCACAGAGCGTGCGCGCCGGAGTCTGCGCAGCCGCAGTACAAGCCTCACGGGCTTCCGCCGACCGCGCAGCCGCACTGGAGACCTCGTGTGCCGAGGATGGGGCGTGGGAATGGGCGGAGCTACCTTACACGGAGCGCTGACGTGACGGGCGGCGGCGGAAGGGTGTAGACGCGCAGGCGCAGTGGCGGCTCGGAAGGTAAGAAGGCGGGGCCGCGCAGGCGCCCTGAGAAGCGGTAGCGGCGGCGGCGGCGGCGGCGGCAGCGGCAGCTGTGAGGGGGGTTCCGGGAAGATGGTGCTGATTAAAGAATTGTAAGTGTCTCGGTGGGGACGGGCGACGATCTGGGGCGGCGGCGGCGGGCGACTCATTGATCCAGACGTAGGAGACTATTCCCAGAGCCGAGAAAGGGCCGGGCCGGCCGCTCCCTGTGAGCGCTCTTCTCCCCACCGGCACAAGCCCCCGGCCCGCCCGAGGCCCGGACCCGGCTCTCCCTCCCCCTGCCCCGGACCCTTAGGCGTTGCCGTGGCAACACGGCCGCTTACCACCCCCACCCCCGGCGACCGGGGCCCCGGGATCGCGGGCCCCGGTCTGGTGGATCGGAAAGGCGCGGCCGGGAGTTTCCACTGGGACCCGCCTTTCCCAGCCCCCCACCCCCATGCTGGTCTGGGCCCAGCCCGGGGCCCGGAGCCGGGGGGCCGGCGGAGCCGGGGGCCGGGACGGCGCGGCCGCGCCCGCGTGCGGAGACGGGGCGGCCCGGCTGTGGTTGGCCTCCCGGGGATGGAGGCCGCTCCTCACCCCTGGGAGGTGGGCAGGCCCGGGGCCGGCTGCCCAGGTGTCGGGACGTGGGGGGGTGTCCTGAAGTGCCTGCCGGGGCCGGGACTCTCCGGGTTTGAGGAGCAGAGCGAGCCGGTTCGGCGGTGCTCAATCTCGGCGCTTTTAAGATCGGAGCGATACCTGGGGCGCCCGCTCCTCTCGGGGGTCCGGACGCCGGGTGCGTCCGGCCGGCCCGATGGGGTTCCGGACCCCGTCGAGGCCCCCGGAGCGGCCGCGCGCCCGGGTACGCGGCGGGCTCCTCTCCTAGCCCCTGGGCAGATAGGGATTTCTGGTCTGGCTCGTTCTTTTTATGAGTTTTTTTTCTTTCTTTTTTCATGTTTTGTCCGAAATTAACTTTTTTTCAAGTTAATTCACATACGTATTTCTGTGCCAGTATCCGGGCTTGAACGCAGGGCCACAGGGCACTGTCTCTGAGCTTTTTCTGCTCCAGTCGAGCGCTCTGCCATTGGTACCACTCTCGGCTAGTCTGGTGGTTAATTGGAGCAAACTCTGCACCGACTTTTCCTGTACAGGCCGGCTTCGAACCACAACCCTCAGGTCTCAAGCCTCCTGAGTAGCTAGGATTTCCAGGTGGGAGCCACCAGTGCACCTGTCTTTTCAAATTCTTAAACACACTAAAAAAATACATTTTTTTAAAGACAATGTAACAGTCTCCAGACACGTTATTGTGTGTGTGTATTGCTAAATCTTTTTAAACTTACCCTTTGTGTGCGTCAGACCTTCCAAAGACTTTCTCATGAGAATGAAAGTCGGAAGTGATTATAGCCACTCACAGGCCCTGCACGGTCTTCTTTTCTGCTCTGGTACTGATGCCATTTCCTACTTTCCCTTGGCCCCCCTGGGCCCCGCAGAATTCCTTGCGAGTTCTCCACTGTCTGGAAGATAAGCCAGTTCAGGACCTCTCTGCTTGCATGGCTGCTTCCTTCCGCCTCAGGTGCCTCTGCTCGCCAATTCACTTGCAAGTCTGTAGTCCAGTGACAGTTTCCAGGAAGGAATTTCTGTGCCCTTCATGCTTGTGTTCTCTTCATTTGATCTCCGGAAATGTGTCCCTTTGGTGCATGCTCCTATCTCCAGCTTCTAGAATAGTCCCTAGCACTTAATAGGAGCTCAGCAAACATTTGTGAAATGAATTGATGAAAAATGACAACTTTTTACAGTGACAGGGATCCCAAGAAAAAGACATTTTTGCCTTTTATTGCAGATGACAGGTTTACAATTAAAGCTCATTTGTAGTACTAAACTTTCCACTTATATGAAATTTATATTTCTCAGGAGTTGGTTATAAACATGTACCTATGGTTAAGTGTTATCTCTCTTATTGCTCTAATGTACATCCATTGTAGGTAGTGGCAGATAACAATCCAGAAGTGGAATATGAGTCCAAAGGAAATTGACTTGGCCCAAGTCTGATTGCACATTAATCTGTCATCTTTTCTTTTTCTTCCTTCCTTCTTCCCTTCTCCCCTCCCTCCTTCTCTCCCTTTCTCTCTCTTTCTTTTTCTCTCCTTCCTTCCTTCTTTCTTTCTTTCTTCCTTCCTTCCTTTCTTCCTTTCTTTCTTTCTTTCTTTCTTTCTTTCTTTCTGCTTTTGTTGTTGTTGTTGATGGTGGTCCTGGGGCTTGAACTTTGTGCCTGGGTGTTGTCCCTAGCTCTGCAGCTCAAGGCAAGCACTCTACCACTTGAGCCACAGCATCACTTCTGGTTTTCTGATGGTTAATTGAGGAGATAAGAGTCTCACAGACTTTCCTGCCTGAGCTGGCTTTGAAGTGTGATCTCAGATCTCAGCCCCCCAAGTTGCAAGGATTTCAAGCGTGAGCCACTGGCACCCAGCACCAAGGGATTTGTGTGTGTGTGGGGGGGGGGGTGTCCTGGGGCTTGAACCCAGCTCTTGGGCATTGTTCCTGAGCCTCTCTATGCTTGAAGATAGCACTCTACCATCATTCTTCTTTTATTAGAATTACTTCCTTCAAAATGTGGCTAAGTGTTCAGTGGATAGCGTTGATTGGTGAGTGGTAGCAAGCAAGCCCATGGGAAAATTGTCGCCTTTGGAAATCTGTACAGCTGCTTTTCCCTAGCTATTTTGTACTGAGATAACAAATGTTGAAATGTGCCCAGAGTAATTATTATTATTATTATTATTTTATTGGTTGTGGAGCTTGAATTCTGGGCCTGGGCACTGGCGCTCAACTCTTCAGCTCAAGGTAAGCGCTCTACCACTTGAGCCACAGCGCCACTTCCAGTTTTCTGGTAGTTTATTGGAGATAAGAGTCTCACAGACTTTTCTGCTTGGGCTGGCTTTGAACCTCAGATCTCAGCCTCCTGAGTAGCTAGGATTACAGGCATGAGCCACCAACTCCTGGCTTATTTTTTAAATGTCTTACATTAATCTTGATGTTTATACCTTGTGTATATCTCTAGATTTCTGTCAGCCTGCAACTTTTTAAAATTTATTTTTAAAGGTTTGAGGCTGTTATCTAAGTATGGCCAATATCTAGTACATGATCTGATCTGGCTCAGTGCTGTTGAATGAAAAAAAAAATCTCCAAATAGCTTTCTAAAATTACTTTTATTCAGAAGCAACAGATAGGACATTCTGTGTGAAGATGTTGGTAAACAAAATACTTTGCCAAATGTTTGTTGTCTTGCAAAATTTCATCTATTTTTAATGAAGTTTAAAGGTCAGAAATGACTTACCATGTGGGCAGGTTCCGGTTCCCCTCCAGTCTAGTATTTAAGCAATGGGCAAAGTTGCCCCTGGGTAAAGTCCTGGTTTTAAAGAATTCATTGATGGTCAAGCACCTGCCTGACAAGTGCCCTGCCCTGAGTTTGAACCCCAAGTACCACCAAGAAAGAAAAAAGTGACTGGTTCCATTTACAAAAGGACTTCCATGAAAAATTTCAAAGAAGTTTGTCAATCTTTAAAACTCTTAGACTAATAATGGGACATTAGAACCTGGCCTGTTCCTTTTCCCGTTTACTTTTTAGTAAGCAAATTCCTGAAGCTGGATGTCTTAGTCACTCCTTGTTCATGAAACAAGGTCTTCTCAAAGTAGTGGTAAGCAAAAGTGGGGGTGTTCCAGGAATGGTTCAGATGACCGACTCACCTGGAGTCTCTGAGTTTATGAACATTCAGAGAGGACTTTCTTCCCTGTACCCCACGCCTTCTCTCCATCCCACATCTTGGTTGGGGTCTTTTATTCATCTCCCTTCGCAGTCCCAGAGTACTTGTTTCCTTAGCATTCTCAGCCTCATATGGATGGCTTGCCCAGGTCTGCTGTAGTTATGTCATCTGTGTCTGAGAACAACCTCCCAGGACTCCTCGTCACCCAGTTAATGAAAATTCCTACCATGGGGTTTCAGGCCCACCTCCAGCCGGGGCCTTCCAGTCCCCCCCCCCCCCCCCTCCAGTGTATCCTGTTTACTGAGTCGCAGCCAGCCAGCACGTGCCCCGAGGGGACCGCCCGGGAGATGCCATGCGGGAATTTAGTCATGGAGGCACACACAAGTTTGTTCTTGATGAGAACTGAAATTAGTAACCATGCTGCCTTGGAGAATGTTTCTGGTTCTTAGACACCATATTCAGAGAGACGAGTGTGTGGTGAGGTAGGGGAGGAATAGGAGCGTGTTTGTTACACATGAAGGTTAGAGTAATGTGAAAAGTGTGGATGTTTGCTGGGTATTTCTCCAGAATATGGAGAGAGGATCTGGAAAATGCCGCTGGAGTGCAAGCTAGATGTGCTGTCCTTGGTTATTTATATTACTCCTATATATATATTTTTTCTTATTCTGGGCCTGGTCGCTGTCCCTGAGCCTCTTTGTGCTCAAGGCTAGCGCTCTACCACTTGAGCCACAGTGCCACTTAGGGCTTTTTCTGTTTATGTGGTACTGAGGAATCGAACCCAGGGCTTCCAGCATGTTAGGCAAGCACTAAGCCACATTCCTGGCCCTGCTCCTATACTTTTTATAACAGAGATTTAGTCAAGAATGTCTAGGCTTAAAAGATTGTCACTAGTGAATAACAAAATAAACAACTAACTGCAGTTGAAGAGAAACGGGAATAAGTGAAACATGTAGAAATTTCCTATAAATGAAGACATGTGAATTGGGATGGGGTTGTTCTCCCCTTCTTCCCCCATATGCCCTCTCTCAAAGTCTCAAAGGAGTTGGGGGTCTGGAAGTTTCTATCTCAGAAAGTACCCATTGTTGTGAGATAAATTGGTAAATAGGGATGGTCTTGCTTTGATGAATTGTTGGTAGAAATAAGGAATCTGGAGATAAAATGCAGTGTTCAGATATAAAATACTGCACCATAATGTATTTTTAAATTCTTTAGTACTATATTATAGGTAAAATGGAGCTCTAAAGATAGTATTTTGGTGTGTTCAATAACAAGCTCTTACGTTTGCTCTATGCTAGAAGAGGTTATTATATTTATAACGTTCTAGGTAGTTTCCATTTGGGGGGATGGGGGTGGGTGTTTGGTTGGTTGGGTTTTTTTGTGCTAGTCCTAGGGCTTGAACTCAGGGCCTAGATGCTGTTCCTGAGCTTTTTTGTTCAAGGCTGGCATTCTGCCACTTGAACCACAGCTCCACTGCTGGCTTTTTGGTGGGTAATTGAAGATAAGAGTCTCACAGACTTTCCTGCCTGGGCTGACTTACAACCATGAACTTCAGATCTCAGCCTCATAAGTAGCTAGGATTGATTACAGGCATGAGCCACCGGCACCCTATGGGTAGTTTTCTCAATAAAAGTTTTTTTTTCCTTATTAATATTAAAGAATCCTTGAGTAGCTATAGAAGTTTTCTTTTCTTCCCTTCCCTGAGCTTCCCTTCCCTGAGCTTCTTTTGCTCAAGGCTAGCACTCTACCACTTGAGCCACTGCTGCCACCTCCCACCTTTTCTGCTTATGTGGTACTGAGGAATGGAACCCAGGACTTCATGCATGCTAAGCAAGCACTCTACCACTAAGCCACATTCCCAGCCCTGTGGAAGTTTCTTGAAGCATTCTTTCTTCAAAATCAAGATGCATGTTTCTTGAGACGTGCTGTGAAAGCAAGCTGCAAGGCATATAGAACAGGAGTGAACGGTACTGAAGATTACACAAGGACAGCCTGACCAGACAGTTTACAAAGAATATACTTGGTACCCTCCAGTTTCAATGAGATTTTCCTTGTTTCTTTACCATTCCCAAGAATTGCTGCACTGTCTCTTTGGGTCATGGTACAGTGAGGACACTTGGTACTAAAGATCGCTGCCATCCAAAGAATGGTATTACTTGTACAGGTAGAAAACACCTGTTTAGGTTCAAAGACCCTCTTCCAGAAAAGATATTCTTGTGTTTTTAGATTTGAGAGTCCTGCTAGGATGTCTTTGGATTTTAAAGTGTTAAGTGCAGGTATCTGACGTCTGTCCTTTTTTCTTTTTAGCCGTGTGGTTTTGCCATGTTCTGTTCAGGAGGTAAGTACTCTTCTCTGTCATTTTATATGTATAGTTTATTTTGATATGTTCATCTGAATTCATGTTTTCATACCATTCATAGAGTACCTTTACACAAGTGCTTTTTCCCCCTTTATTTTCTTTCTGTTTTGGGTGAGGTGTTGTGGATCAATGCAAGTATTGTACCTCCACACTCCATCTCAGCCCTTACTCACTTTTTCTTTTCTGCGTATATAATGAAGGGAGCCAAGGTTCCCTACCCGGTGGTCTGTTGTGAGTAGATGTCTTGTGCTGGAACAAGGCAGTGTCATTACTAGTGCAGGACTGCCCTCTTCCCGCAGCATGCACGTAGGCACTTTGCAGGTGAGGTGGCTCCTGCCTGGAGCATTTTAAGCAGCCATCCACTGTAACCCCAGCCCTTTCCTTTAACACGTGGCTATTGCGATCAGCCCATCCCCATTAGGATTGAAGCCTGCCCTGTGGGCAGCCCTTTGAGGTTTGTGTAGCTCTCCCTGCCACCCCATCCTACCTCTAAGACCTTTCGTTCCATTTTGAATGGGCACAAGGTTAGATAACCTGACCTTGTAGACTGTTGCTCTTGTGAGTGCATGTATTGTAGTTGTTGCTTGGGTCTGAAAACAATTCCAGACATGCTCTAATTTTAAGATTTAATTGCTCATTGTCTTTGATCTGCATTGATATAAGAACATAGCAGCTATGGAGAACTTCTGACCTGCAGTTGCTGCTACCTGTAGGACAGCCAGAAATGAAGATAAGAGCAAGAAAGAGGCCAAGACGTGTGTAACAAAGTACATTAACCCCTCTGGGCCTTTCTGAACTTGCACACAGTTCTTTCTTACTCATTTGTCTGGTCTCCCAGAGCTGACAGTAGATTAGAAGCAGTGAGTTGGAACTGGGACAAAACAAACTGATAACCAAGAGAAGTGACAGATGACGGAAAACAGAAAAAAAAGTGCAGGAAGCAGAGTAGCTGTCTGGCGCTGGTGCATGTAGATGTGAGCCCAGCTATAGGTTTTCGAGGCAAGCCAGATACCTCTGCTTTATTTGCACAATTGATAGTTTCAACTTACACGTGGAACTTGACTATTGAAACCTTAGGGTTTCAGCTGGCTGAATCACTTTGTTGAAATCTGTGAGTCTTGGTATTTGTCAGTCATCATAATCTTCCCAAGCTCAGAGGTAATGAGCACACCCCCTCTGTTGAAGTTACTCTTCACATAAGAACAAGAAAGCCAGCTACAAGGGATGGGTTCATTCATCTTTTTTTGGATCCAGTTGCTTCATGGTGGCTGTGTGGGTTTGGGTTACTATGTTCCCAGTCTGGACCACATGTACCTTCTGACTGGGAGACACTGTAATCCCACTTTAAAATTTTTAAAGATGGCCATGTGGAAAGGCCAACTTTTTAAAGGACTTCATCATTGTGGTGGTTTCATGGTGAACCAAAGCCAGCAGCCTTCTGGGAGTCTAAAGCCCCTGCGGATGCTTAATTTTGGACCGCTTAAGGCATCTGTTTGGGTTCGGCTGCTTAGGCCTTTCCAAATGAGTAAGATTGTGATTTAAAACTTAAGTGTGCCTATGTGCTAGCTCTAGCATCCTATCTGTAGGAGCTTTTTAGATAAGATTGCTTCTTGGTAGTACAATGGCCCTTTGCCTTTTCTCTCTAGTGAAATTGGTGGGTTCTTAGAAGAAGGTTTTTAGTGACTTTTCTTTGAAAGTAGCTTTCAAAAACCATTGTGTGCATGGGAAGGAAGAAGTTCAGTGATATTGGAAGGGGCTGAAGAGGTGCTCTGGCTTGGGCTAGGAGTAGACCTGTAGGAACTGTGCTTTTGCCCTCACTAGAATAACAGTAGAAAGGACTGTCTGCTATGTCCTACCTTTTATGGCAGTACTCATATAGTTGTAATTCTGTACAGTTTTTGTTTACTAGAGAACTTTGTTTAAAGGTCTGGTCCTAGTTAGCCAGTCCATGTTTCTGTTCAGCTGGACAACTATCAAATGGTCATGTTCTACACAAGTGGCAAGAAAAAATAAAAAGGACCCCAAAGTCCTGCTAAATATCAACAATCGTGGTTCTTTAGGTTTTTCAGGTTTTAACTGCACATTCTATTTGTCCTGTTTACTGCTGAGAACAGTGTTCGGTGCTTGCTCTAATGGACAGTGATGATGCGTTTGTGTAGTCAGATGAGACAGAGTGGTGAAAATGCTTCAGAGTACAGATTTATATTGTCCAAGAGTTGAACAATGCGACACATGATTTTCTTGAGGACTGGGAAGGTGGCTCAGTGGTAGACTGCTTGCCTAGCATGCATGAGGCCCTGGGTTCAATTCCTCAGGTCCACATAAGCAGAAAAGGCCGAAGTGTCTCTGTGGCTCAAGTGGTAGAGCGGTAGCCTTGAGCTGAAGAGCTAAGGGACAGTGACCAGGCCCGAGTTCAAGACCCATGACCGACAAAAAAATAAAAATACACAAATGTATGTTGTTCAAGGGTTGAACCATGTGATGCACAATTTTCTTGAGAAGTGGGTTGCATATAAAAGCAACAGTGTATTTAATATTCGTTGTTTTGAATAAGGAAAATCTTACACGGTGTATGTAGCTACTCAACGCTGTATATTTATCTTCTAAAATGTTCTGATTTGAGTCATGTTTTCCCTTAGAACACGTGCCAAGTGGTTTGGGCTCACTTTTTCATAGTGAGATTCTAGCTTAGGCAATTTCTTCAGATCCTGCTGGCTGACTAAAGTTCTGTGTCCCTTGTTGACTTCCAGTATCAGGTTGGACAGCTCTACTCGGTTGCAGAAGCTAGTAAGAATGAGACCGGTGGTGGAGAAGGAATAGAGGTCTTAAAGAATGAACCTTATGAGAAGGATGGAGAAAAGGGACAGTACACACACAAAATCTATCACCTAAAGAGGTAAGTGCACAGTACACGCTTCAATCACCATAATCCAGCTTGCTTATGAACCTCTGTGAGGACACATGTTTATTTCATTGTTGTTATGTGTTGCACCTCATTACTAGGAAGACCCTGCTCAACAATAATTACAAATGCATCTGTTTACAACACAAGATCCAATGCTGAGAATACTATAAAGTAAAAACTCAGTCCATCCAATGTCCAGTCACAGAAGTTTCCTGTACATATTCAAAGATGTGTGTACAAGCAGTCATATGGAGAGACTCAGCCCTCATATCTCTACTTCCTCCCCGTGGACGCATGCTGGATAGGGTTCTTCATGCATGCAAAACGACATCACAAACCTCCTTGTTTTCATTTCATTAACAACTGTGCGATTCTCTTCAATGAAAAGCTGAGAAAGCTTCCCTTGAGGGTTCAGTGGAGTTTACCATTTCCTAAATACCAGGTCCATCTACATACTTGAGGTGTTTAGTAGATTTTGTCTGTTGAAATGGTTTTTCTAAACCTAGTTGTACAGTCTTTCTGCCTTAGATATTTGTCCAGGAAAAAGTCAAAAAGGGTTGCGAGGAGGAGGGCCTGTCATGTTAAACTTAGATGTGATAACCAAATTGCCCTTGAAGACTTTGGTCATGTTCTTTTTTTTTTTTTTTTTTAACCGTAGTTCTCTTTAATTTTTGCTGCTTTCATAGGTAGAAAATACCCTTTTGTGTACATTTGTATTTTTCATTAGTGAAGTCTTAGTACTTACTGACCATTTGAATTTCTTTTGTGCCTTGGCTGTTCAAATGGGTCTTGTTCATTTTGTCTTGTCCAGGTTCTTCTGCACATTACCTACCTTTGGCAGTCTGCTCTCTTTGCCATAAATATTTTAAAGTAGAAAATGTATGCCAGGATTTATCCGGGAGCAGGAGACCAGTAATAGCTTTTAAGACTTCACATTGCCAGTAGCCCCCAGTTTACTATGAGTAATAGGAAATCTCTGCTCTGCTCTTTCTTTATTCTCTTCAGGTTAAAGTAAATTTCTGCTCTTAGTTTGTGGAGCCCCTCAGCATTGTGGGAGAGCTGAGGTGATCACCTTCTTTCATACTTTCTCAGTTGAATTCTACTGCTTATTTTAAACTGGAACAGAAATACATTCTTTTCTGTTAGAATACAAATTTTGGTATTATACGTGGCATAGTCTGTGTAATATTGATAGTATTGAGCTTATTTATGCTTATTAGCTTTCTCTAAAATTTTTTTACTGGCCCATTAATTGATATATAATTAGAATTTTATAATTGTAAAAAAAATTAGACTCTAGGGGTTCTAAAATGGTGTTTGAACTACCAATTTTCTCTTGGTCTATGATGTACTTTGTAGATCACTCCCCCATGAGTGAAAATTTGAAATAGATTCATGGTATCTTCTAATTGGAACCTAAAAGTTTGAAGACATATTATGTGGGGAAAGTTGGTTGCTAAATATACTATACTATATATCTACGCACAAAATAATGTGCTTTTTTTTTTTTTTTTTTTTTTTTTTTAGTAGAAAAAGGACCGTTAAGTACACACTTTTGTAACATCTGACTTAGGTAGCACTTGAGTAAAATGGTGGCTGTTCAGCTGAAGAGGTCTCTTGTCTGAAGGCTTTTCTGGGCATGAGCCTTAACGTTCCTCTCGGGCTCTTAGTGGATTAGATGAAAGACAGTCCTGACTCTAGCGTCCTGCCTAGAAAGAGCTGCAGTCTGCATCCCTTCTTGACCCCCACACAGTCTGAGAAACAGCAGTGTGTGCTGTACAAAGGGGACACGAGGGCACACACCCAAGGTGGCAGGGACCCGACTCCTCTGTCTTTAATTCCTCTTTCTTCAAAGTAGGTTACTTAAAGTGCCTGACCTCAAGACTCAAACCCCTAGGGCTCCCATGAGAAGGAATGGGCTGGGGGCAGGGAGGGCTGATTCTGGATGATCGTTGTGGTGTGGTCCCCTTCCCCCACCAAAAAACAATGGCAGTTATGGATGGAAGCACAGAGAGAGCTAGATGTGAAGGAAACAGGAGAGGAGAGGGCAGTCACAGGTGGTGTGGCACATAGTAGCCACTCAGCACAGCACTGGGGCAAGGGCAAGCAGGAGTCTGCACGCACATCTGTCACTGTCACACTGAAGGTACTTAGCCGAGGCTCACTTTATCAGAGCCCCGGAGACATTCAGCAGTGGGTGCTTATGCTTTCCCTCTGCTGTCAGAAGACTTTGACCCAGGGCATTTACAGCAGCACACTGTTCCTGGGAACCTGAGTCATGTCCTGAATCCATGGTTCACCTAAGCCTGGTGCATGAACCCCCTGCCACTTAGAACAGCTCTACAGACGTCACTAAGGCCACTAACACCTTGGTGATGCTTGAAATTCTGAGCTTTGCTGTACTCTGGGTAAGTGGGGCCCAGTTGTTTCTCATGTCAGCAAAACACTTTTTGGTAAGACTTATCCAAACTCTATCTCAACCATCAGATTGAGAAACAGTTTTGGCAAGGCATGGACAGAACTCGAGAGTCAGTGAGTCTTTGTGAAGACTGTTTCAAATGTCTGCTTTTGGCCCTGTTTCTTGTTTGGCAGCAGAGCTAGGAGGTCAGCCAGGCCGGCATTGTGTTTCTGGAGCCCTCCCTCTTAATCCATTTGCCAGTCAGGTTGAAATTTTGCCACTCCTGAAGTGAGTGAGCTCAGCTCACTGTAGGGAGTTTGCAGGGAGTCCTCTTGAGCCACACATCTGGCTTGCCCACATTGGATCTTCCTACCATCTTCCAAAGACTGTAACCAGGCACTCGGGGTTGTCTGCCTGACACGTGTTACACTTCCGTCCAGAGCACAACTCCTGGCCTCTCTCAGCCCGTCTTCAGTGGCCTCCAGAAGTCACCCGGGAACCTGCACTTCTCTTCAGAGAACCTGTCCTGGGCAGAGGCCTTCTTTGGCCGCCTCTTCCCTAAGCTCTTTGCTTGCTCCTCCACAGTTTTGACAGTGATCACATATCTGCACGTACTTGTGCTTACACCCCGTTTTCCCCAGAAGCTGTGTGTTTCCTTACATGCTCAGTGGTGAGTGAAAAAGGGAAATTACTGGACAGTTTTGAAACTGTACAGAAAACATGGTAGTCTTTGCTGAGGTGGTTCTGAGAAAAGCTGGGCGTGCTCTTGAGACCTCCCTCCGTGAGCCCGCAGGCCAGCCCTGTGCTAGCTAGCGTACCTTCCTCCTTCTCATGGAAAATCAGCCTTATTTCTTTTCACTTCCAGTCAGCTTGTGCCTTCACCATCTCCAGTCTTTCTGGATGAGGGAGAGTTTGTAAAGCTTTCCCCTGGTTTTTCAAAGGTTAAAACAGCTGGGTATTTGCAGGAAAGGCATTTTAAAATTTCATGTGATTCAAGGCAAGAGATCGTTTTTTTTGTGAGCAAGAAGAGTTGTTTGCAGAAACTCATGTTTAAAAAATGAGAAGTTTAAATCACCTGAAAATGAGGAGGGGTTATATAGATTCATATTCACAGAGCGACTTAGAGGAAAGAAGTTACTAAATAACCAGCCAAATATAGTAGTTCATTCTCGACTCAAGAATTGGCTATCATAGAATCAACATGCCATATTTTGTTGCTATTGTTGAGATGTAATTCAGTCTTAAGTTGTACACAATTCTGAGTTTCGAATTAAAAGTCTTAATCAGCTGTGGTAGCTGTGGTGGCTCAAGCTTGTAATTTTAGCTATTTGGGGTAAATTAAGGATTAAGTTTCAAGGTCAGCCCAGGCAAAAAAGTTAAGGAGATCCCACCTCAACAAATAGCTGAGCACAGTGATGCATGCCTGTTACTCAAGCTGTATAGGAGGCTGCGGTTGGGAGGATCGTGGGGTCCTGGCCCAGGTCTGTGATCCACGCAGCTACAGGAATCCTGAAGTTGTAGTACTGGGACTGAAGGTATGGCTCATCAGTAGAGCAACGGTTCAAACCCTAGTACTACCAGGAGGGAGAGATTCATTGCTGTATCTATGGCAAATTAATTTGGTCTTCAGATTCTCTCTGGACATTTCAACAGTTTTGTTCATTGTATTTAAAGGTGGATATGTAAAATTTCCAAGGGAAACCATGCAGTTGGAAATGTTCCATAGACTGCAGTGTGGGTCATGGTAAAGCACTTGCCAGAATGTGCCAACACCCTGGGTTCCATCTCCAGCTCTTCTGCAAAGCAAGTCTGATGAAATAATCTGCTGAGCACCCATTGCTCACATCTGTAATTCTAGCAGTCAGGAGGCTGAGAGCTAAGTATCATGATTTGAAGCCAGCCCAGGCAGGAAAGTCCATGAAACTTACCTCTAGTTAACCACCAAAAAGCTTGAAGTAGAGCTGTGGCTCAAGTGGTAGAGTGCTAGCCTTGAGCAAACAAAAATCTCAGAGACAGTGCCCAGGCCCTGGGTTTAAGTCCCAGGACTAGAACCAAAAAAAAAAAGGGAATGTCTCCAGATCAGAAGTCGAGTCATGTGTCTTATTAAGCCTTGGATACCCTTTAATTTCCTCTTCTGGCTTGACAACATTGCCTTGCCTGGAAAACACACAGACCCACTGCCGTTGATGGGTTAAGGTAACATATATTGTCTCCTCCTGTGCTGGAACTTTATCCTGAGGGTTGGCATGCAGGGGCTGATGGTCATTCTGGGTTTGAACTTCAGCTAGGCCATTTGAGCCATGCCCTGAGACCTCTCCCCCCCCCCCCCCCATGTTTTTGTTTTTTGTTTTTTGCCAGTTCTGGAGCTCAGGTCCTGGGTGCTGTCCCTGAGCCTCTTTATGTTCAAGGCTTATGCTCTACCACTTGGAGCCGTAGCACCACTTCTGGCTTTTTTGGGGTAGTTTATCGGATATAAGAATCTCACAGGATTATCTTGCCCATGTAATTGTAACCCCTCTGTATGGTATTTTCACAATTAAAAAAAAAAAAAGAATCTCACAGGGACTTTTCTGCCTAGACTGGCTTCGAACTGCAATCCTCAGATCTCAGCCTCCTGAATAGCTAGGATTACCAGCTCTGAGCCCTTCTTTGCTCTTAGTTATTTTTCAGTATTTACTCAGGGGCCAGCTTCTGACCTCTGTTCTCCTCCCTATGCCTCCTGCTTGGGTCCCTGGGTTTGCAGGCTTGCCACCTTACCCATCAGGCTGGCTTAGGATCACAGTCCTCCCAATGTCCACTTCCCCTAGAGCTAGGACTAATGATGAGAGGACACCATATAGGAACCGCTGAGGAGGAACAGGGGGAGGAATGGCCTTTGCCTATGATTGTTCTGAAAGGCCTCGCTCCATGTTGTAAATTTATTGAGTACATGGCCCTTTTCTGGGACCTCCCAAGCTTCCCAGAGTAGCACTTTTGCAGTTTGCACAAACTTGTAAGTGGTTATATGATGGAAATGGAAAGGTGTGAGTCCTGCTGTCTGCATGCATCCGCCATGTTAGCACTGCTGCTGCTGACTGTTGCTCTCCCGTATAGTAGTGTTTAAACTCAGCTAGTTTTGCTTACTCCATTTATACCTTCAAGCCATTGCCTCAACTCATTGAAAAGAGATGTATCCATGTGCCCATGTTAAATGGAAAAAAAGAGCTCAGAGATAGGGACTTGATTAAGTAAGTCAGAGCCACAAGATGAATTGTATCCAGGCGAGCAAATTGTAGACCATTTTATGAAGATGACAGAATCCACGAACCACTGGCAGGTTTGCCACATGCAGTTCAGCCAGTGTCTTCAGCTTGTCTCACACGTGTTTTGTATTATACCTTGCTTGATCCTCGCCTGAATTTAAAGGTCTGTTGATTCTAGTTCTTAACAATATTTGAAGGCTTTTGTGCTAGATGTTACTATTCATATTTGGCTTCATATTTTGAAGTTTGTGAATCATCCCACAATTGGATAAGAATAAAGGACCAAAGAATGTGCTCTCCTGCTCTAGGCATCCTCTTCGTGCCCCCGGAACCTCCCTTGCTGTTTTTCTGTGATGTCATGAAGCCCCCAAACTATATCCCCATTCTCCTGTCCCCTGAGCTCCCTGCCATCCACCTTGCGTGGCCTCCTGGATCACCAGAACAGTAACTCCAGGCTGACTGACCTTACTAGAGGGGCAGACCGCCTCCTGGGTCTCAGGTTTTCTTAGTTTGTTCTTTGTCTTAGTTGAAGAAAGTAAATTGCACTTGACAGTTCTCAGAGTAGCAGCGATGGCACACAAGAAATACTTTGCTTGAAGTTGGAAGCTGTCCGTCTTGCCATGTTATCACTTAGCTGCTGCATGCCGTCTATCCTGCCTCAGTTGCTGGAAAAGGCCCATGAAAGAGCCAAAGAACCCTGCCTGTTGAGAGTAACTACCTTTATGAGCGCATACTGGGCCGTGTGCAAAACACATGATGGGCACAGCTGATTGAGTCTTCCCAGCAGCCAGGAGTTCAGAAAGTCAGGTGATCCGCTGCTCTGAGGGCTTCTAAGTGGCCAGGTTGGGGTTTGGGGATGGCGGGAGGGGAAACCCAGTGCCACGATGAAGCCACCTTCTTTATAGTAGCCTCCACTTGGCACAAATGGCTGCTCATTTGTTCTTGAAGACCTGTGAGATTGAATTTTCTGTTTGTTGACGGGTGGTCTCTAGAATGCACTCACGGTGTCCTTTCTCTGCCTGTCAGGTCGGTCTGTGAGTTAGGACTTCCGCACAGGCCATTGGGCTTTCATGTGTGTTATAACACTGTGTGTTGCATGTCATCCTCTCAAACTGCTTCACCTTGACACAGGCCTTTCAGTCTGTCCTACACACTTGTATTTCATGACATATTTAAAATGCTCTTTTATTGTTGGCTTTTACCCATTGTGAAGCCTTCCAGTGTGTCTGTGAGAGAACTTCCCAGCTGTGTTTTACTTTTTTTTTTCTTGCTGGTCCTGGAGCTTGAACTCAGGGTCTGCACACTGTCATTGAGCCTCTTTGTGCTCGGGAAGTGCTCTACCACTTGAGCCACAGCACCACTTCCAGCTTTTTCTGAGTAGTTTTTGGAGATTGGAATCTCAGGAATTTTTCTGCCTCAGCTGGCTTCAACAGTGATCCTCAGATCTCAACTTCCTGAGTAGGTAGGATTATAGGGATGGGCCGCCTGGACCCAGCTTCCTGACTGTGTTGATGTGCAAGTTGGGCAGCTGCAGTTAACACTTAGATTTCCCAGCAGGAGAATAAATCTAAAGCCTATAGGAAAGTATTGCTTGCATTTCAAGACAGCCATTTTTATGGTTAAGCTTGCATACTCATTCTGTTACCTTGTCATTTTTCCACCTGATTACTTTGAGATGGGAATAATCTTAAGAGTCTTGAATGCTAGTGTATCAGTCCTTGATTACAGTAGTCTTTGAATGTGGTCATAGTGGATCATAGTTGATAGTGCCATTGCAGTTTAAAGTGTGTCTGTCTGATCTGTCTCCTTGCAGCAAAGTTCCAGCATTCGTGAGGATGATTGCTCCTGAAGGCTCTTTGGTGTTCCACGAGAAAGCCTGGAATGCATATCCCTACTGTAGAACAAGTAAGTCTGTCCCCCTATGAGGGCCAGGGGACAGAGCCCAAGTGCCAGGGCCTCCGATGGGTGCTCATCTGCCCCTGCCAGGGTGACAGCAGCCTTGTCCGAGCTGTGTGGGTGGGTTCACTCCCAGGTGGCGGGCAGGCCTTGTTGGCTGCCTGCTCCAGGGAAGCGTAGGAAGGACATGGGGTAAATGATGCACCTTCAGAAATGCCTTCTGGTGAATTTGCAGTATTTATAATGTTTCCTGATAGAGATAGGATAGGACCTAGGGGTGACTTCCAGTGATTTGCCAAACTCACTTAGGAAGATTTTGTAACATTCGTACTAGCATTATTCTAAAGCTAGATGACTGTCCACACTTTATTTGGACTCTACAATTAATAGAAACTGTATTGAAGACGTAAGCTACTAAATGTTGTGACATAAAATATTGGGAGAGATTGTTTTGACTCCAACTAATCGGAGTTTTTTCTGTTTTATTGCTCGCCTCTGCATTCTGCCTCAGTTGTAACGGTGAGTAAAACCCTTTTTCAATCCTCTTCATCTCCAAACTTTATATAGTAACCATTTCCAACAACTGCTTGCTTTTTCACTGAAAATCACATCTCTGCATGACTCCTCCCTGCTCCCTCCACCTGGCCACTGCCACTGTGTTCCCTGGGGCTTAATAAGGGCTGCCTTACCTCGATTATCTGACCCTTGTTTTTGTCTTTTGCTTTTTGCTCCTTCCCTCAGATGTCAAATTTGGCTCCCCAAGCCTTGTGGCTTTCTTCTTAGCCCCAGATACTGCATGACAAGTAGGCCTGCTGAGATTCCTTCACAGCATGTGTGCCTGGCCAGGCAGTGGGAATGGGGGGGGGGACTGTCATTGGGGGAGGCAGAATGCTTGTGCTGGGATAGGCCCCTGCCCGTGCAGACTCCGGAAGGGTCACCGTCCTTGTCCTCTTGTGTTTCCTGCAGAATGAATATATGAAAGATGATTTCTACATTAAAATTGAAACATGGCATAAACCAGACTTGGGAACATTAGAAAATGTAAGTTTCACACTGGGCACTTTTAGTGCAGACGCTTCTGGGAACAGGTGTCTGAAATGTGCTCCACCTGATCCTTAGCAGTACCATCACCGGGCAGGCTGTCTGTCTGTGGTGCCGTGAGCCAGGCAGGCATCTGGATACAGAGAGGCTTGCCCTGCCCTGCCTGTGCCTGGCCTGGCCTGGCCTTCACCTTTGTGTGGACATGGGTGCGGTTACTGTTTGGATCTGAAGCAGGTAGCGTGTAGCACTAAGTCTTAGGTAGTTTTCAAAGCTGCTCTTCATCACAGAGCGGCTTCATTTTCATTTCCCCTCCACCAGCTGGTGTGAGGGTTGAGGGAGGTGCTTTGACTAATGTGCAGCTCCTGACACACACGCTAAGTGTGTTGTATATCCCTAAAGCAAGCTTGAAAAGCATCAGCTCTCAGACTCAAGGCTATCCCTGAGGCTATTGGGGCTCCTGGGGAGGGGAGGTAGGTGATGATGGCATGTGATGTTGCTCTTGGCCCAGTGCTCCTAAGAAATGGGGTGCTGGGGCCCAGTAATGGTTCCTGGTTTTAGAACTCGGTTCCACTGGGCAACAATACACTGTTACAGGACTCAGTTAATGGCCATGGCACTTGCCAGAACTTCAAGATTTAAGTAGTGGTACTAGATTTTTCTTTCCAATAATCTTTTGACATTTCCTGTTGTTTTTTTCATGGTCATGCTCTCAAATGTAATCTAAAAGCCATGATTGGGTATGTTTGAATTAGGGTCTAAGTGAATGTGCCATTCCCAGCTTTCAAGTGGGCCTCACTGTGGGCAGTTGTTAAGCAGCTCTTAATTGCTCTGTGGTGCTGCAAAAAGAGACAGTGAGATACCATGCCGTGGAAGAGTTAATCTTGGTGAAGATGAATAGCTGTCAGATAAGGAAGCTCTGGGTTTAGACCAGACCATGTGTCTGTCTGAAGTCCAGTTAATATTGGTCCCTAACTGTTAGCACACTACTGCTAGACTAGGAACTTGTGGCTGAGTATCATAGGCTACACAAAAGTTGGGTACATCCCTAAGGACTACAGAGGTGACATTTACATAAAGCTTTCTGCTTGCCAGTGTCCTTGCTCATGCCCCTTCCACCCCCTCCCCCTTTATTTGGAGGCCCTATGAAGAGTCATTCAAGATTTTTAGATCCCTCGTGGTTTTAGACTTAATGAGTTGCTTGAACTTAGTGAAACACTAGTTTGCATTTTTTTGTTCTTCATAATATACATGGTAGGGGCTGGGAAGGTGGCTCAGTGGTAGAGCACTTGCCTTGCATGCCTGAGGCACCACATAAGCAAAAAGAAAAAAGCCGGAAGTGGTGCTGTGGCTCAAGTGGTAGAGTGCTAGTCTTGAGCTGAAGAGCTGAGGGACAGCGCCCAGGCCCAGAGATCAGGCCCCATGACCGGACCCAAATAATAATAATAATATACATGGTAAATGATGCAGGGTAAATATTATATATGTAAATATAATCATTTCTACCTAAAGTTGGTTTTATTTCTATTTGTCATTTACAGGTTCATGGTCTAGATCCAAACACGTGGAAAACGGTTGAAATTGTCCACATAGATATTGCAGATCGAAGTCAAGTAGAAGCAGCAGTAAGTACTACTTGATGGCACTGATTTAATACATTACTCTTTACATCAGTTACAGCCTCTGCTTCTGCTCTGAGATGAGCCCGGAGCTTAGATTTGGTCTACAAGTCCAAGAGTTAAGAAAATGATTTGTGTTTTGTGCATATTTCGCCCTTGTACAAAAGATCCCTGTAAGAATTTGTAAAAGTAAGCTGGGTGTGTTCTCCTAGCTACTGGGGAAGCTGAGAATGGAGGGGATTGGTGTTGAAGTTCACAAGGCCCCATTTCAGCCAATAAAAAGCTGGGCATAGTGGTTCATGCCTGTCATCCCAGCTTACACAGGAGATGTAAACAGGAAAATTGTGGTCCAGACAAAAGCCAAGACCCTAGTCAAAAACCAAGAAAGGGCCAGAGGCATGACTCAAGTAGTACTTTACTAGTGATGAGGGCAAGGCCCTGAGTTCAGACTCTAGAACCACCAAAAAAGAAAGTATTTATTTCCTTTGAAAAGCCCAATGTTGTTTATGAAAGTATTCTCCTTAGAGCTGCTGTAAGTAATGTGAGTTCTCCTTAGTTTCAACTGTGACTTTAAAAAGCAAAAATGTAACATTTAGAAATATTCACTAACATGGCCAAATTTAAATTATTGTAATTTAACATCTGCTTGGCTTTCCGGTTTCATTTTTATTAAAGGTACGTGTTTGTACTTCAGGCTTTCAGCTTAAAACTGCATGTAAAGACTCCCCAAGGCCAGCGTACACCAGCGTACGTCACCTGCTACTTTGCCTTTGCAGGCTGTGGCCGTGGGCCTTCCCCATGCTAAGACAACCGGGGATCCGCTTTCTGCTAATGGGGGGAGCCAGAGCTCTGGAGAGTGACAGCTCTTGTTTGTCAAGCACAATGTGTGCAGTCAGCATCTCTTTCGTTTCTATTTTTAGTGAGTATTCTCTGAACTTGAGCAGCATTGTTTGCTGAAGCAAACACGAAATGTCCACTTTGCTGTGCACACAGGAGGGGTCTCTAGATTTTTCTCTGAAGTCACCAAGGTTTGCTGCCAGCAGTGACCTTCCCCAGGCCTGGCCCTATTCTTCTTTCAAGTATAGACACTGGGAGGGAGGACTGTTTTGTTGCAGGGGAGAATAGGGAGATATTTTGTTATCCTTAGTAGGTTGTTCAAATGCTGCTGGCCTTGTTTTCCCCACCCCCTCCCCCCCTTAAGTGGTGGGGCTTGAAATCTGGGTCTGGGTGCAGTCTTGTCAGCTCTTCAGCTCAAGGCTGGTGCTCTACCACTTGAGCCACAGCACCACTTCTGATTTTCTGGTGATTTATCGGAGATAAAGTCTCATGGACTTTCCTGCCTAGGCTGGCTTTGAACCACAATCCTCAGATCTTAGCCTCCTGAGTAGCTAGGATTATAGGCATGAGCCACCAGCACCTGGCTCTGGCCTTGTTCTTTTCTTTCGGACTTGTGCAAATGGAAGATGGTGATGGAGAGAGAAGCCTGGGGGTGCGTATGGAGTCAGCTGCTGGAGTAGCTGGTGTGTGGACCACAGGGAGAGCCGTGATCAGCAGTGGGCGCAGGGGATTGGTTGCTCCTGAACAACATTCAAATGTTGTCAGAAATGCCTGCGTGCCACCAATCAAAATGGTCTTCTCCCAACTCCCACCATACAGGCGCCTCTGCTTTCCTGGGGCCTAAACAGTGTGAAGCCGATACTGTTAGAGCCCCGGAGGCCTGCATCCTGGTTCCTTACCTGGGCTGCATGGGAGGACTTGAGATGGGGTCCTGGTGGGCGGGCACCGTGCAGGTGCAGTCTGCGGGGAGGGAGCTTAGTGATGGTTCTGTGAGGCACCAGGTACTTGGCGGGTACCAAGCAAGAGAGGCCGGATTGGACCTGGGCATTTTGACCCAGTGATGGAGCTGAGAACACAGTCTGCAATGCCATTGGGTTCAGGTGAGATTTGAGCCTCCACTCATCTGTCCACCTGCTGGGCATATTCATGTTGGACAGGTTAAGCGACCTCTCAGTGCCCGTGTTGCCTTGCATAAAATAAGGCTGGCTGTTTTGGCTGCGGTGTGCATACTACAGCTGTGTGAACCAGTGGTCTGCCCATCCCTCACAGCTCCTGTTCCCATTTAAAAGTTTCACTTTAAAGAAATGCAGACTTGTGGTAAAGTGATTCAAATTTACAGTAGCATTTCCTTATTATGACAATTTATAGCATAAAACTTAGCATTCCAAAGCTATATAATTCAGTGGCACTGGGTATCTGGATATCCAATGTGGTAGAACTGTCACTGCTGCCTAAAACCATGCTTTGTCCACAAGTAGTCACTCCAACCTTTGGCACACACCAATCTGGATAATGTCTAGAGGGCTTTGTTCATCCCAGCCTTCACATCAGCTCTAGCTAACATCACACGGCAAATGCCCTGGTAGAACAATGCTGCCCACTCCTGCTAAAGTCAGGACTTGCCTGGGCTCTTACACTGGGTGGCTGCTTTCAGGTCGGTCGTACTGTATGTAGTGTGTGCATCAGTGTTTGCCCCTTGGTGGCATTCAGCTGTTCCCCCCTCCTGGCTGTGGCAAATGGTGCTGCTGCGAAGCTGGCGCTGCAGACCTTTCTGTATATGCGCTTCTCAGCCATGATGAAATAACAGCCCATAGCATATAGGGCCAGCAGGCCTGACTACAGAGAAGAAAATGTGGGAAGCATGTTTCTCTACTACAGAAGATGGAAGGGAACTGTGTGATGGCAGCTGCCTGGGTTTTGAGTGGTTAATTGGAGATAAGAGTCTCGTGGGGAACTTTCATGCCTAGGACAGCTTTGAACCGCAATGCTCAGATCTCAGCCTCCTGAGTAGCTAGGATGACAGGTGTGAGCCACCAACGCCCGGCCTGTGTCAATTCTGAAACCTCTGCTAGGGGCAGAGCTTCAAGCTTCGGTGGATGTGTGAGGGGCCTGGAGTGAGTGGCAGGAGAAGGCTTTGGGTGCCAGCCCCATCGGGGTGATAGTGAGACTCCTGTGCCTTCTACCAGGCAGAACTTTCGTGGCCTCCCCTGGGTCATCAGGGAAGGGTGGGTAAAGTTGGGGCTGAGGCATCCCACCATCCCCCTCTGCTGTCTGACATTAGTCAGGCCCTAATGAGTTTGAACACACAGTTCAATAGCTACAGAAAGTTTGTTTCCGTGCCAGCCTCCTGTTCCATGAGGAAGGTGAAGCCCCGGTAACCTGCCAGGTGAGGGGCACTAGTGGACATTCTGGCCCTTGGTCCAGGGCTCTATTTCCGAGCCACAGTCCTGCTTCATTGCCCACTGGGCCAGCTGCTGCCACTTAGGCGTTCTCTTCCTCTCATGCTAGAGAACCCAACCATACCCCGAGGCTGCCCACCCAGAGGGGGAGGGACTGGCCAGTGTGAGCAAGAGTGTACCCTGAAATGACCGGCGTGATGCCAGTTTGGTCAGACCTGGCTGCCCAGGGATGGGGGAGGGGACATTCACACCTGGCCGTGAGTACTAGAATTTCCAAGTGCATGTCCATCGACCTAGCAAACAAAACCTTACTTCGAAGAATCGACTGTCCTCCCACTTTCCACACAGAGCTGAAGTGGAAGTGTTCTCCATCTGTCACTGAATGGTTTGGAGCACCAGGGTCTTCATGAGTGCTGGAGGTTAGTGCAGTGGTCCAGAGAGAGTGGCTCTCTTTGTTCCAAAAGAAACTTGTCAGAATTTTTTTTTTTTTTTTTTCTGTTGGATACAGGGCTCAAACTCTGGGCCTTGGCACTGTCCTCGAGCTCTACCACTAGAGTGCTAGCGCTCTACCACTTGAGCTACAGCACCACTTCCAGTTTTCTGGTGGCTCATGGGAGATAAGAGTCTTAGGGACTTTCCTGCCAGGGCTGGCTTTTGAACCGCGATCTTCAGAGCTCAGCCTCCTGAGTAGCTAGGATGACAGGTGTGAGCCACCGGCGTCCCACTTTCTCAGAATATTTTAAAAGAAGAGAACAAGTGTATGCCCGTCTGCTGGCTTATACACAGGTCTAGAAGAGTGTAAGGCGCTGCTGGTGGCAGTGATTTCTTTCTCAAGCAGAGAGCAGTGGCTGCACTGAGGTCTGAGCTGTCCTCTCCACTGGGTCTGTTTTCTGTTACTGTCTTACAAATTGCAGTGGATGGCCTGGCCGGCCCAGGGAATGAATGTCCGTGGCCTTCACATTGTCTGCTGGCTGGAAGCGAGTCAGAGGTTCCATTAGCACTTGGGGGTGGGGGTGGAAGAGATATTATACAAGAGTAACTCTGGGACAGGGAGGCCAGTCAGACTTAGGGCCGAAAACTTGTTTCTGAAAAGTGTTGGAGTGGCTTTAGAATTGAGTGCTTGGAAACTAAGAAGCCGGTGAGGGATGGGGTGCAGTACCTAGCGGGTTGGTTCTCCGGTTTGTCCTAGAGGGTCCACCTGGTCAGGGGCAGGCAGTGCTTGTGGAGATGTGGATTGATGGGAAGGGCAAACAAAGGACCTGATCCTGCCTCAGTGGGAGATGTCAGTCTCCTGCAGCGGTGTCTCCTTGGCCCCATGTCCAGGCCTGTTGAAGGAGACTGTGTCTGGGCTCCACCACACCTAGCAATAGGAGGTGATGATGAGACTGACTGCAGTGTCTGTCCCCTCATCTGCTCCCTGTCTGGCGGCCTCAGCCCTAGGGAACACCAGAAACTCGCTTGGTGACCGGCATGTCTTATGTAGCTTAGTAGTGCACAGCTTGGGACCTGCCTCTTTGTCCCTCAGATGAAGATGTCAGAATTGGGGAGCTCTTCTGAACTAGTGCAGACTGGCCTTGGGCCTCCTGGAGGGGGGGTCCCACTAACTCAGTGATTTGCTTTGCCCCCATTCTGTTTGTGTTGAACTGCTCTTGGGGTATTTTGAGTGAGTTGTGTTAAACTTTTTTTAAAACCACAACTTTAAGTGATGGAGTTTCTTTCAGTATCACATGCTTATAGGAAATGAAACCTTTGAATTAGTAAATGTGAAAGGAGGAGGCTCCCAGCCCCTCCCTTCAGTATTTGTAAACCAAGAATTGGTGACATTTATCTCATCACCCCACCTGCTGGGAGTTCTCTATCACTGCAGGCTGTTTTGTTCAGACACAGCCCAAACATTAATTCACAGTGACTGTGTCAGTTACTTTCCGGATTTAGCAGCCAGGCTGTCCAGTGGCTCATATGTTATGCTTCTGGTTGACTCGCTAGTTTGGAGTCAGTCTTACAAGTTTCAGCATGTGTAGAAGAGATGGGATTTGACCCCCAGGTATAACAGAATACTTGGCGGGTTGCTTTGAAATGTCGCGTATAATCTAAGGCTGGCATTGTCACAACCACCCCAGGAATGAGCGTTCGTTGTAGTCACCTGTCAGTGAGACCTGGGTTCACAGAATAGTGTTCCAAGAATCACATGTATTTCTGAACCAAGTTATTAGGGATTTGGGCATTAGGATGCCCATAAGGAATCTTTGTTTGGACCTTTTTTTCCATAACTGTCTAGAAGATACATAATTGGCCTAAAGAAACTAGTAAGCAGTTAGGTTTCTGTTTCTCTGGGGCTGTTGGAACAAATCACCATATAAAACATTTCCTGCTCCGGGTATGGTGGCTTGCCCCTGTAATCCTAGCTACACAGGAGGCTGAGATGTGAGGATCATGAATGAAGCCAGCCTGGGTAACCAATGGGTCCATGAAACTCTTATCTCTAATTAACTACCAAAAGGCCAGAAGTGTAACTGTGGCTTAAGTGGTAGAGCACTAGTCTTGAGCACAGAAGCTCAAGGACAGCACTCAGGCCCTGAGTCACTGAATAGAACAGAACACATCTTTAGCTCCTCCTCTCCTGGGTCCACATGAGGAAGAAGAGTGTTGACATCCCTTATGAGTTGTTAATGAACAAAGATCTTCCCCGCTCAGATGTATACAAGTTCTCGTTAGATCAAACTGTAAGGATACCCAACATAACAGACCAAAATACAAGTTTAAAGGTTTTGGGTTTTTTTTCCTTCTCTTCATTTCTAAAGTTGTAGTTGATACATAACCACAGTAAAAAGCTTGGGATTCTTTAAATGTCCTGATGAAACACACATGCCTATCTGCAGCTCGCTCCCAAGTGTACACAGATGACTCTGCTGACATCTGCTTCTGCTTTCTGAAGGTACAAATGTGAATCTGGCCCCTTTTAATCATCCCCAGCACTTTGTCTAAGTAGCTTTCCATGATTTGTATACAAAAGTCACTTCCCAGGAGAGGGAGGCTCTTTAAAGTGGAAGCCGAAGTGTACACATGATTAACATCAGAGAGACCTGCGTTTTTGGAAGTCATTTGAAAGAAAATGAGCACAGATTTTTTTTTTTTTTAAAAAGAGAAATTGGAACCACATTTTAAGGTATTACGGGAAACTGAAAAGGGCTGTGTTGCCTTGCTAGTGGGGTACTGTGTGACTTTATCATTTCCAAGGCAGGTTTTTGTAGTAGACATGTTTGTTCTAAATTGGTAGTCTTGCCCATCTAAAAATAATACATTTTTAACATCTGGCTTTTTGAGGTCAGTAATAAGGAAATAGTAAAGTTAGGAAAGCATTTAGGTGTTTGGAGGGTGACATTTTAAAAAAGGATAGTCCTAGCCAGGTGCCGGTGGCTCATGCCTGTGATCCTAGAGACTCAAGAGGCTGAGATCTAGGGAATCAGGGTTCAAAGCCAACCCGGGCAAAAAAGGCCACGAGTCCAGTAAACTACCAAAAAGCTGGAAATAGAGCTGTGGCTCAAAGTGATAGAGCACTAACCCTGAGCACAAAAGCCTAGGATAGCATCCAGATCCTGAGTTTAAGCCCCAGGACTGGCAAAAATCAATAAAGTACATCTCTATTCCATACCAAAATGCAACAACTTAAAAGACAGTTTCCCCCTTCTGTTTCCACATCTAGATGTTAAGGTTTTTAATCCGAGGCAGAAGATTTTTCTCAAACGAGCCATGTCACATTCAGTAGTTGGGAGTCCATGGTTGAGGTTCCCACAAAGATGGTGTTCCTGGGGAGGAAGAGGTGTGTCCAGGGCGTGTAGTTTTGGGTCTCCAATGGGGGCCTGGGTGAGCTCTTTGTTCCTTGCCTCTTAGGCTTGGTGGTTCTTTGTAAAGCTGTGGTTTTGTTCATTTTGCTGCTTTCTCTTCTGCTTAATGCCTCCGCCTTGCCCTGTTACCTCCATGTTCCTTCTCCATACCTGCCAGTCCCGGGTGGTTTCCTGGTGGCATTTCCCCAGCATCTTCACTTCTTGGTCCCTTTTTCCATTTGCAAATGGAAATCAGAGGTGCTGGCTTGCCGTGTGGGCTCAGCTCCTCTAGACTCTGTATAATCCCTTCCCAGAGGAAGCTTGTCACTCAGGTGGGCAGCTTGCTCTGTCTCCTCACCAGTGTTGTGATCGGGGCCAGTAGAACAGCCAGCAGGGAAAGTGTAGCTTGTACAGCTTACAGGTAGAAGGCTAGGCTGATGAAAACCCTCCTGATGGAAGAGAGGGGTTCAGGACTGGACACATCGTGGCTCATAATGGAAGCCTAAGGGGAGGAGGAGCCGTGGAGAGGCCCTGCCTCCTCCGGGCCTGGTCTGTGTCAGGAATCCCACCTGTGGGCAGGCCTTGCCTTGACTCTGCAGACCTCAGATATTAACACGATCGTTCTGGGTTTCAAAGGAGCAAGGTGGCTCACTTGACAGCTTATCTGTCAAAGCACCTAGTGAGGACTCAGACCAAACCCTTTGAGCCCCTTTCCACTCAAGACATGTTGTTCCCTGGGCATTGTGTTAGAAATGTAGAACCTGGGGTGGGACTGGAGTCTGTCCCGTGGTGACTTTTGCTCTTTGGGAAGCTGCAGCGCCAGAACGGTGCAGACCGCAGAGCTGGCACCTTCTGGGGTGGGTAAGCAGAAGGAATGGCAGTCAGCAAGGTCTGCCCAGCAACTTCCCCTCCACTCTCATCTTTTCTGCCAAGGAATTTGCAGCCCGAGGAAGTACTGTCACCTCTGCACTAGCTGTGGGGGGAGCAGGTGTGCTCAAGCGGTCATCTTCTTACCATAGGGTGCTCCTTCCTTGCTTTGTGTCCCTTGAGTACACCCTTCATTGACTTAGCGCAAACTGCCTGGCGTGCCACCGTGCCCCCAGTCCTCTGAACACCAGCTTCCATCAGGGCCGCTAAACACTGGCACACTTTGAAATTTGCATGTATGCAATAAAATAAAAGGCTTGAAGATCCGCAGATGTGATTTAACGTGAAAACGCGTTCATTTTATTTCATTTGTTCATTTCATAAATGTTTATTAGAACTTACTATTTACTATGTTTTGGTCTAGTGAGTAGCATAATTGTATCTGTCTAAAGAGAGTGTAAGATTTTCTTAATCACTGGACAAGCCCAGATGTTCCTAAATGACTTGGAGTTGTTTATTCCAACTGTTGCCTGGCTAATGGTGATGCTGGGTGCCCTCACCCAGAGGGTGCTTTTCTCACAACTGTTATGACCAGAGCTGGACCTCAGGCTGCAGTCAAAGTTGGGGTACAGGAGGCCAGAATTTGGGAAGTTTAAATTTGGCTAAATAAACAGCTCCTACCCATTGTACCTAGAATTGTAGTGGATTTTTCTTCCCAACATACATCTTCCTAGGGAAACCTTTTAACAGCTTGTGATGTCAGGGAGACGGAAGTGGGTTTTAGAGTGGATGCTTTTGCTGTCATCCTACCAGTGGTGCATGATCCAGCGGTGTGGTGAGGCTGAGCGTAGCTAGTACTTGATTGTTTGAATCTGATGACTTTTGGAAATGAACATATGTGATTTGGTTTTAATTGCTTTGAACCGTGTATTGTGTTTTAGACAACTGGAGAGGATTGAATTTCAAGGCCAGCACAGGCAAAAGCTCACAGATTTCTCTCAACCAGTATCTGGGTGGGCGCCTGTCATCCCCGCTGTCATTCCAGCTCTGGTTTGAAAGTAAAAATCACAGTTTGGGTCCAGACTAGCCCCATCGCAGGAAGTGGCAACAGTCTCAGAAAAAGCCAGAACAACAACAACAAAAAGAGCTGGGGGTGTGCTTCAAGTAGAGCCCCTAGCTCAAACTCTAGTACCACTAAAATCAAAAGTACTTTGCCTTTCTTTAAAATGCTTTTCCCGGGGCTGGGAAGGTGGCACAGTGGTAGAGTGCTTGCCTTGCATGCCTGAGGCCCTGGGTTCGATTCCTCAGCACCATATAAGCAAAAAGAAAAAAGCCGTAAGTGGCACTGTGGCTCAAGTGGTAGAGCGCTAGCCTTGAGCTGAAGAGCTGAGGGACAGTGCCCAGACCCAGAGTTTAGGCCGCACAACCGGACGGCCCCCCCCTCCCCCAATGCTATTCCCTAGACATTAGTCTTAGCAGCGGATGAAACCTGGTTTGATTTCTTTAGGATGCACGATGGGCTGTGAGGCATGAGCTTTTAGCCGCCAGGACTGTGCTGATCTGCTCTCCAAAGGCTGGGCGTGTCTTTGAGCCTCCATAGGACAGCAACCACATGTTACACATTTGAGTGTCTGGCATTGGGAACATGCGTTTACTGTGCTCCCTTTAGAATAATCACGACTCTAAAGACTTGTACAATCAAATATGTGCTTCCTAAATGCTTTGTTTGAGAGTATTTTCTCTTCAAATGGAAAGGAATTACGGGATCTGACTGGAAAGGGCCAAATAGTACATCAAGGCACGTGAAGCTGTTAGTACTTGTCAGCTTTTTAGCTACAAAAATGACACTTTCTCAGCAGTTGACCTAAGATGCCGTAGATGGCCGGCCCGGGTGGTTCTGTGTGGGAGCTATGTTCGGGATGTCTGACTTCCTAAGAAGGCGTTCTATTTCTCGGTCAGCCCTGTAGTGGCTATGCTGTTCTTTAGATCTGAAAACAGCTTTTGTTTATGGGAAGGCTGTGGCTGAGATCCAGCAAGCCCTAGGGTTGCCAAGCGCTGATTTGCTCAGTTCTCTTTGGCAGGAGGAGACACTGCTCTTATTGGAAGACCTCTTCCTGTTAGTGCTAAAATGAACCTAGATATCATTTCTTCTCTCTCTCTCTCTCTGTGTCCCTCTCTCTTTCTCTTTCTCTCTCTCTCCTCTTCCCCCACCCCCCATTTTGTTGTCAGACATAGGGCTTGAACTCAGGGCCTGGGCGCGCTGTCCCTGAGCTTTTTTGCTCAAGACTTGCAATGCTCTACCACTTTGAGCCATGGCACCACTTACAGTTTTCTGGTGGTTTAATCAGAAGTTTCAAAGACTTTCCTTCCTGCCTGGGCTGGTTTTGAACCAGGATTCTCAGATCCCAGCCTCCTGGTAGCTAGGATTACAGGCATGAGCCACTAGCACCTGGCCCTAGGCATCATTTCTATCAGAAATGATGTCTGAGGGAGAGTTCCCTAAGCTCTTTTCTGATGGATGGACAGGATCGTGGTGTGGCAGTAGTGAGCTGGTCCCTAATCTCCCCTGATCTTAGGACAGGATGTGAGTTCTGAGGTCGCCTGACCTTCATGCTAAAAAAGCACACATTTGTCCAGCACTCTGCCTTCGCACCTTTGCTGTGGGAAAGATTTTTCTTGTCACTGGTAGAGGATTTTTCTCTGATCCTCAGAGAAGATAAAAATAAATGTAAGCACAGTTCCTAGTACAAAGACACGTGAACATGGGTTCCCCCTCTACTCTGCTGCCTTACATGGACACGGAACTTTCCTGTCTCTTCCAGCAGTGGATTTGAGTACCCATGTTTGAAGTGTAATTGCACGGCAGTGACCTCTTGCGGGGAAATAACGTATTGCTTATTTCATGCTTGCTTAAATCTAACAGGGATTTTTAAAGTTTTGTTTAAAAAGCATGTATCAGCATAGTTTGCCCTAAGTACTTTCTCACTAGCACCCATCGTTATTAGCTTAAGGTTCATTCTAAATTTTTTCTTTTTCCTTTTTTTCCCCCCTTTATACTGAAGCTTGAACACTAGGCTCAAGCTCTCAGCTTTTGCATTCATGGCTGGTGCTCTATACTTGAACCATACCTCTACTTTAGGGTTCTTCTCTCCCCAGTAGAACAGCCCCGCCCCAGGGTAGTTGGAAATAAGAGTCTCAGACTTCCAAGACTGGCTTTGAACCTTAATTCTCAGATCTCAACCTCCTGAGAAGCTAGGATTCCAAGCCCCGCTGGGTGGGAGGTGAGGTGTGAATTTAGGGTTTGAGGCTAGTTTTCTCCGGCCCAGAGTCAGTGTTGCTGAGTTTTAATTTGTGTATTTATTGTCAGGTTGTTTTCTTGCTTTTCTAATTAGCGTATGTTAGTTGTACAGAGGGGATTTTTTGTTGTGACATTTCCACAGGTGTACCAGGTATCCGCTCATCCACACCCTGGTTATCACTCTCCTCAGCCCTCCAAGTTAAGCTTTTACAGCCTGTTCCTCTCAAAAGCCCCTTTCAGCAGTGAGAGTGCTTTCTTTGGAAAAGTTCTCTGGGCTGAGCAGGAGCAGGGATTGCTTCGGGTCCTGGTGTGGAAGTGTCAGGCAGCCATGTGCTTGCAGTAAGTGGTTTGGGGACCAGCTTTGGTGTCTCACAGGGCAGTGTGTGAGTCTGCTCAGCTCAGCTATGATGATGGTTGGAAGTGCCTTTAGTCCCAGCTGGTGAGGGCAAACAGGAAGCTGTCTCTGCTGGTCCATTCCAAAGCACTCCAAGCAGAATCGTGGGGATGAGGCTGTGCCTCCATTTTGGCTCTCTGTGTGCCGAAGTGATGCTTGTTCAGACAGTGTGCGTGGATTCCGTGGGATCCTGGGGCTTGAGAGCTGAGGGGCAGGTCAAGAACCAACATTCTGCTGGAGAACGTTCAAGAATTTTCAGTAGAGTATTTGCCCCAGTTCAGTTGAGAGGTTATAGTGTAGTATGATAATCTCACTTAAAGGAAGCATCCGTTGTTAAAACTTTTCCTAAACATGTGTTTGAGGTTTTTGTAACTTAATTTTTAAAGTTAAAACTCTGTTGGTGTCTAGAGTTTAAGATACTATTTTTAAATGCTGTGCTAAACATGACTACACATGCTGTATGTTTGTGCTCAGTCACTAACCCAGCCCCGCAGGGAAGGCGGAAGTGCAGGCCCCCTTCCCTCCCCGGGAGTCTGCTGACCTCACCCGACAGTCTCACTGTGGGGCACGGGGTTCGCTTTCCTCCCTGGATAGCCACACCACATCAGGTGATTGGCCAGAACTTTTTCAGAGCTGAGGTTCTGACTTCTTTTTTTTTTTTTTCCTATTAATTTGTAACCTTTCAGAGGCATTTGGGGTCTGCCATCATGACCCTGGAGGTGTTGTGACCTGTGATTGTGTAAAGAGCAGATCAGAGAGCAGGATGAAGCCATGGGTGTGCTTAGCCCGCCCAGAGGTGCAGTGGCCCGCGTGAGCACCCCAGGCCAGGATCCCCCATGGCTGATTGGGGAGTTTCCAGGAGAGGAGAAAGAATACTCCGGCGTTGTGTCTACTGTGGATCTGACTTGGGGGGCCCAGCATAGAGGTTCTGCTTCTCAGTCATTGGTGGGAAAAGCCAGTGAGGATTAATAAGAGGGCAGAACTGTAGAATATTTTCTAATGCAGGTTTGTTCCTCTGAGGTACATTCAGTAAGGGAAACTAGGCCAACAAGTTATTGACAATTAGTGGTCCATTGGGGATCTGCTTTAATGAATAGATAAGAATGATTTGTAATTAGCATAATAATTATATGCAAATGAATGCTTCTGAATTGCTCTAAAACACTTCTGAACTGTTTAAACAGCCCTCCGGAGATCTTGTTACTCTATTAATTTGTGTAGCAAATCTTTTTTTCATAGATCATGCAAAGATAAACTTCAGCCCAGCCCCTGTCCGAGTGATTATGAATTCCAAGGTGGTAGGACCTGAATTAATGAGGTTTACTTATACTGTATTAATGGCACTCCGTGGGAACCTGCTTGGGTGAGGAGTCACTGGGGAAATGTAATTAAAAATAGAAGAGAAAGCTGCTGATTAGAAAATAACTGTTGAAATCAGTTTCTTAAGCAAGTTAGTAAATGTTATTTCTTTTTACACCTCTGCTATTTGTTATTGCAACATTTACTGCCGATGTTCTTTTTAGCCTTTGGAATCTGGCTTGAATATTATTGTCAGCCCAAGTTACATAGTTGGTAGTGGGGTCCTCCCTGACCGGATCCAGGAACCGCATTGTTCTTCCAAGTGCCACAGTACTGAAGAAATGCAGGGCCTTGCTAGTGGATTGTGTTCCTTGTTTATCTTCTTGTTTGATTCCGCTTTTTCTCCCATCCTGGGCTTTGTTTCTCAGCTGTGGGCTAGTCATCTACTCTCCAGAAAGAGCCTACTAAAGGTCCGAGTAGCCCTGTCAAGTTTTTATGTGTATGAAGTTTCTGTTGCTGGGGACTGGGCGGCTGTGTGTGTGTGTGGGGGGGGGGGTGCTGGGCTTTAGGGACAGGTGTCATGAGCGCCATTGCCTTGAGTGATCTTCTCCTTGGCTTCCACTTTTTCCCCTTTTCACCTGTGGTAACCCCCCTGTGTGCTTCCTTCAGCAGCTTCTGGTGTCTGGAGCGCCTCTTGATTTTCACAAGCTGTCAAGACCCTCTCCCAGCATGCCTCTCGCCTCCCACTCCCTCCCCATTCATAATCATGAGCTCAGTCTGGGCTCAGGGACATGCATACGATGGCCCAGTACAGATTTTGCACATGCGTTTTGGGGGGGGGGGGATCAGCCACTGTGCTGAAAGATTCATAGAATGAATATTGTTTGTCTTGAGAATGAATGCGGTTTCTGTTGAGCCCCTCCATTGAGAGCTGGGCTGAATAGCAGATGCATACCCGAGAGGTAACGCGACTTTCCGACTCCAGTGATGGCAAACGTTATTTATACGAATCTCATGAATGTATTCTCCAGCTGCAGCATGCAGATTCAGTAACCCGTTTATTGACCATATCATGTTTTTATTTTCTTCTCCAAAGGGTAACCTGACTTCCACTTGCCTTGGCTTTTTTTTTTTTTAAACTTAAATCAGTGCTTCTGATGGAATAGAATCATATTAGCACTAACCCAAGTCTAGCTTATGCTGATGCCCTTGTATTTTCATGTTGTTGAGACATTGTTATTGGTGGAGCAAGTAGTGTCTAGGGACATTGGGATGTTAGACCTAACTTGATAACGATGGTTTTCCTCGGCCCTCATCCTGGCCAAGCCTCTGGGCATTATACAGATAATTAAAATTGGATCATAAAGAAAAACTTGAGCACAGTGTATCCTAGCAATAGCATTTTTCTCCCTTTAAACATGATTTTGAAGCCCATTTTACATAGGCATTTCTGTGGCCTAGTGAATGTTCTTGCTCGTTTTCCCAAGGATTACAGAGAGTGCATGGCCTATGCAGCCTTCAGAAAACCCAGGAGCCGGAGACCCGAGGAGGCTGCAGCTGTCTTCGCCCACAGTATTCTAAGAGAACTAATGAGATGAGAAGTCTGCAGCTGGTGGCGAGCACAATAAACCAGGAGCCAAGGGCTCCTTCCTCATCAGAGCCTCCCTTTCCCCCGGGACCCCGGAGGAGACAGAACACTAACAAAGCCAGCAGGCTGTCTCATTCCACTCGATTGCTCATTTGCAGCTATAATTGGTAGCTGAGGTTGCATTCTGTATGCTGAAACTGTCATACGTGCAGGAGTATATTTGTTCCTTGTGATATTGATATAACCCTGGGACGGTTTGAAATCCACACAAGGCAAACGCTGACTAGGTGCACCACCATCAAATTGCAGCAAAACAGGACAATGTTCAAAAAAGTTCTGTGTTTGTTGTGGACACCAAATGGTGCTTGAGACGGCTGTACCCACGAGCTGCCTTTCTATATATCCTGTTACTAATTCATCTGATTAAACGTTTATGTCTTCAAACTCACACAAGCCCAGAAATGCCTAGGTTCTGACAGATGCATAGTTCCGCTGCTTGCTGAAGGTTCAGATACAGTGGTTGATGACAGGGTTGTATGATACTTCCAGGATAATGTCTGTAACAGGCTCCTATTTTGTGTTCAAGAACAGCACTGGGGGAAGACTCAGTGACGTGTATTCTGTATCAGACCTGTGCGTCTGCTCTACAGGCCGGCCCGCTTGCTACATGGCTGTGAGGTGGTTCACCTGGAATTTGTGGGCACTTTGCGGTCCTCTTTTTTTTGGGGGGGTCCATTTGTGGGGCCTGAACTCTGGGCTTGGGCGCTGTCCCTCAGCTCTTCAGCTCAAGGCTAGCGCTCTACCACTTGAGCCACAGCGCCACTTCTGGATTTTTGCTTTTTGCTTATGTGGTGCTGAGGAATTGAACCCAGGGCCTCAGGCATGCAAGGCAAGCGCTCTACCACTGAGCCACCTTCCCAGCCCTGTGGTCCTCTTGTGTGATGTGCAATGTGAATCCCAGACTCCCTAAGAAGGGGGTGGGGCATTGCACTTCCCCGCCAGGTGTCCCCTCCTCATCTGTGAAAGGAGTTGGTGTCCCCATGATTCCATGATCCCACACATCTGAACGTGCCCCCCATTGCCTCACCTGCACTGATACAAGGGCCCAGAATTGTGCAGAGGTGCTTTGCCACACAGTGGGTTCGTCAAGTCTGTCTGTCTGTCACAGATGCCTGGCCTCAGCCTAGCTAGCAGCTAGACCTCTACTGGTGCCGCGCTTAGCCTGGCTCCCAGGGTCACGGGCGCCTTGGTTAACAAAACCTACGCCAGCCTTCGTCATCATTGGGTTATTTGTATAACCTTCTTGCTTAACGGCATTGGTTCTGTTCTTTTAGCCCTGCTGGTAGTTATATGTATTGTGCCAGTTTTCTTTCTTTCTCTTGAAATGGGCCAGGTTTAAAATTCACAGTCTTCGTACATGATCCATTCCAAAATTCCAGTCCGCTCTTTTCCCTTCATATTTTAATAAAGGCAGGATCAGAATTTGCCTTTCCGTGATGACATGTTCTGTCAGCTCCGTGTTTTCCTTAATGGCACAGCCTGTAACCGATGGCCTCCCAGATGAGGGAAGTGGGCTGTTTTCTGTTCTCCTCTTCCCTGCTCTCCACTTCCGCCTTCAGTGGTAAAAACAAACCAGGACGGGAGGGGAGGGAGCCCCGCCCCGCCCCGCCCCGCCCCTGCCCGGCCACCAGACACCCCAGTCAGCCAGAAAGGGCGGAAGGTTTTTCCCTCAAATAGAATAAAATGGTTAACCGTGGCTAACCTCCTGCGCTTTATAACAGTAATTTGTTTAATCTTTAAAATATTTTAGCCATAATGTAATCCTAACCATAAGATGGTCCTGCTTTCAAGAACTATTTTATATTGGTTTCTAAAATGTGTTCCTTTGTCTGGTTCGTTGGCAGTTGATAAACATGAGCTTCCTGGTTTAGTGAATCTTGTTTGTCTGTGTGTCTCAACTCTACTGCCCTTTTAGGCCTGGGACGCCGCCCCCCCCCACACCTACACACACACACACACACACACACACACACACACACACACACACACACACACACACACACACACACACACACACACACACACACACACACACACACACACACACACACACACCTTCACTGACTGGCCTCTTCTCTGGCTCCTCCCCTGGCCAGCCTCCTTCTGCTCTGGCTCCTCAAATCCCCGCTCAGGTCTCATCTAGGTTCCAAGAGATTGTGATGCGTGGTTCATTTTTACTTTTGGGAAAAGTGAGCCTGTCCTTGAGCTTTGCCTTGACCTCTGATGTAGAAGAACTAGTTTGGGAATTTCTTTGGGTTGGCGTTCATTGCAGAGCCAAGTCTTGAGCCGGCCTTGCACAGGGTTCTTTTCTCACTCAGAAGTGAGGTGGTTAAAGCTTTAGGGCAGCCATTGTGAGTTGGAACTGACAAATGTGTGCTGGCAGGCAGTGACTAAGCTCTGCATGGTCGTGCCCAGACACATCTGCGCCTGGGGCTCCTGGTAGCTAGCTGCTCCTCCCACTTGGCTGGTGGGGGAACGCTGACCGGCAGCTCCTGATACATCAAGACCTTGTGAAATAAGGCTGGCCCTTCTTGCTTCTTCTTTATTACTATTATTGCTATTATTATTATTGAAAGGCTTCATTTTGCATGTGAGTTCATCAGTACAATGTATCTGATCAGTCACCCCCTTCCAGCATTCCCCCTATGCATCCCAACCCCATCTTGTAGCTTCTTCGACAGACTTCACACAGACTTAGTTCAAGTTAGTTCAAGGTCACCTGTTTCCCAATTATCTTTAAGGTTTGGTTTTCTCCATAAATCTCACTTTTGTCTCCCCCCCCCCCCCCCCTTCACATTATTTCTAACTCTTTCCCCGCTAGCATGTTATGCTCATTTCCTGGGGAACGTGTGTCTTGAGAGGCTGTCGCTTTGCGTGTTGTCTTTGATTTGCAAACGTCTGTATTTATACTTGAGAGCTTGTTCAATGTGTGCTCCATGCTTGAACTATTCTTATCTCTCTCAAACAGTGATTTTTAGCCAGGGCTTTCTATCAGACTTGTCTGGATGTTTTCCCCAAGTATGTGGTCCCTTCAAAAGTGATGTTGAGTCCCAGCTCAGAGAATCAACTTGAAAAAAGGCAGGCACGTGTGTGTGTGTGTGTGTGTGTGTGTGTGTGTGTGTGTGTGTGTGTGTGTGTGTGTGTGTGTGTGTTCACTGGAGAATATAAAGCAGAGAGGCAGAGAGGTTAAAGGCTCAGAGAATCAACTTGAAAAAAGGCAGGCGTGTGTGTGTGTGTGTGTGTGTGTGTGTGTGTGTGTGTGTGTGTGTGTGTTCACTGGAGAATATTTATAAAGCAGAGAGGTTAAAGGTTTACTCCCAGAGGACATGGAGGGAAAGAGAAGTTACTGCTTTAAATGTAAATTTCAGGGCCATTCCCTGAAAGGCAGCCTGAGACTCCTTGTTCTCCCTTGGTAGTGAGGGCCTGGTAGGAATGCCTTCCCTCTCCTCTGAGGAACTCTTCCATAGCCCTTGGCGCTCCATGGCCGATGGCTCCAGGCTGGCCAGCAGCTGAGATGTCTACAGACACAGCCTTAGAAGGGGTCAGGCATGCCCAGTCATCCTGACTGCACTTGGTCACTGCAGACACGGTGTCCTCAGTGGCGTGGGCAGGTTGGCTCCTATCACAGTCTCCGAATATAGCCGTGGTGCTGCAGAGACCTTCCCTGCTTAGCATTGCGTGCTGCTACCAGGGTAACACTGCGTGGAAGTGTTTTGCCATTTGCACACAGGAGCCTGGTCCTCCTGACCACTTTCTGTTGTGGGTTTCAGTACCTGCCATGAGCTGTCCTGCAAGACTCCAGAATGTTCTGGTTTTCTTCTCTGCCTCTGACTCTTGTTTGGTTTTTCAGGACTACAAAGCTGATGAAGACCCTGCATTATTCCAGTCAGCCAAGACCAAGAGAGGCCCACTGGGACCCAACTGGAAGGTACTGGCCGCTGACCTTTCTGACAGACAGAGTCTTGGCAACAGAACACTTGACAGGCCCCGAGTCTTGCGGCACGGGTGACGTTTAATCGAAAAAATAGAAGTGATACGAGATAAGTCTGCGCTGCACAGACAGACAGACCGGCCCTGCCGGCACGGCGCTGCGGCGCTGATAGCTCTCCCAGGCCACCGGTGCTGTAGTCTTCGGGGATTGTGATGAGCCTGTGCACAAATCCATGTGAAATGAATGTTTGAAAAATCTGAACAAGTTCCCTTCCCTGAAGCTCGTGTTCCTGGCCTTTTGGGAAAGGGGGCGCTGGAGAACAGTTCGTTACAAGCCACTGCCTTTCCTTCAGTCATGGGAGGACACAAGGCTGGCGGTCCACGGTGAGAGTTTGGGTGGCTGCAGCAATGTAGTAGATTTGAAAGACACCCCTGAACTGCTGGCAGACCCTTGCAAGCAGTGTATCACTGCTGTGACTGCAGGAAGGAGCTCAAGGCCCCGCACAGACTTCACCCATGGTGTTACTTGGTAACCAGCACACTGGGGCCGGAGTGGTCATGGGGCATTGGGGATGTAATCTATCTTATTTTCATGTTTGTTCTCTGGGCACAGGTCACTTAAAAATTCTCCCAACTTAATGACCATGACTAGACATATAAGACCCAGAAAGTGATCAGTGCCACTTAGAAATGAAGGGGTGGTATAGGGCACCAGTGGCTCACACCTATCAGCCTTAGGAGGCTGTGATCTGAGAATCACAGTTTGAAGCCAGCCCAGGCAGCTGTGAGACTCTTTATCTCCAATTAACAGCCAGAAAACCGGAAGTGACGCTGTGGTTCAAAGTAGTAGAGCACTAGCCTTGAGCTAAAAAGCTCAGGGACAGTGCCCAGGCCCTGAGTTCAAGACCCAGGAATGACAGGAAAAAGTAATAATAATTTTTAAGAAATGATGGGACAGATTTAGAACATGTGATATAAATACATTGTAAGGGCCAGGCGCCAGTGGCTCAGGAGACTGAGATCTGAGGATTGCGGTTCAAAGCCAGCCTGGGTAGGGAAAGTCCATGAGGCTCTTATCTCCAATAAACCACTCAGAAGACCGGAAGTGGCTGTGGCTCAAGTAGATAGAGTGTTAGCTGTGAGCTGAAGAGCTGAGGGACAGCACCGAGGCCCAAAGTTCAAGCCCCACGACTGACAAAAAAAAAAAAATACATTGTAAAGGATTCACAAAGTGTTCCCACTCTTTTCCATCTTTCTGGCTGTGGACTATAGAAGTCTGAATCAGGAGATGAACAGACACCCCCTGGAGCAGGCCTGGCCTGGGGCTGATGGCTCCTCCAAGGGCTGCAGGGAAGAGTGGGTGCGGCAGCTGAATATGGGGTTCAGGCGGCTGCTTTTCACCCAGAAACTGCACTGCAAGGCAGTGTGCTGAGACTTCAGGTGACATCTGTCTTGCGGGATCTCCTGCCTCGTCCTATGGCAGTCTGCAAGCATGTCTCATGATGACTTTTACCTAGTTTTCAGTCTCTTAGGAACTTAGGAAAATAGGTGCTTATATTGTAGAAAGGGAAATGCCCTTTTATCGTGGATAATGACTATGTAAAATGTGGGAGTGGCTTGAAGTTTTTAGAAATAACGTGAACTTAACATTTGTTAGCAGTCTCGACCCTTGGCCCCATGCTTCACCCCAGCCCTGGCCTTTTTTTGTGTTAAAAATAGTTCATTGGCCTGGCAGACTGCTGCCAATAGGCACACCTATCATTACAGACTGGCTGGTTGCTGGCTGTGCACATTAGCCAAACCATGGTGGGCGCAGCAGCTACTCTTAGAAATCGAGTTCTGCCTAACCAAATTCCAGTGAATGAGTCACCCTGATTCAGAAATAACGAGGGTAATCAAGAATAACTAATTGAGCCATCTATTTGCTGCTTGGAGGAAAACAGAGTCAGAAGGATGACAGTCGGTGACAGCACAGCGTAGACAGGCCTGGGCACCCGGAGCCCTGTTTCTAGCAGAATCTTTTGTAAACGTCGTTGCTCTCTTGCCATGCTCGGTGCTGTGGCTGGACTGGGGAGAGGAGAGGTGAGACATTGTGAACTTCTGAAGTCTGAGGAGGTGACGGGGAAGGAGAGATCCTGCTCTGGGCTCCCTCATGCCGAGGTCTGTGCAGCAGTGCTCCCGTGCATTTCCTGGCTGCGGGTGTGCGGCCTCTTCACACAGCCTCCGTAGCCCCATCCCCCTCTGCTTCAGCAGAGGCTGCCGCCTCCCCAGTCCATATTCCCGAGTGTGTTCAAAGCCAAGTGCAAAGTCCTTGGTCGCTTCCCTCTTTGGTCTGTTGCAGTAGTGGGAATTGAACCCAGGGCTTCATACAAGCTAGGCCAAGCACTGCACTACGGAGCTACACCAGGTCTCTCGAGTTGTCTTATCCATGGTGGCACTCTCCTTCTCAGTACCAGCGTTTACTTACTGGCTGTCTGCATTAGAAGGCTTTCACACTATGAGAAGTGTGGCCAGAGAAACGATTGATGAGGAAGACAGGAGGGCAGGCTGCCTGCCATCTTGGTAGCACCTGCTCACCGTGTGCAGGGTGTGTGGACAGCAGAGTCTCCCCTCACCCCAGAGACTGCCAGACCTCTGGTCCACACCTTTCTGTCTCCACCTGTCCTGCCCCACGCTGGCAGCTTGGTGGCTGTGCATCCACAACACTTGCAGAATCTGCGTGCTGTGGTTCCATGTCAGAGAATCTAGACAGCAGCTGAGGGAGATCCATCAAACCACAGCTGTGGCTTAAATAACTTAACCCTTTGCTCCCAGCCTGGCTTTGCACGTTTCTAAGCAAGAGCATCGGGGATGACCTCAGGTTGGTGGTATGGTTAAATTATGGGGGCATTTCCACACAGAGCATGTGTACTCAAAAGGGATAGTGCTACTACCATCACCGTAGAGCTTTGTCTTGGAAAACGGAGAGCATTTTATATATGCTACATAAGTGGTTATGTGTGCGTGGTTCTGACAGGGCACAGCATCCCTGACACTGTGTCCAGCCGCCCAGGAGCAGATTGTCATATTTGCCATGGGCCCCTTTGCATTTTGTATTTGTTTTCTTTTTATAAAAACAAAACCCCAAGTCCCATAGACCTGGAGATACAGGCCTTGGTTGTCTATTCATGTTTTCTCTGAAGAAAGAATTTTAAAAATCTGAGCACGTGAACTATATTTTGTTACTTAAGAATGCGACACTTGCTGAAGTGACTCTATGCATAGTAATCGGGCTGCGATTTATAACCTGATTAAGATTTTTGCTGCAAGGCAGAGTCGCGGGTTTCTGATGGATGTGAATGCCGTGCTTCTCTGTAGCACTCTGTGTGTGTGTGTGTGTGTGTGTGTGCATGTGCGTGTGCGTGCACACGCGCACGCATACTCATTGTACATGTTTGTTCTGTGTGTGCATGCAAGTGCACTGTGCACATGTTTGTTCTCTTGTGTGTCTGGTGACCCTGATGTGACTACCTGTGTCATGAGATAAAATCCTTGCACCATGGATTCTTATAGCTTTCAAGTCACTGCCTGTGATCGGGGGGAGGAGTTGTCATCTTGACAAATGGAGGCACTATGGAGAAGCTGGTGTCATTTTTACCCAGTGCAAGGCCTCATTTCTTCCTTCATTTAAGCCAACACCTCATGAAAACCCAAGCTTCTGTGTCTCTGTGCGCCACGGTTAATAATTAGGCCTCCGAAGGTCTTTCGGGGAGGCTTTGCCAGCCCATCTGTCCCTCCCGGTGCCAGCATGGCTCGCGAGTCCCTCTAGTGCTCTCAGCAGGGACGTGGAAGAGGGTTGGGTCAATTAATGAAAATGTGGGTGGCTTTTGTATTATTTTATGTGCTTGCCCTTGCTTATCATGAGGACAAATGCTGTCTCCAGTCCAATAAGAGCTTCCTCCAGTGGAGTTGCCTCCTTTGCCTCTGGTGCAGTTTATACTGCTCTGTCAGGCTGTAGGTTTACCCAGGAACAGCCCTGCTGCTATACCAGTGGAGGAGTCATAGAGACACGAATGCATCAGGTGCCACATCACCATGTTTCCTTTCTGTCCTAAATCTATAAGGTGGTAGTACCCTTGGTTATCAGTGACATAAAGTTTTAAGATTTTAGACTGGACAGGATGTCTCATGCATGTGATCCTGTCTGCATAGGAGGCTGATATCGGGAGGATTGTGGTTTGAGGCCAGCCATGGGCATAGCTTCTCAACCCTCAGTGGTGTGAGGTGGCATCCTAGCTGTGTGAGTGGCTGTGATCAGGAGGATAATAGTTCCAAACTCTCCTGGGTTGGAAAGTCCATGAGACTGCATCTCAACAAAAGAGCTGGGCATGGTGGAAGTGAGACCCTATCTCAGAAATAATGCACAACACCTTAAGAGTAACAATAAAGTTACATTTTAAAAAATGGGTGAAAAAAGAGCTAGAGAGGCATGGTAATAAAGTGCCTGTCTAGCAAGACTTCAAGCCCCCATCTCCCTCCCTCAAACAATGTATGAATTTGTTGTCCAGGAATGGCAGTGATTTAAAGTGGAAGATGAGCGGCAAGCTGAAATCTAGCAGTGGGATCCTTTGAGTAGATGCTGATAGGACAGAGGCGTGGGAATTCCTCCAGCGGCTCAGGAGCCGGCGGCCTCTCCTGGGTAGCTGCCCTGCTGGAAAGGCAAACAGTGCTCTCCCATTCCCACGTCTAGAACACGTCAAGGCCCAGGAAGGATGTGAAGGCATTTGGACGTGGGCTTCCTCCTTCCTTGTGATCTCATATTTGAAACCCCATAGTGGGTAACATAAAGGCCTTAAATCCTGGCTGGCTGATTTGGGTGGGAGGGTGGGGGTGCCTGGTTTGCTGGCTAGGTTTTTTTTCATCTTTAAATATGCATGTGGCACATTTAGATTAGGTAACTAGTGCTTGCCTTGCCTGGGCTGCAAATACCACAGTTCCCGGCAGCGACACACTGAAGACAGTGTCTTAAGTGACAGTCAACAGAGTCAGTTTCTTGTAGATCCCTTGAGATGCCATCAGGAGCAGCAAAGTTTTCTTCGTTTGAATACGAGCATGTAGTTTTGCTCACACAGAGGGACAGTCCTGTTCCAAGGAACCGAGGCCTTTGTCAGATGACATACGTGCCTCATAGAACGGGTGTGGGCTGCAAAAAGAAGCCATTTGTGCAAGCTAGGAAATAGACCGATTATCCTCGCACAGGCAGGAGGCTTTCCTGCCTGGATCTCATGTTGCCTACGTTTGTGACTTGAGCCTTTGAGCTTCATCTCACATTGACGTCTTCCAGCCCCTGAGCCCCACTGCAGTTCCGTGGCTCGTCGCGTGGCATCCACGTCAGGTCAGCGTGGGAGGAGGTTTGCACCGTCATCCCTTCCCGCCTGCTGAGACCCCATGGATTTTACACCCTGGGTTCTGTTTCTTAATGTGATACAGGTTGTGGCTAGTGTGGAGGTACTCTTCTCTTGGTTAGCTGGGCGTCAGTGGCTCACACCACAACTCAGAGGACAGAGGTCTTAAGGATTGCTGTTCAAAGTCAGCATAGGCAGGAAAGCCCATGAGACTCTGACCTCTCCAATTAACCACCAAAAAGCCGGACATGGAGTTGTGGCTCAAATGGTAGGATGCTATCCTTGAGCACAAAAAACTCAGGGATAGCACCCAGGCCTTGAGTTGAAGTCCCAAGAACAGAGCCAAAAAACAAAACAAAAACATAAAAACAATTCATAAGCTGGGTGTTGATGGCTCATGTCTGTAATCCTAGCTACTCAGAACGCTGAGATCTGAGGACCTCAGCTCAAAGCCAGTCAGGGCAGGAAAGTCCATGAGACTCATAGTTCCAGTTAACCACCAGAAAACTAGAAGTGAAATTGTGGCTCGAAGTAGTAGAGTGCTAACCTTGAGCAAAGTAAGCTCAGGGACAGCCTCCAGACTCCGAGTACAAGACCCACTACCACCACCACCACCACCACCAATTCATTTGTTTGGAACTTAGTGTGTATACTTAATTTACAGAGAATCGACGGAGTCTAAAGTTGGCCAGCAGAATCAGCTGCTGTGTCCTGGCAGCTGAGATGATGGGGAGGTAGAATGGAGTTTCCTGAAGCTCACCTGTCTCCTGGAATGTGTATATATGTACTGAGACTCTCTGGCAGGAGCCCTTACAGGCTGTTTATTTTGAACTCTTAGTGAAATCTGGGCTGCAAACAGACACTGTAGAATCAGCCTCTGAATGTGAGTGGCAGTGTTGCCAGGAACAGTGAAGTTAACATCCGAGGAGCCGGGGTCCTCAGAGAAGTTAGCATATTTTACAGAGCACTGAGAGCACACACGATTTCAGCTTGGCATTTTAAAATCTGTGTGTGTGTGTGTGTGTGTGTGTGGTTTGCACATGTACAGACTAGAAAAAGTTTACAGAATGCTTCTGAATTCTCCCCTCCCCCCCTTAATTCTCTTTTACCTTTGTGTATCCATTGTTTGCCACAGATTCAAGAAACGAGTCTCGTGGCTGATATGAGCTGATTGCTCACCAGCGCTGTGAAACGCGCTGCGTTTGTTTACTCAGGCTGTGTGGCGCAGTGTACGTTACTTCCCGCAGGCCCTGGGCCGCATACCTCACAGTAACCCAATATGCGGGTTTAAATTAGAAACAGGACTTGTGTGGGGGAGCTTCGTTTTATAGTTAGTAACGTGAAATGTAAGGAATTTGGTGAATACACAAACCATTGAGATGCAATTTTGGAAACATTTCACGACTAACCAGTGCTTGCAACTCTCCAGTGCTTGTTATATTACAGATGAAATTTTTTAGTTCTGCAGAAGAAATTTTAGTTCTGTTAGACTACGCTGGTAGCCATGGCTCTTTACTGAGCCTCTGATGGCTTTTTTTTTTTTTTTTTTTTTTGTAACCAGCCAGTGTTCACCTCCTTTTTAAAATGACCCCTTTAAAATTGTCATGCTTTCGTCCATCAATATAAAACTCAGGTTTTCACAGAATTTTCATTTACAGCTCAATAGAATTCATCTTAATTGTCTCACCTCCATGGGGTGAGACACTAGATTTCTCCTCAGTCAGAACTGTATGTGAAAGACCTTAATTCAGATTTTGGCTTCATTTGTTTTGGGATTTCTTTGGTCGTTTTAGAGACCCAGGTCTCAGTATGGTGCCGGGCTGGCCTTGAACCCTGGGCTCAAGCAGTCCTACTGCACCAACATCAGAGTCGCTAAGATTACAGACCCATACCCTGCCTGGATTACTTTGGGGACCTTCTCTGTTGTAAAATTTATTTTGTGCCATTACTTTGAATTGTGGGTCTCTAATTCAGCTTTTTCACTCACAGCTGAGGCTGTACCATTCAAGCCACACAGGTGTTTGCTCATTCGTTAGTCATAAAAAGTCTTCAAGATCCTCAGGTCTCAGCCTTCAGAGGTGCTAGGATTACAGACATGAGCTACTACTGTCTCCTGGCTTGGGGTTACTTTTAAATCCTTAAAGAGGAAGCCGCTATTGAGCTTTGCCTTCAGCTGCTATAAGTGCTCTGAGGGCTGAGCACACAGACTGGAAAATAAGCTTTACCCCCAAATTTAACTGCCCCCTCCCAGTGTAACTCTTCTTTGAAAGGTAGGGTTTTATTGTTGCTTTGCTGTTGATTGGAATTTTTATTGATTTATTTTTGTTTTTGCCAGTCATGAAACTTGAACTTAGGGCGTGGGCACTGTCCTTGAGCCTTTCTGTGTTCAAGGCTAGCACTCTACTACTTGAGCCACAGCACCACTTCGGGCTTTTTCTGTATATGTGCTACTGAGGAATTAAACCCAGGGCTTCATGCATGCGAGGCAAGCACTCTACCACTGAGCCACATTCCTAGCCCTGAGATTTTTGTTTTTGTTATTGTAATTATAAAGATGCTGTGCAGAGGGTAGGTTACAGTTGCAAAAGCTTCTTTTTAAAGGCTGTGAATATTAAGAGCCATTGTTTGAAAGTCCATGAAGTATCTTAACCGTTTGATCTAGAGCTTAGACATAATTGTAGGGTTTTGCTTTTACAAATAAATTACAATATTTCTATTTCCTTGCCTGGTGAACCTGACACATTTCTAAAAGTGAGAATTCTATATACTTTAGGATATGAACAGCTATATGCCTTGTTATTGCACAGTGTCAGATTTTAGGCCAGGAAGGGAGGGAAAGGATTCCTGGTGCTTCACTTAACCCCTAGGGCGTTCACATTTTCTGTTTCATCTAGTAGAATTTTAAAGCCCTGTTAATGGAATCACTAGTTTCAAGATGGCCTCCTGTGAGGCATTTTTGGAATTGCACATGACCTTAAATGCCACGCGTGTATTAATAACCGTCACAGAAGCAGAGGGGATGTTTGTATTTTCTCCACTTGGTCTGGAGACCATTGTAGATGGGTTTCTCTGGCTCCCACTGAGACATTGGTACCAGGAATCCAGCCACCGACGAAAGGCAGCCGGCTTTATGTTGACTTTTTCCCTGAAAGGATGTGTTTTTAAAAATATTTTTGCATTGGGTAGAGAATATGATTGAGCTGGGCATCGGTGGCTCACGCCTGTAATCCTAGCTGCTGAGGATCGCGGTTTGAATGAAGACAGCCCAGGCAGGAAAGTCCATGAGACTTTTCTTCACTAAACTACCAAAAAAGCTGAAAGTGGAACTGTGTGGCTCAAGTGGTAGTGTGCTAGCCTGGAGCAAAAGAAGCTCACAGACAGGACCAGTAAACCCCTCCCCCCCCAAAAAAAAAAGATTGAGATTAAATATACATCTTAGATCTGAAAAGATGAGCACTGAAAACTAGATCTTTTGTCCCATTGATTTTTAAACTACGTCTTGTTGATCATTGTTGTTGTTTGTTTTTAGCTAGTCTTTTTCTGGTGTTTCTTTTAAAATCGTTATTGGCAAGGTAATGTTACAGTTATGTAAGTCAGGCAATGAGTACATTTCTTTTTGAACAGTTATTAATCATTAGTATGTGAACTAACTGATCTGCACCGGTGCTTGCTGAGCTCACGAAGGAAGCATGAGAAATAAAACCTGGAGAGTAGTTGTAGCTGGGGCTCTCTGCGCTTGCAGTCCATGCTCGCCTGGTGTGTTTGTGTTCCCTTTAGCTTCTTCTCTGACCAGAGCCCTGCCCACCCCACCCCTACGCTCACACTCACAGGAAAATTCTAAAGAGCTGGTGTTCTCCCAGATACACCCAGGGCTCTAGGAGAAAATGTGCAGCCCCTGTACTACGTGTGCAGAGCCGGGCTTACGCACCCCACATTTAGTTTCAGGTCATCCTTGTAGAGAAGAGGACCGTGAGAGGCCACCCAGCCTTTCCTCTGCTCGAGGGGTAGGGGACCTGGCCGACAGCTTGTCTCACCATGGAAGCTGCACCCCTGCTCCCTGTTTGAGTGTGTAGCAGCCACCTCCCACCTCTGCCCACCATGTGGCCCTCACTGGGTTTGAAAGCCCCTCGGCCTCAGCTCACTGCTCGCCGAAGAAGGTTGCTTCACAGAGCTGGGGTCTGGGAAGCCAGCTGTGTCCTGTGGTGGCTGTTCCCTGCCAGAGCACACTGCAGCTGGCAGCGAGGAGGACCAGGGCTATGGCATCCACGGCGGGAGGCTGCTTTCTTTTGGAAGAAATCACTGGTGTCTTTCTGTCCTCTGTCCTGTCTGCAAGCCCACTGTCAGCCCCAGCCTGACAGTGCAGAGCACGGTTAAGGTGTACGTAGGAAAGACGCAGCGTGTGTGCCCACTCAGCTCACGCAAGATGCTTACATGGTGCTGTCCCCTAGGTGGACCGTGGGTGTGCACGGTGGCTTGAATGGGATGGTTCCCCCGCTGCCCTCATTCCCATGACCTTTCCTGTGGCAGTGCCTCATTCAGCAGCCACTAGGCTAGCCTCCCCTGGAGGCCCTGGTGGGTGTGGCTAGAATGAGCAGTTGGGCGGGGCTTGCACCTGTTCATCTTCAGAATAGAAGCTAACTTCATGGGAGGAGTGCGTGCAGCAAGTGTGACTTCAGCACCCCTGAGGCTCTGATGTCCTCGTGTCACTCCACAGTCCCTCCTGAAGTCACCATTTCCCCTTCTCAATTTTCCTCATCTAGAAGGAGCTGGCCAGTGACCCTGACTGTCCTCAGATGTGCGCCTATAAGCTGGTGACCATCAAGTTCAAGTGGTGGGGCCTGCAGAGCAAAGTAGAAAACTTCATCCAGAAGGTAAAGCCGAACATCTCAGGCACAAACGGGAAAGGAGGGAAGCCCTTTCTTTCTCCTTTATGGGAGGGATTACTGTTCCTGCCTACGTCATTTCTGCCCTTTTTATTCCCCAAGATAGAAAGTGAGATGCCAGAAGAGGTTGGAAGGGCTTTCTTTAGGGACAGGCATAGCAGTTTTTGTTCAGAGTACTTCCCTGGAGTACCTACCCTATCTAGCGTTAGAGTAAAGGGCTCTTTTGTGGAATAGCAGGTCCCTTGGCTTCCTGCCTCTTGCTGGAGAGGGAGCAGACTATGTGCTGAAGGACCCAGCTCAGCTGGACCCTTCTGCAGCCCCACCACACACACACACACACACACACACACGCACGCACGCACGCACGCGCGCACGTCCTTTCATGGAGTACTGTCTTGGGAGCCCCTCCCAGAGAATCAGTGCATTCGAGATTCGGTTGCTGTGGCCTAAGAATGGAGTACGAGTAAGATGGGCAATCTGATCTCAGGGGGGAGCACTGCAGTAGGGTAAATATAGCTCTTGGAGCATTTGCGAGGTCCTGGGCTCCCTCCTCGGACTACACACAACCACAGAGCACTCGTGGGTGTAAGTACACACACGCAGCAAGCTTGAAAAAGCCCCTTGGCATGTTCTGTTCCTGTATGTGCATATAGGCTCCACTGTTAACAGAGATGTCCCTGTTATGTCTCTGAGGGGTTGCCACACACAGTCATTCTGTGTCACCATAACTTTTCTACTTTTAACATACTGTAAACATTTGAAAAATGCTGGGAACTCTGGTTATTCTGGGGCCTGCCTAGAGCTGGCTTGTAGTAAGCACTGTAAATACTGACTTTCTTCCCCTTGGATCATAGTAATAGATTAATCCAGTTCTGATAAAAAGTCACACATGTAATTAATGAAGTCCCCACTCTCCCTTCATGGAGAAATCGTTGAAAGAATTGAATAGTGTCCAGAAACACTCAGTCTCAGTGTTCCATGCAATTTTCTCTCTTCTTGGGAAACTTGAGTGCTGCTTGTGTACATGATTATACATGCACACATGTATAGTGGCAGTCATCAGTAGCGTAGAAAAAGTAATGCGGGATAGCTACTGATAAAACACGGTGACCACAAAGAGCCCAGGAGTCTTCTTTGAGCACGTGATTGAATTCTGCCTCACAGTATGCCTTCAAAATGCAGAGAGGTGAAGAACAACATGTAGTTTCATAGCAGGAAAAGAAAAACTAGTTGACCTTTGCTCGCTGACATTCAGAAAAAGGTAAAAATAGACAGGGTCCAGCAGGCCTGCAATGGGAACGTGCACACGTGTTTGTCTGCGTTCTACAAGATCATTACACTTCTGCCAGGGGTGATTATTTGCTGTTTTATGATGCTATTGCCTGAATACTAATCCATTTTTAGTGGTCTTTTCAAAACAAGTATATGTGCATTTCTTGGGTGAATCGAAACATGTAATACATTAATGTGTCATTAATCTTCAATCTTTTAACTGTCTTACACTAATTTTCTTCTTTGTTTTAAAAGCAAGAGAAAAGGATATTTACAAATTTTCACCGCCAGCTTTTCTGTTGGATTGACAAGTGGATCGATCTGACAATGGAAGACATTAGGAGAATGGAAGATGAGACCCAGAAAGAACTAGAAACAGTAAGGCTGCCGGGCAGGGAGCTCCTCCCATTTCCTCTTTTCCTTAACTGCCTGCTTAGCAAGCCATACTGAAAGCCGCTTCTCTGTGTGTATTTATTCATTAGAATAACGTTTCTCGGGTCCTTGCCTCCCTTCCTAGGCTGGGATTTCCTCTTGGTTGGGCACTTTTCTGGGAGGCAGACTGGAACTCTCTTACTCTACGAGCTGTTCCCTCAGAGACGCCCCTGGCTCCGTATTCTTTCTCGCGCTTCAGCTCTGTGTGGCTCTCGCTTGGTCAGACCACACAGGGCTGGCAGTTGGCCTCCCAGCAGCACAAAGGGCTTGGGCACCATGCGCCCACGTCCCTGTTCTTCAGACGGGCAGGGCAGTGTGGTGGTCACCCCCAGCGGTGTCCTTGCCCCTCTCCTGGGCAGCGGTGACCCTGTCATTCTAGGTAAGTTTTAGATGATCCTCCTCGTGGGCGCTAAGCCCGCCTCAGCTCTCCCTCTGCCATGGGCGACTCCTGTCCCAGCTAATTCTACTGGCTTCCTCTGGCCTGGGTCTGGTTTTGGTTTTTCCCTGGGCCACGCTTGTCTGCAGTTGGCAGTGAGACCCTGTGGGGGAAGGGACCCCAAGGAATGGCCAGGGCCACGCAGGGCTTCCCCCACCGCCAGCAGGCCCGGCTCTGCCCTGCGCTCCCTGCAGGTGGAAGGGCAGGGAGCCCCTGCGCCTCAGGAGCCCCGTTTCATTGTGGAGAGTGGCTGCAAGGCAGTCTCCTGGCGCAGAAGGAAATCTGTCTCTGGCACACAGCATCGTAGAGAATCTGTTTAAAATTGCTTACTTTGGGTGATTGCAGCAGGTCTGCTTCTAATTAGCTTTGTCCAGACCTGAGAGGACTAGGACATACTTTCTTTATAAGGCAATGAAATACTTCAGCCTTATCTTATACACAAAGTAAACTATAAGCAGACTCCAACTTATGAATGGATCCTGCTCCAAAACTCTTTTCGTTTGATTGATTGAAATCTGGAACCTCTTTCCCCATAGAGACAACACGATAGCTTTGAGGTTTGGCTTTTTAGAGCGATCCATTTCACATAGTAAAAGTGGGCCTCAGGCCTGGCTCCCCGAGGGGAGTCTTCCTCCGCCCTGGTCTTGTCTTCAGGTCATAGGAGCTCTTCTTCTGCCTTCCAAGCCTATTGCCCACCTTAGCCTTTTCCCCTTCTCACCAGTCACAAGCAGCTAATTTCACTCCTGCCCTGCCCTGCCCTGCCCTGCCCTGGCCAGGCCTCCTAGCAGCAGGAATCCATGCACCCCACTAGCTCACTAACACCACTGCCCCGTCTGTAACACAGAGCCTGACAGCAGGACTGTGCCCCGGGGAAGAGCCCATCTCTGGGTTCCCATGATCAGGTGGTGCACACAGCCCACCAGTCCTGCAACCCCATTTTGGACTGAATGGCTGAGCCCCTCTCCTCCCCCCTTCCCTCCCCAGTTCTCCATGTCCTGACACCTGAGTACACCCTAGGCCACATGATGAGACCCCTTGGGAGCAGAGATGGTGCCAAGGCTGGCATTCCTGGGCCTCCTCCCTCGTGGTAGAGGTGTGCCAGGGAGACATCTGAGGACCTACGGCCACACGGAGTGCTGGCATTGGAACACGAGCTTCTTTTTGCCCTTGCAGCAGAGGGTGGGTGTCTCCTCCTGTGGCATCGCAGTGGCTCCTGCGGTGGCCAGGAGGCTCACAGGGAAGCTCTCACCTCCCAGTCAAGAGGGTCCGCCTCTCCCTCTCCACCCTCAGGAGGTGCCTGGTCACCTGATGAGCTGAGAGCGCTCTTTGTTCACCAGGATTTTTAAGGATCAACTTCCCACCCCAGATAGGCTTGGCCCTGGAGCAGAAGGCCCCGCACCCTGGCAGCTGATGGGGATGGGGCGGGGGGACTTTAGAAATGTGTTTTGTTTTCTTGGTTTAGTTTTCCCCTCGTCTGTGTCCCTTCTGATGCCTGGCCTTTCTTTTGCGCTTCGTTGTGTGCTGTCTGCTGTTCCTGTGCTCGCTCTTCCCTCCGTTCTCCTTTGCAACAAGCTGCCTTTAAAGACTCCCGCCCCCCCAGCCCTGAGAGCTATCTGCAGCAGCAGCAAAGATGACCACACACTCATGTCTCCAGGCCTGGTCCAGGGACCGCGGACATGTGGACGGACAGAGTTGGGGCTCCCCATTCCTTGGCCAGAACTTGCCCCCACCCCCTACCCTTCGGTGCCTTTGGGGAGTTCATGTGGCCTGCCGGCTTTTGTTTCTTGGGTCCAGAAATGCCATGTGTATTTCCATGCTGCGGTGGAGAGCCTTCTGCCAGCCTGTCTCTGAGCCAGCCCCGTTCCCGGGCCCTCAGGCCCCCACTGTCCCCGCGATGGGCCGATTCCAGCAGGCAGTGACTTCTAGGTCTCGTTTCTCTCCTTGCTTGCTAACGCCCTACCTAGACTGATTTCAGCAGCTCACGATTTTATTTTACGTCTAGATGCGTAAGAAGGGTTCCGTCCGAGGCACGTCGGCTGCTGATGTCTAGATGAGCCCCTGTAGGGTCAGAGACAATATCACACTGTGTAAGTGAAGCCCACCCGGGTACGGAGTCTGGTGAGGGGAGTGAACTTGCCGAGCAGGGGCTCGCGCCAGCTCCGTGCTGCGCGCGTGTGGTTTACACGGAGGACTGAAAAGAAAGACATCTCTCTAAGTGGACAGTGAGCACCTGAGTTCTCACCTGTGTGTGAGTGGTGTCGGGGACCAGCCAGGTTAGAAGTAGGAAGGAAACCCAGACCAATTCCTAGTATGGCCTCTGACACCGACAGCCACGCGCACGGTGATGGCGCAGCACTGTCCTGGGGACCGGCCAGCTTCCCACAGCCAGCTGCCCAGTAGGGAAACACGGAGATGAGTGCGAGAGAAATCAAAGGCCTTGGTCCCATGGCCCTGGCTGACCTGCATGAGGTTCCTGTGCCCCACGGGCCATCACAATGGCTCCCTCTTCCCCTTGCAGGCAGCTTTACTCCATACACACACGTAAACGTTACTCATTTGCAGAATAAGCGTAGTGGTTATTTCTCTTAGAGGACAAAGTGCCGTGAGAGTCTTCGGCAGCAGCAGTGAGCAGTCTCTGTACACACGGGACGAGCTTGTGTGGGGAGGGAGAGCCAGCGGGACACAGTCCTCCCCTTCCTCCCCACCTCTCCCCTCCCCTCCTCCTGACTGGGATAATCGGCTGTGGAAAGGAGCCCCTGTGCCAAGTAAGAATGAAGGACTCTTCCAAGAGTCTTCGAAGCTCGCTCTTTTAAATTCAGTGTTCATTTAATTTTGTTGTTGTTGTTGCTTTTTATTAAGTTCTCCTAAGTTTCTGCCATTTATTTCTGCTTATTTATTTTCCCCTCTGATGAAACGTTAAGGTCCCTATGAGTAGAAAACCAAAATCTTGTCCAGCTGTGAGATTTGAAGGTATATACACTTTTTCCACTCAGAGTACAGGCAAGCTGTGCCGGCCCCGCGCGCTCTAACAGCCCGCGCTGTCTTCCGCTCTTCCCACAGTTACGTAATCAAGGTCAAGTGAGAGGAACCAGCGCAGCCAGCGACGAGTGACGGAGGACTGACGGCATCACGCAGACGCAGGTCCCGGCGTGTGCACACGCGCACGTCTCTGTCTGTAGCTGTATATAGAACGCATGTAGAGCTACAGACGCCAGGTACACACTCGTGTGTGTATATATGTACATACAAACACACGGAAGGGATCCGCACAGCTCCCCAGCTCTGTACCTGCGTTCAGCAAGAGTGCAGAAGGAAATATTTTCAATATATACATACCTGGGATGGATTTGAATAATTATCCGAGTAATACCATTAATGGACGAATTGACTGCAATATGATCCCAGCTGGTATGCTTCATAAATGTCAAATTGTGGACCAATATATATATAGCCTTTTGTTATTTTTCTGTTCTTTTCAAGTCAGTCTCCTGTAATTTTTTTGTTTCAGTCCTATAAGCAACTAGACTCCCCGAAACCGCTTCACCACTTTTCGTTGTTTTTGGTATTCCAATGAATTTGAAATGTAAACCCTGAATGTATTTATAACTATTTATTTCTGGATGGTTGTTATCATCCAGCCAAATTTGACGATCTCTATTAAGTATAAACCCATTTTTACTCGTTCACCCCCAAGGGAAGAGTCCTTTTAAAAAGAAATTTCCCAGTTTTTATTGGATTTTTGTATTTTAAATTTCAAGTATTTTTCTACATCAAACGTAGTTTTAAAAAAAAAAAACAACTGAGATGACGGTTTGTGATTTCTAATAAACACAAGGTGGTTTGAAGGCTCTTGCCAGGCAAACCGAGGGTCCGAGCAGCCGCGGAGGGGCCGTGCTGTGTGGAGTCTTGCTTGTGAAAGGACTGATTCCTGCCGCAGCAGCGTGGCCAGGGCCAGTGGTAGCCTGCTCTTGCCACCACCCTGCTGTTCAGGGGACCCTGGCTCGGGCAGGGGCAGTAAGACGCGGCCGGCCCGCCGGGGCTGGCCTGCGCGAGGCCTGTGTGCTCGCAGCAGGGCGTTCAGCCAGAACCCACCGTGACGGCACAGTGGAAGTCACTGCCGCCTTGTTTTTTCCTTGTTTTTCCTTTTTTTTTTTTTTTTTTTTACTTTTCTGTTTTTTTAAAGAAGGAACAATAGCTAGGGAAGATTTTTTTTTTTTTCTTTTTTTATCAGCTTTCTGTCTGAATGCCTGTTCTCCTGTCCCATCCCGGAGGCTTGAGTAGGCCTCTTGGTCGTAAGCTGTCCTCTTTAACCTGCAGTCCCCTCCCACGTAAGCTGTCAGTCCTGCCTGCCCCACCCACTTGGGGATGGGGCCCCGTCCCTGCCTGGAGGCCCGCCTCCCTCTCCTCCGTCCCAGTGCTCCTGTGCCCAGGACAAAGGCTTGTGTTTACTGCCAGCACCGGTTGCACGGTGGGGATAGGCTTGGTCAGCGCGGAATCATGGTCCTGCCGGGTGCTGCCTATTTGGGGTATTTGGTGCCATGCAGAGCCTGGCTCTGGCCTCTTCACAAACCCTGTGCACTGGCGTCTAGAGTCTGGCCCAGAGCCTCAGGCACATCAAATGCTTTTCTAACAACTGGAGGTGGGAGGGAATGCGTGGCGAATGTAAAACACCCCGTTCACCTGGCGGTCTCCTGTGTAAATTACAGTAAAGCAAAGTAAATGAAATTTAAACAAAAATAATAATAAATTTGATCACTAAAGCCCCCCTGTGTGCTCGAGCGGTTGACTCCTGGTGCTGTGTCTATTCTCGACTCCTCCGCCAACTTGGCCGGCTCGGCAGTGATGGCGATCCCGCTCTTCAGAAATAAAGACAACAGATTTATCCATGGAATGCACCTGTGCCGCACACTCGCTTGTCCTGTTTGGTCTCTTACGCCGTTTTCTGTCTTTAAGAACAAAGTGATAATCTAATGACAAAAGCGGGGGAGGGGGGGAGCTGGGAAGGTGGCTCAGTGGTAGAGTGATTGTCTTGCATGCATGAGTCCCTGGGTTCGATTCCTCAGCACCACATAAGCCGTAAAAGAAAAAAGCCGGAAGTGGCACTGTGGCTCAAATGGTAGAGCACTCGCCCTGAGCTGAAGAGCTGAGAGACAACGCCCAGGCCCAGAGTTCAGGCCCCACGACTGGACCCCCAAAAAAAGAGTCAGAAATACAGAAATCCCGCTTAAAATTCTCTGTCCCTTTTGCCAGCAGATGTCCAGTCATGACTGAAGTTGCTTGATTTGGACTAGTTTTACTTCTCATTCAAGGGCTTTGCCATTTCTAGTCTACATTTTTTTTTTTAATTTTTTTTTTTGGGTCCGGTCGTGGGGTACCATATAAACAGATGGGGGGGGAGCCAAAGTGGATCTATAGCCCTAGTGGTAGAGTGTTAGCTTTGGGGGGTGGCAGGGGAAGGACAGCGTCCAGGCCCTGAGTTCAAGCCCCAGGACAGGTACAAAAAAATAAAGGAAAAGACTCACCATCCTGTGTTGCTGACTGGATTTGCGCGTGGCCTCCCTGGCCAGGCGAGACGTGAAGGGTTGTAGTCTCTCCTGGAGGATCACTGGGGTGCACACGTCTGCAGGGGACTAGGTTCCTGCTGTCTGTTGGGCTCCTGTAAGAAGTCCTTAGTTGGTGGGGTGACCCCTTCTCAGCGGGCTGTACCCCTTGTTAAGTTCCTACAGAAATCCCAGGTCAGTAGCAAACCCTCAAAGCAGATGTCACAGCTACTGCATGAAATCAACACCCCAGTGATGAGCAGAACTTCCTCTGCCCCCCGGAGATGCTTGCCAAGGCCTTTCAAGCCCTGAGCTTTCTTTTTTGCGGGGGGGGGGAGGGGGGGGAGGCGATCGTGGGGCCTGAACTCTGGGCCTGGACGCTGTCCCTCAGCTCTTCAGCTCAAGGCTAGCGCTTTACCGCTTGAGCCACAGTGCCACTTCCGCCTTTTTTCTTGTTGCTTATGTGGTGCTGAGGAACCCAGGGCCTCAGGCATGCAAGGCAAGGGCTCTACCACGGAGCCACCTTCCCAGCCCCAAGCCCTGGGCTTTGAGTGGAGCATCCGTGGGATCTCTTGGTCCTCTGCTTCAGACTGCCTGCCACAGGACGGTTGTGCAAAGTAAGGGAGCAGAGGAGGGTGCTGCAGGCCAGAGCTCCTCCCTCCAGACACCCAAACCAGAGGCTAAACTCAGCCCTTCTCCCTTTCCTCACGGGCTGTGCCCACAAACTTCCTTTAAAAGGCTGAGCAGTAACTAGCTGAGGTGTTGGGGGTTGTGTGTCCCGTGGGGCCCCCTCAGAGATCGTAATATGTTAGCAGGTGTCTGACACTGAACAGGATCATTGGACTGGTGACGCTGGTCATAGTTTGCCAGGCTTTGGGCTGGAACCTTACATAAGCTCACCTTAGGTTCTTTCTGCCCATTTCTAGAACATTCCTGAAGTTTCTAGGCCCCGAAGCCAAGTGAACAAGCAAACCTGCTTGGTAGAGCCCGTGGCCATCTTCAACCTCACTGTCTTGGGCAGGCCACTCGCCGGTGACCAGGTCTTAGGAAGTTGAGGGTAGAACCATGATGTTCTCATGGAGGCTACCGGTGTGTGAATTAGGGTCAGGGTGGGGCTGGGTAGATTCCCATACTGTTCCACAGAATGTCCCGTTTCTGGAAGTTTGCGTTAAATGCCCTCTGCCGTTGCTAACCTGCTCACTTGGGCATCATGGCTCCCACTGGGGCACCATAAGGCCAGGCCTTTGCCTTGAATGAATCCACCAACCACTCCCACCCCCGGGTTTCTGAGAATTGTAGGGCCCTGGGACCTGGCTACACATTTGACATCGACTGTCAGGCCACAGCAGCCTTGCCTGGCACTCTGGACTGAGCCTGGTGAAGCAGAAAGGGGAGTTGGCCTTGAATCTGCCCATCCGAGGGCAGGTTGGCCCCCTGATTGTGCTCAGCACTGTCCTGCTGTCTTGTGGCCCTGGAGGCTCTGGGACAACTGTGCCCCCTTCCACGAGGCTGGGATCCCATCCACTAATGGCCAGCCATCGCTCCAAAGCGTTCTCTCCAGGGCAGCCACTGCTGAGGGCCGTGCATGCTGTCTGTCTTAGGATCAGAGGGCAGAAAGTGCTCTGGAAAGAACAGGTAGTAAATCGTGTGGGCTTCCTAAGCCCCAGACCCTGCAGCTGCTCAGCTCTGTCCTTGGGACATGAGAGTAGCCCTGTTAACGGACAGCTTGCAAAAACAGCGCTACCACCAGCCCACTAGCAGCCCCTACTGTGTGCCACCGCTACTTCGAGCGCAACCCAGCTCGTAACGGGCCTCCCTCGGCCTTCGCGGCCAGTGGTGGGCCAGGCACTTGTGGCCACCTCTCTTACAAATGAGGGAGCCACGGCCCCTCAGGGTAGCTTGTCATCCGGGCCCCTCGGAGCCACCATGGGTGCATGCCAGCCCCATCTCAGAAGACTTGGCAGAGCTGCTGCTGAACAGGGCGGGCGGATGTGAGGAGAGGCCTTCATGATAGAAATTGTCTGTGTTCTTAAACACCACCAAGGAGCAAAATTCCATGACTGATTCTTCCCAGAGCTCCAAGCCAAGAGAATGTGTCTGCCTGGCTGAACTTCCCCTGCAGCTGGCTTCCTCTCCACCCCCAGCCCAGGACCCCTCCGGCAGGCCTCCCGCCGCCTCTCCTTGTCCCCTCTCCCCCCTCAAAGGCAACCAGGGGTAGAGTTCTGGTCCTCCTCGTTCACACAGGGGGATTGTGGGTAGCCCTCCTTCCTCGACTTACCCTCCCAGAATCTCAGTGAAAACCAATAGCCCGCCTCAAGAACATCCCTTCCCCCGCCATGTGACTGCCCCACGCTGTCTTCCCTGGCGGTGGCTGAGCCTCGTCGGTTCTGGTGGCCCATGAGCTCACCTCTACTAGACGCATGCCAGAAAAGTCGTATGGGGCTGGATCGGAGTGAGAGGGATGGGGGAAGGGGGTGGGGGTGGGGGAGTCAGGATTCCTCTAGGCCCTTCCAAGCCGCCAGGCTCAGATTTTCCACTTGTGTGATTGAGGTCAGAGCCTGCATTCCTGCTGGCAGGCTCATGCGCATGTCAGCGCCGCCGGCCCGGGGCCCTGGGCAGGGGCCGCCGTGGCTGCACTCTGCGGGCCTCCCTCCCCTCCCGGGGCTGTGCGTGGACGGCTGTCCCCACGAGCTGGCCTTCCATGGGCCACCGGGCAGCCCTGGCCCAAGCCCTGGCTGGAGGCCACCAGGATGAGAGGCTGACTACCCGTGTTTGCTCAGGCCTTGCGGGGAGTGGGGAGGAGTTGGGGAGGAGATGTCTGTCTGGCCAGGCAAAAGGAACAGTGGGCTCACTGTGGCTCAGGAAGAGCGTCACCCCCTTTCTCGCCGGCCTATCCTGGAGCTTGACACTGATACCGTGGGGTTTTGCTAGTGGTTGCCGCCGTCTTCCTTGGAGGCCAGGCTGGACATGGTTGGGGGTTGGGGGTGAAGGCATGCTTTGGCCTCCAGCACCCTCATTCCAAGCCTGCCACCTCCACTTTTGGAGCCATGGGCCCTCGCGAGGACATCTTGGCCCCACCGAGCCTCGGTGTCCTGCCAGTGGGGCAGCGACACCGACACGGAATGCAGCTGTGTGTGCCAGGACGGGAATAAGTCCGGCCTGTGCGTGTGAGCATCTGTGCAGCGCCCCTGTCGGTCCTGTGGCTGGGCCGGAATCAGCCGGGGACAGCCACCCCTGTTTGCCCAGAGTGAAGGAGTTCTGAGAGGCTGGACTTGGGGTGCCCAAACAAGACACTTCTGTCTGAGTGAACGGGGACACAGTCACTGTCTCGTTATACCCCACCCCCCATATCATCCTGTAAAGCCACTGGCTTTCATTTGAAAATAACCAGAAAGCCCACCCCGCATCCCAGGGACAGACCAAGCCTAGTCTCCCTGTTTTGATTTGTTTTTGTTTTTGGGTCCAGTCATGGGGCTTGAACTCTGGGCCTGGGCGCTGTCCCTCAGCTCTTCAGCTCAAGGCTAGCGCTCTACCACTTGAGCCACAGCGCCACTTCCGGCTTTTTCTTTTTGCTTATGTGGTGCTGAGGAATCGAACCCAGGGCCTCAGGCATGCAAGGCAAGCACTCTACCACTGAGCCACCTTCCCATCCCGTCTCCATGCTTCAGAGCTGGGGGAAGTGGCGGGCGGGGGTCAGAGGAGGTGGTAGCTAGGCTAGGACATGGCTGAGCTAAGGCGCTGCCAGGAGGATGGGGGTGGGGAGGGACTGGACACACCTGGGCCCCAGACCTGAGCAAGTGCCCAGCGGACACCCTGCCAGGCTCAGCTGGAGCCGGGCACAGCGGCCCGCAGCCCCGGGCGAGGTGGGCGGGGCCTGTCCTTCCCTGCTGGCTACTTTGCATCTTCACCCCCAAAGTTGTTCCTCCAGGCTCCAGCCACGTGGTGACAAGTGTTCTAGGTTCCCCTAGGCCAGACCCCAGAGTGACCTGCAGTGCTGTACCTTCAGTTCATTGTTTAATCTCAGCCCGTGCGGGCAGGACACAGAAACACCTTCCCTGAACTCCTGGCTGGTCAGGCTGAGGGCTGCAGGAAGCTCTGTAGCCTTGGACATTATGGACCACAGCTTGGTCCAAACTGTGAGAGTGTGTGTGTGTGTGTGTGTGTGTGTGTGTGTGTGTGTGTGTGTGTGATGGTGTTCGAACTCCAAGCTCTTTTGTGCAAGTCTAGCACTCACTTCTGGTTCATTGGAGATGAGTCTCTTGGACTTCCCTGCCCAGGCTGGCTTTGAACCGTGATCCTCCGATCTCAGCCTCCTGAGTAGCTAGGATGACAGGCGTGAGCCATCAGAGCCGGGCTAGTGGATGTGTTCTGAATGAACGGAACAGAGAAGCCCAAGGGCGGTACCCCACAACCAGGAGCTATTTCCTGCTGTGCCGTGGCCTCCCCTGGACCCCAACTGCCAGGAGAACTCCTGGGCCCCACACTCCAGCCCTCCCCCGGGGCTGTGTGCCTCTCCCTCTCACACCTTAATGAACGATCTGGGCCCCCGCCGTTCCCCGGCACCCTGCGGTCGCAGAGCGCTCTGCTTCCATTCTGCCATCTTCGTCCACGCCACACAGTTGCGGCGCTGATGCCTGCGACAGGCATTGGCATCCACTTGCTGCTTTTTCTTTTTTTTTTTCTCTTTTCCTTTTTCTTTTTGGCCCGCTGAGAATGCATAACCATCTGCCATAAATTGAGACTAGCACAGCTTATTTTGGTGAATGTAAAATTGGATGCCATCCTTTCCTCTGTGGCCTGCTTTGATTTTCAGATGGCTGAGCCACACGAGATCACAGGAATGCCGCGCGCGGCTCTGCTCAGCTGAAGATGGAGACGTAATGGGTAGTCACCCCGGTTCTGAGGCCCCTACACACTGCCCTGTCGGGGTGTCAGCATAAAAAGGTCAGCCTGTTCCTCTTGAACCACAGCCCACACACACACTGGCCATGGTGTGTGTGTGGGGGGGGGACACCACATACCTTTTTGTTTAGGGGGGTGTTGTCTGCCCTTGACCTAATCTCAAGAGGTTTTGGGTCTCTCCTGGGCTGTTTCTTACCAGCAGTGTCCGCCTGTGTAGCTGGCTTTCCCATCCACGCGGACTTCAGTGCCTGTGACATTTTCATTCATACTTTCTCCAAGGTTCAAGCCTCGTTTCCCGTCCCCTGCCCCTAAATCCTGCAGCTCACTAAGCCGGAGCTCAGTGGAACCCAGCCCGAGGGGCCGCTGGGAAGTTTGGCCCTGCCATGCCTTCAAACCTGGCCCAGGAGAAGACTTGGGATTCCGGCCCCCCTGTCTGCACCTACCTGGGGCTGTTTGCATTCAGGTCACCTAGGAATGGAGGGAGGGTAGAGTTTTAGAGTCTAGGTTTCAGAGGATTCACACTTTCCAGTGGGCCCAGCGCTGTCCTGGTGTCCGCACTGAAAGTCCCACCTTCTTGTCCAGTGCTGTAGCTCATGCCTGTAATTTCAGCCACTCAGGAGAAGGCAGAGAGCCAGGAGGATGCTAGTCAAAGGCTGTGTTAGTTCGAGGCTATCCCAGGTAAAAAGTTATGAGTGAGACCAAGAGTGGTGGTTGTCGTCTCTGCTTCCAGGGGAGGCTGTAAGTCTGAGGCTAGCCCTGGGCAAAAACATGAAACTTACCTGGAAAAAAAGGCCAATAGCCAAGACAAAAAGATGAACACAAATTAACCCAATGCCCCCTCCAGTAAAGCAGAAATGAGTGACCAGGCCACAGCCTGGTGGTAAACTTGAACCGGTGGTCACTCTGCCAGGGCCTCCTCTGAATCCCTGTCCTAGGACCCAGGTCGGAATCTGTTCTGCTGGGGGTGATAAGCCGTGGGCCCTGGGGAACCGCAGGAGGTTACAGGGCCTGCAGGGCCTGCCCACAGTACCTGCCCGCAGTAGACTTGGACTATGTCCTAATGGATTTAACTCGGCGTGGCTTGTTTCCACCTGACGCTCTCCTCCCTTCCCATCTCAGTACCTGGCCTCGAGTGGCCACTCAGAAAAGGCAGACAGGCCGAGGGCCAGTGGCTCACGCCTGTGATCCTAGCTACTCAGGAGGCTGAGATCTGAGGACCACGGTTCACATCCACCCCAGGCAGGAAAGTCCGTGAGACTCTTATCTCCAATGAACCACTAGAAGACTGGAAGTGGTGCTGTGGCTGCAAGTGGGTAGAGTTCTCGCCTGGAGCTGAAGAGCGCAGGGACTGGGGCTGGGAAGGTGGCTCAGTGGTAGAGTGCTTGCCTTGCATGCATGAGGCCCTCAGCACCACATAAGCAGAAAAAGCCAGAACTGGTACTGTGGCTCAAGCGGTAGAGCGCTTACCTTGAGCTGAAGAGCTGAGGGACAGCGCCCAGGCCCAGAGTTCAGGCCCCACCACCGACAAAAATCACAACCAAACAAGACAGACAGTGGAAGGACGGAAGGAAGGGAAATAAGGAGTGATTTGATCCTGGTAAGTATCTCGTTGGAGAAAGTCAGCGACTCCTCCTTCCCGCGTGTGTTTCCAAATCTGGGGTGGGCTTGATTGGAAATCAGATCAAGGAAACTGTAGGAGCGTGGGAACGAGGTCTAGGCTTTGTCCTTGGAAAGTTTCAAGATGGAGCAAATCCAGGCTGGGGCCTGGGCAGTTCTGGAACGGAGTGGCTGGGAGCGGTGCACCACGGGGCCACTAACACGAGGTCCCTGAGACGGGGTCGCTCCGTCTCCCGCGATCCGCACCGGTGCTTCTGCTCATGGGAGGCCCCACAGGCCACATCCCTGGGGCGGCCTCAGCGAAGCCCCACGAGCCGTGTTTAGAATCCACGGATCCCCACGGAAAGGCTGCCCGTGCGGGCAACATGGGGGTGGAGGCTCCAGGCCAAGCCCCTGGCTGCCCCTCACCCCTGCGACGTGGTGGGGTTTGCTGGGTCCTGCTCCTCTTGCTCTCTGCAGTGCAGATGGAAAGACGCTTCTCACTCTGCATTCACGGTGACACAAATGAACGATTGTTTGTATGGGTTGTTTTTAGTTTGGGGTAGTGCTGGGGTTTGAACTCTGGGCCTCATGCTTGCTGGGCAGGTGATGCCCTGCCACTTAAGTTCTAATCCCACCACCACCATCTACACACACACACACACACACACACACACACACACACACACACACACACACACACACACACACACACCTGCCCCTAGCTCTATTGTTCCGAGATGTTTGTTTCGTTTTCTTTATAGGATCTCATGCTTTTTCCTGGGGTAGCCTTGGACAGTGATCCTCCTACTGCCTCCCAAATAGCTGGGATTACAGGCATGCACTACCACACCCAACCCTCGTGTGGATGTTATTTGTCCATGAAAGGCCCCATACTCCTGTCCAAGTATCTTGTTGGCAAGAGAACAGAGATGAAGAATGAGGTTCACACTGCCAATTGGAGTCTAGGGATCATGGTAACAAGGGATCAGGCCAGCTGGCTGGAACCCACTAGTAGGGGGCTACACAGATGTGTGTGTGTGTGTGTGTGCACATGCGTGTGTGCGCACACGTGCGCTAACCTGGGCTGGGGGCCTGTATGGCGTGTGCAGAGCCCCGGCTCGGCCTGACTCTTCCCGGTGTTGATGGTGAACCGCTCTCTCTGAAGAACGGGATCCCACGGCCACACTGCGCCACGGGGCCCTCCTTCCTCACTGACCCTGGCTCAGGCGAGACACCGCAGCGCAAGTCACAAGCACAGGCCGGCCCTGGACGCAGGCCGGCCCCGGACGCTCAGGGTTTCCTCGGGGAGCAAGCTGGGGATGCGGCTGCAGACCCGGGGGCTGGGGCTCGCACAAGTCATCCTAGCCACTCGGTGAGGATCGTGGCCAGCCCAAGGGGAAGAAAAGAAAAAGGGCTGCAAGACACCATCTCGACTCATAAAAAGCTGCGTGCGGTGATGCATGTCCACCATCCCGGCTAAGAGAGAGACAGAAACGGGAAGGCCGCAGTCCAGGCAAAAAACAACAAAAAGCAAGCTGGTGTGTGAGGGCCTGGGAAGGTGGCTCAGTGGTGGAGCGCTTGCCTCGCATGCATGAGGCCCTGGGTTTGATTCCTCAGCACCACCTAAACAGAAAAAGCCGGAAGTGGCTCAAGTGGCAGAGCGCTAGCCTTGAGCTGAAGGCCCAGAGTTCAGGTCCCATGACTGACCAAAAAGAAAAAGAAAAAGATGGTGGGTGAAGGGTCTGGAGGTTCAGCTGCGGTGGCCCAGGGCGTATGCGCCTTGCAAGCGCGCAGCCCTGGGTTCGAAACCTCAGGAAGACGCCAGGCCGAATCTGAGCAAGTCCGTCACCCTCCATCCCTTCCTGCCTTCATCCTCCCCTCCCTGAAACACAAATCTGGCCCATCCAGGACTCAGGAAATACAGAGGGGAGGGGGCTGGGGGCAGGGCTGGGACTCAGGGAATAAAAGCACATCAGGTCAGGTGATGGGGGTGGGGGGCAGTACCACATCCCAGCCCTACCCAGCATGCCCTGGCCCAGAAAGCCATGTTGGCCAACGTAGTCATCTAAATATTCTCTCCATCCTAGCCCTGGGCTGCTGCTGCTCTTCCCCCTCCCTCTTCCCCTCCCCCTTCCCCTCCTCCTCCTCCTCCTTGTCTACTTCTTCATCTGTTCTTCTCACCCCCCCCCCCAGCATTGAGTTTCTGGATTTATTTTAAGCCAAATGACTCTCCTCACCCAAACTCTTCTGCCTCCTTTCAAAACCCAAGGCCACGGCCAACCTCCCAGGCCCAAACCACACTTACATAACCTGCAGTGACATTAAGTGTTTGTGAGGCCAGGGCCGGCCGCCCTAGAGCACAGGGGACATTTTGTCCTGCAAAGTGAATCTGTTTGGGGTGTGTGCATGCGCGTGTGGTGTGTGTTGTCCTCTCCTGAAATCCAAAAACAGCTCTTTTTGCTCAAACTGTCACCAAAAAAAAAAAGAGAGAAGAGAAGAAGCGGGGGGGGGGGGGGTTGCGGGAGTCTGCCATCATTTCAGCCTTGGGCGCGGATCAAGAATTGCACACGCTACCAGAATAGTTTCCAGAGTTGAGGAGTGTCCGAGTTACGGGAAGTTGGAGAGCGACCTTGTGTAATTCCAGACTTCTGCCTCCCCGTCCGTGGGCCCGCCCTGCCCCCAGAGCCCACGGGGAGCCGGGCGCACTGTGCTCCCCTTCCTCATTTCCATTCTGCCTGGGGTTCCTCACAAGGCCACGCGCGTTCACAGAAGTCGCAGTGACTCGTCTAAGGTCATGGTGTTGATCACTGGACAGCCAGGATTTGAATCCAGTCTGGGATTTGGCCAACACAAGAGCTGCTCTGTACCAATAGACACGGCTTATGGTGTGTGTGTGTGTGTGTGTGTGTGTGTGTGTGTGTGTGTGTGTGTGTGTGTGTGTGTGTGTGTCCTGATTGGCTTTGAACTACGATCCCCTGGATCTTGGCCTCCTGGGTGCCTAAGATTCACAGGCATGAGCCACCTGTGAGTAACTTCAATCTCCTGGATCTTCCAAATGGGCAGAATCACTTCCCTGAGGGTGTCCACGGGGAAATGTTTAAAGCCTGTCATCTCGGCACGTGGGAGGCTGAGATGGGAGGTTTGTGAGTCTGAGACCAGCCTGAGCCGCACATCGTCAGAGAGACACTGTCTCAAAGACACAGCCCAGCCAACCAGGACCTCACCAGGGACCTTGGCGGCTTCTGGAGGCCCGAAGAGGCCCTCAGAGTGAACATCTCTCCCCGAGCCTCCAAGAAGAGACGGCCCTGCCAGCACCTTGACTTCAGCCTGGCGAGCCCGACGTCAGCCTTCCAACCTCTAGAACTATAAAATAAAAAGCCCGTGCGGTTTCGGGTCTGGGAGTCTGTGGTGGTTGTTAGAGCAGCAACAAGGCACTGATGCAGTGTGGAGAGACGGTGGTGTGCGGTGACAGCTCTGTGCCAGCAGGGGGCGCTGCCGCTGCAGAGCCTGCGCCCAGGCTGGGACAAAGCTGCCCCTAACCAGCCCCACGGGATGCCAGGAAGCTCCCTCCTGGCCCGGCCCTGGAGCAGCCTGGCCCTGAAGATCTGCAGGGCCCAGGGCAGTAGCTATAACACAGAGAGGTTCAGAGAGGTGCACCATCGTGCTAGTCCATGCTGGGGCTTGAACTCAGGGCCTGGGTGCTGTCTCTGAGCTGCTTTTGTTCAAGGTGAGTGCTCTACCACCTTGGGCCACTTCTAGCTTTTTCTGAGTGGCACCTTGGAGAAAGAGAGTCTCACGGACTGTCCTCCCCGGGCTGGCTTTGAACCTCGATCTTCAGATCCTCCTGAGTAGCTCAGATTACAGGTGTGAGCCACCGGTGCTTGGTTTAGGAACTTGTGTTTTCTGATGGTCTCTTGCGTCTCCTAGGCCTGAGATGTTACCTTGAGCTGGTGACAAGACACATAGCGATGGTTTTAAATACGTTCTGGCACACAGTTAAGGTGGCATGGAGTGCAGCCAGCCACCCCTAAGTGCTTCTAGAACATTCTCCCTGTAGTCCCAGAGCCCTGGCACACTGGATCGCTATTCCTCTGCCCTGTTTTCTCTGCCCTCCGCCTTGGCCGAGGCGTGTTCTCCGTTTCTCTCATGGACCCACCATACATATTTCACACACAGAATCTCGCAGCGTGGGGGCTCTGGCCCTCTGACCTCGGACCGCTTCTCCTCAGCATCCTATTTGGAAGTTCTTCCATGCTGGGTCCCGGATCAGAGTCTCGTCCCTTTCCATGGCTGAACACTATTCCACCATATTTTACTCTCTCACACATCTGGTGGTGAACACGTGACTTGCCCTCGCTTCTGGGCAACGCTGCCGTGAACACTTACGAAAAATTTCTGTTCAGACATCTGGATTGGCTTTGATTAGGGAGCATGAATCCAAGTTGCTCAGCTTGCCCTGGGCCAAGGTCAAAGCCGTGTTTCTGACGTGGGGGAGCGTTCTCTGCGGGGCCTGGTGAGCTCCGGGGTTAGGGAAGTGAGCCCACTGGCAGGCACGCTCACTGACATTTCTTAGAAACCACTGTAGAAGCCGGGCGCCGGTGGCTCACACCTGTAATCACAGCTACCCAGGAGGCTGAGATCTGAGGATTGCAGTTTGAACCCAGCTCAGGGAAGAGAAGCCCATCAGACTATATTTAATTAATGTATGTATGTATGTATGTATTTTCGTGTATGTGGTCCCAAGGAATTGAACCCAGGGCCTCAGGCATGCTAGGGAAACATTCTACCACTAAGCCACAACCCCAGTCCCTGTGAGATGAAACCACCAAAAAGCTGGAAGTGGCGCTGTGGCTCAAGTGGTAGAGGGCTAGACTTGAGTGAAAAAGCACCGGGACAGCAGCGCCAGGCCTTGAGTTCAAGCCCTAGGACAGGAAGAGGAGGAGGAGGAGGGGGAGGAGGAGGAGGAGGGGGAGGAGCAGGAGGAGGAGGAGGATGAGGAGGGGGAGGAGGAGGAGGAGGAGGAGGGAGAGGAAATGAGTAGCAGGGCGGCCTAAACAGGTAGAGAGACCCGGGAGGACATGGTGGCCTGGACTGTGGGGTAGGTAGGAGAGTTTGAGCCTCAGTGGCCAAGCACGGGGTGTCTCCCATTGGTGACCCCAACTGTATGCAGGAGACACAACCAGGGGCCGTTTGGAGGCCCCCCACCAGAGCCGGCTCTGTCCTAAGGCCTCAGTGTACCCATCTTCAGGCCAGAACCCCCTTTGTGACGCCATGTCTGAGAAGTAGAAGTACTGGGAGACCTCCGGGAAGAGGGCCTCCACCCTGTGTTCCCAGCGGCCTCCGGGAAGATGGCCCCCACTGTGCTCCCAGTGCCTGGGCCGGGGAGCTGGGTGCGAGCTTTTGCAGTGCAGCTGCAGCCCCAGTGTGCGGCCAGCTCATCTCCTTCCTGACGAGACGCCCCCCCCGCCCCCTCCCCCCCCACCCCCTCCCTCCCCCCCTCCCCCCCCACGAGCCCCTCCCCCAGGCCCTGCCGCGTGGCTCTGCAGCGCGCGCGCCTTTGCTCAGCTAATATGGTCAGGGGTTTAGAAAACATCGTGGCAACAAAGAGGCCTTTGTCTGCCGGGCCGGGTGGAGAGATTACCCCAGAAACCTGATCGGCAGACGGGGGGCCACGGCGCTGCCCCCGCGCTGCCCGTGGCGGCTGGATTACATGGGGCCTTTTGTCCCCGCGGGAAAGACCACCACGGGCCTCCACCCTGGTGTCAGCCTCCACCTCCCAGCCTCTGGAAAGGGGGGCCAGGGCCACAGCTGGATTCCCAGACATGGAGCCAGGGAGGTGCCTCCCACACACACACACCTGGAAGTGAGCCCACCGGGATTTGAACTCGGATCCCACACCCAGAGCGGAGCCAGGCTCTGGTTTCTCGTCGAGCTATGCAGCAGGGTGTGATAGTTCCCCTGTGTACCCCCTTATCCAGGCCCTGGGGGGCCCTCACTCATCCATACACTATTCGTGAAGCCATCACTTAAGACACTTTTTATTTATTTATTTTTCTTCCTTCTGGTCTTGGGACTCGAACTCGTGGCCTGGGCACTGTCCCTGAGCTCTTTCGCCCAAGGCTGCCGCTCTACTACTTTGAGCCACAGTGCCATTACTGGCTTTTTTTTTTTTTCTCTCTGTGATTAATTGGAGAGAAGAGTCTCACAGACTTTTCTGCCCCAGGCTGGCTTTGAACCGTGATCCTCAGATCTCAGCCTCCTGAGTAGCTAGGATGACAGGCATGAGCCAACACCACCTGGCTGAAAGGAACTTTCTAGAAGGAAATGTGTGCTACCATCCACAGGGATGCACACTCTGACACAGAAGCCCGGGCTCCAGGGAGGAAGGGAGGGCCGGGCTTTCTAGATTTTTTTTTCCTCCCTGTTCCTCTCAGTGCCCCACACAATGCCCAGCACATAGTAAATCATCAAAAAGAAGTGACTACGTGACCCATGCTTGTCCTAGCAGCCAGGGAGCAGGGGGCCATACAGGGGTCTGTCAGTGGCAAAGGGGACAAACCAATGCAGTAAATCCACCCAATGGAATAGTATACAGCCATGAACAAAACAAGGTGATGGTCTTTGCTATGTGGCCAAACCCCTAAAGCATGCAGACACAGGCAAGGTTGGCGTGGAAAGCCAGTGCTGTAAGATCCCATTTATGTAAAGTGTTTAGACTTGAGACACTGGACAGCTGGTGGTAGCTGTGTGTGTGTGTGTGTGTGTGTGTGTGTGTGTGTGTGTGTGTGTGTGTAGGACTGTGGACAGCTTCCCTTTTGTGGGGCGATCAACACGTATGGAGAGAGTTAGAAGGGTATTAGGAAACACTGGAGCGGAGCGTGGCGGTCATTACTGAACTGATCATTTCATCTAGTTATTTATTTTACTCACGGCCTGTGCTCTACCACCTAAGCCATTCCTCCAGCTCAGCTTTTTGCTGGTTTTATTCGTGATACATCGTGTAGACTTTTCCTTCTATGGGATAGCTTGGAACTGGGATCCTCTGAATCTCCTGAATAGCTAGGATTACAGGCGTGAGCCACTGGTGCCTGGCTTTAGGTTTTAGTATTTGCCATTCTATGACACTAAGAATTACAGTCATTTTTCTCTGCCTGCATTATAGTTACTGCTGACATGTAGTTGGTCAAAACAACAGGAACCAGTTCTATATTCGAATAAAATTATTTTAAAATGTTTATTAGGAGTACTTTCAAATTCATTAAAAAAAAAAAACAGCTAAGCAGGGTATGATGGCTCATACCTGTAATCCTATCTACTCAGGAGGCTGAGAGGAGGAGGAGAGCTGTTAGAGGCTAGTGTGGGTAACACATTTGAGAGATCCTATGTCAATAAACAGCCGAGGTTTCATGCCAGCCATTTGGGAATTTTAAATAAGAAGCTGTCGTCTAGGCTAGCCTTGGAGGTGAAAAAGATCCTATTTTTAAAATAACACGGTTTAAGTTTTAAACACATGCCTGGCCACGTGCAAGTTCAGCCCCCTCCAAATGGTAACAATGTGTGTTCGTCTGTGTGCACTGTTCCTGAGTTTTTAATTGCTCAAGGCTGGTGCTCTACCACTTGAGCCACAGCTCCACTTCAGGTTTTTGCTGGTTCATTGGAGATCAGAGTCTCACAGAGAGTTTCCTGCCCGGGCTGGTTTCAAATCTACACGCTTTATGCATAGGCGCTGCTAGCTGCTTGTGGGGGGCGGGGGCAGGAAGTCCAGTCCAACAGGTCTCTGAGACCTGGGGAGTCACAGCGCAGGGCTAGCCTGAGCACCAATATTCTCCATCTCCACCCTTGGCTGGGCACAGCGGCACACGCCTGTGGCCCTGGCTGCAGAGGTGACCCGGTGGCTGGGGTACAGTAGTGTGGGCTGAGAAGCCATTCCAAGGCTAGCCCGGGGGGGGGGGGGGGGCTGGGGGCGGGGAGAGGCTGGGCCCCAGCCACTGGGCACGGGCCCCACAGAGGAAGGAGGGCGTTTGGGGTCACAGCAGAGCCTGGGCTGGAAGCAGGGGGGGGGTGGGGCACCTCCAGTTCCCAGGGCCTGGCAGACTGGGGGAATTTGGTTTTCAGAGCGTGGGGTCCATGGTGGGGGGGGGTGGTCAAGGGGGGGCCTTGTGGGGATCCTGCATTGAACAGGTTTTTGTCCTGGCTGTTTTCTGGGGGTGTCCAGGATTTGGGTTTGGGGAGGGGCAGGGGCTAGGGTGAGCGTCTGGACTGGAGGACCCCCCCCAGGAAGGGCAGGGGTGGGGAGGACGTGGGGCCTAGCACACGCGCGTACACACACACACACACACACACACATGCACACGCACCCCGGCCCACCCCCTCCCGCCTCCCTGGGATTTCGGGGGCATTTTCCTTTGGGGTGACCCAGGCTCTGAGATGCTGGACTCACCCCTGGGCCCCACCTGAGTGATGGCCGAGGGCTCCCCGCAGGGGCAGGGCGGAGGGCGCCGCTGGCTGCCGGCCGCGCTCTCGCTGGCTTCTGGAACATTTGAGCACACGGTGCTGGCCGCCTCGGAGCTTACCAAACCCAGATGAGCTCATCCGAGCCAGAGGCGCCGGGCTGGGCCGCCGGGGCTCCCCGGGCGCCCCCTCCCCGCACAGCAAGTGGCACGGGCGGCGGGGGGGGGGGCGAAGGCAGCCAGGGAGGGTGGGCAGCACCCCAGTCCTGAAGCCCAGCCTCCTGTGCCCCGCGGGCACGGGGCAGGGTGTGGGGGTCAGCCTGAGCACCGGCTCCCCCCGGCAGGGGACCCCAGGGGCCCCTCCCCTCCCCCCAGAGGCCTGCCTCCGACCGATCCGCAGTAGCAGGCGTTTATTGAGTGTTAACTGCGTGTTAAGTGCTCTGGGCCTGGTCAAGCCCTGACAACCACAAATAAAATAAAAATAAACGCCTCTCTTGGGCTCCCCCATTTGACAGACTGCGACCCTGAGGCCCGGGAGGCCTGGAGGGGGGAGCCCCCGCGGGTTACCACCCCCTCCCTAACCCACAGCCTCACCCCACCCCACAGATACGCCTGGAAACAGAGGTAGCCGAGGGGGAAACTGAGGCACGGGCGGGGACGGGACACGCTGGGGGAATGGGACCCCTCTGAGCTCAGAGGAGGAGGCCGGAGACAGCATTCACCCCACTTGGACTTGGTGTGGGGTCTCCACAGCGCGTGGGTCCTCCCTGGTCTACCTGCGCGGCCCCCCATGTGACCCGAGTGTCTAGCAGCCCCGGGGGTCAGTGAAACTCACCCATGACAGGCCCCATGGCTTTGCTCGATGCCTTTCCATGTCCCCCTACACCGCATTGCCCTGAGCCTTCCCAAGCCCCAAGGGTTTCCTTCAGAATGGCCTTTGGCCCCCGTCTGATTGTCAAACTCCTATTCTACTTTCAAAACCCACTGTTGGGTGCCCTCTGTCCCAGCACAGCTTTATTGATGGAGCCCATTTCCAATCAAACACGAGATTTCCTATTATCTGATTTGAGGGCTAAGGCTGTTTTCTCTCTATTTTTCTCTCCCTTGAGGTTCCAGACTGACCCCTACACAAAGTGGGCATCTAGTTGATGCTCATTGAATGGAAGAAAGACCAGACGACTCCCGCCCCCATAGACATTAGGCATCCTGTAGAGATGCGGGGAAGGCCCTGGCGCTCTGGGGCTTTGTGAGGGTCTCTGTGCGTCTCACCTGCCATCAGCTCTGATCCCCTGAAGCTTTCAGCCCTGGCTGCCACCTGCTTCACTGCCGGGCTTGCATCTGTCGGGCAGTGCCACTGCCCGACAGAGGGCCGGGAGAGCATCCCAGCCTGGCGATTTGTCTATCAGGACCCCGGCCCCCTCCTCCCCGGTGCCCAGATCCACACACAGAGGAAACAGCAATGGAACCATGGCGGGTGTCAGTACGGAGCCCTGCTGTGCACCCTGGCCATGCGCCCAGGGGAAGCCCCCCCACCCCCCCGCTCATTGTGGGACCTGCGATGGGAGCTGAGCTGGGGAACTGGCCTTGCGGCCTCATGATCACCCAAGAATGAGAAAATGTGGAAGAGTGATCTACACAGCGGAGTATTATTCAGCCAGAAAGAAGGAAATGGGGTCCCTTGTGGGAAAAATGAGGGGAACCGGGGGCCATCCTGTGCCATGCGAAACAAGCCGGGCTCAGAAGGACAAAGGTTGCATGTTCTCTCCTGCGCAGAGTCTAGACCAAAAAGAGCTGAGTGACGTGTCTGAAGTGTGTGTGTGTGTGGGGGGGTGTATCTGGGGGGGCTGGAGAGGGGGAGGAGTGTGGTAGAATCTATCAGGTTTGGAAATAGATGAGAAAACCCACTGAAATGGTTTAAAAGAGGGGAGGGGATAAGAAAGCAACGGAGGGCTGGATTTGCTCAAAGTACATCATACTTTGCATGTGTGCAACCATCGCCACAAAACCCTCTCCACGATTAATAAATGCTAATAAAAAAAGAAAGAAAGGAGCTGGGAAGGTGGCTCAGTGGTAGAGCGCTTGCCTGGCATGCCTGAGGCCCTGGGTTCGATTCCTCAGCACCACATAAGCAAAAAGAAAAAAGCCGGAAGTGGCACTGTGGCTCAAGTGGTAGAGCACTAGCCTTGAGCTGAAGAGCTGAGGGACAGCGCCCAGGCCCAGAGTTCAGGCCCCACGACCGGACCCAAAAAAAAAGAAAGAAAGAAAGAAAGAAAGAAAGAAAGAAAGAAAGAAAGAAAGAAAGAAAGAAAGAAAGAAAGAGTTAGGAATTGATAGTTCACACCTGTAATCCTAGCTACTAGAAGGCTGAGATCCAGGTGGAGATCTAGGTTCACAGTCAGCCTGGGCAGAAGATTCCCCCAGACTCTCTCTCCAAGATAAAAAGGGAAAAAAATCAAACTGGAGGTATGGCTCAAGTGGTAGAGTGCCAGCCATGAGCAAGAAAGCCAAAACAGCGAGAGGCCCTGCGCTCAAGCCTTCGTACCCATAAAATGAAAGAAGGAATGAATGGAAAAAAATAAACAGGAGACTAGCGATCATGAATGACTGAATAAATGACTGAATGAATGAATAACAGGGGCGCAGCCACCGCCAGGCATGTGTGCTTACTGAGTGTGTGGCACATCTCCCCCTTTTTTTCCCCCAAGGGAGGTTCAGAGAGGGTCGGACTTTGTTCTAACTCACACAGCAGTGAACTGGTGCATAGGAGATTTGAACCTGGCTCTGTACTGCCCAGCCTGGGAAGGAGGCGGTTTTGGGGACGCTGTGCCTCAGGTGTCAGGGGAGCCGATTCTGCTCCAGCCCCGACCCCCACCCCGGGGGGGGGGGCTCTGTCTTCAGGAAAGCTCTGGGCAGCCGTGATGGCCTGAGTTTGCATGCTAGAGAATGAGGCGGGGGAGACGGGAGCTGGGGACAGCCAGGCTCCTGATCAGGGGTTTGGATCCCTGCTCCCCCCCACCCCTGGCGGCCTTTGTCCCGGCTTAGCTTTGGCCAGCCAGAGGCTCTGTCTACTCATCTGTAAAATGCATCCACAATTTCACCTTTGGGGTGACCCGAAAGAGGAAAATGAGACCCCCCCTTTCCCTAGTCCCCAGAGGGACCTGATGGGCCTTTCCTGGTTGGTAGAGGTAGCCAGTGTGTTGGGATATGGTGTGTGTGTGTGTGTGTGTGTGTCCTGGTTGAAGGTTGTGTGGGGAGTTTGCTGGAGCCCCCATCCCAGCCTTGGTGGGCTCTCCGACCCCAGTCTCTCAGCTGGAGGTCCTCTGGCCTGTGACCCCTTGCTCCGTGGAGGGGAGGCAGGAGGAGGCACCGCGGACTGGATCTGGAGGCCAAAGGAGGAGAAGGCCCGGTGGAGCAGCGGCGGACCCCAGGGCTGGAAGCTCCCAGGCCTCAGCGGGACTGGAGCGCTGTGAGCGCTAGGGGGCAGTGTGTCTGTTTGAAAGAAGCTTGCAGGCGCGTGTGTACACACACACACACACACACACACACACACACACACAGAGGCACACGCAGGGGCTCCCACGCTGTGGCGGTGCCCACGGCACGGGCACCGATGGACAAGGCTAAGCGTGTGTCCTCCATATGCAGAAGAAAGCCCACGAGCAGGAAACAGAGAGACGTGCACCCCCCCGAAAAGGGGGCCCCAGATAATACACAGCTCTGTGCACACGCAGGTACCCAGCCTCTCACCCAGGCACACACACACACGCACACACACACACACACACACACAGTCACGTCACACATGACACAACATTCCTAGTGTTAGAGCAAGGGAACCAGACAACCCCTTCCCCACAAAAACAACTGGCAAACACTCCCTCCTTTCAGACACACACCTTGCAGCTCACTCTTGGAATAAGCCCCAGAAAAACACTCTGACACCCCCTTCCCTCTCTAGAGCACAAACAGGAAATCTGCCCAGGTGTGCAGGGGACCCCCGCCCAGCCATGTGTGCAGTCAGACCTCAACGTCCCTCCCTGGGGGAGGGGGTGGTACCCCCCAAACGCAGGCCTGGAAGTCTTTCTTTCGATCTCCCAGCCACCCCAGGACCTTGGCAAATCCTCATCTCTCTCTCCTCTGTCCAGACAGTAGAGCACCTCCAGAGCACCCCCCCAACACCCCCTTGTATGATCTGGGGTCAGGCCTTTGCCCTGGTGGGGGTGCCCAGTCCAGGCAGGACCTTCCGCACCCCCCCCCCCATCCCATCCTGCCCTGGCCAGGAGGTTCAAGGTCTTCCAGTTTTGGTCTGAGCCTCTTGGGGCCTGGGCAGGCATCACTGGGGGGGGGGTACCTAGATCCTTTATATCTTTGTCCCTAAATCAGCCGAGCCAGTCTTTTCTCCAGCTTTCACTTGCCTGTCACTTTGGTAAGTAATAATTTCCATGTCCAATTCCATTTCTTTTCTCGTTGTGAAACCTCTAAGCTATCAGCAAGAGGATAGTTCACATGAAAACTAATTACACAAAATCAATATTTAATCACAGACCAACAACCTGATCCTGCAGAAAAAATCCCTTTAAAACTCCACCGCCCTGTACAAATAGTTCTTCCTATGCTTATTTATGGAACCCATTTTTGGTGGGAGTCATTTTCATTTTTAATTTGGAGAAGGAAAAAAGAAAATCTGTAGACTCCAGCGAGGGCCTTTGGATCTGAGTTTTGCTTCGGCTCTCTGAGTTTTAAAGTTGGTTGATGTGTGTGTGTGTGTGTGTGTGTTGGGGTGTATTTCCCCCCCTCCCCCTGGAAGTCCCTGAGACTCTGCTTCCTGTTCCTGCCACCCCTAAGTTGAGCCCATTTTCCAGCACGGTTTTCAGGGTACCAGCTCCAGCTGGAGCCATGAATCCAAGAGTGCACCCGGGAACTTTTAACTCGTGCCGGGCGACATGGAGCGCTTAATCTGAGGTTTTTAAATAAAAAGGGCTCAGGGGTTGGTTTTATTATAACGTTTATTTCATTTCAGATTTCATGCGCAATTTAGCAAATGCTAGACAGACTTGGGCGATAAACACGTTTCTTTTGTGTGTGTGTGTGTGAGCGCGCGCGTGGGGGGTGGAAGGCATGTTTTATCCACCCTGCTTAATTTTATTTAGATTTAATAACGATATCAGGGGCACTTGGACCAAAAGTTCCTCTCCCCGCCCCCCACCCCGCCTTCTCCTGAGAAGGTTGGATTGCCAGTGAGATCCTCCTGCAATTTTATGGCTGGGAGTATTAAAGGCCTTCCACCTCCTCCCCCTCCTCCTCCCCCTCCCCTTCCTCTTCTTCCCCCTCCTCCTTCCTCCTCCTCCCCCTCCCCCTCCTCCTCCTCTTCCACCTCCTCCTCTCCCTCCTCCTCCCCCACCCCCTCCTCCTCCCCCTCCTCTTCCTCCCCCTCCTCCTCTTCCTCTCCCTCCTCCTCCCTCTCCTCCTCCTCCTCCTCCACCCCTCCTCTCCCTTTTCCTCCCCCTCCTCTTCCTCCCCCTCCTCCTCTTCCTCCTCCTCCCCAACTTACTTTAAAGAGAGGAAAAACATGCGCGCGGGCGCACACACTCACACAACCCCTGACTCCCCATCACCTCTAGCTTCCAACTTCTAATTGCAAGATGGATTTCAGCCTCGGTGGGGATCAGGAAGATCTCAACATGTTAACTAAGATTATTGGGATAAATATTTCATAAAGAGCGGGGCAGATCTTAAATTACGCCTATTGATTTTAGTATCTCAGCCCAATTGCGTGCTCGGCCTCCCCGGCTTAATTGAGCTCTTAAGGAGGCCGCCCTGGCGCCCGCGCCGGGCCTCGGGCCTGCGCTGCGGCCCAGCGGGGACCCCCCCCCTCCGCGCGCCCCCCGGGCCGCCGGACCCCACCGCTGTGTCCCCCAGAAAGCGGCCGAGCGCGCGCCGGCGGCGGCGGCTGGGAACCGGAAGCCCCGGGCCGGGGGACCCCGGGAACGATCCCGCGCGCCCCAGCACGGGCGGAGACCCGAGCGCGCCCGGGCGTCTCTTGGAGAAGCGTCAACTTCGGGGTTCCTCCGGGAAAATCCCGGGGCCCGCTGCCTTCCGACGGGTGCGAGCCCCGGGGCCGAGCGCAGCCGACACTTCGCTACTTTCCGCGGCCAGTCCAGGGGGCCCCCGCCGGGCGACCCCATTGTCTGCGCCCCGCACGGCTCGCCGCCCGGCTCCCCGCCCCCTGCCCACCCGGCGGGTCCGGCTGCGGCGGGGGGTGGGGAGCCGCGCACCGGGCGACGGCGAGCGGGGGCCGAACAAAGCCTCGCTCCCGCCATTCTCCCCCCCCCCCTTGGCCGGCTCCCTCTCCAGCCCGGGGCGCCCCGAGGTCGGGGAGCTCCCCCTCGGCTCGCCGGACCCCGGGGGCCGAGCGAGACCGGGGGCAGGGGACCCCGGAGCGGAGGCAGTGCCGGGTTCGTGGCGGGGGAACCTCGGTGGCCAGAACCCGGGACCACCTTAAGAGCGAGCCCCGCCCCGAGCCCGGAGCCTGGGCGGCGCTGATTGGTGCAAATGTAATGGCTGAAATTGATTGCTGAAATGCAAAACTTGTTGCTGCTTCTCCCGGCGCTGGGCGAGAGGCAGACGCGGAGAGGGGAGCCGAGACCCTCGGAGCGCCCCACGCGGAGCCCCCGCCCCGCCGGCCCGGAGAGGGGCGCGCGGACCCCCCAGCGCCGCCCCCGCCCCCCACCCGGGCTCGGAGCTCGCGCGCTCGCCGGGCTTGGCGCCCCAGCCTGCGGACGCCCCCCCTCCGCCGGGTCCGAGGGGGGCTCGCGGAGCGCCTCGGCGCGGAGGCCGGGCCCGGAGCCGCTGCGCGCCCGCCCGCGCCGACACCCCGCGAACTCACGGACCCAGCCGCCCGGGGCCCAGCGGCGCGCGGGGCTCGGCGCACCCGCCGCGGAGGGAGCCGGGGACCTCGCCTGCCTCCTGACCCTGCGCCCCAGCCCCGGCCCCTCCGCCTCCCGGGCTCGGGGAGGCCGGCACCGGCGATGCGGAGCGGAGCCTCCGGTCCTCCGGCCCGCTGAGGAAGCTGCCGCCGTTCTCCCGGGGCCGACGGGGACCGTGCGAGCCGATCGCGCCCGGCAGAGGCTCCGGCTTCGGGGCGCTGGGACTCCGGGAGGAGGGGGGGAGGCGCTCGGCCGGCGCCCGGGCTCCAGCCTCGGCGGCTCTCCAGGGTTTCCCCGCCGGCCCTCGGCCGCTCCACCGCCGACTCCGGGAGGCCGCCGGCTGCGTCCTGGGGGCTGCCCCACCGACCCGACCGGACCGAAGAAGGTGATCGCCCAGCCTCCCCGCCCTCCTTCCCGCCCCCTTTCCCCCGGCTGAACTTTTTTTTTTTTTTGTCTCGGTTCGCCCGCGGCTCGCCGCCCTCCCCGCAAACCCACCCGCGGCTGTGCCAACCGCCCGGGGCATGGGCCCCCCAGCACGGCTCCTGTAGGCCCCGGGGCCTCGGAAGATGTGAGAGGCCCGCCCGGGGCAGACCCAGAGCTTCGGGAGAGGAGCTGCGCCCCCCCCCTCCCCAGCCTCTCCGCGCCCCGGCCGTGCGCGCTGCGCCCCCGCCGTGCCCAGCGTCCTCGAACCGCCCCGGTCCCGGGCTGGAAGGAGTCTCAGCCGGCCGGAGGCGCGCCGTGGAGAGCAGGCTGCTGCCATGTCCTACTGAGCCCCCGTGCCCCCTGCCAAGTATGTTTGGGCTGGACCAGTTCGAACCCCAGATCAACAGCAGGAACGCTGGCCAGGGCGAGAGGAACTTTAACGAGACCGGACTGAGCATGAACGCCCACTTTAAGGCCCCCGCCTTCCACACCGGGGCCCCCCCTGGCCCCGTGGACCCTGCCATGGGCACGCTGGGCGAGCCCCCGCTCTTGGGCATGAACATGGAGCCCTACGGCTTCCACGCGCGCGGCCACTCGGAGCTGCACGCCGGGGGCTTGCAGGCGCAGCCCGTGCACGGCTTCTTCGGCGGCCAGCAGCCCCACCACGGCCACCCGGGAGGCCACCACCCCCACCAGCATCACCCCCACTTCGGAGGCAACTTCGGCGGCCCGGATCCGGGGGCCTCGTGTCTGCACGGGGGGCGCCTGCTGGGCTACGGGGGCGCAGCCGGCGGCCTGGGCAGCCAGCCGCCCTTCGCGGAGGGTTACGAGCACATGACGGAGAGCCAGGGCCCGGAGAGCTTCGGCCCGCAGCGACCCGGAAACCTCCCGGACTTCCACAGTTCGGGCGCCTCGGGCCACGCCGTGCCCGCCCCGTGCCTGCCGCTGGACCAGAGCCCGAACCGGGCCGCCTCGTTCCACGGCCTGCCGGCCTCCGGCGCCGCCGATTCCCACAGCCTCGAGCCGCGGAGGGTCACGAACCAAGGAGCCGTCGACTCGCTGGAATACAATTACCCGGGCGAGGCGTCCTCGGGACATTTTGACATGTTTTCCCCCTCCGATTCCGAGGGGCAGCTGCCTCATTACGCAGCGGGTCGCCAGGTCCCGGGGGCCGCCTTCCCGGGTGCCCCGGCCATGCCCAGAGCCGGGGGCATGGTGGACTTGTCCAAGATGCACGCCCAGCCACCGCAGCAGCCGCCGCCGGCGCAGCAGCAGCAGCAGCAGCAGCAGCAGCAGCAGCAGCACGGCGTGTTCTTCGAGAGGTTTGGAGGGACCCGAAAGATGCCGGTGAACCTGGAGCCGGGGGTGGGCTCCAGGCACCCGCTGATGCAGCCGCCCCAGCAGGCCGCGCCGCCCCCCCAGCCGCCGCCCCCGCCGCCGCCGCCCCAGCCGCAGCCGCCGCCGCCCCCCGGGCTGCTCGTCCGGCAGAATTCGTGCCCGTCCGCGCTCCCGCGGCCCCAGCCGGGCGAGGCGGGCGCCCCGCCGGGCGCCGGCCTGCAGGACGGGGGCCCCATGTTGCCCGGCCAGCACGCGCAGTTCGAGTATCCCATCCACCGGCTGGAGAACCGGAGCCTGCACCCTTACTCCGAGCACGTTTTCAACCTGCAGCCGCCGCCGCCGCCCCCGCCGCAGGCGCCCAGCCAGCGGCTGCAGCACTTCGACGCGGCCCCTTACATGAACGTGGCCAAGAGGCCGCGCTTCGAGTTCCCGGGCGGCGCGGGCGTGGAGCGCTGCGCGGCGTGGAGCGGCGCCGGCGGCGGCGTGCACGGCGGGGGCGCCCTGGACAACCACCTCTCGCCCTCCGCCTACCCCGGCCTCCCCGGCGAGTTCACCCCGCCCGTGCCGGACAGCTTCCCCGCCGGGCCCCCCTTGCAGCACCCGGCCTCCGATCACCAATCCCTGCAGCAGCAGCAGCAACAGCAACACCAGCAGCAGCAGCAGCAGCAGCAGCGCCAAAACGCGGCCCTCATGATCAAACAGATGGCGTCCCGGAACCAGCAGCAGCGGCTGCGCCAGCCCAGCCTGGCCCAGCTAGGCCACCCCGGCGACGTGGGGCCCGGGGGCCTGGTGCACGGCGGCCCGGTGGGCGGCCTGGCCCAACCGAGCTTTGAGCGCGAAGGCGGCGGCGGCGGCGGCGCCGGCGGGGGCCGGCTGGGCGCCTTCGAGCCGCCCTTGGCGCAGGAGAGCGCGTGGTTCCCGGGCCCGCACCCGCCGCCCGGGGACCTGCTGCCCCGCCGCCTGGGCGCCTCGGGGCTGCCGGCCGACTGCGGCCCGCACGACCCCGGCCTGGCGCCCCCCGCCCCGCCCGGGGGCTCCGGGGTGCTGTTCCGGGGCGCGCTGCCGGAGCCGCTGCGGATGCCGGGCGGGGAGGGCCCCGGGCCCGCGCTGGCCTCGCCGGGGCTGCAGTTCGGGGGCGGCCTGGCGGGGCTGGGGCAGCTGCAGTCTCCGGGGGCCGGGGTGGGGCTGCCCGGCGCGGGCCCCGAGCGCAGAGCCCCGCCGCCGCCGCCGCCGCCGCCGCCGCCGCCTCCGGATTTCTCCGGGCCGGCGCTGGGGGCTCAGCCGGGCTTCCCGTTCGGCGGCGGGGCGAGCCGGCCGGCCCCGGCGCACGGCGGCCCCGGCGTGAACTCGCCCCCGAGCGCGGGCGGCGCGGGCGGCGCGGGCGGCGGCGGCGGGGGCGCGTACCCCCCGCAGCCGGACTTCCAGGCGGGCCCGCGCTCCTCGGCCAGCAAGCTGGGCGCGCTCTCCCTGGGCTCCTTCAGCAAGCCCAGCTCCAAGGATAACCTGTTCGGCCAGAGCTGCCTGGCCGCGCTCTCCACCGCCTGCCAGAACATGATCGCCAGCCTGGGGGCCCCCAACCTCAACGTGACCTTCAACAAGAAGACCCCGCCCGAGGGCAAGAGGAAACTGAGCCAGACCGAGGGCGAGGGCGCGGCGCCGGGACCCGGCCACCCGGGCTCGGATTACTTCCCGGGAGGGACCCCGGGGCCCGGAGGAGCCCCGCCGGGGACCGGAGGCGGCGGCTCCAAAGCCTCGGGCCCGTGCAACCCGTCCAGCCAGGGGGACGGCACCAGCCTGTCCCCCAACTACACCCTGGAGTCCACGTCGGGGAACGACGGCAAGCCGGTCCCCGGGGGCGGCGGCCGGGGGCGAGGCCGCAGAAAAAGGGACAGTGGGCACGTGAGCCCGGGGACCTTCTTCGACAAGTACTCGGCGGCCCCGGACGGCGGGGGCGGCCCCGGGGTGAGCCCGGGACAGCAGCCGCCGCCGCCGCCACCGCCCGGCCCGGGCGCGGCCGTCGGGGCTGGCGCGGCGGGGGAGCCGCGCGGGGCGCCCACGCCCCACGAGAAGGCCCTCACGTCGCCGTCGTGGGGCAAGGGGGCCGAGCTGCTCCTGGGGGACCAGTCGGACCTCATGGCCACCCTGGACGGCGCGGCCAAGTCGGACGGGAGCTCCCCGCCCGTGGGGGAGTTCGCCTCGGAGGAGGTGACCACGAGCTACGCCAACGAGGACGAGGTGTCGTCCAGCTCCGACAACCCCCCGGCCCTGGCCAAGGCCGGCCGCAGCCCCCTGGTGACCGGCTCCCCTAAACTCCCGTCGTCTCGGGGAGTGGGCGCCGGCGAGCTGGGACCGAAGGCGGCGCCGCCCGCCCTGGGCCTGGGCATCTTGTCTACCTCTACCTCCACCCCTGACAGCTACGGCGGCGGCGGCGGCGGGCCGGGGCACCCGGGCACCCCGGGCCTGGAGCAGGGCCGGACCCCCACCAGCAGCGGGGCGCCGCCGCCCGAGGAGGTCCACCCCCTGGAGATCCTCCAGGCTCAGATCCAGCTGCAGAGACAGCAGTTCAGCATCTCCGAGGACCAGCCCCTGGGGCTCAAGGCCGGCAAGAAGGTGGAGTGCCCGGGCGCCGTCGGGGCTCCGGGGGCGCAGGGCGGAGGTGGCGGCGGCGGCGACAGCTGCTGCTCCGAGGCCGTCAAGAGCGCCATGAGCACCATCGACCTGGACTCGCTCATGGCGGAGCACAGCGCCACCTGGTACATGCCGGGGGACAAGGCCCTGGTGGACGGCGCGGACGACGACAAGGCCCTGGCACCCTGGGAGAAGGCCAAACCCCAGAACCCCAACAGCAAAGAAGGTACCCGCGCTCGGGCGCCCTCTCCTCCTTTCCCTGTCGCCTGCCCCTTGTCTGTCTGGCGCAGCGCAGGCCTCAGTCTCGGCTCCTTGGGACTCTTGGGGTTTGGAGGGCACCCGCTTTCCTAACGCCCAGGTCACAGCCGGGAGGGGGGTCCTGACACCCCCAGTCTCTAGGTCCCACCAGCCCGCGTGTGGATGGACAAGGGGGGGCAGGGGGTGGGGGAGTGATGCAAACTTTGATGACTTTAGAGTCCCGCCCCTGGCCACAGAGCTGGGGACACGTCCCCTCCCCTTCACCGTTCTGGGAGGGGGGGTCCCGGCTTAAGGTGGGAGCCCCCCTTGTTGGGGCTGGACACCTGCAAAGCTGTGTCTGTTCTCTGACTGCCCGCCCGCCCACCCTCCCTTTCCTACTTAGCCAGCCTCAAGCTTGAGTGCGTGACAGCATCATTACAGGAAAAGTTATCAGGTACCTGCAGGGTGCACAGCCCTCCTCCCTTGTCTCCTCCCCCCCCACCCCCATAGCCGGTCTGTGTTTTCCTAATGATTGTGGAATTTCATAGAAGAAGCTGGGCACCTGTGAAGGTTGTAGTAGTCAAGCAGCGATTTCAGGGTCCATCTCCTTGTTGGGGGGTGTTGGGGGGCTAGAGCTGGGGCTGGGGTTAGGGATGTGAATCTGCACGCATTCTAAAGACAGAGAGGACCCGCTTGTGTGAGTGTCCTGCTTGGCTTTGGTGACAGATGTCCAGTCACTCACTGCTGGTCTTTTGGATTGGGAACACCAGGTTGTCCCAAACCAGGCCTGGAGGCCTTTAGGGTAGGAGGGGATCATCAGTTCCAAGTTAACAGTAGTAACAGTTCTTTTTCTTTTCAACCCACTGCAGTGGGTATCCATTTTATTTTCATATCTGGTTTGGTTTGGATTCTAAGACTATAACTCTCAAGCTTCTTAAAATGAGAGAATGTCATCTCTCTTCCAGTCTGTCTCCCTCTGCTTTTAAGAACAAACAAACAAACAAAAAGCCCTCCTTGATTTCCCTAGGTTTTGTGGTTAGAATATTGACCCCGCCAGCTCCCATGGGCTAGCGGATTCAAACTCTGGTCCTTTTGAAAAAGATGTCTCTTGATTTCTGCCTTCTCTTATAGTCCGCCCTCTGCTCTTCCTCTGCTTTTCCCGCATCTTCCAGGGAGCATCCCAATTCTGGATTTTGAGTGAGGGGAAGTCCAGCTGAGGGGAGAGGAGAGGCAGAAGAGCAGGCTGGGAATTGGGGTTCAGAACTCGCACCCATCCTGGTGGGTAGCTTCTCCAAGCTCTCCCAAGGCTCCGGCATATCCTAGCTGCTCGGGTCTTTGTTCCCGCGGTTGCCCAGCCTGGGTCCTTGCTCTCATTTGAAACTGGGTGTTTAGCATGCATAGCAGATACCCGGGCTGGGCCAGCATCAGCATTCTGTAGCCTACTCCCAAGCAAAGCCATAAATTGCTTAGTTTGGGACCCTCAGCCTCTTTTTTTTTTTTTTTTTCCTTTTTAAAAAATGGAGTTGGATACAGCATCCTGCTTGCTGGGCCTGCCTCCCCTTCTCTTTTATTTTCTTGTACACAACATCTTGCTCCCATCCAATCGATAGCTGGTTAGCACAAATCTCAGCCCCTGTCACTAATACCTGGTCTGGCCTGGCTGCCCCCTTCCCCTTCCCCCGCCCCCATCCCTATCCAGTAATTAAGAAAAGTTTTTGGTTTTTTTGCATGGTAGAATGAATAAAGAAAATCAGTCTTACTTCCCCTTGCAGATCTTTTAAAGAGCCTTGTTAGGTTGAGTGGTGTTAAGTGGAGAGGTATTAAATTAGATTATTTTTTAAAAGAGTCTTCCTAAGCCCGTCCCCAGCCCTGAAGACACAGAGCCAGACTTGGAATGACTAAATATCCTGACATGTTTCGTTTTGTTTTGTTTCATTATCACAGTGAGAAAGAGAAGAAGAAGGGGGAAAAAATCTTTTCTGGAAACACATGGTTGTCAATTTCAGGTTGATTTTCCCTGTGGGAAGCTAAGGCCTTCCCCCAGGGAGCAGCTGGGGGCGGGCAGGACCCCCACTTGACCTCCTTTGTTTTCTCCTTCCATGTGGTAAAGACAGTTTCTTAGATAAAGCTCAGAATCGAGGTCACTCCACGCTGCCAGCCTCCACTCAGCCTCCAGGGCTGCTGGTTCAGGCCTTTAGAAAGAGGGCTGCAGTAGATTCCCAGCTCTCTTCCTAGTAGTAAATAAAGATGATTACAGTTTTCATTGTGATAACGCCCTGCTGGTCCATCTGTACAGGTTGTATAAATAGGTATACAGAGGCACCCCCGCCTCCCAGTGCCCCAGCTAGACATCACCAGCCAAGTGTGCCACTCGGAAATAGAGAAGTGTACAGGGGGAAAAAATCCTGCTGAGTTCCCTTTAAACACACAACCAAACACATACCCATCGGTCCCACCACCCTGAGATGTCCCATGGCATTACCTATCCCCTTTTCTAGAAATTCCAGCTCTGTCCCTCTCCTCTTTCCCCACCTCCCTTCCCCCAACAGCCCAAGCCCATTTTTGTAATGATATTTTTTATTTTGTCACGCCGTAAAACACACCAGTACTAATGTGATTAAATATTAACACTGCTTCTGAAATTCTCCGCTCCGATGACAGAAAGCTCCTCGGTATTTAACGGAATGATCCGATCTGGTCTAAGATTGGAGGGAGTGTGTGAAAAGTCTTCCAGGACCATTACAAGATGAAGCAGCCACAGTCCCCTAGGAGGGTAGGGAAAAAAGAAAAAAAAGAAAAGGAAAAGGAAAAACTTGCCAAGCAAGTTCTCTTAAAAACTCCAAGCCAGGATCTCCTGTGATTATGATTTTTCTTTTCTTTTTTTCTTTTTTTACATTAAGAAAACAAGCCTGTCCAAATTCTACTTTCTTTGACTTGGGGAAACAATCTATGGAAGTATTTTTATAGAACAAAACGGCATCTGATCACGAGGCTCGGTTTGTGCAAAGTTGGGGAAGGGTAAGATTATAAATAGGTTGGAAAAAAAAAATCCCTGCCTGACTTTGGGGGCCTCTTTAGACATCTCTGAAGTTAGAGAGGATGACATGAATTTAAAAATAGTGTGCAATGCTGTCTGCCTATCTAATAGCTGTGGGCATGCGTGGTTATGGAGGAATTTGAAACTGGAGAGAGAAATAACAACAACAACAACAACAACAATAATAGTAGAATACAAATAGATAATGGAGAAGAAAGTCAGAACCGTGCCCTTTTTTCTCTTCTGCCCCTACCAGTGTTGGAAGCCTGAATTGGCCATGTGCTGTTTGTTCTAAGTTTGCTGTGTTCCTAACTTCCTTTCTCTTGGTTGACGTCTTAGCAATCAGCCTCCATGAGGCTCCAGCACATCTGGGAAAAGAAGGCCGCCTCCACGTAGGCTCTCTACCCAACCCTGCTCTTTCTTCCTTTTTCCTTTTTCTTTAATTAGACATCTGATGTTTTGACAGTGATGCGGAGACACTAGGAATTCCATGCCTCTCCCAGTGTCCGGAGAGAGTTGGGGTAGGCAGCCCTGGGGAGTATTAGGCGGCTAGGAACTGACTTGAACCGTGGGCCTGTGTACTCGGAGGATGTGAAGGGTGGAAGATCCTGGCCTCAGGGTCAAGCAGTTTCTCAAAGTCACCAATCCTTGCTTCCTACATCACAGAATGTGTCTGTGTGTCTGTGCGTGCGTGTGCATGTTGATGTGCCATTACTGGGACTTGAACTTGGGACCTGGGAACTGCCCCTTGGTCCTGTCACGCAAAGCTGTTGCTCAACCACTTGAGATCTACTTCCAGCTTTGTTTCTTTTCTTTTCTTTTCTTTTCTTTTGGTGGCTAATTGGAGATGAGGGTCTCACAGACTTCCCTGTCCAGGCTGACCATCCTCAGATCTCAGCCTTCTGAGTAGCTCGGATTACAGGCGTAGAGGCCTCCTGCCGATGCCCGGCCTGGGAGAGAATTTGAAAGGCTCCCTCCCACTTGTGTGGGGTTGGTACAGAACTGTCATAGATGCGTTTCTGTGCAGAGCGGGGCAGGTCCCCTGCAGGCCTGCTGCTCTGTCACCTTTGCGCCCTAGCTCCGGAAGATGTAACCCAAAACTCTGCAGGTGTTCATCAAGTGTGATGTAAAGAGATAGGGGCTCTCTTCGTGCAGCTGACGTGTGTGTGTGTGTGTGTGTGTGTGTGTGTAGATGCTTGCTCCCTTGACGAGGACAGGACATACCACTACTGTTCTGGGCTGCTTGTTTAATATTTCATGGCGGTAATAAACCTGTCTTTGCTGCCCGCCTCCCGACATACACCCCCCCACACACTCGCATACATCTGCAATTATACATTTCCACTAAATATTAATAAAGGGCGTGCATGTATGTTTTCAGGGGCTGAGGGTATGCGGAGTAGAACTTGTCATGGTTGTGCGATAGGATTTTTTTCTTCTTTCTTGGCTGCGTTGACTTCACGTTGCGATCGCTTTCCCTAATTTGCAATCTATACTTGACTATTCTCATCAGCGTCCGCGTCCGGGCGAGTTTTGCAGAGTGAATGCCTCTCTCCTTGGGGCTAGCTTTCTTTTGTATAAATTACATGTAGATTTCTTGGGAGATCCCTTCAGACCGGAAGTGAGACACAACTACCCAACTGTGAAAAGGTACTTATTTCCCCCCACCCTTTTTTTTTTTATTGAGGGTTCTTGGAAAGGAGCGTGTGGGTTGTTGAATCTAATTTCTCTTTCTAGCAACGGAATTCTGTGATTTCTGATCTGATTTTCCTCCCCACATCCACCCCGTGTGGAGAGGCCGAGTAGACAGGGTTTTTTGTTTTTGTTTTTGTTTTTCCAAAAGTCACTCGTGGCTGAAAACTTGTGTTCATCGCCAGTGGAGAGTCTCTCTCTACTTCAGTGACAATCACAATAGATTGGTGGTGTTTTCTTCTCTTTCCCAGGGAGCAGATCTGCTTTGCCAAAGACCATTTAGGAGAGATAAATACTGTCAGTAAGGAATACTGTATTTACCTCTGTGGGGCTAATTTTAGAGATTAAAAGGCTCTAGCTTTATATAATAGGATCGGATGTCTAGAGGGTGTGCAAAGAATGATCACTAGAGACATAAAAACACCCTTCCACGTCTCGCCGGGGCCCCCTCCACACAAGTACACCTTCTAGGCCTTTCTCTTCACCTCTCGCTGCGTAACCCCTGACCTCCCCCTCCCTTAAAGTTTTGGTGCACAGTAGGGCAGAAATGCTTCCAGCCCTTGCCATTGTTGTCTCCGCGTTTTGGCCTGGCCTGGTGTGTGTTGAGCTGGGACAGTGTCTTCATGGGTTGTGGGTGAGTTTGGGTGCACGGGCTGGTGGGTGGGGTTGGCTTCTGGAGGCCGGGGAGTTGCTGGTGTCCCCTTGGGGAGAAAAGTTTCGAGTTTCTCCTGCCCTTTTTCTCACATGCATGGCGAGCAAGGCGCATGAGGAGGAGCTGGCTGGAAAGAATACAGCCCCCACGGGACTTATATTGGGGTGTCACATTGTCCCCCCTGTGTGGCAGCCCAGCATGGAGTGCAGCCCTCCCCCATCTTGTGCCCCCTGTTCCCCCTCCCCCCCATCGCTACCCCAGGAAACACAGATCGGACATATCTGTGGAGCTGGCCAGTTTGTTTCTTCATTTGACCAGTGGGGAGGGAACAGAGGGGAAAGCTTCGTCGTGCGCTATGGCCCTGGCTGGCCGGCGTCTTGCTGCAAAGGCTTCAAGATGAGGCCTGAAAATAGAGGGCGGATTTTCAAAAAAAAATCCAGAGCTCGGGTCTGTGGGTGACTTTGATCTGGAGTGGTTTCATGGCAGGGGGCACGTGTGTGTGTGTGTGTGTGCACGCGTGTGCCCGCTCACAGGCATGTCCGTCGCTGCGGGTCCGCGTGTGAGCGCGTGTGGAGGGAGGTGTCTCTTCTGGCTGACTGATGAACACCATTCCCCTTCCAGAAGAGGCATCTTTAACGCACGGGGCTACCCTCCCTCTTCCACTCCCCATCTCCCACCCCACTCTCCCCCCAAATTGTGGGAAGCGAACGCTGCTTCTCATTTATGGAAATTCCTCTCCTTTATTGTCATCATTTGGTACCAACAGACGTGGCGGGGACGCCGCTGGGCTTAAGCATTAGTCATGGTCCCACCCGGCCTGCCCGCGGGGACCCTGGTGTGTCTTGGTGTATGAACGGTCCACCAGCTCCCCTGGTTCAGGAGCTTGGGAGGGGGGGGACGCGGTGCGTGGGGGGCCGGCTGGGGGCTGGCGGGTGGTTCTGGGCTCTTGGCACCTTCTGGTGGGTGGACGGAGGGGTCACCCAGGGCAGAGGCTGGCACCGGTCGCACTGTTATTCTTGGTGACACACTCATCCGCTACTCCGCCTCACCCCCCAGGGCCAGGGGGGGTGCTGCTTGCACACCCCTTTCTGGCGTCCACATCTGGAGGGCTCCAAACTCCAAACTTACTTTGTGGACGGGAGTGGAAGAGTGAGGAGAGGGCGTTGCGTGGATGTGAGCGGGCGTGCTGGGGGGAGGGGAGAGGGGGTTTGAAAGGCGACCTCCTCTCCTTCCAGGAGGCTGGGTGAGGCTGCTTTGTCTGCGGGCCTGCACGTTAATCATCCTCCCCCCCTCCCTCCGAGGTTTGAGAAACCAGACTGCCCTGGAGCCGTCTGGGAAGGGGGCAGACCTGCGGGTCCCCCCCCCCCCCCCCGACCTCCACTCATGTCCAGCTTGGTCCTTCCCCGGGCGTGTTGGATGGGTCACCCTTGGTGCCACAGACAGGGAACCCCCCGACCCCCCACTCTCCCTCTGGGCTGAGGCGAGGTCCAGGTTTCTTTGCAAAGCTCAGGAGAGAGGGAACTTTCGAGCCATCCTCCTATAAACCCGCTCCCCGAGTGTGCGAGCTGGCGGCCCAAATGACCTTTAAACCACAGCCATTGAATTTCACTGTGGAGGTCTCTCTCTCTCTCTCTCTCTCTCTCTCTCTCTCTGTGTCTCTGTCTCTGTCTCTGTCTCTGTCTGTCTGTCTCTCTCTCTCATAATGCCCCACAGGGACATCTTATACAGAAGGAAAAAAAAAAAAACACCCCTGCCTAATAAATATCCCAATAGAAACTGGCTGGACGTGGTGGCTCACACCTGTCACCCTAGCGACTCAGGAGGCTGAGATCTAAGAATCGCAGTTCAGAACCAGCCTAGCCAGGAAAATCCATGGGACTTTTCTCTCCAATGAAACTCCCCCCCCCCCAAAAAAAAGTCCAGAAGTGGAGATGTGGCTCAAAGGGTAGAGCACCAGCCTTGAGCAAAAGAAAAACAAAAAAGAGACAGGCCCTGCCCTGAGTTCAAATCTCAGTACCAGCATGCGGCACACACGTAAGGGACGGTGGGGAGGTGGGTTTGTGTGCTCTGGTCTCCCTGGCTCAGAGGTGCGGGGGGGGGGGGGGCTGGTGCGGCGCCCCCTCCCACAGCTCGCAGGAGTGACGCCCTTCCTGCCTTTGGCTGGCCACTGTCACGCCTCCCCCTGCCCTGCCAGAACGTGTGTTCTGGGGGTGAGGCTGGATTGAGGGGGGCTCGGAAAAGTCAGGCGGAGGACACAGGCTGCCGGGGTCTTAGAAAGGATGGGTATTTTGATGACAACGTGAGTGCAAGTCAGATCTTATTTTTCTCTCGTGTCTGTCTCTCAAGAACTGCCCAAAGCTCCGGGCCATGAAAGGCCTTGGGTATGCGTGTGTGCGTGTGTGTGTGTGTGCGCACGCGTGTGCATGTGTGTGTGTGGGGGGGGGATTGTAAACTCGCTCGGCATTCTCCTGCCCGTTCCTCTTGTTCTCTTTTCCGGCAGCCAGTCTTGTGACAGACAGCTAAGTGGCCCGGAGATGCGTTCGATCTGGAGGATTTAAAATTACTTTTTCCTTCTGGGCGCTGATAAGAATTTAAAGCGTCTGTGGCCATGAAGGTTTCATTTGATCTGAAAGCTCGGCGGGGGACCCCGGTCTCGGGGTCTCTCTGAGGTTGCCGGCTGGGCTGTGGGGACTGGGAGAGTCAGCCTGTCCCCAGAGCGGACGGTCCCAGGGTGCACTGTCTGTCTGGTTTCCCTGGTTGGTCTTCGGAGTTCCTAGAACGTGAGGTGACAGTTAATGAGTGAACTGTGCCATGTGTGCACGTACGCACGCACACACACGCATACACACACACACACACACACACACATGCACAGTTTTTTGCTTATTCCATCATCCCAAACAGGGTAAGGTCAGTCCCTCTCTCTCTCTCTCTCTCTCTCTCTCTCTCTCTCTCTCTCACACACACACACACACACACACACACACACACACACACACACACACAAAGACCCTTTCAGTGACTGAGAACATAACATTGTCCAATGATTGACAGTGACCACCGGGAATAAAATCCTTCGGAGGGGCCATCTTATGATCGGGGGCCGGCGACGGGGCTGGGGTCTGGGGGAGCTGCGGGAATCCCGGTCTGCTTTGAAACCCCCGAAGCTCACTGTCTGCAGAGGCTCCTGCAATGTGTCCCCAAAAGAACCTCAAAGATGGTAGGGCCGGAAAACTTGCAGGGCTGTCCTACCTTCCTTTCCTAGGATCAAGGAGGGAGGGAGGGAGCTGGGGGGGGGGGGAGAGAGAGACAGAGACAGAGAGAGGGACAGAGAAAGAGAAAGACAAAAAAGAGAAAGAGAAAGAAAGAGTGAGGAAAAGGAGGGGCGGTCCCCAGTTAGAAGGACTGAATGGAGATTGGATACAGTTTAGTTGGTTTAAAACAATTTTTTTATTGTGATGTACAGAGCAGTTTAGTTTCTTGGGGTGAAGAACCTGGCGGAGGGATGGAAGAGAAGGGGGCTGTACCCACGGCCGGAGATGTTCTTTACCAGGGCTGGGGGTTGTCTGTGACAGTCACTTATCAAAGCCTTCCTTGGGGAGGGGTGGCCGGGTGCCCCGGCAGCGCGTGCCAGCCGTCCCTGGGGGACAGGAAGTTTCTGGCTGTTCACCCTCCCGGGATGCTTGCACCCACAGGACCACAGACAGATGAGGGACACATACAAATACACACATATGTATGCATAGACTGTAGATGTTACATATAGCACATATATAATACAACATTCTATGTTGCATGATACATGTAACAATACGTATGTTACATATAAGGTAATTATAATGTATCATTGTCTGTGTATTACATATATATGTGTGTGTGTATCTATAAATAGATATATTTGAAGCAGTCAGGCAGGACTAGAGAGAGGACTGGTTAACACCAGTTCCCGTGGCCCTGTGGCTCTTGGCTGAGGCAGGCCCTGGGGGGGGGGTCCCGCTGGGCCACAGTGAACTTGGAATTTGTGCCCCGATCTCTCCGTGGACGAGGGAGGGTGGGGGTGGGCACAGGGGGTGACCTGACCCCTGGCGACTCCTGCTGTGGTTTGGAGGGTTCTGTCTCCGCACCACCACCCCACCCGTCGGCTGGGCAGGGGGCCCCCTCCCGGCCGTGCATGGGCCCCTCTTCTGAAGGGTCAGCAGGAAGGGAAGGCAGGTCAGCCCCCGACCCACGGCAGCCGGAGGCAGCTTTCCCCATCTTGGAAGTGCCTTGTGTGGAAATGGAAATCTCCGGGTACCTGGTCATGTCTGGGGTGGGCCCTCCCAGCCCAGCTACCCAGAGGCAAAAACAAATGGACCATCTTGCCCTCCCTCTGCCCCCAGGGTGTCCCCGTGGGCCACCGCATGACCTCTGAGAGAAGGGAGGCCGAGAGAGGGAGGCCCAGGGAGGGAGGCTGTTGACCAAAGTCTGGCTTTTGTAAATGGGAGCAATTTCACGATCCTTAGGCTGCGGCGATTTCTAAATTGTTTGGGCACTGCTCTCACACCTCCTGCTGGGTTCTACTTACGCGTGTGCATCTGTGTGTGTGTGTAAGAGAGAGCGTTGCACACCTATGCTCAGGCCAGAGAGGTCTTCAAACTCAATGAGGGGGAAAAATCCATTTTCTCCCCAAGAAGAGGCTCAGACAAAGTTTTGGCCACATTCAGTTTGGGGTTGAAGCTTTTTTGGGGGGGTCTATCTTTGCCAAATCCGTCCTCCCACCGTGGCTCCCGGGAGCGAGGGATGGCGACTTGACTTGCGTGTCTCATCCTTTGGGGGTCAGGCTGGTTCGTAAGCATTTCTTTTCGGTGCTCGGTTTGTGAGAAGCGTTCCTCGGAGATTAGAACTGCCTGTGGGGTGCATGTGCGCATTAATGAGGGCTGCTCAGTGGTCGCTGAATAACAACGCCCCCCCCATCTCTGTTCCCACCGTCCCTCTTGGATGGTCAGGGAGAGGGTCCAGTGCCCCCCGACAACCACCCCTGATCCTGGAGGGGGGGACACCACGCCAGTTGTTCAGCAGTCTTAGCCTCCGGAGCTTTAGAAGTGGCCAGAGAAGGCAAAACTCCCTGATACCCCCAATCTGGGGGACTCCGCCCCAAAAGTTTCCAACTCTGAATAGACTGAGAGCTAGACACCTAGGTGGACAGGACACGGCGGCTCACCATGGTTCTCAACCGCCAGCCACTTCAGGGCACGCTTCCTCGGGACAGTGGCTTGTGTGTATATGTGTATGCGTGTGTGCGAGCATACGTGTGTGTGTGCGCGTGTGTAACTTTCAAGACAGGCATGGTTTAACTTCCAAAGAAGGAAGAAAAAAGTCTGCGCAAGTCTGGGAAGCTGGAGGGGATTAAAAAACACAAAAAGGAAGGGAGAAAAATCAGGCAAGACCATCAGCTCCCGCTCTGGCCATGTCCAGTACTGAGTCGAGTGGAGAGGGTGTCATTTCCGAGGGCTCTGACTGCTCCCCTCACCCCCCTCCCCTCACCCCCCAACTTTGCCTCTGGGCTCCCCACAGCCTGCCTGCCTGTCTCCATTTCCAGACGGATGGGTGAAAATTCCGCCTTTTAAAACAGCTTCTGCTTCCATCACCCCAAGTCAGATTGAGGCAGAGCGGTTTGGCCAAACCATTCACCGTGTCCCCCCCCATTGCCCCCTCCCCCGCCGCCCCCCCACCCCCCCGCCATCTTTGCCGAGCCGGGCAGGGCCACGCCAGCCTGGCGTGAACTCGAGACGCGCAGGGCCTGGGCACGTCCAGGGACGACATGCGATTTCTTATTTTATGTGGCCCCGTTAAAGTCTAATGGACGTTGGTGTCTGGCCTTAAATTTGGAGAGGGTCTTTAACCCTTAAGGCCAGAGTCGTTTCCTGCAATTACGACACCCCAAGCCGGACCGTAAATCTTCCGGAGAGGCTGGGGGGGGATGTGGAGGGAAGCACACCTGTTCCCCAGATCAGCGATTAATTATGACATCGCTGGATTCCTGGATTCCGGGAGGAATGGATGGGTTCCACAGGCCTCCCGGCTCGGCAGCCCCCCCACCCCAGCACCTATGGGGGTGCCTTCAGGTCTCCTTCATGAATTAATTTGGCGCTGACATTGGGCGCCAAGGAGTTACTTTGGGAATCCAAGGAGAAGGAATGATGAGACTTAAAAATACATAGCGTTAGCATTTTGGAAAAGCAAAAGTCCTGCATTGTGGAGTTTGAGAGGACTTGGTTTCCTGGATGTGTGTGTGTGTGGGGGGGGTCCTCCAGCCTGCCCTCCCTCCCACCCCCCCCCCCGTCCCCGCCTGCCCGCCCACCTTCCTCTTCCTCCCAGGAGAAGGGGGGTCACCGTGCCCGGGCTCTGCCGGAGGGTTGAGAAGACTTGTTTAGATTCTTCTCGCTTTTTGAGTGCAGAGAAAGTTGGTTTAATGGGAAAATAGCAGCGTTTGCTATCTTGGCTTGTGTTGACTTGAATGTTTAAAAATAGTTTGTTTTGATATTCCACACATCTCATCCCTGGCTTGTTTGCCTGTGTGTCGGGAGCCCCGTGCGGTGTCTGCGTGCGTGGTTTCTGTCTTGTGTGTTGTTGTGTTCTGTGTATGCGCGTGTGCACGCGTGTCTAGGTGTTGTGTGCATCACGTATATCCGTGGTGCGTGAATCCATGTTGTGTGTTGGTTGTGCGTCGCATGTGTGTTGTGTTGGTGTGTGTTGTGTGTAGGTGTGTTCTATGTGGCTCGAGGGCCTGTGTATTGTGTTGTGTGGGCGGGTGCTGTATGTTGCTTGTAACATGTTGTAAGTGCTTCGTGTTGCCTGTGTGGTGTGTGTGTTGGGTGTTGCGTGGTGTGTGTGTGTGGTGTGTGTATGTTGCCTGTGTGGTATATGTGTGGTGTGTGGTGTGTGTGTGTGTGGTGTGTGTGTGGTGTGTGGTGTGTGTGTGTGTGGTGCGTGTGTGTGTGGTGCGTGTGTGTGTGTGTGGTGTGTATGTGTGTTGTGTGTGATGTGTGTGTGTTGTGTGTGTGTTGTGTGTGATGTGTGTGTTGTGTGTGATGTGTGTGTGTGGTGTGTGTGTGGTGTGTGTGTGGTGCGTGGTGTGTGTGTATGTTGCCTGTGTGGTGTGTGTGTGTGTGTGTGTGTGTGGTGCGTGGTGTGTGTGTGTGGTGTGTGTGTACGTGGTGTGTGTGTGTGTGTGTGTGTGGTGCGTGGTGTGTGTGTGTGTGGTGCGTGGTGTGTGTGTGTATGTGTGTGTGGTGTGTGGTGTGTGCGTGGTGTGTGTGTGTGGTGCGTGGTGTGTGTGTGTGTGGTGCGTGGTGTGTGTGTGTGTGTGGTATGTGTGTGTGTGTGTGTGGTGTGTGGTGTGTGTGTGTGGTGCGTGGTGTGTGTGTGTGTGTGGTGCATGGTGTGTGTCTGTGTGTGTGTGTGTGTGGTGCATGGTGTGTGTCTGTGTGTGTGTGTGTGTGGTGCGTGGTGTGTGTGTGTGGTGCGTGGTGTGTGTGTGTGGTGCGTGGTGTGTGTGGTGCGTGGTGTGTGTGTGTGGTGCATGGTGTGTGTGTGTGTGGTGTGTGTGTGGTGTGTGTGTGTGGTGCATGGAGTGTGTGTGTGGTGTGTGTGGTGTGTGTGTGTGTGTGTGGTGCGTGGTGTGTGTGTGTGTGTGGTGTATGTGTGGTGTGTGTGTGGTGCGTGGTGTGTGTGTGTGGTGCGTTTTGTGTGTGCGAAGCCCTCCTTCCTGCCTCACCCGGTGCGGGGACCGGGTCAGCGCTGCTCCAAAGTGATGGTCATTTTACCACTTGTGAAGGAGACACAGGCAGCGCGTTGGCTTTTGCGTGGACCCCCGCCCCGTCCTCCTCGCCCCTCCCCCACATTGGTTTCTTCCGTCAGAGGGGGCGCGGCCGTGGGAGCGGGCTCGGGCCGGTGCGTGCAGGAGCTGCGTGGAGACCGCGTGGTGAGCCGCCCGCTGCCCGGCTGGCCCTGAACTCACCGTGGCCCGGCCCCTGCCAGCGCCGGGGAATACTGTAAATGGCTTTATGCAGAAAAACCACTTAGATAAAAATGCAATTTTCCCTTCTGCATAGAGTGCTAAGAATTAATAGCACATTCTTTCTGAATGGGTATTTTTATGTGATATTTCCCCCCTAATGAAATTCTTTTTCCAAACACGAGCATGTTTCATTTTCAGCTTGAGGGTGGATTGGATCTGGCGGGTGCCTGGCGGCGGCGGCGGCCGAGATGCCCGCTTTCCCCATCCCTGGGGTTGGAAGTTGGGGCCTGGTGGCTCTGACTGCCCCCTCCCCAAGGCTGGCTTGGGGGGCTCCTCCCTACATTTGGGGATTTTCTCCCCTCCCCCTTTTAAAAGTAGGGTCTCAGGCTATTGGTGATTTCAACACAGAAACTAGTTTGGAAGTCTGGGGGTGTGGTGGGCCGCTGGGCCTGGAGGGTGTCCAGGGGTCTCTGGATCTGTCTGTGTGTCTGTCTATGTTTGTGCCCCTGTGTGTGTGTGTCTGTCTGTGTATCTCTCTCTGTGCCTGTGTGTGTGTCTGTCTCATCTATGTGTCTGTGTCTGTCCATCCACGCGCGTGTGTGTGTTTGCGCGTCTGTCTATCCATGTGTCCGTCCATCCATCTGTATGTCTGCTTCTGTGTTGTCCATCTCTGTGTGTCTGTCCATCTGTATGTCTGTCTGTGTGTGTGTGTCTTTCTCTCGTTAGTCTTGGGGATCGTAGGGAGACCCCGGGGGTCCCTCAGTGTCCCCCTTTTCTGTCACACATGGGAGAGGCACTGGTTCGGTCCCCGTGTGGCCAGGCAAGGCCTGTGGTGTGTAGGGCGCCCTGGCCTGTCGGTGGAGGAGGGACCTTGGAACTTCTGAGCCTCCTAAATGTCTGCTGGTGGTTGCGGGGGTCAAAATGGCAGGAAGGGGAAAGTTGAGTGAACTCCTAGATCATAAAGACCTTCTTCCATTTCCTGCGGCCTTTCCTACAGTGTCGTCTAGCTGGGGACCTGAGAGGGTAGGCAACTTGGCCAAGGTCACACAGCACACTGCACAGGGTGAGTTGGGCGTTTGCTGACCCTTGACCTTCCCCTCTTTTCTCTTGACTCTCGCTGATTCCACCTGCAAAGCCGGGTCGTAAGCCCGGAGCTCGGAACTCTCCGGGTGATAGCAGCACTTCCTCCCTTCTCCCCCGACCCCCATCCTTGGTGGCACCGAGGTTTGCACTCAGGCCCTCACGAGGGCCAGACAGACGCACCGCCCCTTGAACCACGCTCCCAGCCCTTTGTGCTTCAGTTATTCTTCAGATAGAGCCTGCCTCTCCCACCCACCCCTAGGACCAGCCTCTGAGCCGGATCTTTCTGCAAATACTTCCCAAATAGCTGGGGTTATAGGCGTGAGTGGCCACAGCCAGATATTTGTTTGGATGGGTGGCTCACTTACGTCTTTTGGCCTGTGGTGGTAGCCTGGGACCGCCATCTTCCTGATCTCCACCTCTCCTGCGTAATGGCTGGGATTACAGGCCTGAGCTACCACGCCCAATTTCCCTTTCCTTTATGGAGGGGAATGTTGTACTCTGGGTCCCCGAGCCAGCGGGGTGTCACCACTCTCGATGAGCGCTGCTCTCTCTCAGCCTGTGTGGCTTTAGCCAGGCCGCTGCATCGCTTCTGGTTCATTGACAAAATTGGGGGAAAAAAAGGGGGGGGAGGATGAAGATTTAATAGGGCCTCGGTGATAATGTGATTAAACCCAGGCTCAAACCCCAGCAGCGGTGGCTCCTGGCTGTGTGACCTGGGCCAAGCTGCTCAGCCTCTCTGCGCCTCCACTTCCTCCTCTCAGAAGCCTGGCTCCTACACAGCCAGGGCTTTGTTCACCCAGCTTTTATTGACCACCTACTCTGTGCCAGAACCCCCGATCAGCTTCCGGCCTGCGTGACTTCGTTGCTTGTCCTGTGTATCTGGTGTGCTGAGGATTAGGGAAACTGAGGCATGGCGTGGTCTGTGTGTGGCAGAAGCTGGAGAAGGCCGAGCTGCACAGCAGTGTGCACAGCGCGGTGTTAAGGCCGGGCCGGGCCGGAAGCCTCCCTGTAGGGCCTGTGTTGGGGTTGGGGGTGTGGAGGGCAGGGACGTGTGCAGACCCCCTGCGTTTGGGGCTGTCACTGGCAGGTGAGTCGGGCCCAGGGCTCCTCCCGCGTGGGGGCTGTGCGTCCCGGGGACCCCGGGGTGGCCATCAGCCTTCCCTTCTGGCTGGAGGAATTGCAGGGAGCAGGCTGACCTCCCAGCCAGCCAGTCACTCAGGAAGCCCGGGGGGGGGGGGGGGGGGAGAGAGGGAGAGAGAGAGAGAGGAGAGACAGGAGGGGGAGGGAGAGGGAGAGAGAGGCGGACGCTGTCCAGGCTGAGGATAAAAGGTGTAGACATCACGGAAGCCTGGCTTGGAATTCCAGCTCTGCTAACTTGCATGCTGTGTGTCCTTGGGCAAGTCCTTGGTCTCTCTGAGCCTCATTCTCAATGCGTGAAAAACAGGTCTAATCTTTTTATTTTTGGTCGCGGGGCTTGAACTCAGGGCCTGCCCCGAGCTCCCTTTTTGCAGAAGGCCAGTATTCTACCACTTGAGCCACAGCACCGCTTCCCATTTTTTTTCTGGTGCTTCACTGGAGATCAGAGTCTCAGGGACTTTTCTGCCCAGGTTGGCTTTGAGCCTCGATCCTCAGATCTCAGCCTCCTGAGTAGCTAGGATGACGGGCGGAAGCCAAAGGCTCAAGAGTGCCCATGGAGGGGGGACAGTGAAGATGGAGCTGAGGCTGGAATCTCCGGAGCAAGTGGGGGTCCTGTGGTCCCCCCCTGGGGTGACCTCATCCCAGGGGGACACTTGGTAATTCCAGCGATAATGCGTCTGCTGTGGAGAACCCCCGCCCCCCCGGGGGTGCTAAAGCACAGGGCAGGGCGGCCTCCAGCCAGGGAAATCAGAATGGAAACGTGTGCAGAAGTCTGAGCGGGAATGCTTGGGCGACATTTATTCAACCAGCGCCCGCCTGGCCTGGGGTGGGGTGGGGTGGGGGGGACTCCCTGGGGATGAGGGGCTGGGGGCCCGGGGGCGGGGTGTCTGGGCTGGGCGGCCATGACTTCTGTCATGTCCTCTTCTCCCAGGCATTGTTCTGCCGGCCTGGCAGAGGCCGTGGGTCGGGAAGGGTCAGGAAGGCCCAGGTCGGGCCGGGGCCGCAGAAAGGTGTGCCGGGCGTGGGACTGGCCTGATCTCCATCTTCTGCCTGGCCAAGAAGCCCTCAGAGCCTGTACCCGCCCCCCCTCACATCCTGCAGGCTAAGCCCTGCTGGACCCAAGAGGAAACAGGCTCAGGGAGGCCGAGTCCCTCCCCCCCATCCCTCGCCCCCTCCGATCTGGCTGAGCGGAGGCTGGAGGCGGGAGGCTGGGGGTGGGAGGCTGGGTAGCGTTTCCCATAGCAACTGTGCAAGATACGACCCTGCCCCTCCCCACCAGGCATGGGGCAGAACCCAGCCTGGGGGGGACCCTGTGGGTGAGTTGTACGGCCTGGGGGGGCGGTCTCGGGTCTGCTTGTCTGTTCGTGGTTCCATGCTGGTTTCCCTCCAAATCCCAGTGAGCCCCGAGTCTGCATCCCTGAGCTCTGAGACCAAGGCCTTCAGCACCCCCCCCTCCACACCTCTGCCTTAGTTTCCTCATCTGTCTTTTGGGCTCACTGGATGTCAGAAAGGTACTGGAGAGGAGGCATTGCAGGAATAGGGGGTTCGTCCCTGCTTATTTGGGGGGGAGCTGACGTTTCCAGCCACCCCCTTCGGTGCGTGGGGTGCCTGCCTTGCCCCAGGTCACTGTGGGTGCCAGGTTTGGAGAAGCCGTCCCTCGAGGGTGCTGGAAACGTTTCCAGAAAGCCACAAGGACGCCGGTGAAGTGTAAAAGAATGTAGACGGCCACCTGCCGTCCATAGACAATCTTGTTTGTCCTCCTCCTCCTCCTGCTCCTCCTCCTCCTCCTCCTCCCCCTCCCCCTCCTCCTCCTCCTCCCCCTCCCCCTCCTCCTCCTCCTCCTGCTCCTCCTGCTCCTCCTCCTCCTCCTCCTCCTCCCCCTCCCCCTCCTCCTCCCCCTCCCCCTCCTCCCCCTCCTCCTGCTCCTCCTGCTCCTCCTCCTCCTCCTCCCCCTCCCCCTCCTCCTCCTCCTGCTCCTCCTCCTCCCCCCTCCTCCTCCCCCTCCTGCTCCCCCTCCTCCTCCTCCTCCTCCCCCTCCTCCTCCCCCTCCCCCTCCCCCTCCTCCTCCTCCTCCTGCTCCTCCTGCTCTTCCTCCTCCTCCTCCCCCTCCCCCTCCTCCTCCTCCTGCTCCTCCTCCCCCTCCCCCTCCTCCCCCTCCTCCTGCTCCTCCTGCTCCTCCTCCTCCTCCTCCCCCTCCCCCTCCTCCTCCTCCTGCTCCTCCTCCTCCCCCCTCCTCCTCCCCCTCCTGCTCCCCCTCCTCCTCCTCCTCCTCCCCCTCCTCCTCCTCCTCCTCCCCCTCCTCCTCCCCCTCCTCCTCCTCCTCCCCCTCCTCCTCCTCCTCCTCCCCCTCCTCCTCCCCCTCCTCCTGCTCCTCCTGCTCCTCCTCCTCCCCCCTCCTCCTCCCCCTCCTGCTCCCCCTCCTCCTCCTCCTCCTCCCCCTCCTCCTCCTCCTCCCCCTCCTCCTCCCCCTCCTCCTGCTCCTCCTGCTCCTCCTCCTCCCCCCTCCTCCTCCCCCTCCTGCTCCTCCTCCTCCTCCTCCTCCTCCCCCTCCCCCTCCTCCCCCTCCTCCTACTCCTCCTGCTCCTCCTCCTCCTCCTCCCCCTCCCCCTCCTCCTCCTCCTGCTCCTCCTCCTCCCCCCTCCTCCTCCCCCTCCTGCTCCCCCTCCTCCTCCTCCTCCTCCCCCTCCTCCTCCTCCTCCTCCCCCTCCTCCTCCCCCTCCTCCTCCTCCTCCCCCTCCTCCTCCTCCTCCTCCCCCCCTCCTCCCCCTCCTCCTCCTCCTCCCCCTCCTCCTCCCCCTCCTCCTGCTCCTCCTGCTCCTCCTCCTCCCCCCTCCTCCTCCCCCTCCTGCTCCCCCTCCTGCTCCTCCTCCTCCCCCTCCTCCTCCTCCTCCTCCCCCTCCTCCTCCCCCTCCTCCTGCTCCTCCTGCTCCTCCTCCTCCCTCTCCTCCTCCCCCTCCTGCTCCCCCTCCTCCTCCTCCTCCTCCCCCTCCTCCTCCTCCTCCTCCCCCTCCTGCTCCCCCTCCTCCTCCTCCTCCTCCCCCTCCTCCTCCTCCTCCTCCCCCTCCTCCTCCCCCTCCTCCCCCTCCTCCTGCTCCTCCCCCTCCCCCTCCTCCTCCTCCTGCTCCTCCTGCTCCTCCTGCTCCTCCTGCTCCTCCTCCTCCCCCTCCCCCTCCTCCTCCTCCCCCTACCCCTCCTCCTCCTCCTCCTCCTCCTCTCCCTACCCCTCCTTTTCCTTCTCCTGCCTCATCTGCTCACCAAGTCTTTCAGGCTAACCTCTTGAGCCTCCTTCCTCAACCTGGGATTACAGGTGTGCCCTACCATGCCCACCTAGCCCGACACTGCTTCTTATTCACAGCTCCTCCAGAACCCAGATGTTCCACAGCCTGTCCTGGGTGGGGGTTAGAGTTAGGGGGGGAGTCTCTCGGTGGGGAGTGCCCAGGTATTTGCTGGGATTACTTCTCCCACCCCCTTTCTCAGATACTCACCTTTCCTTTTTCCCCCCTCCTCTCCATTTTATGTCATGAACAATCATGCCAGCCGGCCCCTGGCTGGCTGTCTCTCATTCCCTGTCCCAGACACCCCTCCCCCGCCCCTCCCCCCGCCCCTCCCCCCCCTCCCCCCTGCCCCCCCCATGACCTGGCCGGTCTTCACCTCGCGTGGAGGCCAGACATGCGTGTGTGATGGATCTTCCTGGTTTGCCAGTCTGGAGGGGAGCAGGGCCCGGGGGCCAGCCCGGCCCCCAGGGCCAGGGAAGCCCTGTATTCTATTTGGTTATTATGATTTTTTAATGAGGTCAGGTGGAGAAGCCGTCGGCCCGCGCCTGCCCGCCCGGCCTGCCTAGCTTTTACTGGCAATGAATCTGGGATGAACCTCTTAATTAGGGTCCCCCCCACACACTTCCCATTTAATAAATGTCTTCGCATCCTTAGCATTAACTACAGCTTGGCCCTGGACGGACTGAGCCCCCTCCCTCCCCCAGGACCCCCACCCCCACCTTGGGCCTCCCGGCCCCGCAGACGGCACCCCCAGAAGGGCTGGAGAGACCCCCAGCCCCTTTTCAGGCCTCATTAATCAGAACGCCCGTTTGCTCCCGGACCCCGGGGACCCTGTCTGCCACCTCTGCCTTCACCCGTGCCCCTTCTGCCTCCCTTCTAGATTGTTCTTGAGATTTTTTGTTTTTGTTTTGGGGGGATGAGTGAAGCTCTGATAAAGCCCCCCTCCCGCGTTTCCCCCGCTTCTCCCCAGCACATCTGTCCTTGCTAAAGGATCCCCCCCTTTTTTTATGAACACAAGGATGTCTGGGTGTAGAAATGCCAGAGGTCAGACTCCAGACAGCCGTGAGTGTGTGTGTGTGTGTGTGTGTGTGTGTGTGTGTGTGTGTGTATGTGTGTGTGTGTATGTGTGTGTGTGTATGTGTGTGTGTGTGTATGTGTGTCCTCCCCCTCTCTTTATCTACCTCTCTTTCTCGTTCTCTGTTCCCCTCTCTCCTTCCCCCTTTCTCTCTTCCTTCTGCTCTCCTCTGTCTCTGTCTGTCGTCCGCCCGTCTGTCTGTCTGTCTGTCTGTGTCTCTCTTTGATGAGTGTCCATGGACAGCAGACCCACACTTAGCTCTGGGGGGGGCCCTGGATGCAGGGCCATCCTCCCCAGTCCTCCCCAGAGTTAGGAGCCGTGGCTCTGTGGGCCGTGGGGCTCTGTGGGTCGGGGCTCTGTGGGCCGCGGGGCTGGGTTTTCCCCGGGCGCCATCTCCCCAGCGGGAGTGCTGTGGTGGGCACTGCTCTGTCACGGGGGCTGGGGTTGAATGTGTGGTGTGAGAACAGCGGGGGTTCCACTCAGGCGCAGTGGCATGGAATCGGGGTGTCGCTTTCCCAGCCCTGAGCCCCGCGTACCGGTACCGCTGGGCCCACGCAAGGGTGGACGGGTCATCCGTGGCCTCCTTGGTGTGTCTTATGTCCTGCTTGGCCAGGCCTCAGTTTCCCCATGTGGAACAGGGAGACCCCGTTGACAGAGGAAGCCACACAGCCAGCATGTTCTGCAGCCTGGCGATGGCTGGTCTGGTGCCAGGAAATGCGGACGTCGGAGCCACAGCTTGCGATCTGATTTGCAGCAGAACGCGGGCCACACGATGTTAGAGGGCTCGGGTTCGAATCCCGGTGCGCACACCTCTGTAGCCCTGAGTGGGGCACAGCGCTGCCCTCTGTCTCTGAGATGTGGGGGCTCCTGCCGCCCGGGGTGGCCGTGGGAGCAGCCTGGGCCCCTGGGAGGTCCTGGTCACAGGTCGCTGGGGTGATGAGGACGTAGGCCACGCCGAGCCCCGGGCTCTGGGCGGCGTGAAGCAGGACTTGAGTTTTCCCCCGGCCCGCGGCCTGGCCTCCCCCCCCTCGCCCGGAGCTGCAGCCCAGCATCTGTTCCCGGGAGCTGCTTAATATTCTGTCGCAGTAAAATGAACTCATCGGAGCCACCGAAAACAGCCGAATGAGCCCCAGGGCCCGGCGGCCTTTCAGCGTGGCTGTAGCCCTCCCCCCGGGGTGGGGGTGACAGCTGTGGGAGAGAGGCCTCCTTTTCTTCCCCGGGCCCCCAGAGGGACTCCCAGAGGGAGGGCCGGGGAGGGGCAGAGGCTCCTGGGTGCCGGGGGAGGGCTGGTCGAGCCTCAGGGAGCCTGGCCACCGCAGCATCCGCTGACGTTTCCCCACTCAAGCCCAGTTCCCAACCAGCCCTGGTGGGAGAGAAGCCTTAGCCAGCCAGCCACAGCGTCTGGTGCCAGTGGTGGTGGTGGTGATGATGGTGATGATGGTGATAGTGGTGGTGATGACAATGATGGTGATGATGGTGGTGGTGATGGATGGTGGGGGTGTCGATGCTGGTGACGGTGATGGTCATGATGATGATGGTGGTGGTGGTGGTGATGATGGTGATGGTGGTGATGGTGATGATGGTGGTGGTGGTGGTGATAATGATGGTGGTGGTGGTGATGGTGGTGATGGTGGTGGTGATGATTGTGGTGGTGATGGTGGTGATAATGATGGTGGTGGTGGTGATGATGGTGGTGATGGTGGTGGTGGTGATGATGGTGGTGATGGTGGTGGTGGTGATGATGGTGGTGATGGTGGTGGTGGTGATGATGGTGGTGGTGGTGATGATGGTGGTGATGGTGGTGGTGGTGATGATGGTGGTGGTGATGATGGTGGTGGTGGTGATGGTGGTGGTGATGATGATGATGGTGGTGATGGTGGTGGTGATGATGGTGATGATGATGGTGATGGTGATGATGGTGGTGGTGATGATGGTGATGGTGGTGGTGATGATGGTGGTGATGATGGTGGTGGTGATGATGGTGGTGATAATGATGGTGGTGGTGATGATGGTGGTGGTGATGGTGATGGTGATAATGATGGTGGTGGTGGTGATGATGATGGTGATGGTAGTGGTGGTGGTGGTGGTGGTGATGATGATGGTGGTGGTGATGATGATGGTGGTGATGGTGATGGTGATAATGATGGTGGTGGTGGTGATGATGATGGTGATGGTAGTGGTGGTGGTGGTAGTGGTGGTGGTGATGATGGTGGTGGTGATGGTGGTGGTGATGGTGGTGATGGTGGTGGTGGTTATGATGATGCTGATGGTGGTGGTGGTGATGATGGTGGTGGTGATGATGGTGGTGGTGGTGGTGAGGATGATGGTGGTGGTGAGGATGGTGGTGGTGATGGTGATAATGATGGTGGTGATGATGACAGTGGTGGTGGTGGTGAGGATGATGGTGGTGGTGATGGTGGTGATGGTGATAATGATGGTGGTGGTGGTGATGATGATGGTGGTGATGATGATGGTGGTGATGGTGGTGGTGGTGGAGGTGGAGGCATACCGGTGTATTTGCAGCTTCCCTGAGCACCGAAGCTCCTGCCAGGTCTGTTGTGTGTGCTGTCATTGGCTCTGAAGGTGGCAGAAGCCTCCCCACCTCCCCAGGCTGGATTGCTACTCTCACTTCCCGGAGACCAAGGCCCTGAGGGAAAGGGCGTGGCCAAGGCCGCGCCACTGGGCGAAGGCAGGGGAGGGGCTTGAGCTCACTTGCTGTCTGTCTGTCCCAGGGCACGGTGGCCTGGGAGGCTGGGTCCTCCCTTCTCCGAGCCTCAGTTTCTCTCCTGGGCGCCCCTATCATCTGCCGGCTCTCTCACTAGACCCGCCGTGCTTCACGTGGCTCTAAAGCCCGGGTTCTGTTGGCCCGGCCTCTGCACTGCCTGGTGGCTGTGGATGGCGCTGTGCTGGTCCCCAGGGCTGTGGAGGAAGCTGAGGATACCTGGTGAGGGGTGGGGACTCAGTGCTCTGCTCTGGGGTGAATGGCCCCCACCGGGTGCCGAGACCACGTGACCTGGGCGGTGAGGCTCAGGGCTCCAGGCAGGTGCTGGGTGAAGTGGAGTCGCTGGGGTGTGAACGCAGGGCCTTCCGATGTCTGTCTGCGTTCTTGCTCATGGCTGGCACCCCCACCTCTTGAGACACGCCTCCAGCCTGGCATTTTGCCGGTTAGTTGGGAGATGGAGTCTCTGGGACTTTTCCTGCCCAGGCTGGCTTTGAACCCCAAATCCTCCAGATCTCAAGCCTCCCGAGTAGCTAGTATTACCGGAGCGAGCCACAGTGCCCGACGCCACTGTTTTTTGTTTTCTTTTTTTTAATTATTACTGTTGTCCTGGTCACCGTTGGCGTCCTCAATCTTGTTAGCTCTAGCCGCTACCTGCTGGGCTTCAGTCTGAATTACTTCTTCCATCCAGAGCCATGGGGAGTGATGCAAGAAGGAAAATGAAGCAGGGGGGCGGTGCAGGTTTTAATCCCAGCCTTCTTGACCCCCTCCGACCTTGGGATGGTCATGTCATTCCACTGGGCCTCAGTTTCTCCCTGTCTGTGGTCAGGTCGATGACAGCCTGGATAGACACAGTGCTAGTCTGGATGGATTAGTCATGGCTGCCCGCAGTATTGTTAGGAGAGACGCGGAGGCCGGGATCTGCCTGAGAAGCGTGCTGTGCTTGATGAATGATGTCTGCCTAGGGCACAAGGTGGGCAATTTACGTGGTTGATAATTCTAGAAAAGTTCCTCCTTTTCCCTCTGGGACCTCCGTCTGGGAAACCTTCCTGTTTAAAGGTGACGGCCAGATGGGGCGAGGCTTTGACGAGTCTTCTAGACCAGCACTTGCCCGGGTGAAGTTCTGGGAGAGGGTTGTGCCCTCTGTCTGAAAAGGGTGGGAGCTGTTGCTTGGCAACAGGGAGGTGGGGCTATCCATGGCCCCACCCCAGAGGCTGTCCCCGCCCCTTCGTGTGGGCGTGGCCTCTCTGACCACACCCCCTTGTTGGAGTTGCTGCTCATGCCAGCAGTTGGCTTAGCCTCAGGCTGGGGCTGGGGGTTCTGTCTCAGGGCAAGGGGTGCGGGGGGAACGTTGGGGTGTTGGGGGGGTCACCGCCCCGACCTGGGAGTTCTGAGGAGAATGCCCTGCAGGCCCGTGCACAGGCAGCCAGCAAGCCCTGGGAAGTCCATTTGGGGCCTGTTGGGAAGCCCAGGGCCTGTGCCGCACGGGACAGCAGGAGTCCTGTCCTCTGCACACTCCGGCCCGAGGACCTACTATGTGCCAGGGCCACAGTGAGGACTCGGGACACAGTGCTCTGTTTTGTGGACCTCATTTCTCAAGTCTGGGCCCACAGCAGGATGATCGGGGCATGTCATCCCAAGTGTTACAGGGGGTCCCCGGGCCTCCCCTAAGGCCTGTCACTCAGGCGAAGGGGCCAGGGGAAGCTGTGGCCCCTACCTCAACCCCCATACTAGAACCTTCTGGAACCTTCTGAATGGATGTGGACCAGCCATGAGCTCGGGCCCACCTCCCACCTGGCCCCCCTCTGAGCTTGGTTTCCCCGGTGTCCGGCACTGACCACCCAGGTCTCTCACCACAGGGTGTCAAGGGCCGTGACCTCTGCCCGGGGAGGAGGAGCTCTGGGTTCTAATCCTGCTTCTCCTTTCTGGAGACAAAAAACAAAATCCTTCTTCCGAGAGGTGGGGTGTGGGTGGCGTCGGGGAGGCCGGGCTGACTGAGTCACTTCCTCACCCCTGCCTGCCCCTTCCCACACCCCTGCCTTCCCCGGGAGCCTCACCCCCCACCTTCCCAGGTCAGCACTGAGACTGCATGAGGGCTCGGCGGTCCTGCCCGGGGAGAGGCCAGGGAACAATTCCCAGCAGTCCCTGGGGCAGACAGTTTGGGGGTGACCTCTTAGGGCCACAGGAGCCAACCGTCTGGGCAGCCGGCTCCCCTGCCACCTGCAAAGAGGATAATAGCCCAGAGAGGGCAAGTAATGCACCTGAGGCCACACAGCCTGGTCCTGGTTTCCTGCAGCGGGGAGTGGAGAGTCCGTTGTAGAGGGAAATCAAGCCGGGGGTGTTTGTGGTGGGCATACCTCTTCCAAGCCCAAAGGCTGGATGGTGCAGAGTCCTCAAGAAGTGGGGGCTGAGGTTGGGTGGGCTAAACCGCGCGCGGGTGTGGGTTCTTACCTTATCGTAGTGATCGTGACCAGCCATTCCTTCTAAGTGCAGATCAGCTCCCTCCCCCGACCTGTCTTCCCCAAGCATGGCAGACAGGAAAGGCTGATTAAAGTAGCACAGGCTGGGGGTTCAAATCCAGCCTAGTCCCTTCCCACGGGGGTAACCTCGATCCTCACTGGGCTATGACGCAGCAGACTCGCTTCACCTCTGACAACCATCCTTCTTCTTTCCCGTTGCATTTGGCAAAATGTTCTGGAATGGTTTTTTTAAAAAACATTTTTACAGCAAACTTCTGTCCCAGACACGATTGAAGGTCGTATTGGTTTTTAAGTAGGAGGGCAGGAAGGTCTCCACTGGAGCCCAGGAAAGAAGCCGCAGCACGTATCGAGCACCTACTGCATACCTGGCTGGGCCTTCCTCCTTCCTGTGAACTTGGACAGTCTCAGCAGGCTTTCTCTGCTCGGAGCCTGGGAGAGAGACTTTGCATTTGTGGGTCTCACAAAACATTAAGTCCGTTCGTTCTCTTTGTCAACTTGACTGGGTCAGGGGGTGCCCAGATATTTGGTTTAACCATTCAGTCTTCGGAAAGCTCTGACGGAGCCTGGCTGTCTCTGTGGCAACTTCAGTGAAAACAGCCGTTAGATGGACATGTGTGGACTTGGCCGCGTGCCAGTAAAACTTTATTGGCACCAACCAGCGGTGGGCCGGCCGTGACTTCATGGGCTGCGGTTTGCTGAGCCTGGCAGATTCTCTATCTGTGGAACGAGGCTGGGACAAAGGCGCTGCCAGCCGCGCTGGGCTCCTAGTGAGGATTGCATAAGATCTCACCTGGTCAGAAAGGGGCAGGGTGCCTGCCCAGCAAACGCAGGGCCCTGGGTGCGACCCCCAGCACCCCCAAAGAAAGAAATAGGGAGGTAGGGTAGGCGCTGGCGCTCATTGCATCTGGTGCTGTGGAGATGACCAGGTGCGTGTCTCTGGGTGGCACATGGGGCCCCTGAAAGGTATCACACGGCTGACCCTTGACCTTCCCGGTCACCGCCCACTCCTCCTCGGGCCTCAGTTTCTTGGGCTGGGCAGCCATGTCCATTGTGGGAGGAGGAGAATGGAGAGACCCAGGGGCTGAGCAGACAGGAGCTGAGCTGAGACTCTTGGGGAGCTGCAGGAGCAAAGGCAGACTCCCAGGAGGACCGGAGGCTGGGGGGCTCAGCCCCGAGGAGGAATGGTTCCGGGGGGGGGGCTCAGAGAGGTGCAGCCTCCCAGCCGAGGTCACACAGCCTGGCCTGGGAGTGGGGGTGGGGCCCACGTTCTCCAAGGAGCCAGAAGCTGGGGTGGGGGTGGCCCTCGGCCCCCACCGGAGCCCTGGCTGTCCGTCTAGCCGGGGGCCTGGCTCCCCCCTGGTCCCACGTCCCCCGGCTCCACGCCGTGGCCTTGGTGTCACCCTTGTGAACCTCCAGCAGCTTCTCGATCTCCGTGACAGCCGCCCTGGCCCTCGCCAGCCTGCATTAATCCCCACGGCTCCCACGGCCTGGATGGTTCCCCCCCCCCCCCCCCCCGTCCACCCTCCAGCCCTGCACAGGGGAGGGGGGCTGGTTAGGAAGGGTTTGTACCCAGGGGCGTTTTTCTTCTCCCAGGGACTCTGATAAAGCCACAGGCAGCCTCGGGTGCCGGGGCCTGGAGCCTCGGCTTCCTCCCTGGGGGGGGATGGGTGTCTCATCCTGGTGTCAGGGTGACCCAGGGAGACTGGCGTGGCCTCTGTGGTCACTGCCCCGTCCCTCCCCCTCCCCCACGCTGCCAGGCACAGGGACCGGGCTGCGGCTGACTCTCCTTTTCCTGTTTCTCTCGGTTGTCATGGTGATAGGAAAGGCAGAGCTGGCGCAGGTCACAGGTCAAGGGTGGGGGGCCACGGATGGGGGGGCTGGGCGATGGTGGCCAGTCCTCTGACGGGCAGGAGACGCTCAGTGGCCCCGGGATGGAGAGTCACGCGGGCTGCTGGCCGCGTGGGGGGTCAGGGTGGCCTCGTGGTGTCCCTCACTCTGGGAATGCTCCTGCCCCAGACGCCTGCCCACAGCCTGATCACTGCCAGCGGCTGGAAGGGCTGTACGGCCACCACCCCTGGTCACTTAGAAGAGGACCACACAGGGCCCAGAGAGGGACAGGGACTTACCCAGGGTCACACAGCAAGCTGGGAGGAGACTGTCATTCCTGCAAACATGGAGCAACTCCTCGCCAGAACCCCCACTCTGTGCCTGAGGGCAGAGAGGCGTCCACGGGCTGGGGTGTCTGTCCTCCGGCCTCCAAGCTGGGCTCCGGTGACATTTTGGGGGGACGATGGGGAGGGCCATCCCCTTCTTCAGATGGAGAAACTGAGGCTCACCACATACCTAGCTGAGACCTTAGAGCTGCCGGGGGACAGGGCCCTGGTGGGATTTGAACCCAGGGCTCTGAATTCAGGCCCTGGGCTGTCCCATACTGCTGAGTGTGTGTGTGGTGTGTGTTCCGGGTGACAGGGCAGAGGCCGCCTTGCCGGTTCTCTGGGCCTCTTTCTGTCCCCCTGCCTCTGAAGCCAGGGTAGAGGAGTTCCCAGGACCGAGGGTTGACTGTGAGGCCGGGGCCGGGGGGGGGGTCTCCTTGGAGGGGGTCCTGCTGGGTTGGGGGAGCTGACCACAGGTCCCCTGCAGCCCTGCAGCAGGCTTTGGGGCACAGGTCTGAGCACTCTATGAACCAAGTTTTGTGCTAGACACAGGGGCTCACGCCTGTAATCCCAGCTACTCAGGAGCCTGAGGTCTGAGGATCGCAGTTCAAAGCCAGCCCGGGCAGGAAAGTCTATGAGACTCTTATCTCCCATGAACCACCAGAAAACCAGAAGTGGCGCTGTGGCTCAAGTGGCAGAGCGCTCGGCTTGAGCTGAGGAGCTGAGGGACAGCACCCAGGCCCAGAGTTCAAGCCCCATGACTTGCCCTGAGGACAAGGCTGTCAGTCTCCTGAGCCCCCAGCGTGCCCCGGTGCCAGCATCATCATCTCCCAGAGGAGAAAGCCCCGGAGACTTGGGGCAGCCATGACTGGTGCCCAAGGCCTCCCCACCAGGCAGGGCTGGGCCGCAGGCGCCCCCGGCCCCAGGCCCTTCTCCAGGCCCAGGGACACCCGGGTGAGGACAGAGCCCCGCGGCTGTCCGACCGGCCTCTGCTCTGCTGATGGACGGCTGCCTCCAGGCTGGTGTCTCCTTCCCCACTGCTCCGGGGTCCAAATAAAGGAACCCCCAAAATACACCCGCCTCCGTGCGGAGCCTGCAAGGTGAACCTCGGGGCCCACACGGCTTACATAAGCCGGGAGTTAAAAATAACCCAGGAAACCCTCCTCAACCCACGCCTGCCTCGGGCAGGCAGGAAGCGGGGAGCCCCGGGACCCACCCACGGATGGACTGACGGACACGAAGGACGGACGCAGAGCTGGGGCTCCAGCCCCCGCCCCAGCTCCCCGAGCGTGGCTGCTGCGAGTAGCCGGTTAGGAGCCTCCAGCTTTCCCCAGGGACGGGGGGGGGACCCCTTTTCTTATAGATTCTCAGAGAAGCCAGGTGAGGTTCCCAGCTGGTCCAGGCCCCGCTCTGAGTTGGCACAGTTGCTCTGCTCCAGGCCAGCAAGCAGGACTGTCTGCCCCGATCCCTTTAGGACTTTAAGAAGGAAAGAAAAAACAGCCAAGCATCGTGGCTCATGCCTGTAATCCCAGCTGCTGCAGAGGCAGGGCTCAGGAGGATCAGAGGTGGAGGTCAGCCCCAAGGAGGGATGGGGGACTCCCTTCCGCATCTCAACGGACAGGATGCAGCGTGACGGGGGGACACGGCGTGAGGATGTTGCTTGCCGAACTGGGGTTTGAACTTGTGGCCCCAGGCTTCTGCCGCCAAGCCGTTTCCCAGCCCTCTCTGCTGCTCCTTATTTCTCAGATAGGATCGGGCACGGATGCCTGGGCCTAGGCTGGGCTTATGGGTGCCTGCCTGCCGTCCCAGCTACCCGGGAAGCATGAACAGGAGGCTCTCAGTGTCAGGTGGGGTCAGCTGGAGATTTGCATCCCAGGCAGGGCCGGTGCTGAGTAGCCGCCCCTCCCCACGTCCTCCAGCCCCTGGGCTCAGCGAGGGGCCCTGTCACTCCTTGGGGGTGGGGGTGGGGTCCCCCAGAGGCTGCGGGGGCCTCTCTGGCCATGGACAGGCTGGGACGTGAGTGGCTTCCAAGGGCTGATTGATCTACGGGTGTGTCGGGTCCCCGCGGCTGGAAGGAATCCGGGGAAGGGATGCGTTCGGTCTTGCTCTGGTTGTCAAACGCTACAGACTTCATCTGCCTTGGTAGGGGGGGCGCACACCAAAAGCCTGCCCTGTAGTGAGCCCAAACCAGGGCTGGGGAGTCAGGCCCGTGGCTGGGCTGTGTGATCTGGGGCGAACCCCTGGCTCTCTGGGAGCCTGGGGCGGGGAAGGGGCTGCCGGCCTGTGCTGGGCCCCTGGACTCGTCCGCGGGACTGCTGGGCTGGAGTTTGGCAGGCGCTGGTGGATTCATGCGGAAGGGTTGGTCTGTAAACATCACCTGGCAGATCTGGGGTGGGGGGCCTGGTGAACCTCAATGTCTTCCTCCTCCTCCGGGGCTGGGGGTGTAGCTCACCCCCACCCCGCCCTCCATCTGTGCCCCTCCATTTTTTCTGCAGGCTGGGGCCTGGCTTCCCGGAGGGAGGCCCCCCCGTAATCCCCGGGGGAGTGGGTGAGGCAGGCCTGAACCCCAGCTTCCCCGAGGGTTCGGGGGAGGGGGCGGGGCGGGTGCTGGAGTTCAGTATCTGGGTGTGCACCCCTGTGAATGCCAACTTAGAAACTCCCGCCAGCTCCGCTTCCGATCCACCTCCCGCCTCTCCCTTCTTTTCCTTCCGTTTCCTGGGGACTTGGGTTCTAGTTCATACTCGGGTATGAGTGGTTTCCCGGCCCCTCTGTCATCAGGCAGGATGGTGGTGGTGGTGTTGATCTGGGGGGCTGAGCCGGGTGGGGCCCAGTGGACCTTCTAGGAGGAAGGCAAAACCTCCTTCTGCCCTTTGGGGGACAGCAGTTTTGGGTTGGCGCAGTGACCTCCCTGTGGAGGCCCGGGGAGCCTGGAACTCTCATTCACTTCCCGTGGGGGGGGGGGGCGGGCAAGGACTCCACCTGGCTGCCCCTTAGAAGTTCAGGCTCTGATGCGTCCCTGTTGGCTCTGTGTGTCTGCGGGCAAGTGTCTGTGCCTCTCTGAGATGCGGACTCCTCTGTAACACAATGGGGAGACACGGGTCTCCAGAAGGCCCCTGCCTCACTGCCCTCCCCTCCCACACACTAAGGTGGGAAGAGGGCATGGGGTGGGGGGGGAGGGGGAGGGGCTGGGGAACTGTGGGTTTCCCCAGCCAGCTGCTCATTGTCTCCTGTGTGACCCGAGTCAGCCTGTCTCCCTCTCTGGGCCTGTTTTCTTGGCTATGATGTAGTGGCACAGCTGTCTTTATTTCCTGGGGCTGATACGTAGTAGGGCCCCATGAGCACATAGTAGGCTCTCCGCAAGTTTGTCTAGAGCATCCTAAGAACCGGTCTGGGCAGTCCTCCCCTCCATCTTTCTGTGTATCCGGTGAACTCCTATGCATCCGTGAATGCCCCAGCGTAGACACCTTTGCAAACCTGACCTCATGTCTGGTTATTTTTCATAGGTAACGAATCCTTCCCAGCTAGGCTAAGCCCTGCTTTCCCAAAGGGGGAGGGAGGGGGAAACTGAAGCCCAGAGACGGGGGCGGGGAGCATGGGTAGAGGGGCTTCGGCAGCCATGATGCCCAACCTGCCACTAATCTACCCTTCTCTCTCCACAGCCCACGACCTCACAGCCAGCAAGGCCTCAGCCCCACAGCCCGGCAGCCACTTGCAGTGCCTGTCTGTCCACTGCACGGACGACGTGGGAGAGGCCAAGGCCCGCGCCCCCGTGCCCACCTGGCGGTCCCTGCACTCGGACATCTCCAGCCGCTTCGGGACGTTCGTGGCAGCTCTGACTTGAAGGGACAAGAACCACCGCCCCTCCCCCATCAGGCCCTCCTGTCCCCCTTCTTAGTTCCCCCCCCCTCCACCCGGCCCCAACTCCCACGACTCCTTGGAAAGGGCCTCTGTGGCGGCGTGGATGATAGTTTCTTTTCTTTTCTTCTTTTTTTAAAAAATTGGGTCTAGGTCGGAACCTGCATAGTGGCATTTGGACGGGAAAGGGTTAATTTCAAGGGGCAGGGAGGAAGATGACAACACCACCATTGTCACCACCACCACCACCACCAGACAACCCAGTCCCACCGGTCTGCAAGTGCCGCAAGTGTTAGCAAACGTGCTGAATCCATTTTCCCGCTAGAGAATTCTCTCCCGTCTCCTGTGGTTTTGTTTTCCTTCTTTCGTTCGTTTGTTTGTTTGCTTTTTTTTTTTTCTAGAATCTTGGCCTGTGTACATTTTTATTTTTTTATTTTTTTTTTTTATTTTTTTTTTTTTTGTCGGTCGTGGGGCTTGAACTCTGGGCCTGAGCGCTGTCCCTCAGCTCTTCAGCTCAAGGCGAGCACTCTACCACTTGAGCTACAGCGCCACTTCCGGTTTTCTGGTGGTTTTATTGGAGATAGGAGTCTCACGGTCTCTCCTGCCCGGGCTGGCTTTGAACCGCGATCCTCAGATCTCAGCCTCCTGAGTAGCTAGGATTACAGGTGTGAGCCACCAGCGCCCGGCCTGTGTACATTTTTAGACCACCTCTTTCTTGACGTGTTTTTAAGTTTCAGGCTCCTCCTATGTCCAAGTATTTCTTAATTCATAATGAGACAAGAGCGGCGTCTTTCTCTCTCTCTCTCTCTCTTTTAAAATTCTCTTCCTCTTTTCTCCCTCTCCTCCCTCCCCCCCTCTTTTTTTCTTATTAAAAAAAAAATGGGAATTCTGGAGAAGAAGAGTTTTCGTGGAATACCAGCGGGTGAGCGCCATGTTACTATCCCGGGATCTACATCGATACCCCAAAGCCCTCAGTCCAGGCAGGTGAGGGGTGCGAGGGAATACCCCTGCCTTCCGCCTGCTGCTGGGTTGGTGTTCTGTTTTGTTTTGTCTGTTCATGAAGAAAATAAGACCTGTTATTTCTGCTTCCATCCAGCCTGCCCTGGGCCTCCGTTCTCTTTCCTCCTGCCGGTAAACCAGCCTTGGAGAGAAGGGCCCCTCATTAGCCGGGGAGCTTTGCCCTCCTTTTGGGGGACATGAGGTGCTGGCCTGAGCTGCAGCCAAAGGGAGGGGGACAGGGGAGGAAGGTGCTTCAGCCCCGGCTCTTCGGGTGGGGGCCAGAGTCCTGATGGGGAGGGGAGAGGGGGATTGAGGGGGGTCCCCCCTTCTCCCACCTGGCGCGTCTCCCCAGGACTCTAGCTTAGACCGCCCCGAGCGCTGGGAAAGAAGGGAAGGAGGGAGCTCCATTCCCCGTCTTTCTCTTCCTGCTCTTTTGATTCGATCTCACTACGATTGAAAAGATGGAACCGGGCAGCAGGGAATGATTGGGGGTGCGCAGGGGCAGGCCCCTCCAGCTGAATGGGTCAGGCAAGGCGTGGAAGTCAGCGACTCATTTCGCTTCCATGTTTGGGGTACAGCGTGTGTCACTGAGCCAGCCCTTCCCCGGTGCCTAGACTTTTTATTTTATGTTTTAATAGCAAGTAACCTGCAGGTTTGGGGCTCACTCCACCGGGCCCATGTTGTTTATTTTAAGGAACTTCTCAGCCAAGAGATAGACACATCCAGAAAGGCCTTGTTCTCCGCCTCTCCCTCCTTTTCCCTTTGGCTGATCCTTTGGGCTGAGACCAGAGCCCCCCACCCCCAGGATGCCCGCGGGTGGGTCCCACCTCCTCAGGGGCCGAGCCCCCACAGGGGACAACAGCAGGCCACCTTGTGTTGGGCCTTGTGACAGAGAGCAGGGCACACATTTACACCCCCCCCCCCCGCCCGTCCCGAACATTACAATCCCAGCAACACTCCACCCCCTACACCCCACCCCTCAGATCCTGCAGCCTAACGGCTGTCTCCATCTACACAGAAACAAGGCCCAGCAACGTGTCTTCTTTAACTTGGGTCTTTGAAATTTCCCAGCTTGGCCATGGACTTGCGGCTTTGGTTAAACTTTGGAAGCCCCTGAAGTTGTTTTATTTTATTTTTATTTTCCAAGTGTTTCTCTGCTCCCCATGACCCCAGAATCGAACAGCTTTTAAAATAGCCTTAAGCAAAGAGGTTGTAATTTCATTAAATTTGGTTGAATGAAAAACATAAATGCAAATGAGAACCGTGTCTAACTTGCCAGACTTCCAAAACACTGGTGATCATTACTGCATTAAGTCTGGGGAGAGAAAAAAATAAAAACAAACAAAAAAAAAACAAAAAAACAAAAAAAAAACACAAAAAAAGCAACGTTATTGCACATGTAAAAATACGGAAACTTAACTCTGCTGTGTGTTAAGCAATCCTGTCATCTTTTTTGACTCTTTAAAAAAAAGAAATTCATTTCTGAAATGCTTGGTTGGAAGACTGTGACAATAGCTCAAAATTGAGTGTTATTTTTTTTCTTTTCCTTTTTTAAAAAATATGTAAAGTGCAGTCTTCTGTATTCATGCATATTGTATATACCTGTATATGTTTTCCTGAGCAGCTAAATAACAATAAATATGACGTAAATGGTGACTGGTATGTTTGTGGGTGAGGTGGGCCTTCCTTCCTTCCTTCCTTCCTTCCTTCCTTCCTTCCTTCCTTCCTTCCTTCCTTCCTTCCTTCCTCCCTCCCTCCCTCCTTTCCTTCCTTCCTTCCTTCCTTCCTGCACTGAGATTTGAACTCTGGGCCTCACGCTTGCTGGGGCCAGAAGAGTCCATAGGACTTTCAATCCTGTCACCCCTGGCCACCTGAGTCTCAAGTCTGAGAGAAGTTGGCTGGTCCCAATGGAGATTTGTTTGTTTGGTCTGAGGTGCTGTCCCTCAGCTCCTCAGCTCAAGGTGAGTGAGCGCTCTACTGCTTGTGCCACAGCGTCACTTCCAGTTTTCTAGTGGTTTATTGGAGATAAGAGTCTCACGGAAGTTTCCTGCCTGGGCTGGCTTTGAACCACGATCCTCAGCTCTCAGCCTCCTGAGTAGCTAGGATGACAGGTGTGAGCCACCGGCACCCAGCTAGATGTTTTCTAAGTGTAAAACACGCACTGGGCTTTTGAAAGTTTAGTATGGGAAACTAAAAAATATTAAGAACTAATGAAGATTAGAATTTTGCTTAATGATTACAGGCTACAACGATCACTTGGATATATTTTTAACATATATATATTTAACATTTTTTCAACATACAAGGAAAAGAATTCATTTGTATTTGTTTTCATCTTGGGATAAAAACAAACAAACGTGCTCATTCGTTCTCTCTGGCTGTTTCTCGGTTTTCTGTTATTTACAAAACGCCAGAGGTCATAACTTTTTATATAAAGAGGTTTATTTAGCTCACCAAGCTAGAGCTAAGGTTCAAAGATCCCAGCTGAAGGCCTGGCCCGGCTGCAGGGGCGTGGCTCTGGTAATGGGGTGTGGCCCGGTGGTGTGGGTGTGGCTCTGGTGTTGGGCATGGCTCTGGTGTCGGGGGCGTGGCTAGATGTTGAGCACCTGCCTAGCATGGAGAAGCCAGGGAGAAGTTCAACACCCCCCCACCCCACCCCTACCCCGGGCTGCCAAAACCAAACAATACCCAGCAGCCTCATCTGCTTGGCCTCTGGCGTGGACCTTGTGAGGAAGCTGGGCACATGGATCTCATTTTGCATCTGTACCTAAGAGTCCTGAAACCCAGTCCAGTCTAAGATCTGACACAGTCTCGCTCTCTCTTTCTCTCCTTTCTCTTCTAAATTCCGGCTCTCCTGGGGCTTGAAATCAAGGTCCTGGCACTTGCCAGGCTGGAGCTTTACCGCTGGAGCTATGCCTCTGATCCTTTTTGCTTTTGTCACTTTTGAGATGGATTTTCCCCATCCCTCCTTCCACCGCCCCCCTCCCCCAGCATGTCTGGACTGTGATCTTTCTGTTCATGCGTTACCCCACCAAGCCCAGCTGTTGATTGAGATGAAGTCCAGGCTGGGCTTGGACCTTAATCCTCCCAAATCTGTCTGTGTCTCCCCAGTAGCAGGGATTACAGGCTTGAGTCACCTAACCCTGTCTGGGCAGACTCTTGAGAAAGGCATTTACGCCATCCAGGAAGCTGATGTCTCAAGATCCTAAGCTCCTTTCAAAAGCTCAATGCTGTAACATAATGGCATCTGGTAGACCTCAGAGACCACCATTGCTTGCCCAGGGCCCAGGGCTGAGAGCTTTTCTCTGTGTAAGGACCAACATCCCTGTTCTCCGGCCCTGCGCTACACCTTACATACAGCGAGGCCAGCCAGGCTGGGCCGGCCCTGTGCTATTCCTTTCAGCGGGGAGGAGGGGAGGGGGCCAGGGCTGGACCTGGGCCAGGTGCACCTGTAGCCCTTGCCTGCTGGGACCTCCTGGGGGCCTTTTCCCCGCCCCCCCACCAGGCTCCTCCTCCAGGTGTGGCTGGGGCCCCTTCCCCTTCCTCCCCTCCCCCTCTCCTCCCAGCAGGCTGGAGTCTTATCTGTGGAACTCCTGGCCCCAGGAACACATTGCTTGCATCAAAGTCTCCGCAAGCCCTGCTGGGCACCTCAGGCCCCCTCAGGGCCCCCCCTACCCCTTTGTCTCAGGGAGGGACCCCCAGGAGCTCCCAGTTGCTTGCAGGACAAAGGGCTCATTGAGGAGTCAGGCCTGGAGGGGGAGGGGCGGGAAGGGCGCCATGATTGACAGCTGACCAAGCTGCCACGGGTGGGGGAGGGTGGGAGGGGAAACCTGCTCCCTCTCTCCCTCTGCACGGGGTGCCAGGACCTTACCTCAGTTTATCCACCTGTGATGCTGCACCGTGAGCTCCCCGACGCAGGCTATGACCTTGATGATCACATGGCGGGGCGGGGGGGGGGGTGGTGTCTTGACTGCTATTGACACTGTTGCAGGGGTGGGTGCTGCAGGCTGGACAGACCTCGGTTCGAATCCTGCCTGACCTGCTGCTCCCGGTGGGAGCTAGAAGAAGCCAGATTGCTTCTGAGGGCCTCAGTGGGACCAGAGAACCCCCTCAGATGCCTCCTGGAAGGAGCCAAGGCCAATAGCTATGGGGCGCTGGGAAGGAAGTAGCTTCCTCTCTCAGCTTTGAAGCAGGGCTCCCCCAAAGGGCTGGGGGCGTAGGGTTAGAGGCCACACCCCCACACACACCCCAAGGCTTTGGCTCCAGCTGCTGGATGTGGGGTCTGGAATCCTAGCCTGAGGGGGCTGGTGGTGGCCCTCCCACCCAGGGCCTGTGAGCCTGGACTGCGAGCAGGGAGGGACGGCTCACCCGCCACACCAGGCTTCTGACATCTCAGGGCCGGCTGGCTGCAGGGTGTGCCGAGTCCAGTTCAGAGAAAATGCCGGGATAGGTGGCTCACGCCTGTAATCCCAGCTCAGGAAGCAGCAGACGTAGGAGCTCCAGGTCATGGCCAGCACTGGTCCTGAAGGAGGGTCCTGGGTAAACCTCCGTCCGAGGCCCTGTTTCAAACCCCACTCAAGTGTGAGCGGCTGGTGTGGAAACGTGGTGTCCAGGGCAGAGCGCCCGCCTGGAATGCAAATCCCAGCGCTGAATTAAAGGAAGAAAACAATGAAAAGAGAGGCTGAGATCTCACTTTTTATGTTTTGCTTCTGCAGGTTCCCCTGCATGTGTTCGTCTTTTGTGAAGAAAGATGAAGCGTGGATGCATGCACTGCTCAGGGGCGTGTGTGCAGTGCTCAGCTCTCTCCTTCCCCCCAAAAGTACACAGAACCCCCATGTTTTCCTCTTGAGTGGAATCACCAGCCTCACAGGCACAAAAGGAGCGAGTTCTAAACAAGCCGGTGCTGTGTGGCGCTGTGTGGCGTGGTGTGATCGCTGCACTGAATGAACCCCATGGTTTTACTTCCCATCCCCAGATTCCTGGGGTGGGAGGACAGGGGGCAGGGGGAACACTGTCCACCCTGCGGGGCAGGCTCCTGCTAGGGACACGGGAGGACTCTCCAGAGGTCCTTCAGCACAACCAGCCATGGAAACTGAGTCCTGCCCACAGACAGGAAGGGGCGGGGCGGGGCGGGAATGTCTGCTGCCAAGGACAAATGATGTCACTTCCACCCGTGGAGACTGGACCTCTTAGAAGGCCGGCCCTGCTCAGAGGGGACAGAGGGGCAGCAGTCCTAGGCATGCTGGGCATGGTGGCCCGAAGGGAGGGCTCCCATGCTCGCCAGCGTTTGAGTCTCGTTTGCTTCTTGTTTTAGGAGGGGTTGGGGTTAGCACACAGGTCTCCTGCAGCCCCCTACCACCGAGCCCCAGCCCAACCCTCCAGGTCTCCATCCTCACTTCCCACGAGAGACACAGGGCTTCTTCCAGTTCCTCTGCAGGCAGGCAAGACCCTTGGGGGGGCTCCACCCCCTCCCATTTCAGTACTGGAGTTTCTAGAACTCGGGGCCTCTACCATTTGAACCACGCCCTCGGCCCTTTTGTGGGTAGTTTTGAAATACAAGTCTTGTGAACTTGGCCCCGGCTGATGTTAAACCTACTTCCACTCTGCATGTACGTCCCGAGTGGCTGGAACTACAGGCACGCGCCCCCACGCCAGCTTCGCCTCCCTCCGCAGCAGCAGAACATTCTGCAGGCAGCACGCATGTGGGGTTCAGCTGCGTGCCTGCGGCCAGCCCTGCAGACCACAGGGAGGGAGCCCGAGGGGACCCGGCATGGCGGGGAGGAAGAGAGCCCCAGGAGAAGGGTGCCGGGACCCACACGAGGGCTTGGGGTTTACCTTGTGGGGCGCAGGAGGCTCTGATAGGAGCAAGGGAGGGAGGGAGGCTAGAGGAGGAAGGAGGCGGGGAAGATTGCTCCACTCCACCAGGCTCTGGGACTGTGATCAGAAGGACCGCAGTTCAGGGGTTGGTAACGATCATGGTGGTGGTGGTGATGTTTGATGTTTGTCCCTGTCGCCGTGATTGAGAAGTGCCTAGGACATTGGCAAGCACTCCAGTGGGTGTGTCTGGGGACGTTTTCCAGACAATTAACTATGGAGGGGGTGCAGGGCAGGGGGGCGGGGGGGAGACCACCCTGAATGTGGGCAGCCCCATCCCGCAGGCCGGGCCCCCAGGGGTAACAAAAGAGAGCAGTGGAGAGAGCCGGTCAGCACCACGATCTCTCCCCCAGCCCCGCCGCACGGCCGGGCCACGCCCTCCCGGCTGCGGCCTGGATGGGCTTGGGGGCCCGAGCAACCTTGCTACCCTGAGGTGGACCCCTGCTCACCAGCGTGCTCCCAGCAACGAAACCCGGAGCGGGTAAAGGCTCAAAGGACAGCCCGGTACCAGCCAGCATTGCCCTTCATCTCCACGGGGTGCGGTGAGGACACTTGCCCACAGGACTTGGCACAGATTTCACATGAGTAAACTGAGGCCTGCCCATTGCTAAACAGCCAGGAAAAGGCAGAGTCGGGGTGAGGGAACAGACTGAGCCATAGCTCCCCAACAAGTGCCTGGCAGAAGCTGTGCCAGGACGCCTCCCCTCGGGCCCCGGCGCCCCGAGGCCGGCCCGCTCTCCTTCCCCGGCCTTGTCCTGCGCTGACCCCGCGGCTGGGCCTCCGAAGGCCCCGCTCGCCCCGCAGCCAGGGCTGTCATCCCCTTGGCACGGGCAGCGCGCTCCGGTCCCGGGAGGGAGGAGAAGCCTGTCCACAGCCCGCAGCTCTTCTGTGCCAGGGCCTGGCCCCTGTGAGCTGAGTGTGGAACTCGGTGCATATGGATCCAATCTCCCTGGGTGTGCACAGCCAACGGCGCTGCCCGGCACAGCCAAAACTGTGTGGGCAATGGCTTCCAGGACCCGGCTCCACAGCCCAGCGGCTCTAGGCTCCCGCAGCCCCTAGTGTGGCTGGGCCACAAGTACAGGCCGGGAGAGGGGCTGAGCAAGACGCACGCACAGGTACACACACACACACACACGCACGCACACACACACACGCACACACACCCACACCCAAACACACTCACACACACGCACACACACACACGCACACACACCCACACACACACTCACTCACACGCGCAAACACACACTCACACGCACACACATGCGCACACACTCACTCACACGCGCACACACACACTCACACGCGCAAACACACGCGCACACACACACGCACTCACATGCACACACTCACACGCACACATACTCACACACGCACACACGCACACACACGTGCACACACACGCACTCACACTCACATGCACACACTCACACGCACACATACACACTCACATACACACGTACACACACGCACACACTCACACTCACACTCACATACGCACACACACACTCACACACACACGCGCGCACTCACACTCACATGCACACACTCACACGCGCACACACGCGCACACACACTCACACACGCACTCACACTCACACGCACACACCCCATGAAGACGGTAGAAACCTCTAAACAGGCTGGCCGAGCTGGGACAGAGCGGTCCTTGGGGGCAGAGGGCGTCGCTGAGCGGTTTGGGGAAGGAGAGTCAGGCCAGGGGACAGGCGAGGGCAGGGGTGTAGCTGGAAAGAACGCTGGAGTCACATGGTAACCAGCACAGAGGGGGTTTGGACATGGACCACCGTGTTAACACCCGGACCTCTGGGCTTCTCACGAGAGCATCCCTGTGGACGCTCAGACCTGAGGTCTCCCTGGGGGGAGGCCCGGGGGGAGCCCTCTGAGGTACAGCCTGGCCCTGGTTCTGCTGCCGGCCCCCCACGCTTCCTGCTCCAGCCTCAGGTTCATCACCCATAGAACAGCAACCCATACAGCGTCCCTACCTACCATGGACGATCCTCAGAGCTTCCGCTGGCTGGTGTTGGCGGCAAGAATCAGAAAAGGGGGTTGGAGGTGTGGTTCAGGGGGTAGAGCACTACCAGCCAATGAGCAGAAGCAAACATCAGGTAGAGAGTTCAAGTCTCGGTCTTGGATCAAAAAAAAGGAAAGAAAAGAAAAGAAAAAGCTGGCATCCATGGCTCACGCCTGTCATCCTAGCCACTCACGAGGCTGAGATCTGAGGATCGTGGTTCAAAGCCAGCCCGGGCAGGAAAGTTCACGAGACTCCTGTCTTCCATGAACCACCAGAAAAGCTGGAAAGGGAGCTGTGGCTCAAGCGGTAGAGTGCTAGCCTTGAGCTAAAAAGCTCAGGGACTGTGCCCAGGCCCTGAGTTCAAGCCCCAGGACTGGCATTAAAAAAAAAACCCTAAACACAGACAACAGAAAGGGAGTTCACCCCTGCCAGAGGGTACAACTTAGGGGAGACTCAGCACCCGCCATCCACCAGCTCCTCCCTGGTGGGTGGGCCGTAATCTCCTAATGAGCTTGAGACCAGCAGAGAGGCTGTGACAGCAAAACACGCAGCCTGGGGTTCCAGCCTGGCGTGGCCCTGAGGGCTGCCGCTTTCCCGGCTTTTGTGTGGCCCGTGGTTCTCTCTCGCTGACAGTCCTAATCCCTGTATAAGAAAGGCTTTTCTTGTCTGGGAAGCCGGACAAGCCCCATCTTCCTTCTCTAGGTAGGCAGTATGGAGGACCAAGAGGTAGGCCAATGGCTCGGGGCTTCACAGAGGTACCTGTGTGTTTCATGACCCCAGCCCAGATCTCCAAGTGCGCCCCAACTCGGGAAGGTTTGCCTTACGTTTTATTTTTGCTTTTTATTTTTTTTTTACTTGGTGGCAAATAGGAGAGCAAGATACCACGTGTAGAACCAAGCCTTCAACTGTGCAAGTTTTGATCCTCGGTCCCGGGGCTGAGGGCTACGCAGTCCTGCCTACTCCAGAAATGCTTTCAGTCAGCTTTTCAGTCACCAGAAGGAAAGAGCTGAGACTCGACAGGGGTGCTACATGGCTCAGCTGGGGTACTCTGAGGGTGGGCGGGGTTTGATGCGTTTCCATTGTGACATTTTCTTCTTTTTTCAAAAATAAAGACATACATACATCGTTAATTTTGAACACGTCCACGCAGAGATAAAGGTTGTAGATGTTTATGGGGGGTGGGGGTGCTGCTTCTATTCATGCATACATGGTGTTGTATTTAAGTCAGGCGAAGCAAATCTACCTCCTTAACTCGTCATGTTGTGTGTGTATGCTTTCCTCCTCCCTCCCTCCGCCTCCACCAGCCACCGTGCTACCTTAAGCTCTACAAGAGCGACTTATGTATATTCCACGTGTACGATTGCTGCTCCTGGTTTATTTTTACTTAACAGGTTCTTGTCCTTGATCCTGGCTGAATAGTACTCAGCAGGCAGCATTGGCTGACCCTTACTGCCTCTTGATATCTATCAGTCCGTCTCTCTTCCAGTCTGTCTCTGGATATCTATCTTTTGCTTCTTGTCTGTCTGTCTCTCTCTTCTTTAGCTGTCTGTTTTTCTCCTCTCGCTTCCTGTCTTCTGTCTCTTTTTTCTCTTCCTGTTTGTCTGTCTCTCTCTTGCTCTCTCTCTTCCAGCCTGTCTCTCTCCCTGCCTCTGCTACCCTGCTGGTAGACAGTAGGCTTGTGGGATGGGGCCAAAACATTGGGAGCCTCCGGCCGAGCAACCTAGATCAGCAAGCAGCAAGCCCTGGACGTGAGATCGAGTCCAGCCCCTTGGAGCTGCAGGCTTAGCCCAATCCCAGGGGGCTTTGCGGGAACAAGTGATTCATTGCATCATCTACAGAGCCTTGTGGAGAGCCTGGGCTGCTCCCCCCATCTTCCCCCCCCCCCCCCGTGGCCCTCAGCACAGGATCTCAGCAGGGGATCCAGGGGACCCCTCCCTCCCCCACCGCCCCCAGTTCTCCCCGTGTTCTGGGCTTCAATTTGCAGCTATGGGAACTAAGGCCCAGAGAGATCCAGCCACTCACTGAAGGTTGCACAGCAAGGAAGGAAGAAGGAGAGGATTTGAACTCAAAGCACCGGGGGTCTGCAGCCGGTCTATCAGCCCTGCCCAGCAGGCAGCCGCTGTCTCCTAGAAAGCCGGAGCAGCTGTGCTCAGGCCTGCTGAGCCTGGGGGGCGGGGGGCGTGGATGGAGGGGGACGGAAGCTGGCAGGCTGCAGCAAATGAGCACGAAGCCGCGTGGGACCCGTGGGCTGGGGGGTGGGTGGGTGGTGACGGGTGTGGCTCCCGGAAGCCCGGTGACGCCCCTCCTCGCTCCTGAGCCTGGGGAGGGGGTGTCTCTCTCTTCCCCGGACCTCATGACAGGGGTGGCTATTTTTAAACCTGCTTTTTATAGTGGAAACACGTCCATGTCAAAGTCACCACGTAAGAGTCGCGTCAAGGCTGCCGGGGAAGCGGAGGAGGGGAGTCTGAGCGGGTGTCAGGCTACGTCACCCCACCCCGGCCCTGAGGCCCCCCCGGGAACTGGGAACTGGCCTGCGGGTGTTGATTGGGGAGCATGACCTTTGACCCTCCACTTGGCCTCCCAACCTGGGACTAGGGGGCAGCCCCCCCCCCCCCGCAGAGCACCCAGAGTTCTACCTCTCCCCTGCCTTTGGGAAGAACGGAACTCCTGTAGTCTAGCCTTCCCCCCACCCCCTCACCCCCACCATGGCCAATTCCCTCTTCAAAAGACTCTAACCTGGAGGTGGAGATAAGAAGATCAGAGTTTGAGGCCAGCCTGAGCAAAAACAACAACAACCAATGAGAACCCCATATCAACCAACACGCTGGGCCTGGCGACTCATGCCGGTAATCCCAGCCCTGCAGGAAACCTCAGGTAGGAGGATCACAGTTCCAGGCTAGGCCGGGAGGGCGTGGGTTGGTGACGGAGCACCCAGCAGGTGATGATGGTCCTCCCTCACTGGAAACCCTCCCAAGGTCTCACTGTCCTTGGCTCCTGCTGAGCCGGCCAATCGGCTCAACCCACGCGGCCCGGCCGCTGTCAGCCATGAACGAAGACCCGGAGCTGGGCTGGGGCAGAGAGGCGCAGTGTGGGAGGATACCAGCCTTGCTTCCTCCCCATGTGGTCCACAGCCCCTCTGTCCCTCTGTCCCTCCGTCCTGAGCCCCCGTCACGGTCCCAGTGGCTCTGGTGACTCCCCCCCCCCCACATTGACAATACCGTTAATTAAGCCGGGGAGGACGCAGCCTGAAAGGGGACGAAGACTTCTCACACCAGGGTCTCCAAAGAGCAGCTGTGGGCAGCGGGCGGGTTGGGCTCAGAGGAGGTGGTGACTTCCTGAGTGGGCATCGGGGGTGGGCTGGGCCCCTGCCAGCGCCTCAGCCGCGTTCCCCCATCCCTCCCTCCCCCCAGCACCCTCCTGTCCACCCAGAGAGACCATGGCGTCTCCAGAAATGATGGAGAGAGAAGGCAGCCGGAAAGCATGGACCCGGTCCATATGAACTCCCCCAAGGATCACAGTTTTTTGCGCCCATGTTCTCACCTGTATGTTAGACAGGCTGAACTTGCCTGTCCCCATGGTGATTGAAGAAGGAGGTCTGCGTGGTCAACTTGAGAATTTAAAAAAGCCTGAAATCAGAACTCCAGGGACTCATGCAGTGATCAATTAGTGATGTCTGCCATGTGTGCAGGATGGCTGCTGGGGACCTGAGTGCTATCTATGGCTCAGATCTCCAAGGTCTTCCATCAATGTGTACGTTAAAAATCACCTACTAACTTCAGCGGTCAATAATTGCTGACTAACTAGCCCCCTTTCCGGGACAATTTCCTTCTCTAGGTTACGGGGCTCACAAAGAAGCTAAGTGCAACACAAGTCATGCGGACTGTCTTCGCCAGGTATCCTGTCTACCACAGGACAAGTCACACTGCTCATGTTCCTTAAAGATGTTATTCTTTTCTTCCAATAGTTCCAATCCGTTGGTTTGTGGAATCTGCAGATGCAGAATCTGCAAAGGATGGATTATACTTTTTCCTTCTTTTCTTCCTTCCTTCCTTCCTTCCTTCCTTTCTTCTTTCCTTCTTTCCTTCTCTTTCTGTGTACCTCCCTTCCTCCCTTCCTCCTTCCCTTCCTTCCCCCCCTCTCTCTTTCTTTCATTCTTGTCTTTTCTTTTTGTTTCTTTTCTTTTCTTTTTTTCCTGGTCCTGGGGCTTGAACTCAGGGCCTGGGCTCTGTCCTTGAGCTTCTTTTGCTCAAGGCTCTAGCACTCTACCACTTTGAGCCACAGCTCCACTTGTGGTTTTCTGGTGGTTAATTGGACAAAAAGATCCCATAGACTTTCCTACCCAGACTAGTTTTGAACCACGCTCTGCAGATCTTAGCCTCCTGAGTAGCTAGCATTGACAGGTACCTGGCTGCACTTTTTCTTTTCTTTTCTTTCTTTCCTTTGAGATAATGTAGGAAGAAATTAGGGCTGAGAGAGAAGACCTCAGGAATGAGGAGAAGAAACCTTGATGTTTGTCTGTCACTCAAAAGCATGGCTAGCAAAAGCCACCCAGGGACACAGCCATGGCCACAGTTACAGACCCTGGAGCTGCCAGCCACAGAGAACTTGTGTCCCAGAAAGCTCCCCCCTTCCCCCAGCCCCAGAGGGAGGACAGGATTCTAACTCAGAGAGACAGGCTGAGTCAGGGGTCAGGCCAGGCCGAGCTATGCCGTGCTAGCAAGCATACCCAGCTCAGCAGCACACAGGGCTCAGAGCATCTTTCCCGTACAAGTTTTGCATGTGCAGAGCTGGGTGAGGCTTCTGCTCCCTCCCTGCCCACCTCCCCCTGCCAGACAGAGGGGAGGGAAGGCTCTGTGGGGCAGTGACACCTGCTCCTAGCACATCTAATGTGCAGCGTGTCCTGGGACCACACTGAATGAACACCAGGGCTCAGGGACCCTCCCACAGCTGAGGGCCGGGCATCTACACCGTCACCAGCAGCGATCAGAGTGCTGCCCTCCTCCCCTCCCCTCTGGGCCCTACCCCGCCTTCCACAAGTCACACATGGGCATGATTCTCAGACTCTGAACTGAGGGAAGGCAGAGATGAGTCGGGAGGGCGGAGACTCAGTCAGGAGGGCGGAGACTCAGTCAGGAGGGTGGAGACTCAGTCAGGAGGGCGGACACTCACTCAGGTAGGTGGAGTCTCACTCAGGAGGGTGGAGACTCAGTCAGGAGGGCGGAGTCTCACTCAGGTGGGCAGAGTCTCAATAAGGAGGGTGGAGCCTCTGGCAGGGTGAGCCAAGTAGGAAGAAGGCTCAGGGCTCTGTCTTCTCTGTGAGAGGTCACAGCAGCTGTGATCTCTGTCAGCAGGTGCCTTGGCATTAACCTTTCCAGCCTGTAGAAGGAGGACAATTATTTCTTTTTCTTTTTCTTTTTTGTGCTGGTCCTGGGGCTTGAACTTAGGGCTCTGGGCACTGTATCTGAGTTCTTCTGTTCAAGGTTAGCAGTCTTCTACCTGAGAACTCCACTTCCAGCTTTATGGCAGTGTATTGAAGATAAGAGACTTTCTCACAGACTTTCCTGCCCAGGCTGGCTTTGAACTATGATCCTCAGCTCTCAGCCTCCTGAGTAGCTGGGATTGCATGCGTGAGCCCCATCCAGCCTGGGGCCCTTGTTTCTACTGTTCCTCCCTCCCCCACCCGGCCTTCATCTTCCACACCTGGGCCACGTGCAGATCTGGGACACCTGCACCTCAACCCTTCAATGCTAGAACTCTGCTCCCCACCCCCACGCCCAGCGAACTGGCCCAGGTGCTTCTGGCCTGAGATCTCACTGCCCACCAAAGACCCACAGCTGGTGAGGCCAGGTTGGGGGGGGAGGGGAAGGGACCCCAAAGATCTCTCGGGACCCAAGCCACCTCCTCCCTGCCCCTCTGCCCCCACCTTCCAGGATACAAGCTGCCAATTAACTGACATCCCAGAGCCCATCGATCCCCTCTGTGTGCACAGGCCTCAGGATGCACAATTAACAGTTTGGGACCTGCTAATTGCATCGGTGAAGAATTCCAAACAACCTATCTCCCCAGAGGCATTGGGGCTCCCATGGGGTGGGGAAGGGCAGGATGGGGTACACACCAGCCTCACGAAGGACATCTCTAGACCTCACCCTGGCTGGGGAGGAAGGCATCACTCAACAGACTCCGAGTCCCTCAGAATCCCAACCTAGGACTTTCTTGGCTTCTGCAGCTTGAGTTGCTGTGGATTTATTATTATTGTTTGGGTAGTGCAATCAGAGCCTTGTACGGGCTAGGCAGGAGTTCTGACATCTGAACCACATGTGTGCGCGTGGGCGCACACACACACACACACACACATCCTGTTTTGCTTTCGTTCTGCAACCCAATCTCGCTGTTGCCCAGGGACCAGCCGCAGCCCTCCGTTGCCCTACCTCTGCTTCCCCAGGAGCTGGGATTACAGCAGTACCCCACCATGCCTGGCCCTGAGCTGTGAATTCCTGTTGTTCATAAGCAGTGTGTAAGATCGTACCGCAGCAGCCCCAGTGGATCAAGATGGGGCTCTGTCCTGTACTTCCCGCCTGTGTGACCGACCACATATCCCTGGAGGAGGGCTGGGAACACACAGCTGGGCCCCACGGGTTTCTGAAAGTGCGTTTCTATCCACTGCCCATGAATGCTAATGCTGCTGGTCCCTGGCCACCCTGGCACTGTGGAGAGGCTGGCGCCAGGAGTCCCCAGCAAGGCCGCGTTGGACAGCCAGCCCGGCCTCTGCTCTCCCACACTCTGCTCCCCGGGGACCCCCTTTCTTAGCCATCCCCATTTGCAGGCTCCGCTAGGGGCTTCAGCATCAAGAACGGGTGACTTTAATGTGCCCTGGTAATTCCCATGCCAGCAGGCATAATTCACTCACTAAATGATGGCCATAAATCCCTTCAAAGAGATGATGAGCCCCCCCTTGGCAGGTGCCGATGCCTTGTAGCACAGAGCAGATTCAGGCTTCCATCCTGATTAAAGTGGACAGAGATCCTGAAAGCCGGGGTGTGGGGGGGCAACTCATGGGAGCCTGCTGGCCCCAAGCACAAGGGCCTACCAGAGGCCACCCAGGTGGTACCGGCAGCAGGTGGGTGCTAGCCTGAGTAAGACACAGCAGGAATCTACATCCTCAGCCCTGGTATGAATAGCAAGAGTAGCGGGGTACATAGTGACCCTAAAAAAGATGTCTTTGGGTGTGACTATTTTGAAAGCTAGTTAGTGATTGGGAGATGGGACCATCGGGGACTAAGGGGCTCTCAATCCGAGGATACTTCAAATGTCTTTTTATTTTTATTTTTGCTAGTTCTGGGACTTGAACTTAGGGCCTGCATGCTGTCCTTGAACCTTTCGTTTGTTTGTTTGTTTGTTTCTCAACGCTAGCACTCTAGCACTTGAGCCATGCCTCCACTTTTGGCTTTTTTGGTGGTTCATTGGAGAGATAAAAGTCTCAAGGACTTTCCTGCCCTGTCCAGGCTGGCTTCCAACCTTGATCCTCAGATCTCAGTCTTCTGAGTCGTTAGGATTACAGGTGTGAGCCACGGGTGCCCAGCCAAATATTTTTAAAAGAAGAAGGAAAAAGAACATGGCAGAAGCTGGGACAAAGTAGTCACAAACCCCACAAGGCCCTGAGGCCAATGAGAAGCCAGAAGAGGCAAGAAGAGGCTCCACCCCTTTTAGTCATCCCAGCACATGATTGGGTGGGACTAGGGCTTGGGTGTGATTGGTTGGGAGCATAACTTGTACGTGATTGGCTGGGGCCAGGACTGAACATGATTGGTCAGGACCAGGGCTGTCCATACAGGTTCCAGGCAACTGCCTTCGACCACACTTGGGCTGCAATCAGGGCCAAAACACCCTAGTGGCTTTCGTGGCTGTAGTAGAGAGAGCCTCAAGCCAGATGCGGGAGCAGCCCAGGAGGGTCTGGGCTTTGCTGGGGACTCCCTGGAAATGTGGTCTCCTTATCTGTCACCGGACATTTGATACCTGTTCACCTGCTGATTCCCAAGATCTGACTGTCTGACCGTGGCCCCTTCTCTACAGGTTGTGGGGAGGACCACAGGCTGAGCGAGGGGGGGGACACCAGACACCGTGGGCAACAGTGGGGCCAGGCCTTGGTCTTGCAGCTGGGGTGAAGCAGCAGACAGCAGCGCTGAGATGCGGGGCCTGGGAGATCAGAGCTGCCCAGGTGTCAGGCTAAAAATGGGGAGAAGGAGAAACAAATGATTTGAGGGGGGCTGGAAGGGAACTGTGACACGCCCCCACTTGCACCTCCACAAATCATTCTCGAGTTCTTCCTCTGCCTCCTGGAGAATGCTCATTTTGGGGAACTTCCTGTAAAAGGTGTGTGTGTGTGTGTGTGTGTGTGTGTGTGTGTGTGTGTGTGTTGGGGGAGATCTGTTTCAGTTTCCCAAGGTGCTAAACCTGCACCTGGAGCTTCTGGTTGAGGCCACGCCCATTCCCAAGCCACACCCCCAGACCCAACTGATTGGGTGGGACTCAGGGACCTGGTGTCCAGTCACATCCTTAACATCTTTCCCCATCTGCCTATCCCAGGATGACTTCCTATAGAGACTTGAGGCTTGGAGCGGCCACCCTGGTCATCTGGAATGAAGTGACATCCTTTTGGAGTTCCTTTTGTGTTTAATTTTTGTTTCCTGCAGTGATATAATTCGTTGCTAAATGTCTTTACAGGAGGGAATAGATTTGAAGGAAACGTAGTCTCTAGAAATAGTTCCTTCTGTTGCCCAGTGGATCCGACAGGATTCTGAAAGACAGACTGGATCTGAGAATCGTTGGAGGAGTTGGGAACCATGGAAGGTTCTGGAGCAGGGGAGGCACCGTCTGTGGCTGGCTCCCTGGAGGTGCTGGGTACCCAGAGTTCGCGTCTTAGGTCTGCCCTGCATCCATGAGGCCCCAGGCCCTGAACTTGCACGGCGATGGAGAAATATAGACAGACAATAAGGCGGTGAACCGTGGCGGAGGGTTTATTACGTGGCTATGCTCCAGTGGTCGGAGTTAGGGAAAATGTATTTATTACAACACTTTTCATGGGCAAGTTATCATTTTGTCAAACTTTATTAGAGGGACTAATTAATGGGTTGTAAAAAGTAGTAGTGCGTGGCCAGAGAAAGAGCTGGTCCCGGGGACATTGGCAGCCCCGGGATTTATGAGCCCTCGGTTCCCCATTTATTAATGTGGGGAGCGGGTTATGTATGGGCTGGTGCAGGGCTGCAGGCCGCCCGCCCTCCCCAGTGGTGGGGGAACCTGGGAGCTGGTGGAGGTGGGGCTCCTCTAGCCTCTTCCAGCTGGGGGGAGAGAGAGAGGTTGTGGGGTGGGGAGGCTGGGCTAGGTGGGACACCTTGCTACGTGACCTTGGGTGACTGTCCTCTGAGCCTCAGGTTGGAGGAAAGGTGTCAGGATGGGGGAATCATGCTGGGTAAAGAGGCTGGGAGTGAAGGACGAGGAGGTGGCCGGCTGGGGTGACATTGAAAGGCCTTGTGCTGACAATGTCTGTCTGGCCAGCCAGAGCCTTACCCGTCCAGCGCCAGCTGTTAGGGAGTTAGGAAAAAAGATGTTCATTGCTCCGTTTCCCTAAACCCACGCTCTTCCCCTTCCCCCCCCCTCCACCCAGACCGGTGGCCCTGCCATGTCCCACCTGGAAGTCTCTGGATGGGTGACGTCCCGTTCCGGTCTCAGTTTCCCCATCCCTGGAGTAGGGATTGCACACGTCACCCAGGCTGGTGCCGGGAACTTGGGGGAACCTCACCCTGTCCTGTCCCAGCATGGGGGAGCCCACGCCACCGGGGGCTCAGCTTTCACGGCTGCCGTGACTCCGGGGACAGCTGTCCCCTGGCTGGAGGACAAGTTCTTGTTTTGGTGTCTTGACCGGAGTGGTATGAGGTTGTGGAGCGGGGAGCTGGGCGGGGCCGCTCCTCCCGGGAGGTCGGGAAGGACAGGAGGAGAAGGGGGCTCTGAGCTGCGGGCTCACCGCTCGCCCCCCACCGACCATCCTGGAGGGCAGGGCACAGAAGAGGGATCAGCACTGCGCAGGTGTGCAGTGGAGAGGACTCCTGACCGGCTGGGTGGGGCTGAGATATAAAGGGAAGGTGTGCAGAGGGAGGGACGCTGGGACAGAGACCCAGAAAGCATGGACCGGGGACTTCGGCTGGAAGAAAACTTGTCCATGACAGCTCATCTGTTCCTGTTTTGCTGTCTCTTCCTTCCCCCTATTTATTTTTGGCAGTGCTGGGATTTGAACCCAGAGCCTCTCTCTTGCTTAGCCAGGCACTCTACCACGTCCACCACACCTCCAGCCTCTTTTCGCTTTCGTTCAGTTTCAGATAGGGTCTCATTCTCCCTGCCCCCCCCCTCACCCTCCACCCAGGGCTAGCCTCTAACTGAGATCCCAGACCTCTAGCTGAGATTACAGGCGTGAGCCGCCGCGCCCTGCCTCACTCTGATATTGATAAGCTCGTTCCAGAATGTGTGAGCTGGCCCTCACCAGCTAGGACCCCGCTTCAATCCTCTTCCTCCCCACCCCCACCAACTGTTTCTGGGAACTACTTGCATGGCTGAGTGTGGAGCACAGGTGGAGGGAGAGGAGAGACACCCCACACCATGGTCATGGAGTTAGTGGTGGCCACAGATGCTACACAGCCTTCCCTGGGAGTCTCCACATCCTGGTCAGTCATGGTGGTACCCAGGGAGTGGGGCCATGTAGAATGAGAAGCTGGCAAAAGATGAGGTCCAGTCTCACACTGACCCAAAGCAAGAGGTTGTGACACCAAGAAGGATGAGAAATCCTGGACCTGCTTCGGAGGACCCCAGCTCCAGGCTAGCTTGTGGGAGGGGGGTGAGGGGTGAGGGGGTCAGGAGTCAGCGAGCATCATCTTAACCAACAAGCTGGGGATGGTGATACGTGTCTGCCCTCTGCCCTGGTGTGAGTTACAGGTAGGAGAATCTTTCAGTGCAGGAAAAAGTGACAGACCCCCCCCCTTCCCTCAGCCCCCACCAAGTCAAAAAGAACCTGGCACCAGTGGCTCACGCCTGTCATCCTAGCTACTCAGGAGGCTGCTTGCTGAGGAGCACAGTTCAAAGCCAGTCTGGGCAGGAAAGTCTATGAGACTCTTATCTCCAAGGAACCACCTGAAAGCTGGAAGTGGCGCTGTGGCTCAAGTGGTAGAGCGCTCACCTTGAGCTGAAGAGCTGAGGGACAGCTCTCCGGCCTTGAGTTCAAACCCCAGGACAGATGCCACCATCATCACCACCACCAACAACAAAAATAACCAGTGCAGAACAGGACTGGAAGCCTGGCTCAGCCGTGGAGCATCTGCCTAGCAAGTGCAAGGCTCTGAGTTCAAGTTCCAGTATTACCGCCCCTCCTCCACTTCCTCACATCCTAGGGGCGGGGCCTGGGCCCTGGCACACAGCAGGTGCTGCAGGGCAGGGGGGTAGGAGGTAGATCTGGAATGTTCTGAAGCTGAAAGCATCCTGGAAGGAGCTGCCCTAAGCCATCTCCTGGTGACCGGGCGATGGCAGATCCGACACAGACAACTGACATTGCCAGGTCGCGCGCGCATGCGCACGGAGTGCGTTTATCTCCACCGATGCCGCAGACCCCCCCCTTCCCCGCTGGGGCCTCTACAGGGCCATTTGGGTCCCCAGGCGCCTCTGTCTTCAACCTCGATGTCCTCCATTCGGCTGGAAGATGGGGTGTCACGGGGCGGGACACACCGGCTAAGCGATGTGAGCACCGTGCACTCGGTCACCTTGTGGGTCTGAGTGTGCCACGTGCAGAGATTGTGTCTCCCCCATGAGTGTGGGGGGGGCAGGCGCTGGGCCCCCCCCCCGTGCCCCACGGATGATGACAAAGGCAGCTTGTCCACCCGCCATCGCCGTGGCAATAGCCTTTTGTCTTCATGCCCTTCCTGAGGTCGTGCGGGAGAAACTGAGGCCCTTCCATCGTGCCAGGCTCTGCCCGAGACTCTGAGGGAAGAAACGGGGAGATGCGGGACTTGAACTCCGATCTCGAGGTGAAGGGGCTCATGTTGGAGGCCCTTTCCAGGGTCCTCTTTTCGGAGCTGTGTCCCCGGCTAATTTCTAGGCCCCAGGGCCTGCAGGCTGGGCTGGCTGTTTCAGGCCCTGAGGGATGGGGGGTGGCTCTTTCTGGAACTTCCTGTTTGATCCAACAGGTCCCCGCATCCTCTGTAAGGTCCTGGGAGCCGTGGTGGGGTGTCCTGAGTTGGTGGGGTTTCACACCGACCGAGTCCGCCCCACCCACATCGAAAGACCTGGTAAGAGGTATTCATTGAACAGAAGCAAGCTGGCCCCAAGGGAGACGCATCTGCCTCACATCTGTGGTCCTGGGGGTGTGGAGGGGGAGCTGTGGGGACTGGGCCTCCCCCCTACCCCCCTCCTTTGCTCTTCTCAAAGCTCCAGAAAGCCGGCCCCACAGAAGGCCCCATTTAGCAGACAGGGAACCCGAGACTCCTGTCTCTGGCTCCTCATTGGCCTGACTCTTGCTTGCTCCCTCAGTTGGCGGCTAGACTCTGCCAGACCAGAGGTGGACAGGGCGTGGCCAGCCGGGGACAGAGACGGTGTGGCCACAGAGCTCTCTCATTGCCAGGCTCCCTTGGCCCTTGTCCTGGTCACAAGGGGTGGAGGGGACGATGATCTCTGCACGTCTATTATTAGGCCTTGCCTGGCGTCAGGGCCGGTGGATTTGCTGTCCCGGCTGACCTCAGGTGAGGCCGCCCGGCGCGCTGGCCGCCAAGCTGGGCTCTCTGCACGCCTGCGCTGCTCTGCCCTCTTGGAAAATGTCACCGGACCCTCTGTCCCTCTCCCACCCCCGCCCTGGGGAAACTGAGGCCCAGGAGGGCTGACCTTTGTGAAGGTTGCTCAGCTAGGAGGGAGGTTGAAACCGGATTGGAACCCAGACACCGGCCAGGGCCGGCCCCCGCGTTCTTGGTGGAAGAGTGTGGTGTGTCTGTGGGCTGCGGCTCTTCTCAGCTCCAGGGCTCTGGGCTCTCTCCTTCTCCAGCTCACTCTCCCCGTGTCCCTCTGTCTGTCCAGAATGCCTCGTGCCCACAGCGGCCTATGTCTGGGTCCTTCCCAGCCATCAGGCCTCTGAGTAATGATCACCCCCTCCAGGAAGCCCTCCCTGACTGCACCTGCTCCTATTCTGCCCACTCTTGGATGGTTGGCACCTGTGCACTGAGGGAGGGAGAGAGAGAGAGAGAGAGAGAGAGAGAGAGAGAGAGAGAGAGAGAGAGAGAGAGAGAGAGAGAGAGGCGCCAAGGGGTGTATTCTCCAAGGTCTTACCCAGCGCAGGAAAGCATAGGAGCGATGCACATTGGGTGGGTGGGGCGTTCCCTAGACAGACCCAAGGCTATTTTTCTTTTTCTTTCTGGGAATTGAACTCAAGGGCTTCCTGCTTGTTGGGCAGGCTCTCTGCCGCCTGAGCCACGCCTCCAGTCCTTTTTCAATTTGGTTGCTTTTTGAGGTAGAGTCTCGCTTTCCTCCTGGGCTCCGATTCTCCTGTTTGCGCTCCTCCCCGCGTCCCCATCCTGGGTCACTGGGGATGGCAGGATACCACACCGCTATGCCCAGCCATTGTGCTGGGACGACAGGTGTGCACCACCATGCTGGGCCATTTGGTTGAGATGGAGCTTTTGAGAACGTTTATGCCCACGCTGGCTACCTGAACTGTGGTCCCCAGATTTCTGCCACCCAAACAGCAGGGTTGATGGGGCTGAGTCACTGTGCCTGGCTGATTATGGTCTTTTTACTTTAGCAACACACATCCTATGAGGCGGGGCCTGGGTACAACCCTCAGATCACAGAGAGAGTGACTGAGGCACCAAGAAGCCTGGGACAGCCCAGCGTATCAGCTACCCCAGAGCTGAGCAGCAAACCGGGTCCTCAGGCCCTAGAACCTGGCCCTGGCTGTCTGTCCTGCTTGCTCGCACTGGGCTGAAGTACTGGAAGACTCAGTGCAGAGGCTGGCAGACTCCAAGAAGGAGCTGGCCTTCTCTCTCCTCTGATTGCTGATCTTCTCCTCTTGCCTCGTTTTCTGATTCTCACTTTTTCTTGGTGGTGCTGGTCGTAGCTGGATTTGAACTCAGGGCTTTGTGCGTACTAGGTTCTGTGAACCAATAGAACCCTTACAAATAATTCAGGTGGAGGTGGGGAGCTGGGTGTGTTTGTTTATTTGTCAATAAAGTTTTATTGGAATGCAGACAGGCCTGTGAGTTTACATGGCATATGTGCGGCTACTTGCGTTACAATGGCCGAACTTGAGGGGTTTGACGGAGACTGTGTATGGGTAAAGTTAAACCCCTGGGATGTAGCTCAGTGGTAGAGTGTCTGTCTAGCATGCATGAGGCCCTGGATTCCATTCCCATTTCCCCCAAAGGAAAAAAAATCTGTCCCTTTACTGAGATAGTTTGCAGAGATCTGTTCTAAAGCAGTTGCCATCTCTGGAACTTTCTGTGAGGATGAGGATGGTCCAGGCCTTTGCTGAACTTAGAAGAGCTGTAAGCCACACTCAGTATTAAGAGGGAACTCAATTAAAGTATTTGCCTGTACTGAGGTTTGAACTCGGGGCCTTGTGTTCACTAGGCTGGCTCTCTACGGCTTGAGCCACGCCTTATGTCCCTTTTGGTTTGGTTATTTCTGAGGGAGAGTCTCACTTTAGGTCCACATCAGTGCAGACCGTGATCCTCCTGTTTTGCTTCCCTCCTTTGCTAGGATGACAGAGCTGCACTACTGAATCTAGCTGTTGGTTAAGATGGAGTCTCCCAAACCTTAAAAACAACTTTTTTGCAGGTGAGGGGCCTGGGCTGGCCTTGAACCCTGTCTCTCCCTCTTAAGTCCCTAAGATTACAAACTCGAGCCACTAGACCTGGTTTGAATTCTTAATTGTCTCTCAAGTTAATTAAGTTACATTTGCATAACCTCCGTGGCCCTAGTTCTAGAGATTTCTAAACAGGCCACGCCAGGAAGGAAGGAAGAGACCTGGATTTTCCTCCACCCGAGATGGGGGTGTCCTTGAGGGATCCCCATCTCAGCCCAGCAGCTTGGGGGTTAATGAGGAGCCTGCTGGCATTTTCTCCAAAGATGTTGTTTGTATTGATAGATTTTTGGATGATGCTTTAGCATTAAAAGAGAGAGAGGGAGGGGGGAGAAAAAAGGGGGAAAAAATCAATGCCAGCTGATTGTAGGAGGAAGGGCGGCTGCGTATTGGGAAATAGATTTTTCTGCCCTGCAGACATTAGCTGGAAATTCTTTGAAATGAGGGACCGCAATCTATGTCAGAAATGAAAGATTAAGCAGGTTAATATGCTGGGCCCAGCCTCCTCCTTTTTAATTTCCATGTCCCGGGTGCCCTTGGCCTCTGGAGGAGGACATGGGGGGTCCCCCGGCCCTCCTCCCCAGAGCCAGGGCTGCGTGTCTAAACTGGGCATCTTCTCCCGTGCTCCCGCACATTTTGGGAGGGTTGAGGGGGTGCTGGTGGCCAGGCTCTGGTCCCCCGGCTCAGGACACAGAGACCCTTCATCGCGTGCATTACTGATGTGTGAGCACGCCACGAAATTCAACTGGGTGGAAAGGAACGAAGGCCTGTATATGCTGAAGCACGAGGATTTCATCCCCAGTTCAGGCACTCAGTGAGAGTCTGCTTCTAGAATGTTCTATGTGCCCATCTAGTCAGCTTTCTCCATTCCCAGCGGCAGGCTTCTGATACCAGCGCCCCCAGTCCTGCGGTCAGCCTTACCCCAGTTGTGTCTGCCCTTCGTCTCTGTGATACTGTTTCAAGACGTCCCAGTATCAGAGAGAGAGAGAATGAGGGGCATGGAAGGGGACCCCAGGCTCAGGACAGCCCCGGGCCACAGGGCTGGATGTGTCCTGGGGGAGGGAGGGGGGGAACCCAGGTCTGGAAACTCTATCTTGGGATTTGAGTTCAAGAAGTGTGGAATCCGGCCCTGGCTTTCCACCCTGCCCCGCCACGCCTGCACTCATGGTTCTGTGGCCGTGGCCTGGCAGCCCTGGACTGTCTGGTGGCCGCCACCGGCCTGGCCCCCGCACGCAGCCCCTCCGCACCCACCGCCATGTTGCCTAACCCGGTAAATACCTTGGCACAGCGTGGACGTGTGAGCGAGAAGGCTCATGGCGCTCAGGGTGAACCAGGCCCCGGACCCCACACACCCAGGGCCCCAGCCCCTATTTGTGGAGAAAGTAAGTGCTAAATGAACACTTCCCCATGTCAGTGAGGCTAAGCTCCCCCAACCGTACTCCCCCCCATCCCAATCCTTCAGTGAGCTGTGGCGAGCCCAGCGTGAGGCCGCCCAGCAAATGGATTCCATTCTCCTCTCTGCAGGGCGGGAGCTGCCTTGTGGGCAACCTTGAAAAGCCCAGATGTCTGGGCTGCTTCCATCCAGGCCCCGCAGCTCGCCAGTGCTGTCCATCCTGGGCCAAGCACTTCCAGTTCCGAACCCCTGACTCAGTTGCCCCATACCTGCAGGGGGTGGGCGGGCACCATGGCTGGAGGTTTATAGATCTTCAATTGGAAGGTGAGAAATGCTTTCAACCATACACATCCATCCATCCATCCATGAATCTATGAATCCATCATCCATCCATCCACCCACCACCCATCTGTCGATCCATCTACACATCCAGCATCCATCCATCCATCCATCCACCCACCCACCCATTCATCCATCCATCTACCCACCCACCCATTTATCCATCCACCCACCCATCCACCCATCCATCCACCTACCCACCCATCCACACACCCACCCATTCATCCATCATCCATCCATGAATCCATCCATTCATCCACCCACCCATCCATCCATCCATCATCCATCCATCCATCATCCATCCATCCATCATCCATCCATCCACCCACCCACCCATCTGTCCATCCATCTACACATCCAGCTTCCATCCATCCATCCACCTACCCACCCACCCATTCATCCACCCACCCACCCATTCATCCATCCATCCATCCACCTACCCACCTACCCACCCATCCATCCACCTACCCACCCACCATCCATCATCCATTCATGAATCCATCCATTCATCCACCCACCCACCCATCCATCCATCCATCCATCATCCATTCATCCAGCCAGCCAGCCACCCACCCATCTATCCATCCATCTATGCATCCAGCATCCATTCATCTATGCATCCAACACCCATCCATCCATCCATCCGTCCACCCACCCACCCAACCATTCATCCATCCATCCATCTACCCATCCACCCATCCATCCATCTGTCCATCCATCTACACATCCAACATCCATCCATCCACCCATCCACCCACACATCCAACCATCCATCCATCCATGAATCCATCCATTCATCCATCTACCCACCCACCCATCTATCCATCCATCTATGCATCCAGTATCCATCCATCCATCCATCCATATATACATACATACATACATACATACATACATACACTCATCCATTCATCCATTCTTCGGGCAGGTACTGGGGTCACCTCCTCTTACGAAGGAACAGTCTGTCCTGAAATTGGAGGAGCAAAGAGGCTGGCCAGGCTGAGACATTCAGAGGGGTATTCCAGGCTGGGGACAGCTGGAGCAAAGGTCCTGAGGTAGAGCCAGATTTACAGCCACTTGGAGATGAGAGAGGACTTGGGGTCTAGCTTGTGTGCATTGTGTGTCCCCCTAAAACACATATGTGGGCACTGTAATTCCTGTAGGCAGCAGGGGTGGGTGGGGGTGTCCAGTGGGAAGAGTCTGGGTGAGGGAGGGGAGTGTGGCCCTCAGGACTGGGTTAGCCCCGCCCTGCTCCCTGGACACCAGCCGGACGCTGCGTGTTCCTGTAATTCCCACTCCCCAGAACCCAAAGCCCCAATACACTTATTTTCTTTATAAACTTCCCACCCTCGGGCATTCCATTCTAGCAGTAGAAAATAGACCGGAACACCAGCCAGGAGTATTTCAAGTGGTTTTTATGGCCTGTGCGCTAACAAGATCAGGAAACCTGGAAATCGCCTCGTTCGCCTAAAATGAGCAGATTCCGGGGACGGTGGAGCCAGACCCTGGGGTGGGCTGGGCGTGAGGAGGGCTCTGCTCTTCCAGCCCCTGGCCCGGGGAGCAGGAAGGGCTGGACCCCAGCTCCTGCTCCCTGTAGGGTTCCCTGGAGGAGAGATGGAGGAGTGGAGCCAGCCTGGGCAGGTTCATAGAGGATTTCCTATTTGATAGAAGGGGGGGGGGGGGGAGGGAGGGAGAGAGAAAGAGAGGGAGAGAGAGGGAGAGAGAGAGAGATGAAATCACTGTGAGCTGGCTAGCGTGTGAGCCGACTCATGGTGGGATAAATCTAGGTAATGGGGTCACAATGACCCCAGGGACCGTACCAGCAGGGGGTCAAGTACCAGGGGTAACAGAGAACTTGACCTCTGCCCCCATCTGGCCTGGAGCGGAGCGGGGGAGCAGCGGGAGGGTGTGGGGATTACAGGAAAGACTCCCTGGCACTGTTCCTGCTGGCATCCAGAGCCAGGCCAGGCCACAGGGGAGTGCGTCCATCCTCTAGCCTCCTTCCCAGGGCCCGTTCCCTGTCCTTCCACCCAAATCCTCCCTCCTTTTTTTTGCACTGGTCCTGGGGCTTGAACTCAGGGCCTGGGCGCTGTCCTGGAGTATTTGTGCTCAAGGCTAGCGCTCTACCACTTTGAGCCACAGCACCACTTCTAGCTTTTTGGTGGCTCACGGACTTCCCGGGCTGGCTTGGAACCACAATCCTCAGCTCTCCGCCTCCTGAGTAGCTAGGATGACAGGTGTGAGCCACCGGCACCCGGTTTCACTCCTGTCTTGGAAAAGGCACTGATTGCTAGCTAGAACCGCCCTTACTGGCAAGAGAGCACTCCCTGGGAAACTTGAATCCCTCATGGAGACCCCCTGCCCCTCCAGCCCTCCGCATAAGGCATTGCTAAACCTTCCACCCATCTACCCACCCACCCATCATCCATCCATGCGTCCTCGGTCTATAGTCTGTCTGTCTGTCTGTCTGTCTATCTATCTATCATCTAGTAATCATCTATCTCTTTCTCTTATCTATCCATCATCTACCATCTGCTAGGGCTCTAACACTTGAGCCATGCCTCCAGTCCAGCCTTTTGCTGGTGAGTTGGACATAAAGACTCTCCCAGACTTTTTTTTATCCCCAGACTGGCTTTGAACCGTGATCCTCAGATCCCAGTCTCCAGCGTAGCTGGGATGACAGGCATAAAGCCACCACACCTGGCTGACACATTTACCGTGCCACTACCAGATGCCGGAACCACATAGAACAAATTTGGTGGAGGGGTTGAGCAGCTAGAAACACTCCAGGCCAGGCCTGAAGCTCAGCCTCGGCCTCCCCTTCCTCCCCAGTGCACGGACCCCACCTTGGCTCATGAAATCAGGGGCTTCCCAGGACGGCAGCGTCCCGGGACTGGGGCTGGACCCTGTCCTGTCCCTGGCCTGGGAGTCTCAGCCCTGCAGGATGGTGACACGTGTCCCCAGGGGCCCGGGGGTTGGGGGGGGACCCCAGGCTGACACAGCCACACACGCCCTTCTGCAAACACACCCGGCTGTGATTGATGCTCGGCCATCCCCGCCCATCCCGGCCGGTCTGGCTGAATGGCCGCCATGCCGCCCGGCCGGCCACGGCCCAGGCCCTGCCCTGTGCCCGGAAGTCGTTTGTCTGCGTGTAGACACGGCCTTTATGTCCAGTTGAAAGGTCACCCGCTTCCCCGGAGCCGCCCATCCTCGCTGGAGCTGGGGTCCTCAAGGCCCAGGGCTTGCTTGGAGGCCAACGGGGCCTCGAACATCCCATTCTGCTCAGGGGTCACCAGGCCAGAAGGCCCAGAGAAGAAGGGGGCAGCTTTGGGGCGGGGTGGGTGGGTGGGGGCGTGGGCAGGCCTCTGTCCAGTGGGGTTTTGAACCTTAAACCAGGGACCTGATCCCAAGACAGGGAGCAGTTGCTCCTTCCCTCCCTCCTTCTCCAGCCCTCTCTCCCTCCCTCCTGATCTCTCTCCTTCCCTTCCTCCCTCCCTCTCTGCCTCCCTTTCTCCTCCTCCTTTTGCATGAGTTAATTGAGCAACTACCTCAAACCAGTGGTTGGTATTTCTAGTGTTTTCTTGCTCAACTCACACAGGGCCAGTTTGGGCTGGGAATTCCACAGACCTGGGTTAGACCCTCCCTCCCTCACCCAGCCTTGGAGGGGTAAAGGAGGGTCCCCTCCACATTCTGGATAGATGCTCATCCCTCCTCTCCTTTTCTCGGCCCCTCATCCGTGTGCCCGAAAGAGGGGAGGTCTGAGCCCCAGTCTGCCGGTTTGGTCCATCCTGCTGGGTGACTTTAAGCAAGAATCTCCACTTCTCTGGTCATCTCAACCTTGTCTCCCCCTGCAGGTTGTGCAGGGACCCTAGAGAACTGGACTCCGTGGGGTCTCTTTAGACAGCAAACAGCAGGTGCAGGGGGGGAGGCGGGGAGCAGGCCCGGGCCAGGCTTCTGGGATGACTCCCCTGGGACCCCAGGGCCTGCAGGGAGTTCGGAACACCCCAACTCCGGCGTTGCCCCGGGGTGGGGGTGGGGCACTGAGTGATGGAGGAGGACAGGTGCGTAGATTAGCTGGGCAGGCTGGAGGAGGGGGCAGGGGAGAGACCCCTGCAGGAGCTGGAGTGGGAGGGGGGCTGGAGGGGCTGGAAGGGCATCTGCAGGAGGAACAGAGCACACAAAGCTCTACAGAGGGCCACAGGTACCCTTGTCTACGCCAGAGACGGGAAGACCATAGCAACAAAGCCGCGGAGTCCAGTGGAACACTGCTCACGCCTGTAATCCCGGAGGCTGAGATCTGAGGGTCGGGGTTCAAAGACGCAGGAAAGCCTCGGAGACTCTTATCTCTAATTAACCAGCAGATAATAATAATAATAATAATGATAATAATAATGATAATAATAATAAAGCTGGAAGTGGAGCTGTGTCTCCAGTGTTAAGAGCGCCAGCCTTGAGTGCAGAAGCTAAGCAAGCGCACCAGGCCGTGAGTTCAAGCCCAGCGCGGTTGCTGCTGCTGCATGTCCATGTGTGTGCTCCCCTTCCCCCCATTCCAGGCCCTGGGGTCTCAGGGCCCTGTCCTCCTCCTCCCATTGCGCAGACAAGAAGAGGGAGGCCGGAGAGGGAGGGAGAAAAGGAGGGAGGGGGAGGGAGGCACCTCCCTGATTCCTAGGGAGCCCTCTCTCCACCTAGGTCCTCACTGCTGGGGGGGGATGGGGTGGCGTGGGAAGGCGCACCGGGGTGTTTGGGGCGTCGGCTTCCCTGTCACTGCCGGTGGCCGGCCATTGTCAGGCAGTGTCACTGTGGAATGCGGTGGGATAATGGCGGCTTTGTCTGGTGGCCTGGGGGGGGGGGCGGGGAGAGGGCTGGGGGCCAGCAGGGAGGCGCTGGCCAGGAAAGGGTTACCGTGCTCTGGCCCCCCCACCTCTGCTTCTGGGCAGGAAGCACCTCTGCCCCCCACCCCCACACCCCGGCCCAGCCTTCACGCACTTCCTGACGCGGGGAGACACTTCCCTTTCTCAGAGCCTCAGTTTCCTCTTGTGGATAATAGGAGTCATATGTTCACCGCGGGGGTGGGGGTGGGGGGCCTAGGCGGTGCAGGCCTGTGGGTCAGCTGTGTGTGTGCAAGGTGTCCCGAGGAACCGAGGGAAGGGCAGCCCAGATTGGGACAGTAGCTTGCCTGGGGTCACACAGCACGCCCAGGGGAGGACCCTCCGGCCAGGGCGTTCGGGGTGAGAGGGGAGCAGGAAGGGGGGCATTGCCCTTGGAGTAGACATCTTTGTTCCAGGAACCCCATGAAGGTGGGCACTGGACACTGCCGTGTTCTTTTTTGTTGTTATTGTTTTGTTTAGTTTGAGACCCAGACTCAAAGGTGCTCTCTGACTCCACTTTTGCTCATGGGCTGGCGCTCTACCACCTGAGCCATGCCTCCAACCCCTTAGTCTCTGCCACCTACCTTTCCCAGGTGCCTGCCCATGCGCCCCACCCCCAGCCCCGCTGTGACTCAAGCCCTCAGCCTCTGGGGAGGCCACAGTGGACAGAGGCTGTGTGTCCTTAGGCTGGTCGGGCCCATCTCTGGGCCAGGTTGTGACAGGAACACCCCTCCCCCCCCCATTGGTTGGAAACTTCAAGGAGACCAGCCCAGCCTGGGTCACCGGGACCAGGGGGACAATGGGGCCTGCCCACAGGATCTGCCCAAGGTCACGGCCAGGGTGCACTGGGAGCCCAGCGGCAGGAAGGAAGGGTGTGGGCCCGGAGGGCAGTCCTGGGGTGAGGCCAGCCAGCTGGGCCTGCTGGCTCCGCCCTTCTGGGAGGAGCCATCCTGTGGGCTGGAGCTCAGCGCCTCAGCCCCGCCCTCCACATAGACCCATGTGGACACTGGCTGGGGGGCCAGGGCTCACCCCGCTTAGTCATGGCCTGGACAGAGACCCAGCTCACCTGGGGAGGCGGGGATGCGGAGGGGGGCTGGAGGGCCTCGTCCACTGCCCTCAACCCTGGGCAAGCAGGAGGGAAATGCAAGCCCAGAGAGGGGAAGTGCTCACCCAGAGCCACACAGACAGCAGGAGACAGCCCTGGGATGCATGGCTGGAGCCCAGGGTGGGTGGAGGCCTGCGGGGAAGGACATCCACCCCCCCAAACCCCCATCCCGTCCCTACCCCACAAGCTCCGCCCGCCTCTTCCTGGCTCTGCCTTTCCCGTGTGACCTTGAGATGGTGTGAGTGAGATGGTGTGAGTGAGATGGTGTGAGTGAGACCCTGTGAGTGGATGCAGTGGAGCTGGGTATGGTGGTGTATACCTGTAACCCCAGAGGAGGAAGGAGACACGCAGGTCCCAGGCAGCCTAGGCCAAAGGGCAAGACGTGGGGGGGGGGGGAAGAGGACAAGGAGGAGGAGGAGGAGGAAGAGGAGGAGGAGGAGGGGAAGGAGAAGGAGGAGGGGAAGGAGAAGGAGGAGGGGAAGGAGGAGGAGGAGGAGGAGAAGGAGGAGGAGGAGGAGGAGGAGGAGGAGGAGGAGGAGGAGGGGAAGGAGGAGGAGGAGGGGGAGGAGGAGGGGGAAGAGGAGGAGGAGAAGGAGGAGGAGGAGGGGGAAGAGGAGGAGGGGGAGGAGGAGGGGGAAGAGGAAGAGGAGGAGGAGGAGGAGGGGGAGGAGGAGGGGGAAGAGGAGGAGGGGGAGGAGGAGGGGGAAGAGGAGGAGGGGAGGGGGAGGGGGAAGAGGAGGAGGGGGAGGAGGAGGGGGAGGGGGAGGGGGAAGAGGAGGAGGGGGAAGAGGAGGGGGAAGAGGAGGAGGGGGAGGAGGAGGGGGAAGAGAGGAGGGGAGGGGGAGGGGGAAGAGGAGGAGGGGGAAGAGGAGGAGGGGGAAGAGGAAGAGGAGGAGGAGGAGGAGGGGGAGGAGGAGGAGGGGGAAGAGGAGGAGGGGGAGGAGGAGGGGAGGGGGAGGGGGAAGAGGAGGAGGGGGAGGAGGAGGAGGAGGAGGAGGAGGGGGAGGGGAGGAGGAGGGGGAGGAGGGGAAGAGGAGGAGGAGGGGAGGAGGAGGGGGAAGAGGAGGAGGGGGAGGAGGAGGGGGAAGAGGAGGAGGGGAGGGGAGGGGGAAGAGGAGGAGGGGGAGGAGGAGGGGGAGGGGGAGGGGGAAGAGGAGGAGGGGGAAGAGGAGGGGGAAGAGGAGGAGGGGGAGGAGGAGGGGGAAGAGGAGGAGGGGAGGGGGAGGGGGAAGAGGAGGAGGGGGAAGAGGAGGAGGGGGAAGAGGAAGAGGAGGAGGAGGAGGAGGGGGAGGAGGAGGAGGGGGAAGAGGAGGAGGGGAGGGGGAGGGGGAAGAGGAGGAGGGGGAGGAGGAGGGGAGGGGGAGGGGGAGGGGGAAGAGGAGGAGGAGGAGGAGGAGGAGGGGGAGGAGGAGGAGGGGGAAGAGGAGGAGGGGAGGGGGAGGGGGAAGAGGAGGAGGGGGAGGAGGAGGGGAGGGGAGGGGGAGGGGGAAGAGGAGGAGGGGGAGGAGGAGGAGGAGGAGGAGGAGGGGGAGGGGAGGAGGAGGGGGAGGAGGGGAAGAGGAGGAGGGGGAGGAGGAGGAGGGGAAGGGGGAGGAGAGGATGATCAGGAGGAGCACAAACCACTCACATAGAAAATGTCTTCCCTCCTGCGGCCTGGTGCGGCCGCTGGCTCTTGCCGACGCCATTCTTAAGGATGTCTAGGTGTCAGTGGCCGCACTGAGAAGCGGAGGCTCGCACGCGGACGGTGCGCCCGTGCGTGAGCACTGAGCCCTGCGCCTGCAGGCTGGGCCTGGTCACGCCTGGGCACGGGTGAGGATCCCGACCTGGGGAGTGGCGTGTGCGGTGGCGGCACGTCTGTCCCCGAATGCCGCCCCTCCCACTGTGTGCTCAGGGCTCATGTCCACCCAACCCTCCATCTCCCAAGAGAGAGGCGACTGGAGCCAGACGAGGTGACTCATGCCTTTAACCCTAGCTGCTTCAGAGACAGAGACAGGAGCAAGGTTCCAGGCCAACCTGGGCATCAAGTTCCTGAGGCCCTCATCTCAACCAGTAGGTGGGTGTGGTAGTTCACGCCTGTCATCCCAGCCACACGGGAGGGAAGTGTATGTAGAGAGTTGAGAGGCTGGGGCTGACTTGGACAAAAAGTGAGAACATTCAAAACAAAACAAAACGATGAGGTGTGGTAGGGTGCTGAGAATGTAGCTCATGTGGTACACCCTTGCCCGGCATGTCAGCCTCCATGAGCAAAACCTCGAATCTCAGGATCCATCCACACAGATGCAATGGGGAGAGGCAGGCGGCCTCATGGAGGAGTGTAGCCGCGAAGCTGTGTGACCGTGGACAGGCCCAGCAGACTCTGTGCCTCTTGAGACAGGCTGACCTGTAATCCTAGCCCCTCTTAGCTTCGGGGAGACGGCTGCTTATTTTGCTGGCCAATTTTAGACATCGTTTCTCTGTAAGTACACACCAAAGTCAATACTAATGATTCCTTGTTGTTGTTGTTGTTGGTGGTGGTGGTTATGGGGCTTGAACTCAGGGCTTGGGTGCTATCTCAACTCTTCAGATCAAGGCGAGCGCTCTACCACTTGAGCCACAGCGCCACTTCCAGTTTTCTGGTGGTTCATTGGAGATAAGAGTCTCACGGACTGTTCTGCCAGGGCTGGCTTTGAACTGTGATCCTCAGAACTCAGCCTCCTGAGTAGCTAGGATGACAGGCGAGAGCCACGGGCTTCTGGCTTCGGATGAATTCATTTTAACCCTTGTCTTCCTCCTCTTCTTCGTCCTGGTTAATCCAGAAATGACAGAATGTGTAACTCTTCATGGTCAGCGGCTCTGCGTAACACAGTTACACACCACGTGGATGATGATTCTTCTGCAGATGTTTGTTTGGTGAGGTATGTCCGAGACCTTCTGGAGAAAGTCCCCTCTTCTCTCGATGGTGACCACCCCTCCACCGAGACCCCCAGCTTCCCCGTTCACCTGGCTGCTCTCTTGGAGAAACTGCTCAAAGCTGGCGCCATCTTCTGCAGGGTGGGCGCACACCAGGGACCATCACAACCTGCTGCTTTTTGGCTGCAACGGAGGCAGAACGGGATCCAGACCTGAGTTATTAGTTTCCTTTGGGCTGCGAAGGGGCCCAATAAGTGGTTTGCCCCCTGCCATAGTCACAGGGCATGCCATGCAGCCCTGGGCAGTGGCTCTTTCCTCCCTGGCCAGCCTGGGGAACCCAGCTCCCGCCCTGGGGTGGTGGTAAACAATATCCTTCCTGGGGGCCCCCACAGGAGATCGGGCAGGGGGAGCAGGCAGAGGAGGGGGCTGGGGAGAGCAGGCTCTCTCCCCTCCCTGCATGGTCCAGGGTTATTCACTACAGGTGTGTATGTGTGTGCGCGCAAACATGTGGGTGAGTATGAGTGCAGGCACACGTATATTTGTGCCTGGGTATGTGAAGTGCACGGGTGAATGTCTATGAGCGAGTGTGTGCACATGCAGGTGTGAGTGCACATTAGTGTATGCACATGCATGTGTGAGAATGTGTGCATGAGTGGGGCATGCATGTGTGTATTTGTGCATGAGGATGTGCACACGCAGGAGTGTGTGAAGTCATAAGTATGCACACAAGTGAATGCACATGCATGAGTGTGTACACACATGCGTGAGTGTGTACATGTGTGTACACATGTGTACATTAGTGCATTCGTGTGCACGCACAAGTGTTTTGCATGAGTGTGTACACATGCATGGATGTATGTGCATGATGAGTGTGAGTGTGTACAATGTAGGCATGAGAATGTGTGCATGAGTGTGTGAGTGCATGCATCCTTCCTTCATTCCTTTTCTTTTCTTTTCTTTTTTGTGTGTGTTACTGGGGTTTGAACTCAGGACCTTCTTCAGCTCATCAAGTGGCTCTACTACTGGAGCCACCTCCCCAGCCTTTCAGCATGCTTTGCAAGCTTCTAAAATTGCTAAGCTTGTAAACAGTTTCATGAGATAAAAATGGATGTGGCAAAAAAATAAAATAAAATAAAATGGATGTGGCTCACGCCTGTCATCCTAGCTACTCAGGAGGCTGAGATTTAAGGAAGTTGGCTCACAGCCAGCCTGGGTAGGAAAGTCTGTGAGACTCTTATCTCCCATGAACCACCAGAACAGCTGGAAGTGGAGCTGGCCAAAGGAGCAGATGTGGCTGCCCCCCACCCCCCCAGGCCCTGTTGCATCCAGGGTTTGGACAGAGTCTCTGCACCTCCCTGCCCCCAGCAGAGGAACCCCGACTCATTATCTAATCCCTGATCCCTGTTGGCTCTGAGGATGGAAGCATGAAAATAACACAAGCCCACCCTGGATCTGAGCATCAGGACAGTGCGGCTGATGTTGGCACAGTGTGTGTGTGTGTGTGTGTGTGTGTGTGTGTGTGTGTGTGTGTGTGTGTGTGTGTGTCCCTTCTGGTCTTACCTGGTATGCTTCCTTCTGTTTAATTTATTGTTTTGTTTTGTCAGGCATGGGGTTTGAACTCAGAGTCTGGGCACTGTCCCTGAGCTCACTTTCCTGCCTGGGCTGGCTTTGAACTGCAATCCCCAGATCTCAGCCTCCTGAGTAGCTGGGATTACAGGCGTGAGCCACCGGCTCCTGGCTGTTTAATTTTTCCCCCTAGGGCTTCACATATGCTCAGTGAGTGCTGTATCACTAGGCCATGTCTGCCCATCCATCCTCACTCTGCCTTGAGTGTCCCATCAGCAAAACTTTACAGGGATCACAGCTATGGCTGCTGCAGCCCTGTGGCCCCCAGCAGATATGACTGGTCCCCTGGCCCGAGCAGCCTGGACTTACGTAAGGAAAGCTGGGGTTTGGGGGTGCTCGACCTGGCCCCTACCCTAGCCCACACAGCTTTGTGTCCAGGTACTTCAGGCATTGGGGACACCTACCGCTTTGCCCAGAGACTCTCATCTGCTTTCCTGGAGGACAGATTCTCACTCTGGAGATGGGTCAGGGGCTCCCAGCAGGCTGGGAGTGGCCCAGGGAGAGCCAAGGTCCCTGGACAAACGTGTCCGAAGGGAGAAGGGTCTGTGGATGGAGGGGTGAGGTGCAGAGTGAACCCCTGCAGGAGGGAAGAGGGAGGGGAAACAGGATGGGAGGCTGGGGACAGGGCTCGGTGATGGCCTGGCAGGAGCAGGGCAAGGAGCCAGAGACCCGGGGGTCAAGGCTGCGGCCAGCGGCAAGCAGAGGCCTTGCGCCAGGGAGGGACGTGACCAGCTTCAGGTCCTGACAGGACACAGGCTGCCCTGGGCGCCCTCAGGCCTGGCCTCTCGGTGTACCCTGGCGTCCCTCCGGGGAGCACACAGCAGGTGGTCCCCTCAACCCCGGCCACCCGCCTGGGCTCTCTTGTTCCCACCCCACTTGGGGGTGACGTGGGGAGCGCTTGCCTTAGAGGCAAAGGTCTGGGGACAGCAAATCCCTGGCCTGGCCCGGACCCTGCGTGCCTGCCCGGCCTGGCCAGGGTGTCACCTCTGTTCTGGGGCATCTGCCAAGAGCCGTACCGCCCATGTCCTGCCTTGCCCAGCTGTCCAGAAGTGATTTCACCGTCAGGACAGGCGCGGGGCCAAGGACCACAGCTCACAGGCGCTCAGGCTGGGCCTCAGCTGAGCCACGCCCCCTCCCGGCCTAGCCTGTTAGGGTGGAGCCACGCCCCTGCCCTCAGCCAATCACATTGGGGCGGAGCCACACCCCCTGCCCTCAGCCAATCACACTAGAGAGGAGTCATACCCACCCACCCCCACCTCAACCAATCACATCACAGGTGTAGGGGTGGGGCGTGGCTACACAGGGTCACAGCCTGTAAGGTGTGGCTGGCCGGCAGCTTAGGTCTCCTGGGGGGTGGGGGACATTCACCCCAACTACAGTGGGAAATGTGGTTAAGATATTGATGTCCAGACCTGCCTGGGCGAAAGCAGTAAGACCCTCTCTGCAAAATAGAGCAGAAAGGGCTGGGAAGGGGTCACCTAAGCAGTAGAGGGCCTGCCTGGAGTTCAAATCCCAGCCCCACCACCAAGAAGGGAGCGCTAAGAATGGTGCAAACATGAGGACAATGATCATACAACATTCTCGTCACCTTTATAAGAAACCTGTCACTCTCGAGTTCTTTCTCTCCCCAGCCCCCTGAATCTAGTTTTCTGTCTCCTTGGATTTGCCTCTCCTATTTTGGACATCTCATTAAAAAAAAAAAAAGAATCATGTAAAAATGTGCAGGTCATTGTGACTGGCTTCTTGTCAGGATTCATCCCTGCAGTCATGTGGGTTGATGTTCTGCTGCTTTTTTAATGGCTGGATTGAAGGTGGTTTACTCCTTTCATGAGTCGATGGTCAGCTGAGTTTCCACCTTTTGGTTGTTTGGAATATTACACTGCAATGAACATTTTGTGCCTAAGTGTTTGTGCGTTCATGACTCTGTCTCTCATGGAGATTCTGGGAAGTGGGTTGCTGGGTCAAATGGTGACTCCACGTTTGACTTTTTGAGGAACTTCCTTCATCCTGTGCTGGAAGGTGGACAGGCTAGAGAGAGAGAAGATGGGGCTGAACTTACCTTTTAGGCTGGCTTGGAACTCCCTAGTTGGCCCAGGCTCACTTTGACCTTGAAATTCTTCTGCTCAGCCTCCTGAGAGTGCTATTACACTGGATGAATTTGTCTTTATCAGAAGACAACATTCTCTGAGACTCACCTCCTACAGTAGTGCTCGCAGGACCTGATGGTAAAGTTCCCACCAGCTCACCCCGGCGGGGTGTTAATTCAATGTCAAAGTGAGCTGGAGGACGGTCCTTTAAATGAGCAGGGAAAGGAAATTCTACCAGGATGCTCAGAGGTAGAAGTGAAATGTAGCATTGGACCCTGGTGGCTCATGCCTGTAATTCCAGCTACTCAGGAGGCCGAGATCTGAGATTCACTTTTTCTTCTTCTTTTTGGAAGCCATCCCCGGGGCAAGAAAATCTGTAAAACTCTTATCTCCAATAAACTAGTAAAACAGATGTGGAAATGAGGCTCAAGTGGTGCTTGGGGACAGTGCCCAGGTCCTGAGTTCAAGCCCTTCCACCAAAGAAAGAATGAGCAGCACTCTCTCTCTCTCTCTCTCTCTCTCTCTCTCTCTCTCTCTCTCACTCTCTCCCTCTGGAAAGAGGCGGAGTCCACAGCCGACTCCCATGTTTGAGCTGTGACGTGTTCCTTTCACGACCACCAAGCCTGCAACATCTCATGCAAATCACAAGCCAAGTCCTTTTTCCCATCAGCCTCCAGGCACTCAGAGGAGTGGGAAATACTCCAGACCAGGGCCTTCCCTTCATTAATTTCTGAGCTGTAGTACATTACTCATGGACAATTAAGAGTGAGCTATTAATACGATGTGTGGCACTCAAGGGCAGCGGTGGGGAGAGAGCTGTAAGTCACAGACTCCTGTATGACAGGGCGCCCTCATCTAGAGACCGGACACTCTGTATTTCCCGGAAACTCTGCGATAGCAAGATTGGGCCCCTATGGCTTATCCTGGCTGCTCAGGAGGCTGCTTCCTTCCTTCCTTCCTTCCTTCCTTCAATTTATCCATCCTCCTATCCACCATCCATCTATCCATGTATCCATCCATCCATCATCCCTCTGTTCTTCTATTTATCCATCTAACTATCCACCCATCCATTTTCTTCCCTCCCTCCCTCCCTCCCTCCCTCCCTCCCTCCCTCCCTCCCTCCCTTCCTTCCTTCCCTCCTTCCTTCCTTCCTTCCTTCCCTCCCTCCTTCCTTCCTTCCTTCCTTCCTTCCTTCCTTCTTTCCTCCTGCCCTCCTTCCTTCCTTCCTTCCTTCCTTCCTTCCTTCCTTCCTTCCTTCCTTCCCTCCTTCCTTCCTTCCTTCCTTCCCTCCTTCCTTCCTCCTGCCCTCCTTCTCTCCTTCCCTGTCCCTCTCTCTCCCTCCCTTCCTCCTCTCTTGCCTGTCTCCTTCCCTCGCATTATTCAGTCCTCCTCCTCACGTCTCCACTCATCTCCTTGCTCCTCTAGTGCGCCCCTCCTCCTCTGCCTGTCATTTCTGGGGTGCAGGCACTGCTCGGGGCTCCTCACCACCCAACAGGAAGCTCTGACCTCCCTCACTAACCCCCAGGCCGCAGCGCTGTCCCGGCCCAGCGCTGTGTGTCACTGCTGGTGCCGGTGCTGGCCAGGCTTGTGCCGCTGCACTTCCGGTCACAGCCCATCTCCAGCCATCCCCCCCCCCCACCCTCCAGCCAGCCCAGCCACACACAGAAGAGGGGTTTATTTACCCAGATAGGAAAGACAAAGACCCCAACAGCTGTCCAGATATTTATGCATCATCTAGGCCGGAGCCTGCAGGGAGGGGGGGGTCTCCCCGAGGCCTAGAGAAACCAGGTATCCAGGAAGAACCCCCAAAGCGCGCTTGGCAGACGCCTCCCCCACCTGCTCCTCCCCAGCCCCGCCTGGGGGGCATGCAAATCAACCAGGAGCCTCATTTGCATCAGCACCAGCTCATTTCCATATCCCCCAGCGCGGGTGGCAGGGCTCGGCTGGCTGGCAGTAGACTGTTTTGTGTTCTGTGCTCCAGGGACTCAACTCCTTCATCCTTCCGACGGGGGGGGGGGGGGGGGGGGGGGGGAATGGAGGGGGCGAAAATGGAAAGAAAGCAAGAAAAGGGAAGGGGGACCCCCTTAAGACAAAGAGACAGGCACCATCTGGGCCACAGGAAGGGAAGCAATGGCCCTGTCTGGAGCTGGACCCCGGGGAAGCGGGCGGCCCAGGGACAGGGTCCCGGCCAGCCTGTCAGCGCTGGCCACCGGCCCAGCCTCGTCACCCGCTTGGCTCTGGAATTTTGGGCAGGTGATGGGAGGCCTGTGCCTCTGTTTCCCCATCTGGGGAATGGGGCTGTGGGGGACATTTGCTGGCCTCTGCCCCCCCCACCTCTATTCCTGCTCCCTGTTAATTTCTGATTCGTACTTCCCATGGGGACCCGGCTGCAAGGTACTGGCAGGTGTGGCTGCCGGGCACACACAGCCCACCGGGGCTCGGCCTCCCCTCCCCCTCACCGGGCCTCAGTTTCCCTACTTCCAAAGGCTGCCATCTTGAAGCTCTCCCTTAAAAAGTAGCAACTACAAGGAGGGTGAACAAGGCAGGAATGGAGCCCAAGAGCACTGGAAGCCAACCCAGCACCGGCCTGGCTCGCAAGCCGTCACCTCTCTGCAGTCTTCTAACCGGATTCTTCCACCCTGTGGTTTGCCCGGTCACTGGGTTCGACTCAGCACCTGACGATGCTGGCTCAACTGGTGCTCTTACCGCGCGAGTCACACAGCTGGTCTGACTTTTTGCTGGTCCATTGGAGATAGAATCTCTGTCTGGCACTTTTTATTGACTTAGTAGCCTCAAGCCACAATCCTCCAAGTCTTAGCCTCCTGAGGAGCTAGGATTCGAAGGGGGAGCCACCGTGCCAGGATTAGGGGATTTACCCAGAACCCCGACTTGATTCCTGCGAGCCCCACTTCTGCTCACAGAGGACCCCCCATGCTTCACGGAGCACCGGTGGAGGGGTCTGTCTGCAGCTCCCATGGCCAGGGGACTGGGCTCTGCGTTGCCTTGGTTATGGAGCTCTGGTTTGCGCACGGGGGACCACGGCTTGGTGGACGAGTCGTGGGGTGACTTGGGGACAGGAGGGGACATCAATGTCAAACCCTGCAGCTGTTTTTCTGACTCCCCCGCGGCTGATCCCACCCACCCGCCTCGTCCTCCTGGAACAATCTGCCCCTCGCTTTTCAGCATAGCCCGTTCGTGGAAGAGAGGCCGTGGTGCCGAGGCCCCGTGGTCTGCCTGCTGTGGGTGGGTCCCCTCCCGTCCTGAAGGTGTGTGTGTGTGTGTGTGTGCGCACGTGTGTGAAGGTGTGTGTGTGTGTGCGCGCGCACGTGTCCCATTCCGGCTGCAGGGAGAGCGTGTGTCCGCTTGGGCGCAGGGCTTTGGTGTCTCCGAGGTGGTTACCATGTGGGTTCTGGAGTTCAAGTCTCAGCCCTGCAAGTCCTCAGACGTGTGCAGGGAAATCATCACCGCTTCCTGGACGCCGGGGGAGCCTGGTGGTAATGTGGGAACCTGGCCTTGTGGGGTGGGAAGTGGAGAGAGACAGCATATCACACACACACACACACAGTCACACACACACACAGTCACACTCACACACAGAGTCACACTCACACACACACACAGTCACACACACAGTAACACTCACACACATACACAGTCACACACAGTCACACTCACACACACAGTCACACACAGTCACACACACAGTCACACACACACAGTCACACTCACACAGTCACACACACAGTCACACTCACACAGTCACACACACAGTCACACTTACACTCACACACAGTCACACACAGTCACACACACAGTCACACACACAGTCACACACACAGTCACACACACAGTCACACTCACACACACAGTCACACACACAGTCACACACACACAGTCACACCCACACACACAGTCACACACACAGTCACACACACAGTCACACACACACAGTCACTCGCACACACAGTCACACTCACACACAGTCACACTCACACTCACACACAGTCACACACAGTCACAGTCACACAGTCACAGTCACACACACTCACACACACACAGTCACACTCACACACACAGTCACACAGTCACACACACACAGTCACACACAGTCACACACACAGTCAGTCACACACAGTCACACACACAGTCACACTCACACACACAGTCACACACAGTCACACTCACACTCACACAGTCATACATACAGTCACACTCACACACAGTCACACTCACACATTCACACACAGTCACACACACTCACACACACAGTCACACACACAGTCACACTTACACTCACACACAGTCACACACAGTCACACACACAGTCACACACACACTCACACACACAGTCACACACACAGTCACACTCACACACACAGTCACACACACAGTCACACACACAGTCACACACACAGTCACACTCACACACACAGTCACACACACAGTCACACACACACAGTCACACCCACACACACACTCACACACACAGTCACACACACACAGTCAGACACACAGTCACTCGCACACACAGTCACACTCACACACAGTCACACTCACACTCACACACAGTCACACACAGTCACACACACAGTCACACCCACACACACTCACACACACACAGTCACACTCACACACACAGTCACACACACACAGTCAGACACACAGTCACTCGCACACACAGTCACACTCACACACAGTCACACTCACACAGTCACACACAGTCACACCCACACACACTCACACACACACAGTCACACTCACACACACAGTCACACACACACAGTCAGACACACAGTCACTCGCACACACAGTCACACTCACACACAGTCACACTCACACAGTCACACACAGTCACACATACAGTCACACACAGTCACACACACAGTCACACTTACACTCACACACAGTCACACACAGTCACACACACAGTCACACACACAGTCACACACAGTCACACACACACAGTCACACACACAGTCACACACAGTCACACACACAGTCACACTTACACTCACACACAGTCACACACAGTCACACACACAGTCACACACACAGTCACACACACAGTCACACTCACACACACAGTCACACACACAGTCACACACAGTCACACACACAGTCACACTTACACTCACACACAGTCACACACAGTCACACACACAGTCACACTCACACAGTCACACTCACACTCACACAGTCACACACACAGTCACACACACACAGTCACACCCACACACACACTCACACACACAGTCACACACACAGTCAGACACACAGTCACTCGCACACACAGTCACACTCACACACAGTCAGACTCACACTCACACAGTCACACACAGTCACACACACACAGTCACACCCACACACACTCACACACACACAGTCACACTCACACACACAGTCACACACAGTCACACACACAGTCACACCCACACAGTCACACTCACACTCACACACAGTCACACTCACACACAGTCATACTGACAACAGTCACACACACAGTCACACTCACACACAGTCACACACACACAGTCACACTCACACACACAGTCACACTCACACACACAGTCACACACAGTCACACACAGTCACACACACAGTCACACACACACAGTCACACACACAGTCACACTCACACACACAGTCACACACACACAGTCACACTCACACACAGTCACACACACACATTCACACTCACACACACACACAGTCACATTGTGGTATCAGAGTTTGAACTTGCAGCTTGGTTATTCTAGAAATAAAAGTCTTACAGACTTTCCTGCCCTGGCCTTGGTCCCTTCCCCTCCATTGAGACCGACAGTGTGATATATATATGTATATATATAATTTTATTTTTTATTGTTTAAACATTTCTTCTTTTTGCTGGTCGTGGGGCCTGAACTCTGGGCCTGGGCACTGTCCCTCAGCTCTTCAGCTCAAGGCTAGCGCTCTACCACTTGAGCCACAGCGCCACTTCTGGCTTTTTTCTTTTTGCTTATGTGGTGCTGAGGAATCGAACCCAGGGCCTCAGGCATGCAAGGCGAGCGCTCTACCACTGAGCCACCTTCCCAGCCCTTTTACTTTAGTGTTTGAACCATCGTCTTCAGATCTCAGCCTCCTGAGCAGCTGGGATGGCAGGCGTGAGCCGCTGGTGCGCGGCTGGGACCCCCTCTGGTCCCTCCCAGAGCCTCCCACGACCTGGGCACCCCCTGGGGAGGGGTGGGGGGGTGCAGGGGACACCTGAGAGGGAGTTGGGGCCCGGAGGGTCTGGGGAAGGAGCCACGCAGCTCCTGGAGGAACCCCCCGATTCTTGGGAGGCCCCCACTGGGCGCTGCTCTGTCCACCCTGGGGTGGCACCACTGGCTGTTTGTCAGGGAGGGAGGGGACACGCGGTCACCCAAGGCCCTGCGGCTCCCGGGCTCCCACGAGGCCAGCTGGCTTGGGGAAGGGGGGAGGGAGAGAACCTGACACCCCCAAACACTTGGTCCTGTCACTCCTGGGGCGTTGGGGGGGGACTGGTGAGTGGCTGGGGACCTTGGCGGGGAACATGCCGTGCTGGGAGATGGGGGGGGGCCAGGCGATGGACGCTCTGTGGGCCTGACTCGCAAGGCCGGGAGGTGAGGAGAGAGAGGCGGAGTGGACACGCGGACACTCGGGCCTCGCCTGTGAGGGGTGAGGAGAAGAACGGGAACCACTGGTGCCTGAAACCCCAGATGGACTGCTCCCACTTCAGCCTCTGAATCCCGACCCCAAGTCCACGGCTCACCCCCAGAAGCCCTACCCCTACCCCGGCTCCCAAGCTCAGCTCCAAAGACGCCCCACCTTCCCTTCACCCTCCAGGGCCTTCTGCACCCCTCCCACTCCCCCTCTCCTCCCCCTGCCCCTTCTGGGGGAGTGGCCTGGCCAGGCATTAATCCTGTCCCCCCTCCGTGTCCGGCCGAGGACCATTGCGCCCCCCCCCTTTCCACCCCACTGCAGGCTGGACTCAGCTGCTTTCTTCTAGTTTCTTCTGCCCAGCAGGTCTGGCCCAGCAGGAGGGGGAAGAAAGAGGGGGAGAGGGAGAGGGAGAGAGCGCGAGGGGGAGATCCCTCCAGCTCCACCCCTGCCCGCTGCCGACCTGAGCCTGCTTCTCCAGTTTCTACTCCGTGTGCATTCATCAAAGGAATATGGTGCGGCCCCGCCTGTTTGAAAACTGCCTGGAAGGCTGGGCAGGGTGGCACCTGCCTGCCATCCCAGCATTTAGGCCAGCCTGTCCCCCCTCTACACCCCAAAACAAAGTCCCATCGTCCTGACACCTGCCCCTCCACGCATCCCCTGTGATGTGTGGATGGGGGACGCTCTGGTGGACGCAGGACTGGGGTGTCACTTCCGCCTCCTCCCCCCAGCCTTGGAGCCCAAGGATCTGGTGCGGTGCCAGCCTGGGGCACTGACCGCACCCACAGCCCATCCAGGTGTCCATGCTTCAGGGGCCCCGCTCAGAGGCCGGCCCGGCCCCGTTCCCCTGGCTCAGACTAGGACAGCTAAGGTTTCCCTGTGGCCTCTGGCCCAGGGAAGACCCCCGGGTGTGCAACGCTTCCACGTTCCACGCCTGGGCTCCACCCTCAGTGGCTTCCCTGGCTGTCCCTGCCCTGCCTCTGAGCATCCCCACCGACTGTTCCCTCTGTCCGAAAGCTTTTCCGGCCTGGTCATCCATGCTGCGTCTCGGGACCATTCCTGAGTCCTTCGTTCTTTTTTCCTTTCCAGGGTGTATGGTGTATGACTAGTCATTGGGGTGACGGTCTGATGCCAGAGGTCTCCACCGGGACAGGACCCTCATCTGGGTACCACAGGGTGCCTAGTCCATGTTCTTCAAAACGACCTCTTGAAGAGAAGGCTGCTGGTTCTCTCACAGGTGAGCAGGAGGTCATGGATCAGAGACGTGAGGTCACTTTCCTCGGGTCACACAGCAAAGGGCAGGCCGGGGTGGATTTGCAATGGACACTTGGACATCATGGAAGATGCATGATGGGGTAGAATGTGGAGATGAGGCATTTATCTCATGGTGGGAGGCGGGGGGGGGGGTAGGAGCCGAGGCCGGAGCCAGCTGAGGGGCAGAGGTGGGGGCGGCCGAGGCAGGGACGGAGCTGTGTCTGTGCACGGTGCTCCCAGCAGCTCGTTTATTCAGGTCATGGGGCTGGGGCGCGGGGTGGGGGAGGGGCCTGCAGGCCCCAGGAGCTGTCACCCTGATGGATTGATGAGGACAGCTTCCAGTCGCTGGCCCGTGCTGCCACGAGCCCCGTGGCCATCTCTGTGGCCTCCCGCCCGACGCTTTGCTTTGAGTATCCACAGGCCTTTGTTCCCCTGGCCGGAGGGGAGGGGCCTCTTTCAGGGGGAAGAAACTGCTCCAACCTCCCCCCCCCTAATTACCTGTGGGCAGGGAGGGGAAGGGGCAGCGGGGAGGGAGGCCAGCCTGGAATTCCAGCCTGCTGAGAGGGGGCTGCAGGGCATGCAGATGACAGATTGGAAACTGAGGCCAAGAGAGGGCAGATGTCCGGCTCCAGGTCACACAGCAAATGAGAAGGATCACCGGGTGGAAGGGGGAGGGTCCTTAAAATCCCCCGGGGCGGGGGGAGTCAGGTGCATACTATTTGTGGGGTACCGCCGACTTCCTGCTGCAGGAGACCTGCATCTGGTCACCCTGGAACCCCAGCTCTGGGTCCTCCGTCCCTCCTCAGTGAACGGCGCAGACAGCTGACAAGCAGACATAGATGGCAGGAAGGCAGGGGACGGGAGGGGACGGGAGGGGCACCCTAGAGGACAGGGCGCCCAAGGACTGCAGCCAGGGACCAATGCAGGGTTATAGAGTTTTGGGGTGACCTCCTTGGCTCGGGGGAGCTGACGCAGAGGTGGGGGGAAGCCGTCTCCTGCAATGGTCCAGGCAGTGTTGGCTGAGCCAGGTCGCAGTGGCGGCCTCTTCCCACAGGCCGGGCTCCGAGCCAGCCGGACACAGGTCTCTGCAGCCAGGGCCAGGCACGGCGCCTGGAAAAGCGGAGTGAGTATACACCGATCAAGAAGCTGGCTTGTGACATGGCAAGTCCTTCCTACAACGCTTAAAGATTATTATTTTTTTAATGAAAAGAAAAAAATCTGGGTATAGATGCTATCTAGCCAGGAGGCAGGGAGGCTGTGTGTCTGTCTGTGCATGTCCACACAGCCAGAGCTTGCCAGCCGGGGTCAGCGGTGCAGGTGCGGTGGCCTTGAGGCCGTTAGACTAAGGGAGAGGAGACCCAAGGGCCGAGGCTGTGAGCTAAGGTAGGAAGGAGGTCCCAGGCCAGGCCCAGCAAGCAGGCCAGAGGCCACCTGAGAACAACAAAGCAAAAGGGACTGGGGGCGTGGCCCGGCATCAGGGGCAGGGCTTAGCCAAGGGGGCGTGGCTCGGCAGTGGAGTGTGGCTGGGTTGTAGGGGCAGGACTCCATGGGAGGGGCGTGGCCCAGAGTTAGGAGGCGTGGCCCAGCAGTAGGGGCAGAGCTTAGCACTAGGGGGCGTGGCCCAGCAGTAGGGGCCCAGCTTAGCACTAGGGGGCGTGGCCCAGCAGGAGGGAGAGTGGCTTAGCTGAGGAGGCGTGGCTCAACGGCAGAGGCGTGACCTTGCGGTGGGGGCGTGGTTTCGCTTCGGGGGCGTGGCTCAGCGTTAGGGGCGTGGCTCCACACTTAGAGCCTCTGCCTTGCAAAATGAGGCTCTGACTTCAAATCCCAGTATTGTCCCCCCCCCAAAGTACAAACAAAAGGGCAAAGACTGATACCATTTACATGAAATGCCTCTAATGGGCGTATTTACAGACAGAGCAAAGCAGTGGTTTGTAGGAGCAGAGGGAAAAGAAAAACATGTTTCTATAGGGGTGATGGAAATGTTTTGGAAACACAGAGATGATGGTTGGATGACGTGGTGGACGCAGTGCCCATGACTGCTCTGCTTGGAAGTGTTTAAAACGCTAGGTGTGGTGGCGCGGGCCTATAATCCTAGCACTCAGGAGGCTGAGGCAGCAAGGCTGTGAGTTTCAGGCCAGCCCTGACCTTGTATCAACATAAAGTTGAACGGATTTTATATTATTTGCATCTTACTACAATGGAAAGCAATGTATATAACAGATGAAAACACATTTCCTTACACGCGTTGGACGGGTAAAGTGTGCACTGTATGAATTGTGTCTGAGCACAGCTGTTCAGTGCTCACACAACCACCGAGTAGGTGTGCGGGGAATGCAGGGTGCACTGGCAAGAGACGAGGGTCACAGCATGGCCAGCGTGGCAGGTGGTGTGGTCTGCCCTGTCCCTTCCTGGTCACTCAGAGCCTTTTGGGAGATCTGAGCTCTGTTCCTGCACTGGTTTGCTGTGCAGTCTTCAGCAGGACACACTACCTCTCTGAGACCCAGTTGTCAGTAAGTGGAAAATAGGGTTAGAAACGTGTTCTGAAATTTTCCTTTTAGACATTGCCCTGTTAGAGAGGAGGACACTGAAGATTGGAAAGAGAGCGAGAGAGACAGACAGATAGACAGACAGACAGGGATAAAGATCTAGCCATGGAACGTGGAGGCCCAGGATGGCCCGCGGATTCTGGACCCCATCTCCCCACTGGCTCCTGAATCCCCCACCCCCCCGCCCCGCCCCTCTTCTCCGTCTGTCTGTCCTCTGGGGCTGGTCACGGATTTTGCTTCTGCTGCAAATGATCTCCATGTGTCTGGGATTGGGTTTCCCCTGTCTGGCCCTGTCTCCCCCCCCCCGGGAGCAGAGAGCAGGCCCCCCACGTCTGACTCTGCCCGGGTGGGGTCCCCCCCCCAGCAACCCCATCTCTCATCTGACTGCGGGCCGGCCGGCAGGATGGGGCCTGGCATCTGGTTTAGCCATCAGAGCCAGGGCTTGTTTCAGTTTCCATGACCCGTGGAGCCCCCGGCAGAGGGAGGGGAGCAGGGTGGCAAAGGGGGCGCAGGGGAGAGGCAGGGGGCCGCAAGGGCCGGAACCCAGCAAACAAACTGAGAGCGGGAACGGGGGTCCCAGGCAGACAGCACACTCATACATGCGCACCCGCGTGCATACACACAGACATACAGATGCAGACACAGACTCACAAGCTAACACACAAAGGCATGCAAGGACACACACACAGAGATACGGACATGCAAACACACAAAGAAGAACACACACACAGAGACACATACACAGACACACAGACATGTGCAGATACCTAGACATGCAAACACACACACACAGATACGGACATGCAAACACACAAAGAAGAACACACACACAGAGACACATACACAGACACACAGACATGTGCAGATACCTAGACGTGCAAACACACACAGGACACACACTAAAACACAGAAACACGTAGATCCACAAGCACGCAGAGACATGTGAGCACACACAGACATGCCAGCACACATGCATGAGTGTGCGCTTGTGCAAACGCCTGTGCACACACATGCCAGGCCCCCCTCCCGTCCTCCCCCACACACACGTTGCCTCTGTTAAGGCCCTGGGGCTGTGACTCTGCGCATGCCCCATGCTGCTGACTCTGGCCTTACCTGGGGCTTCTGGGTCCTAAGGCTGTCTGAACCTGGAGGCAGAGAACGAGGCTCAGAGAGGTTGAACCATCAGCCCAAGGCTGCCTAGCTGGTTACCAGCTTCCCGGATGCCCGCTCTGACAGAGGCTACCTGGGAGGCAGACAGACCCATGTCACCTGCCCCTGTGTCTCCCTGTTCTTGCCTGGACAGGAGCAGGGGATTTCCTGTAGCCCCTGCCTAGCCACGGGGCCTTGGGTGGGTGGGTGGTGTCTGCCAGCCCTCTCTGGGCCTGTTTCCTTATCTGCAGGAGGCCTCTGTGGGGGAAGGGAAGCACTGGAAGAGCTGCTCTCGTTTCTCAGAAGGGCTGAGGCTTACAAAGCCCACTGGCCTCTGTAGGGGACCACAGACAGGGCAGGATTTGAACCCAGGCTTTCAGTTTCCAGGCCCTGCTTTGCCACCCATTGGCCTCTGACTGCTTTCTGCCTGGTGGCCCTGCTAGCCCCCAGATACTACAGATTCCGCTCCACTACATGCGGATGCCAGCCTGGGGAGCAGGCCTCAGAACTCCCTCCGGGCCCCGGGCTGGGCTGGGAAAGGCTGCGCAGAGGTCGGTGTTAGGTTTCTGCACCTGGCTTTTCTGCCTGGCTGCAGGGAACGAGGTAGGTTGTCCGTCCAGCCTGAGAGCACCCACGCACACCTCTTCTGTGAAATCTCAGCCTCCTCCCATCGCCTCGGGGAGACACCAGAGCTGAGAATAAGACCTGAGGTCCACAGCCCAGTTCCCACGGCCACGCCATCCGTCCAGGACAGAGACGTATTCTGTAATGACAGTGGCAGAGGGCTCACCCCATCCCACGGCGCAGATCCCCTGACCTGACCCCGGGCATGCCTGGGCCTTCTGATGCCAGTCACCACTGGCCGGGCTGCTGGCTGGAGGCTGCCACCCTTGATGCTGATTTGCACGGATTTATTCTGCCTCAGTCTTCTGTGCCAAGGCCCGGAAATGCCTGAGTTCAGAGCTGGGTGTGAGGAACTTGTCTGAGTGAAAGCCAGATGGCAGGATAAATGAATGAAGGAGTAGATGAATGAATGAGTAGGTGAATGAATGAATACAGGGATGGGTGGATGGATGGATGGTTGGATTGAAAAATGAATGGATGATCAATAAATGAATGGATGGATAGGTGGATGGATGGGTAGATGGATGTGTAGATGGATGGATGGATGGGTAGATGGATGGATGAATGATGGATGAATGAATGGATGGATAGCTGGATGGATGGGTGGATGGATGGGTAGATGGATGGATGGATGGGTAGATGGATGGATGAGTAGGTGGATGGATGAATGTATAGATGGATGGATGGATGGACAGGTGAATGGGTGAATGGGTGAATGGATGAATTGGTGGATGGATGAATGGGTGAATGGGTGAATGGGTGGATGGATGAATGGGTGGATGGATGTATCATTGGATGGATGCATGGATGAATCGATGGATGGATGGATGGATGGATGGATAGCTGGAATAGATGGATGGATGGATGGTTGGATGGATGGGTGGGTGAATGGGTGGATGATGGATGGATGGATGGGTGGATGGATGGACGTGTGGGTGGATGGGTGGATGGATGAATGGATGGATAAGTGGATGTATGTATATATATATATATGTATGTATGTATGGGTAGGTGGATAGATGGATGGATTGATGGATGGGTAAGTAATGGCTGGCTGGATGGCTGGATGGGTGGGTGGGTGGATGGATGGATGGGTAGATGGATGGATGGATGGATGGGAAGGTGGATGAATGGATGTGTGGATGTGTGGATGGATGGGTGGGTGGATGGATGGCTGGCTGGCTGGGTGGGTAGATGGGTGGGTAGATGGCTGGATGGATGGGTAGATGGATGGATGGGTGGATGGATGGATGGATGGGTGGATGGGTGGATGGATGGGTATATGGGTGGATGGATGGGTGGATGGATGGATGGGTATATGGGTAGATGGATGGTGGGTGGATGGATGGATGGATAGATGGGTGAATGGGTGGATGGATGGATAGATGGGTGAGTGGGTTGATGGATTAATGGATGGATAGATAGGTGAATGGATAGATGGATGGATGGGTGGATGGATGGATGGATGAATGGGTGGATGGGTGGATGGATGGATGGATAGATGGGTGAGTGGGTTGATGGATTAATGGATGGATAGATAGGTGAATGGATAGATGGATGGATGGGTGGATGGATGGATGGATGAATGGGTGGATGGGTGGATGTGTTGATGATGGCACAGGTGGCAGTCTTCCCGACTGCCCTGGTGGTTCTCCTATCCCTCCCATAACCCATTGTACAGATGAGGCATCCAAGACCCACAGAAGCTGAGAAGTGTCCTGAGTCACAGAGCAGGCCCGGGGGCCCTGGGTCCCTAATCCCTGCACAGCCTGAGCCCTGCATGGAGAGCTGGGCAGGGGCCCTGGGTTCCTAATCCCAGCACAGCCTGAGCCCTGCATGGAGGGCTGGGCAGGGGCCCTGGGCTCTCAGCCGCCACCGCCTCCATCTCTTTCATCCAACAGAGACATGTCCTTCTGTCGGCTCTTTTGGTCGATCGACAAACATTTGCTAAACACCTACTAGGAGCAAAGGCTGTTCTGACAGCTTGGTCTGCTCCCCCTCCCTGTGTGATCTTCGAGCTGCTGGCTGGGACAAAGGCCTCCTTTGGGGTCCCAGGGCTGCCAGGGTCTCCTGAATTGTCCAGCTAGCTGGGCCTCCACCTAGAGACCCAACTACCCTTGGGGCCCATCTGGGCAGTGGGTGCTCAGCGCTCCCTGCTGCTCCAGCTGGCCACCCTCCCAGGGTGGGTCCTGTCACTCAGGGAGGGGGGGCGGGACTTCCCCCTTGGGTGCCCATCATCCTAGCTACTCAGGAGGCTGAGATCAGAGGATCAGGGTTCCAAGCCAGCCCAGGCAGGAAGGCCTGTGAGACTCTTACCTCCAATGAACCAGCAACACGCCAGAAACGAAGGTGAGGTTCAAGTGGTCGAAGGCTAGCCTTGAGCACAAAAACTCAAAAGCAGTGTCCAGGCCCTGAGTTCAAGCCCTCCCATCGGGTCTATCTGCTGAGGTCTCTGGGGGCGGGAGGGGGGATCCCTCTTCCCCAGCCCCAGCAGAGGCCCGAGGAGGCGGCCCGGGTCCCCCAGCCCAGCCTGAGCGGGCTCAGGGGCCAGCCGGGTCCGGCCGCGCTCTGCAGCAGCAGGTGGACGCCTGCTCCTGCTTTGTGTCTCTCACACCCGGCTCCGGGGCGGTGACAAGCGGCCGCTAAGTGAGGTAACAGGCCATTGAGAGGTTCCGCTCGGCCGCGGCCGTCATCCATCACGCTGTCAGGGCCTGTGGCGCTGTCCAGGGCCGCCGAGGCCGGGGCTGCAGGCGGCAATTAGCCAGCCTGCACCCCGTGCTGGCTGGGCCGCACTGTGACCCGGCCCAGGCCCGCGGGGGTCCCGTGCCCCCCGCAAGTCTCTCTGAGTGCCCTGTACTCCCCACCTGAGGCCCCAGACAGACAAGGAGGGGGTTCCTGGGGCGCGGCCAGCCCTGGGGCTGCTCTAAAGGCCGCAGGTGACAATTAGCCACAATCCTCTCGAGGACGAAGGGAGGGAGGAGGGTGACAGAGGGGCGGAGCCTCTGCGTCACCTCCGAATCCATGACTTAAGTACCTTTCCACCCCCAAGGTACAGGTGGGGAAACTGAGGCACTGCTGGGCAGGCAGAGCTGGTATGAAGAGAGAGACAGATCTGAGCTCAGCTGTGGGCTGGGGGAGGGAGTGGCAGGGGGTTACTCATCTCTTGGGGTACCCACCCCTTGGGGGGAGGTCTCAGGAGAGAGGGGGGCCCTCTCTGAGGCCAAACTAGGTGGTTGATACCACCAGGATGTCAACTGAGAGCCAGAGAACAGAGAGGGTAGGGCGTTGGATGGAGGTCACACAGCCAGTGGGTGGGGTGAGGCCCGAAGCCTGATGGACATTTCCAGGCTGGGCACCGGGCACAGGACGCGGAGCCCACGGCCCTCTCCGTGTACCGCGCGGCTGCTTGTTTCCAGGTGTGGACAGCCCGGCCTCCACCGGGCTGCTCAGCTCTGTCTACTCACCTGCAACACGGGCTCGGGGCTGGGTGCTGCGGGGGCTCCAGCAGGCGGGTGGGGGAGGCAGGAAGGCCCCGTGGAGGCTCCAGGACCGGAGGCAAAGCCCTGAGCCCGGTCTCGGAGCATGAGCAAGGCCGCACGGACACACGGACACACAGACACACAGACACACAGGAGGGGGGTGCAGAGGGCACCCCGAGACTGGGGCTAGCGGCCCTGTCCAGCCAGCAGGCCCCCCTCCTTTATGCTTATGCCAGGGCCGGGAAGCAGGGGAGCCTCAAAGAAGCTGTCCAGACCCTCCGTGGAGGCTGCCCCGGGGACCTGGCCTGGGCAGACTCGGGGTGCGGGGGGGGCAGCCGGGGACCTGGGGGGTGCATGGTGGGGCTGGGATATTTGCTTCTGTCTGCTGGTTGTCTTGGCCGCGTGCCCCTGTCCCCGGGGGTCGCCCGGGGCGGGATCGATGGCCCAGCTGCCCGGCGGCCTCTCCCCCCGCCCCCCCGGGGGGCTGCAGCCTGGACCCCATTGATTAGAGCCAGGGCTCAGGTGGCAGAGGCAGGCCGGGCAGACCGGGCTCGGCGAGGGACCGGGGGAGAGAGAAGGCCCGGGGTGGGGCATCTGCGAGGCCCAATTAAACCACAATGGGCACAGCCTGGGCCTCCCCTAATTTGGTTTGTAATAATGAGCCTGGGAAATTGGCTCAGGGTCCAGGCCAGCCAAAGCTCCATCTGGGCCGGGCCTGGGGCAGGGGCGGGGGGGGGGGGGGGAGGGAGATCTTGTTCCTGGGCACCCCCCCCAGGCGCCCCTTCCCGCCGGCCATGTCTGTCCCATAGTACAGGTGGGCAAACGGAGGACTGGAGAAGAAAGCCTCTCGGGGGATTTCCAGCCCCTCCCCCCGCCACACACAGACAGGCTCCGAGTTTTGTCCTGAGACGGTTTGTCTTGCTTGATTTCGTTTGGTGAGGTTGGATTTGTGTTTGCTTTGACTCTTAGCGGTGGGTGACTGGTGTCGCCATTCCAAACACAGCTGGGTATGCTAGCTCATGCGTATAATCCCAGCTACTTAGGTAGGAGAAGGAGGATCACTGTTCAAGTCCAGCCTGAGCAGCAAAGTGAGACCTCATCTCATCCAACAGGGTGGACTTCCCATCCCAGAGACAGGGGATCTCAAACCAGCACAAGAAGAGGGAGCAGGGGAGGGGGGAGGGGGAAGAAGGGGGAGGAGGAGGGAGCAGGGGAGGGGGGAGGAGGGGGAGGGAGGAGGAGGGGGAGGGAGCAGGGAGGAGGGGGGAGGGAGGAGGGGGGAGGGGGGAGGGAGAGGCCGCCCGTGGCCCCGGTTTTATGTGTGTGGCCGACATTGACATTCCGCTCTGTGTTTTCTGGGTGTGTGGATTTGGGGCGCTTTTCTCTCAGGATTCTCCAGCGATCGATCGATCTGTGCTCGGCTTCATTCCGTCACTGGAGACCAGAAAATGAAGCGAGGGGGCTTCTTCCGGAATGGTGGGATGGTGCCGGGGTCCCGGTGTTCTCTGCAGCCTGGAGTTCGAGTCCCACAGGACTTGGGGTTCACATCTCCGGGAGGTTGGCTCTCCCCCCTGGCCTGAGCTGGTTGATGCCATCAGCAAGAAGTCAAACCCCAAACGTGGGTCCTCCACCGAGGCAGCCGGCCTCGTGTTTCTCTGACCCAGCCAGGGGGAAACCCCCACTCTCCATCCCCTGAGGCCTTGAGGTGGGGGGGCCCAGACTCCTCACGGCTACTCCAGGACCTTAGGAAGGAGCTGGGGGGGGGGTGTTTTGTCGTGTTGTTTGTCTGGGGTACCGGGATTGAACTCAGGGCCTTGCTCTACTGCCGAGACACGCTGTGCGCACGACCAGTTACTTTTCTTTTCTTATTCTAATGTTCTGCCAGTCCTGGGGCTTGAACTCAGGGCCTGGGCTCTGTCTCTGAGCTTTTGTGCTCAAGGCGAGCATTCTATCATTAGAGCCACAGCGTCACTTCCGGTTTTCTGGTGGTTCATTGGAGATAAGAGTCTCACACACTTTCTTACCCGGGCTGGCGTTGAACCTCAGTCCTCAAATCTCAGCCTCCTGAATAGCTAGGATGACAGGCGTGAGCCACCGGCTTAGTTAATTTTTGATCTGGGGGACTCTGCCAACATTTCCTGGGTGGCTTTAGAGCTGGAATTTCAGACTTGGAGTCTCCTACTTCTGCCTTCCAGAGTAGCCGGGATTAAAGGCGGGAACTACCACACCTGCTCCACATGGCTGCAGGTTGACTGGCCACCTCTAGCAGAGCCGGGTCAGAGGTAGAACTGCACATGCTTGTCAGATCTGGGGAGCATGGGGGGGGCAGGAGGGGGGGAGGGGTTCTGTGAGTCCTGCCAAGAATGGTGGAGGAAAACAGGGACTGAGGTCTCTTCAAGGACGGGGAAATCCATCCTGATGTATGAAGCATCCACTGCCCACACACAGGTTTGTTTCTCTCCTTGCTTTTCTCTCTCCTTCTGGTCTCCCCACTCTGCCCCCGTCTTGCTGTGGCACCCATTTTCTTCCCTCCCCGGGCCTCAGTGTCTCTGCTTTTCTGTAGCGTTAGTTCAGAGAGCCATGTTGAAAGACAGGTCCCTCCCCCAACCGTGTGTCAGGGTGTAAACTTGGGGCTCCCTAGGAAGACAGTGGCAGGTCTCCCAGAGCTAGGAGTCAGGGAAGGGGACTTGGGGACCCCTCTGCTGGGCTCTGTATCTGGCAGGTGGGGGGCGGGGGTGGGGGTGGGGTGAACCCCTGGGCCCCTTGGACCCTCTGGTAACCAGGACATCTCTGCCCAACATCTCCCTCCCTTCTGCCCTCCTGCCTTCCCTACTTCTCCGCCCTCCTTCTGTTCCTGACCTCCCTTTCTTGGAGTGTCCACCCCCTGCCTCCCCAGGGTCCCTGTTCTCAGGAGGGGTAGGGAATTGGTGAGGGGAGCCCCAGGCCATTTGCACGACCGTAGGAATGGCATCTGCCCTCCCGAGGCTCCTCGGTGGCTTTCTCGGCCCAGTCCCAAGCACTGGAAGGCAGAGCTGCTTCTGGCTTGGGCTTGGCTTGGGTGTCACAAGCAGCCAGCCTGGCCTGGAGCCCGGGGTGGGGTGGGGGTGGGGCGGCTTCCAACGCCAGCAGATGGTTGATGAGAGGGCAGGTGTGTGGCACCCTTTTGAGGCAGGTGAGGCCTGCAAATCACCAATCCACAGAGCTGGGGAAGAGCAATATTTCTCCAACCACCAGCCCCTCACATTTGCCTTGGAGTTCATTTTATGTTTAATGCCTATGTGTTTAAAGGCTTTGGCCTCTTATGTTAATAGGCAAGCTGGAGTGGAAGTCTCCCTTCTTCTTCTCTGCCTCCCTGAGTGCTGGGATTGCAGGCGTGCACTACCACACTCAGCTGCGCGTGAGCTATGTGGAACCAGACACAGGACATTCGTGAGCGGAAGCTCAGGGTCCTCCCCGGGAAGCTGGGGGCCGAGGCCCGGCCCCTGTGCCCAGTCCCTTCTGCTCACCAACTCCTCATCTCCACCCCGAGAAGGAGTGGGGGAAACTGAGGCTCCCAGACGGCAGGGACCCACCCCATCCTGGAAGTGCCCAAGATGGAGGTCAGCTGTCAAGGTTCACCCAGCGCTGCTGCGGCAGCGGGACCAGGTGCTCTGGGGTGTCCGGGGGAGGCTGGGCTGGACCCCGGGCCGGGACACTGCCTGACTGTCCCGCCCGCCTGCCTATCATCACCATGGCTGCGGCCCAGGGAGCACTTCATTAGTGGGTCGGGAAGTTCATCAATAATAGATCGGCGGCGGCGCATGGCGCCTGTAAATCAGCCTGACAGGGCGCTGACCACCGCGGCCGCCCGGGGCCAGCCCGGCCATCTGTCCAGGGCGGGTCCCCCTGGCTCTCTCGGCGACGGGGGACTCCTGTCGGAGACTTGGGGCAGAGGCGTAGCTCACCGGGGTGTCCGGAACAACGGTGTGCTCCTGTGCGAGCTGGGGAGACGGCCTGTGCAAAGGGCCTGGGGCGGGCGGGAGCCGCGTGCCCGGGTTCGGGTCGGTCCCCCGGGGCTGAGGCCACTGGCAGTCCTGTGGCCTGAGGCCGGGCCCGGCGGGCCCTCGGGGAGGCTGCCCGCGTCCTCCTCGGAGCTTGGTCTGGACGGATGAACTCTGCCCCGGCCCGTCGGTGGCCACGCCCAGCCCTGGCCAAGCCAGGAGGAGGCCGGCCATCAATCTTCTGGGTGTGCGGCTGCCAGGTCTCTGTGTGCTCAGAGGCCATAAAGTTTACTGAAGGGAGGAGCAGAACCCAGCAGGGTGGCGGCCTCCGCCCGCCCAGGCTCCCAGGCCGCGGCCCGCCCAGAGCATCCAGGAAGAAACGCACCCTGGGCCTCGGGCAGCCTTCCGGGCCTTCCTGAAGCCAGGAGCCCCGCCCCTGGCCCTGGCCCCGCCCCGGCAATGGCCACACCCACCCAGGCCCCGCCCCATCCATGGCTCTGCCCCAACCACAGCCCCGCCCCAGCAATGGCCACACCCACCCAGGCCCCGCCCCATCCATGGCTCTGCCCCAACCACAGCCCCGCCCCAGCAATGGCCACACCCACCCAGGCCCCGCCCCATCCATGGCTCTGCCCCAACCACAGCCCCGCCCCAGCAATGGCCCCACCCACCCAGGCCCCGCCCCATCCATGGCTCTGCCCCAACCACAGCCCCGCCCCATCCATGGCCCCACCCACCCACAGCCCCACCCCATCCATAGCTCCGCCCCATCTATGGCCCCACCCCATCCATAGCCCCGCCCCATCCACGGCCCCACCCCAGCCATAGCTCTGCCCCATCCTCTGCCCTGCCCCTGGCCATGCTCATCTGATGCTTGAAGAGACACGATCAGAGAGGGTTAACAGCTGATCAACCATGCACCTTGGGTGAGGCTGAGCTGGAAAACTGGAAGTCAGGGTTCATAATAACTACAAAACAGTAACTTTCTCTCTCCGCCCCCCCCCTCCCTTCCCTGCATTGCAGCCAGGGGATGGTGGCTTGTGCTTGTAATCCTAGCTACTCAGGAGGCTGAGATCTGAAGATCATGGTTCAAAGCCCGCCCCGGCAGGAAAGTCCCAGTGAGGCTCTTCCCCCCCCCCAAATTGGGAGTCTTTATTGGAGAGCTGGGGTTAATAGGTAGGCTCCCATCTCAAACACACACAGCCTCAAATAGAGCTAGTGCAAAGCTTTTAAAGGCAAAAACCACCTGTTGGGGTGAAGACCAAGCCTGAACAAAAGTGTTTTACATAAAACAAAGCAAGCTAGATGAGGATGCATTTCCCTAATAGAAAGTGGTGTACAAGGGCAGAGCAGACTATCCAGGGGAACAATTAGGGACAATCAGGACCCAAATTACCTACAGGAAGCCTGAGCTTCCCGGAGCCCAAGAACTCATGACATATTCACAATGCAAAGAACTCTAGAGTTCTCCGCAAGTCCCCATTTTCTATTAACTTCTGTTAAGATGCCAAGATGGTATTACTTAGATCCAGTATTCTTAATTCATTCCCCAGTGGGTTTATGTACATGAAATCAAATCATTGATTTCTCAGTGTGAGAGCTGCATTGGGCCCTTAGATACTTTAAACAACATTTACAAGCATAACCAGCAAGCCTTTCCCAGGTTAGGCTGGGTAAAGTTTACAAATCTATGTACCACAGAACGAATGTCACACACTAAAAGTCTTAGATCGAGCAGATTCAAAGCGTCCTCTCACCCAGTATCAGCCCTGTGTGATAGAGCCAGACGGATCTATTTCCATCCCAGTGGGAGTAGGCAGGAGGATGATGTAGGTAGGATCCCTTCCAGCTGGCTGTCAGGCCAACTTTGATGAACTCTTAACCCAAATGGAATCTCCAGATTGGAAGCGATAGGTTGGGTGCAGGCTGGGCCAGACCTGTTCACACACCTCCTGCTAACTTGCCTGCAGGATCTGCCCTGACTTAAGGAAGCATTTTTATTTCACCTAGGGCTTGGATGACAGGCTGGGCAGCTACTGGTTTTTTTCCTGTGCTGGGGATAATGCACCAGGGTGACAACTTTTGGTAACCAGACTTCCTCCAATAAAGCTAGAATTTTCTAGATAGCTATAGGAGGTCCAGGGAGGCTCTTATCTCCAGTAAACCCCCAGAAAACCAGAAGTGGTACTGTGGCTTCAAGTGGGTAGAGCGCTTGCCCACAAAACTCAGGCATAGCGTCCGGGTCCCGAGTTCAAGTTCCAGGGCTGGCACATATGAGCACACACACAAAAATCTATTCATTCATCCATTGAGTATCCATCCATTCATCATCCCCTCATCTACTCATCCATCTACCCATCCACCCACCTGTCCATCCATCCATCCATCCATCCATCTATCCATCCGTCCATCATTTATCATCCATCCATCATCCACGTATCATCCATCTATCCATCCATCCACCCATCTGCTCATCTATCCACCCATCCATCCATACATACATACTCTTACCATCTGTCCATCCATCCCACCCACCCATCCATCCATCCACCCATCCATCCATCCACCCATCCATCCATCCATCCATCCATCCACCCATCCATCCACCCATCCATCCATCCACCCATCCATCCATCCACCCATCCATCCATCCATCCATCCACCCATCCATCCATCCATCCATCCATCCACCCACCCATCCATCCATCCATCCACCCATCCATCCATCCATCCATCCATCCACCCATCCATCCACCCATCCATCCATCCATCCATCCATCCATCCATCCATCCATCCATCCATCACCCATCCTTCATTCACCTGTCTCTCCACCATCCAGCCCTCTGCCCGCCCATCTATTCACTAGCCTGTGTGAAGTCTGACTCCATGCAGGGTACAGGAAGGACCGCAGGCCGTGGGACAGCAGCTATGACCAGTGTCCCTCTGCCGGTCCCCACCCTGACCCCCCTCCCTCCACCAGCCCTTCTGCCCATCATCTGCTGCCCCTCTCCATCTTGTGGAGCCTGTGTTTGGGGAACTGAGGCTGGAGAGGGGGAAGCTGTGGGCGGGGGTGGGGCTCTGGGTGGGGGATGTGGGCCCACGTGTCCCGGGGGGCAGAGGCCCCTTCGGAAGGGCTGTGGTGGTGCCACACAGGTTTGGTCTGGCTACAGCCGGCAGGTGCAGGAAACAGCTTTGCCTGCTGAGCAGGAGGGTCGTTTGCAGCCTGGGCCTCCGGGTGCCTCTCTCTCCCCCAGCGCGAGGTTGAGCACCCAGAATAGGCTTTTGGGCCGCAGAGGGAGGTGGAGGCCCAGAACGGGGTTGATCTGTTGCTCGGTTCCCCCCCCCGCCCCCTGGGGGATTCTGGGGTGAGCGGGCAGACCATCCCGGGGACAGCGGGAGCCGGTCCCACAGGCCGTCGGTCTCGCTAGGGAGTCACTGGCATGCGGAGTGGTGGCCCAGGGTGAGGCGTGTAGGAGGGGCCCTGGGGCTTGAACTCAGAGCCTTGCACATGGTAGGCAGGTGTTCTGCAACCCCAGCTCTTGTTTTGATTTGGTTCGTTTTTGCCAGGGTCCCGCTGGGACTCTGATCCTCCTACTTCTGCCTCCCGGGGAGCTGGGATTACAAATGTGTGTCACCAGGCCTGGCTGAGTCCGGAGGCTAACAAGCTCTGAGTCCGGCCCTTCTCAGGGCACCTTCTACCCTGCACAGTCCTGTGCAGGGGTGAAGAGGAGGGGCTGTGTCCTAGGGTGAGGGCCAGTGCCGGCTGTCACCCCTGCCTGCACCTTTGGGCTGTGAAGCCAAACCTGCCTGTCACCATTCATGGATCCATCCATCACCTACCCATCCGTCCACTCATCCACCCTCCCACACCTGCTGTGTGACTGTGAGCTGAGCACACACCCTCTCTTAACCGCATTAGACAAGATGCCATGCGGATTCCTGCTCTTGCATTTTATGAGTTTGCGATTCCATGATCCCCGCAGTGTATTCGACCAACGTTCTGATGCGAGTCTACAGAGTCTCTGATTCTGTCCTTCCAGGACTTCTCAGCCCTGTAAGAGGGGCTTTCCTGACATGCCCCCCCCCACGGGAGGGGGGCTCTGCTTGTCCCCATCCTTTGGGGCTCTCAAAGTATTTGCAAGATTAAGGACACACAGGGGGCCAAACCTCCACCTTCCTTTTCCCCTCACCCCCCCTCCCTCCTCTGACTTATTCAACAAACACACTTCAAAAGCCATGACAGAGCTGGGAAGGTGGCTCAGTGGTAGAGCGCTTGCCTGGCATGCCTGAGGCCCTGGGTTCGATTCCTCAGCACCAGATAAACAGAAAAAGTCAGAAGTGGTGCTGTGGCTCAAGTGGTAGAGCGCTAGCCTTGAGCTGAAGGGCTGAGGGACAGCGCCCAGGCCCAGAGTTCAGGCCCCACGACTGACCAAAACAAAACAAAACAAAAGCCATGGCATTCACAAGGCTCTCTTGGGGCCTTGGCCTTAGGAGATGCCATCAAAAGGACCCAGGACTGTTTACAACGAGGTGAGCTGTGTCAAGATCCTGTCAAACCCTTGCGCTCTCTCATGGCTGGGCTCCACATGTCCGTAAATGTCACTTGGTGGTCTTGAGCCTCAGTTTCCTCCCCTGACAGAACAAGACAATGCTGTCCACCTTGCTCCCTTCTTGGACAGCTGGGTTTGTGTGGAGGGGAAGAGGAAGGGGAGGGAAGGGTAGCTTTCTCAGAAGCCTGGCTTCCTAGGGAGACCACAGGACTGCTATTTTGGTGGGGAGGCTAGGCCTCACATGGGAAGAATGAGCCCATCCTGAGAGCCTCTGTGTGTGTTGGGGGGGGGCGGGGGCAGCCTGGGACCCCCACCTCCAGGGTGGGCAAATGAGGAGCTACTGAGCCTGGACTCCCTGGCCGGGCAGGCGTGAAATCTGGGCCGGCGAGGAGCTGCCGGGCCAGGCTGGGCGGACGCGGACGGTTGTTTGATGTACTTTTGGACTGTGTAATTAACTGTAACTGAAATATTATTTGATCTTTTATGTGGAAAATCAAACAGTGTTGTGATGGGCGGGTGGGGTGCGCGGCCCCTCCCCCGCCCCGCCCCCTCTCTGCGGTGGAAACCTAATTCTCGCCTTTTAAACCCCCCTTTGTCTGCCCCTGAAAGGCCCCATTGTCCCCCTGGGCAGGGCAGGCAGGGCTGGGGCCTGTGGGGGGGCCGGGGGGCGTGTATGGGGAGGGGGAATGTCCCCGCTGGAGCCTGCAGCCCACCCGGACCAAAGCCCTTCAGCTGTGTGAGCCTCAGTTTCCCATCTCATGCCCTGACTCCTGGGGTGAGTGCTGGGGGGGGGGCGCAGGTCCGGTGGGGGGGATTTAAGCTGGCAGACAGAGTTGCTCTAAAGCACAGAGGACAACTCTTGTGAGGGCCCGGGATCCAGCCCCACCCCCCTCGGCGCCCCCAGGCCATCTGGACCCTGACCTTTCCTCCAGGAAAGCCAAGGAAGGGCCTAGACTCAGGAGGAACAGGTGGGGGAACAAATAGAGGGACAAGCAGGGGGACCGGAGGCTGCCAGGCCCCTTCCCGGGCTGGAGGCCTGGCCTGATTGGTCAGGGTGTAGGCAAGGCCCGCCCAGCCTCAGGGGAGGCATGGAGAGGGCTCGGACAGTCCTTCAGGACAGACAGTGGGAGACACCCCCCCCCCCCAACACCTTCGGAGAGTCGTCCTGGCCTGAGTCTGCGTGTCTTCACCTGCTCGTGAGTGCTCCTGAAGATGCTAAAGGGCACCTCCAACATGGGTGCCGCATTCCGTAACCTCAGCTACTTGGGAGGCTCAGATAGGAGGATTGAGGTTTGAAGCCACCCTGGGCGGGAAAATCTGTAAGACTCCTATGTCCAATTAATCAACTGCCCCAAAGCCAGAAGTGCGGCAGTGGTTCGAGTGGTAGAGTTCTAGCCTTGAGCAAAAAACATAAAAAATAAAAAGCTCAGTGACAGTGCCCAGGCCCTGAGTTCAAGCTCTAGGACTGGTACGCGCATACACACACACACACACACACACACACACACACACACACACACACACACACACACGAATCTGAAAGACAACGCAGATGAAATAAAAGGTATAAAAATACCCAGGCCCTGAGTTCAAGCCCAAGACTGCAAAAACAAAGCAATAAAAATACAGGGGTGGGGAGGGGAGAGGGAGGGAGGGAGGGAAGGAGGGAGGGAGGGAGGGAGAGAAGAGATTGCAAGGGAGCAGGAATGGGGGCGGGTCAGAGACTCGGGCCACCTGCTCAGGGCCAGGCATAGGGGTGTGTAGCTGGCCAGGGCTGGACTGACCTGAGCATGGTCTTTCCTGTCAGAGCTGCACCAGGTATGGGGGCGGGGCTCAAACTCAGAGAGGGGTCCCAGTGGAGACCAAGCAAGGCTCTGTGTAGCCCGGGCCCGTGTGCCAGCCCCAGGGACAGACATCTCCCCTCTGGGGACACTGCCCCCGTAACCCAGAGCCATCACATGCAATAGCGGGTGACATTTTTCTACAGAGGAAAAATGGGGGAGTTTCGCAAGTCAAAATGTGGGTTCACGGCAAGATTGGAGCTCACATTTGAGAGAGAAATGCCAGGGAAAGCACCCAGAGCGTCCCTGGTGCCGGTGACGTTTGCCCGGCCAGCATGCCCTGGCTGGAAGGTCTGAGGGCGCTGTGTGCATTTGTCTGATTCTCCTTGCCATTCCACATGGGATGGGGGCGGGGCTCGGCAGGGCCCTCCTCCTCCCCCCCCAGTCCAGCCTGGGGGGCGGGCACGGGGCTGGGGATGAAGAATATAGTCTGTCCCCACAGCCAGAGCCTTGGGAACACTTTCCATTGTCCTGCTGGGAAGGTTGTCTGTCATTCAGTCTTTCTCTGAGCCTTGCAGCAAGCTCGAGAGAGAGAGGCTCAGACAGCTAGACGTGATAAACCCCCCGCAGGCCTGGTATGGCCCCTCAACCCCCATCTCCCCCTCTCTCAGGCCTTGGAAACCCCCTGCCTCTCCCCCTCCCCCCTGCTTCTCTTGAGTCTGTCCGCCTCTGCCCACTTCAATGAGGCCTCCATCTTCAGTCTCCTCCAGGCCAGCAGTGGCCGTGCCCCTGGGGTCTGTTCTGGTTGTCCCAGCTTAGCGTCCACTCTGCAGCCAGATCCCAGCCGATGAAAGCCAGTCCAGGGCTGGGAAGGTGGCTCAGTGTTGGAGTGTTTGGCTAGCACGCATGAAGCCCTGGGGTCAGCACCACATACACAGAAAAAGCCACAAGTGGCGCTGTGGCTCAAGTGATGGAGTGCTAGCCTTGAGCAAAAAGAAGCTCAGGGACAGCGCCCGGGCCCTGAGTTCAAACCCCAGGACTGGCAAAAAGAAAGCAAGAAAAAGCAAGCCAGCCTAGGTGGAAAGCTGGCCCCGCCCACCCTCAGGCCCAACCCCCTATTGCCCCGCCCACCAAGTCCCTGCCCTGCCCTCCTGCCCAGCCCACTGTCAGCTCTAACCAACCCTCTGGCCTCATGGCTAGCCCCACCCACTGCAAGCCACACCCCCACAACATAACCACGCCCACCCACATAGCCTCGCCCACCACCATTGGCTCCACCCACCACCATTGGCTCCACCCACCACCATTGGCTCCACCCACCACCATTGGCTCCACCCACCACCATTGGCTCCACCCCCCCACACCATTCGCTGCTAGCCCCACCTCACCAGCTAGCTCCACATTTGGTTGGTCCCTTACCAGAGGTGAAGTTCACAAAGCTGGAGCCTGCAACCCTAGCACCAGGCCCTGTGGTCACAGATCCTCTGTCAGAGCCTGATGAGCATCACAACACACACACACACACACACACACACATGAATGCAATCCTGGGATACCTAGTTATATAAGCCAGGAACTACAGTTCGTGCCCTGTGCACTGTAAAAATTCATAGGCTCTGTGCGAATGAGCCATGCTATTACAGGAATATTAGAAAGCCAAGACAAAGACAGACATTTTAAACAAACAACCTTCAGAGCCACGATTGCGGCAAATAATTCCTCATACCTTTTAACCTAGAAGCAGAAAGGTCAGGTTACCCAGTCCCCAAACTGTCATCTGCATCCAGTGCACAGCCTGGACTACTGTAGGGCGACCCTGCTCCCGCATCTGTCTGGTGGGGCAAACGCCCTGCAGAAACCGAAGCCAGGTATGTGGCACTGCTGGAAAAGTTCCATGTTTCTTTTTTCTCCTTTTTTTGCCCAACAAAAAGAGTCATCACCTCCCCCCTGCCCCCTTTAAAACATCTTAAAAATCGTTTCGGTGATGAGGTTTTCAGGATTGGATTGATATCGTCCATCTTGACCCTTCTCTGGACATTTGTCCATGGCGTCGGGGCTAGGGGGAGGGGAATGGCGCGGGGAGGGGGGGGGAGGGGATATGTTTTAGAAAACCCAAGCCTGACCACATTGGTGTTGAAAGCTCCCGACGCCCACGGGGGGCTTCCCCAGCGGGGGCAGGGACATATTTACTAAGGACAACTCAACCCCCTGGCCAGTTTATAATACACCAGCACCCTGGTTCTTCCCTTAGCCTTGACCTCCCATCTCTGTTTGACTTCGGGCAAGGTCATCTCCCCTCCTCCTTTCTCCCTCTCTCTCTGTGAACAGCCCAGGCTGGGCGACACCTAGAATGGCAAGTAGATCACCCGTCAGCGGTGATGGGTTGGTAATGCCTGCTTCAGAAGGTGGCCCAGCCGGCTGCGAACTCTGTGGGAGCCAGTGCTGCCATCGATTGATCATGTCTGCCGTGGGTGCAGGAGGAGGGGCGGTGGTTTGCAAGGCAGGACTGGACCTTCTGAGGGGCAATTAAACCTCTGACAGAAGTGGATGTTTTTCCGGATACTTCCTTCTTCACACACGTCTAGATTTAGGGGAAAGTGCTTTAGATTGCAGTTAAGTGGCCCCACCCCCTCCTCAGCTACCTCATTCTGAGCACATTACAATGGAGCTCGAAGGCCAGGACATTTAATCTCCCTCCCCCCCCCCCTCTCTCTCTCTCTCTCTCTCTCTCTCTCTCTCTCTCTCTCTCTCTCTCGACCTTTGTCTCTACGTCTTCTTCAGTTGGGCGGGGGAATTTCCTGTGATTTCAGCATTTCATTCACTTTGGAGCGGCCTTACGTCCATGCGTTTCTAATTGTTGTGAATACCATGGCAAAATTAATAGTTCTATGGTTGGTTTATTACATTTAGCAGAACTCCGCGCGTGCAGTGAAGATGCGGCAGGCCCCTTAATCATGTAAAGATGATAATTTAGTTGTTACACTTGTTGAAATGATGGGATTAATTTTTTTTTAAAGTTTGCAAACTGGAGGAGAAATGTGAAACATTAATTTAGTTAGACAAGCAAGTCGACAACTGACGAATCCTTTCAGCCAAACCTGGTAATGGAGATGCTACGGACCCAGTGGGGAGGAAACAAGTCACTTTTAAGGAATCAGGAGCTGATGACAGAGTGCTGTGTGACTTTCCGAGAGATTCTCACCCTCTCTGAACCTTCGTCCTCTCTTCTGTGAACTGGAGCCAGAAGAATGGCTTTTCGTGTCATGACTTGCAGAGCATGTTATGGGAAACAAGAGGCAGATGAGGTGGGAGCTCAGTAAGGAGAGCCTTGATTTGGGGGAACATCTCTCTGCTCTCATTGGTCCGTGTGGTTCTGGAGGGGCTGTCCAGTTTGCAGGCTCCGCAGAGAGTGGCCAATCAAAACAGCACATGGCCGACATGCTGCAGGGATTGGGTGGGAGCGATCGCACGGATTCAGACCTGGCCAATCAGAGCCGAGGACCATTTCCCTCCCCCCGTCCCCCACAGCATCCCTGCTGGAAGTCTCTAGTCTAGAACCAGGCTGCCCTGTCCATGCTGGGCAGAGGCCGGAGCTAGGGCCTGGCTGGGCGACAGATGGCTGAGGACCGAGCCATGGCGGGGAGCAGAGCTGAGACCCCACAGGTCCCCGCGTCCAGCTCTGCCCTGTGCCCTGCCAAAGAGCCTGCCTCCCGCCCTCCCTCCTGCCCTCCCTCCCTCCCTCGCGCTCTCCCCCACCCAGCCCCATGGCCTTCATGGATGCTGATCTTCATGTCAGGACTCACCCAGGACTTGGGGCTCCCCGGGCTGAGGAGACACCCGTTCTTCACAGAAATATTCCTGATGCGCAGGTGACAGGGAAGGGTGCAGACTGGACCCCACGTCCTGACGCTGGCCGGCGTCTGTGTCCAGTACCCTCGAGATTTCCATGTTAAACGTTTTGTTTGATCGCCAGATTCCCAACAAGTTGGACCGGGTGGTGATTCCCTAGGCCACTTTTAGTGGTGACACGGAGATGTGGCTGCAGAAGGGTGTGTGTGTGTGTGTGTGAGTGTGCACACGTGTGTGTCTGCATGTAAAGCACAAGGAGGAGAAGGTCCACTTCATGGAGAAAGTCCGCTTGAAGTGGGCCTTGAAGGATGAGTAGGAGTTGTCTAAAGAGGTGAAAGCAGATGGGGTTCTAGGCAGAGTGCAGGATGTACACACGGACTAACGCTGTGGAAGATTAGTAGGAGCCTGGCGCCGGTGGCTCAGGTCTGCCATCCTGGGCTACTCAGGAAGCTGAGCTCCAGAGGATCATGGTTCAAAGCCAGCCGGGGCGGGAAAGCCTGTAAGACTCATCTCAAATTAAACCAGATGGAGAAGTGTAACTCAAGTGGTAGAGCCCTAGCAAAGGGAGCAAGCAAGCGGAGACCGAGGAGTGGGGCGCGCACACACACAGAAGCAAGACCGGCTGAGGGGGTGTGGGAGATGGAGGGGTGGGTGGGTGAAGGAGACTCGCGAGGCGGCGGTCAGGCCGGGAGCGCACGGGAAGGGGGCGGGTGTGTGGCCCGGCCGGGCTCCTGGGAGCGGACAGAGCCTGGGTGGCAGTGGTCTCGGGGTTTGCTGCACAGGAGATGCAGGAGATGAGGAGGTGCAGGGAGGGCCCGGCCCCCTGCACGGTGGGGGACCCCCCCCAGCCTGCATTCCAGGGACAGCTGGGCCCCGTGGCCGGCCCAGCGCTGGAATCCGAGCCCCGCGGCCAGGCAGGGCCTGGGAAGCGGACGCGGTCCGGGGAGGACCCATGTGGAGGAATCCACTGCTGGCTTCGTTTAACTGGATGTGATTTACGGGGACGGCGCCCGGTTCCCAGAGGAAACCCGGCTTTCCCACCGCGCCGGGCCGGGCGTCCAGGCTAGGATGGAATTCGTACCCCACGCAAGGCCCCTTCCCTCCTCCCTGAGACCCCCCCACCACCACGCCACCAGAGGGGCCCGGGACCCTCGGATCCCCGGGGGGGGGCCTTCCCTCACCCACTCCAGCTTCCCGGACCCCCTTCCCTGGGGTCTGCAGCCAGACTGGAGCCCCGACGTGCCCTGCACACCCACGACGCACGGGCGCAGCGCTCACGCTGTGCACTGCCCACGGCCGGGAGGCCCAGAGACACCGGGCGGCTGAGACCCGCAGCCGGGAAGAGCTGGGCTTCGATCTGGGAACGGCCCGGCCTCCCTGCCTGGGGGTGCTGGCTGCAGTCGGTTGCAGACAGGAAGGTGGGGAGACGAGAGGAAGAAGAGGAAAGAGAAACGGAGTCGCCGGCAGCTGTGTGTGGCCGAGGAGAGAGGGAAGATGTCAGAGGGAAAGATGGAGGCCGGGGAGACGGCGCGGGGTCTGGGGGGGCGGGGGGGCAGCAGGATCTGGCCCCCAGGGATCTAGCCGAGGATGATGGTGGTGAAGATGATGATGGGGATGATGATGAATTCTTCCTGCCGCGTCACTCCGGAGCGACCCCTCCGGGGCATGTCGGCCCTTGCTTGGAGTGCGTCTCCTTGTCCTGTGGACTGCACCCTTCCAGTGTGGAGTGCTGTGTGTCTCAGCGTGACCTTGCCCTCTCTGGGCCGTCTGATGCCCAGGCCGCCGGCCTCAGCCTTCGGGGCCGGACTGTTTTTGCTAACGCTCTGAATGAACACAGGCAGGGGGGTACGCCGGGCAGCCGGGGCTCCGCACGGCACCCCTTCCCTTCTCCACACCGGGGCTCAGCGTGCAGATGGCCCCCGGGGGCCAAATCTGGTGTGTGAGGTCCCTGTCGCACACACAGCTGGTGTGCACGCCAGCGAGACTCAGGCACAGCTGGCTGCCCTGAAGATGCAGGCAGACGGACAGACAGACAGACGCACGCAGACATATGCACGCACTGGGTCCATGCAGATCTGGTTGTACGAGGCAACCTGGCAGGAAGCAACCCGGGAGGGCTTCTTGGAGGAGTTCCTGCACCCTGCTACGTTTCCTCATTCTGCAGGGGAGAGCCCCAGAGCGGAGCCGGCCCTTGGGAAACCTGCACTGGGGCCCAGCGGAATCCTGGCCACTCCCCCCCACCCCACTCTGCACCCCTCCAGCCACAGCTGGAGCTGGAGCAGGGGTGCGGGGTGGGGGGCCGCAGCCGGGGGCGGGGAGCCGCCCTCTGCACCCTGCGATGACAGGCAGAGTCTGCGGTGACCACGAATAGTCTCTGGCGTCTGCCGCGTCCGGCCCGCGCTGTCTACGCTTCTCATCACGGGCGGCCGGGCTCGGGGGGCAGCGCTTGGTCATTTCCATTTCACAAAGGGAAACCGAGGCTCCCAGACGCCCAGGGCTGCCCCCCCCCAAGCACGAGGGAGAGGGGCGCAGGCCGTGACCCCCGTCCTGGTGGAGGGGCCTCCAGGGCAGGCCTGGAAACTCCTACACACACACACACACACACACACACACACACACACACACACACGGCCTGGGCCGTGGCTGCACCAGCCACCGAGGTCGGCCCGTCCTGGGGCTTGAACTCAAGACCTGGGCGCCGTCTCTGAGCGCTCCACCCCTCGAGCCCCAGCGCCACTTCCGGTTTATTGGAGATCAGAGGCTCCCAGACGGTCCTGCCCGGGCTGGCTTTGAACCGCGATCCTCAGATCTCAGCCTCCTGAGTGGCTGGGATGGATGGCAGGCGTGAGCCGCGGGGTCGCAGCGTGCAAAGATACTGTACTTTTTCTTTTTCAACACACATTAAAAATGAACATCCGAGGATTCTCACATGTTTGGCCTGTGTCCTGCTTTCAACTTCCCCCTGGAAGAATCAGGGTTCACCTGGGGGGGGCAGTGGAAGCCGTGATGGGAATGGGAACCCCAAATCCTCAAAGCTCCTTGGGAAGTGGCTGGAGTGGGGTGACTGGCGTCAGTGGCTTTAGAAGAAGAGAAGAAGCCGGCGCCTCTCACCCTAAGTGCTCAGGAGGCTGAGATCCTGAGGACCAAGGTTCAAAGCCAGCCCAGACAGAAAAGTCAGTGGGAACCAGCAAAAAAAGGCCAGGCTGGAGGCGTGGCTCACGTGGTAGAGCGCCTTCTGAGCAAGCACAAGACCCTGAACTTCACACTGAAAATCAGGTAAACTTCGATTCTTGATCGTTTCCCCAGTCTCTGCTTTGTTGTTGTTGCTGCTGCTGCTGTTTACAGCAACAAAAAACCCACCAGATACTGCAGATCCAGTTCAACTATCTTACATCCCAACAGAGCCCAGAGTGGTTCAGTGATTTGCCTTGAGCCACACAGCACACAACTCAGACTGCAGGCGAAAGCAGAGCAGCTCAGCAAAGTCTCTTGCTTGGTGGGTAGCTTGAATCCTAGGCCTCGGGGTGTCCCCTGGCCCTCAAACACAAATATCAGGACCACAGGGGCTGCCCCTGCTGACTTGGGAATGAGACCTCTTCAGAAAGGCTTCTTGTTCCCATGCTCAGAGAGGCAAAGCCACTCTTCAGAGGATACACAGCAAGTACAAGATGGAACGGGGATTCGAACCTGAACTCTGGGTGTCATGCTTTAGGGACTGGACCCCATAGAAGCAGCCATGATTCCGGGGGTGGGGGGGGGCGGTGGTGGAGAGGACCGGCCAGGGGCCCTCAGTGTGAGCCGTCTGCCTTCCGCTTTCCAGCAAGAGCCTCAGCCGTGGCTGACAGGCTGCGTATTTTTAACGGAGCGAGGAATGTCCTGACTCTCCAAGCCAGCGGGGGAGCCCCCCTTCTCCTCCCCGGGACCCGGAACGCAGCCGCTTCCTGCCTCCCGAACCCCCTCTCCCCGCAGCCCGCAGCTCTGTCTGCTCAAGGCGAGACAGCAAAAGGTCTTGGGAATTTTCGTGCAGCTCTGAAGCCTGGCTGTGGGCCAGAGGGGGACCGGCGTGGGAGAAGACAGCGCGGGGCATTCCTGCGGCAGGCAGGAGGGCGGGTCCTGGATGTTTTGGGGGGCTGCTGGGGGAGGGGCGGTGGACAGACAGGAGGGAGCCCCCCCCCCCCCCGGGCCCGGACTGGTGCAGCAGGGACCCGATGGCCGACATCTGGCCGTGCGCCCGGGGAAGCTCAGCATTACCTGGCAGCCCCGGGGCCAGACAGGGGGAGAAGCCGAGCTCAGAGAGGCCTGGCGGCTGGGCTGGGGCCACACAGCCCGGATGGGAATGGAAATGCGGTCTCCCTGCCCCGTCTCCCTCCTAGAGATCCCCAGAAGCCCACGGACACCACGGACACGGGCCACGCAGGCCCCTGACGGGCACACGCCACACGTGTGGGCACATGGGCTGAGCACGCGCGTGTGCACACACAGCACCTGCTCACACACGCTCCCACACCCGAGGCCAAGCGGTGGGGGGGACGCCGGCCCTCCCCACAGTCTCGCAGCTGGCCAGGCCTCGCGCTGGCCTCCTCCTGCCCGGCCTCCTCCCGCCGGGCCTCCTCCTGCCCGGCCTCCTCCTGCTGGGCCTCCCCCCGCCTGGCCTCCTCCCTCCTGGCCTCCTCCCGCCCGGCCTCCTCCCTCCTGGCCTCCTCCCACCTGGCCTCCTCCCTCCTGGCCTCCTCCCGCCTGGCCTCCTCCCTCCTGGCCTCCTCCCGCCCGGCCTCCTCCCTCCTGGCCTCCTCCCGCCTGGCCTCCTCCCTCCTGGCCTCCTCCTGGCCTCCTCCCGCCCGGCCTCCTCCCGCCCGGCCTCCTCCCGCCCGGCCTCCTCCCGCCTGGCCTCCTCCCTCCTGGCCTCCTCCCGCCTGGCCTCCTCCCTCCTGGCCTCCTCCTGGCCTCCTCCCGCCTGGCCTCCTCCCGCCCGGCCTCCTCCCTCCTGGCCTCCTCCCGCCTGGCCTCCTCCCGCCCGGCCTCCTCCCTCCTGGCCTCCTCCCGCCCGGCCTCCTCCCTCCTGGCCTCCTCCTGGCCTCCTCCCTCCCGGCCTCCTCCCGCCCGGCCTCTCCCGCCTGGCCTCCTCCCTCCTGGCCTCTCCCCAGATGTTCACGCTGCTCCCTTGGCCCACCGGCCAGCTGTGCGCACACCCCGGGACACACTATCCAGCCTTGGCCTCCGCCGAGGGGCAGGGACCTCAAGAGAAGGGTCCACTGTCCCCCCCACCCCGCCCCAGCCCACAGGGCTGCCAGGCCTGCAGGGGTGACCGGCTGGGGGGGGGTGATGCTGGTCGGCATCCAGAACTGGAGACGGGGGGGGGGGCTCCCCATGGGTGAGCGGGGCTCCCCGTGCCGGGAGGAAGGCGCAGGGCCTGGCAGCCTCCGAACTATAAAAAGCCGCCCCGGCCTGTGTTATTTTAAGGGCCGGCCGCGTCTGCCTCTGGGGGTCTCTGTGGGAAGGGCCGGCGCTTCCCACGGCCCCAGCGCTGAGCTCTTCAAGGACAGGTCGGAAGGGAGGCCCCCCCCTCCTTCTCCCCCTCCTGTGCCACCTGAGCACCGCTGGGTGCTCCGCCTGCCTCCCGGCTCAGCCCTTACAGAAGGAACAGCCACAGCCCAGAGAGGGAAAGCACTTTCAGTTTTTCCTACGGATGCACAGCAGAAACTCTCGTGAGCACTCCAACTCCCGGGACCCAGCTGCCTCTGATTCTTGACATTCAGACACGCTGGATCGTTTTCTCTCACCCAAGCCTGAGCTTCTTCCCAGCCCACCTGGCACCCTGCAGCCCGGGGAGGGGTGCCTGACTGCATGGCTTGCCAGCAAGGCCGGGCTGGGATCAGGCAACGCCAGGGTCAGTCCTAGCGCTGGGCTTGGCCGGGAGTCTCAGCTTAGTTCTGCCTGATGATAGAAAGACCCCCATCCTTCTTCTGTCCAGACCTGTCACACACACACACACACACACACACACACACACAACACTAACTCTGTGTGTGGGTCATGGGGCTTGAACTCAGGGCCTGGGCGCTGTCCCTGAGCCTTTGTGCTCAAGGCGAGCGCTCTACCACTTGACTCACAGCCCCACTTCTGGTTTTCTGGTGGTTCCTTGGAGTTGAGAGTCTCATGGACTTTCCTGCCCAGGCTGGCTTTGAACCTCGATCCTCAGGTCTCAACCTCTGGAGCAGCTGGATGACAGGCGTGAGCCACGGGCGCCCGACCGCATGGATATTTGACTTGCAACCTGGGAGCTCGCTGGACGGACGTGCGCGTGGATTGGTTTCCGGTGCTGGAGATGGAACCAGGGCCTGGTGGGGTCGGCGGGCGATCGCGTCTCAGCCTCTCCCAGGTTTCCCAAGCAGGTTGCTTCCCCACCCCGTGCCTCAGTTTCCCCGTCTGTGAAGTGGAGCTTTCCGGTCTGCTCCCTCACAGAACCGCAGCAGAGAGACCTCCGTCATGGCCCAGCCTCAGTGAGTGGCTCTGTAGTCCAGGACGCTGTGACCGAGAGCAACACCCCCCCCTAGCCTTCAGCCCTCCAACCTCTCTAGAGGAGATGCGGGAAGTGGGGGGAAGGATGGGGTGGGGGTGGCCTCTGACCCCCAGACCCCCGCCCTGCCCGCTGTCCCCCCAGCCCTTGCCCTGTCCTGCCCATCAGTCCATCCATCCATCCATCCATCCATCCATCCATCCATCCATCCATCCATCCACAGAGGCCGCCCAGCCCCGCACCCATTCATGTATTTTGTATTATAAAATGACTGCGGTCGCCATGACGACAGGAAAGGAGCCGATCTCATTACCGAGGCCGGGATGCATTATTTTCTCCGAGGAATTCCTTCTTTTCATTATTTCCCTCCAAAGGTCAGCTCTGCTCTGGGGCGGGCGGGGGGGAGGGGGCGGCGGGACGGGGAGGGGTGTCTCTGCGAAAGGTGAGCGGGGATTCATGGCGGAAGTCCCTCGGTGGAATTTACACTCATTTTTGCCTTTCTTGGTGGTGGGCGGGTGGAGAGATTTTCCTGCAGTCCAAGAGAGTCTCTTTAACCCCTGCGGCCCCAGCGCACAGTAAACCCAAGCTGCCCTGCCTGAGGACGCTCCCAAGTTCCTAAGGCTCCTTTGTTTTATTGTTGTGGTTGGTTGTGGGACTTGAACTCGGGGCCTGGGTGCTGTCCCTGAGCTCTTTGTGCTCTACCACTTGAACCAGAGCGCAACTTCTGGTTTTTGACAAGTTTATTGGAGTTAAGAGTCTCATGGACTTTTCTGCCCCAGCTGGCTTCCAACTGTAATCCTCAGATCTCAGCCTCCTGAATAGCTGGGATTACAGGAGTGAGCCATGGGTGCCCAGCCCCAGACTCCTTCAGCTGTCACCGGACTTCAAGTCTAATGGCGGAGGGTTGGGGAGGGCACAAAGGCACAAGGACTCTCCCCCTCCTCCTCCTCCTCCCCCTCCTCCCCCTCCTCCCCCTCCTCCCCCTCCTCCTCCTCCCCCTCCTCCCCCTCCTCCTCCCCCTCCTCCTCCTTCCCCTCCTCCTCCTCCCCCTCCTCCTCCTCCTCCTCCTCCTCCCCCTCTTCCTCCCCCTCCTCCTCCTCCCCCTCCTCCTCCTCCCCCTCCTCCTCCTTCCCCTCCTCCTCCTCCCCCTCCTCCTCCTCCCCCTCCTCCTCCCCCTCTTCCTCCCCCTCCTCCTCCCCCCCTCCTCCTCCTCCCCCTCCTCCCCTCCCCCTCCTCCCCCTCCCCCCTCCTCCTCCTCCTCCCCCTCCCCCCCTCCTCCTCCCCCTCCTCTTCTTCCTCCTCTTCCTCCTCCCCCTCCTCCTCCTCCTCTTCCTTCCCACAGGGGACGTCACCTTATAAGAAGTTACCATCCTGGCAATAACAAACCTCTGTCAGAATTCTATGGTTTAATTCTATGGTTTTACATTCAGGCGGGTTTGAGTTCAATTCCTGCCTCTGCCCATTTCCCGTTGTGCGGCTCTGAACGTGTGACTCCGCCCTCCCGGGCCTTGGGTTCCTCCCCTGTCTGATTAGCTTCCGTCTGGTGTAGGGGGAAGGCGTGGGCTGGGACGGGCGTGAGGTGTGCGTGGACAGCACGGGGCAGAGCGGATCCTCCAGCACGCAGGACACAAGCAAGAGGAAAGTTGCTGCTACTTTGGGTGTATGTCCGCCCTTAGTACAGGCGTTTGCTGTCGATCGCTAAGTAGCTCTGAGCAGCTGTTGCTTCTCATCTTTGCAGTCGCTGTGGATCAGAAATTGGGGCTGGGCTTTGCTGGGGGTGGGGTGGGGTGAGTGCGTTGGGGTGCTGGCTCCGGAATTCTCTTGCTGTGGAAGTTGGTGTTGGGGGAGGGGGAGAGGGAACCAGCAAGGTGGAACCCCACTGTGACTCACCACCAGGGACCCCTTCCCCCTTTGCAAAGATGTCCTTGTATATTTGTCTGTGGAGGCGCCGGGGTTTGAACTCAGGGCCTCCTGCTTACTGGGCTTCCTTGCTGTGCGGGTGCTCTACCATATGAGTCACGCCTCTGAGCTGGGCTTGGTGTGCTGGTTGAGTGTAAATGAAGTCTTCAGAGACTTCTTTTTTTTGGGGGGGCTGGCTTTAAATCTCAGTCCTCCGGATCTCAGCCTCCCAAGTAGCCAAGATGACAGGTGTGAGCCACGGCACCGGGCTTCCTTCCTCTGCGTCACATGGAGAGAGCAAGGCAGCGTTTACCAAGGGAGAGGCTGAAGCTCCAGCAGGGACGCGGCCAAGTCACCAACGGCCTGCCTCCCGCCCGGCTGCTGCGGAGCCCAGCCAGGGCTGCTGGGAAGGGCACCTGGGCCGGCTGTGTCTGTCTGTCTGTCACAGACATTCAACCCACTAAGGCCCACCCGAACACACCAGAGCCAGCAAGAGTCACGTGTTTGTAAAACTGACGGCGTCGTTGTTGACAGGCAAATGTCTGTATTCCGGGCAACAAATAGTTGGAAGATGCGAAAACGAGTCAATCATTGGAGATGTGTGTTGTTTTTTTTCCCTCCCTCTCCTTCCCTCCCTCCTTCTCTCCCTCCCTCCTTCCCTCCCTCCCTATCTCTCTCTCTCTGTCTTTGTCTCTGTCACTCTCTCTGTCTCTGTCTCTCCATCGGTCTGTCTGTCTGTCTGTCTGTCTCTCACAAGAAGCGATGCTCTCTTCCTTCCTCCAGAGAGGAGCGTCATCTGATGTGTTCTCCCCAGAGCCGGCCAGGATGTGGGGGGCAGGAGGGGCAGGCACAGGCGCAGTGTTTGAGAATGGAGGAAGGATTTCAGGGGTGTAGCCCAGAAGTGGGGAGCTGCTGGGCGGAAGGAAGAAGGGTTGTGCTTAGGTGTGCAGCTCCTCTGGGACACGCTCTGGGGTGAAGGGGGGGTCCCATGGCAGCTGGTATCCGACAGAGGCTCGTCTCCCGCCCCCCCCACGGATCAGGGTGGACCCCACTTTCTCATGACCCTGAGAAATGCACACCTCCCAAACTGTGGTGCTCAGACCCGGCCGGAGGAGCAGACGCGAATGCCGATGCTCGGGCCTGGGCCCTCAGCACAGCAGGCGGCGCCCAGGCCGGCCCAGGAGCTTTTCAGATCTGTCTGCCTTTCCCCTGAGCTGCGTGGCCGTCCACGCTCCGGGGAGGAAGGAGCCGTGGCTGCCCGTCCCTCAGCCCACACACTGTGGGCCACGTCTAGGACACCTCAAAGAAGCCAGCCCTGACCCCTCCGTCGTGGGACGGTGACATCTGTCATGCCCCTGTGCCCTCGGACTTGCAAGAGCCCAATGCCCAGGCCTCTGCCGCCATCAGTCCTTCAAGTTTGGAAGCCATTTCTACCTTCTATCCATCCATCCATCCATCCATCATCTATCCCTCATCCATCCACCTTTCCATCCATCCATCCATCCATCCATCCATCCATCCATCCATCATCTATCCCTCATCCATCCACCTTTCCATCCATCCATCCATCCATCCATCCATCCATCCATCATCTATCCCTCATCCATCCACCTTTCCATCCATCCATCCATCCACCCGCCCACACATCATCTGCCCATTTATCATCCATCCATCTTTCCATCTGTCATCTATCCATCATCTATCTACCCATCCATCCATCTTGCATCTATCCCTCATCCATTCACCTTTCCATCCTTTATCCATCCACCAATCATCCATCTACCCACCCACTCACCCACCTACCCATCCATCCATCCATCCACCTACCAACCCATCCATCCATCTTTTATCCATCCATCTTTCCATCCATCCATCCATCCACCCACCCACCAACCCATCCATCCATCTTTCCATCCATTCATCCATCCACCCACCTACCCATCTAGCCACCCATCCATCCACCCACCCACCCACCATCCACCCATCATCCATCCATCCATCCATCCGTCCATCATCCATCCATCCATCCATCCATCCATCCATCCATTCATCCATCCATCCATTCATCCATCCATCCTTCAAGTTATGACTTAGACCTTAAATCTCGCTCTGACTGTGAAGTTTCCTTCTCCAAGAAGCTTTCCTTGCCTCTCCAACATCAGATTTCTATCTGCCCATCACACATCTGTCCCTCCCACTTCCTGTGGATAGCTGATCGCACCGCGGTACAGCAAAGACACGATTGTGGTTGATTTTGATGGATGGCGCCTACAGGAGACACCAGCCATGGCCTCCAGTGTCTTCTTTGACATTGGGAGGTAGGTGTAGCATGGTAGCTCATGGCAGAGAGGACCTGGGTTCAAATCCCAACTCTCTCTTTGGCTGGCTACATAACTCAAAGGCATCTTGTGCCTCAGTTTCCCCCATGAAGGAGCTCTTGCTGAGGCGGGTTACTGCCATGACTGGGCGAGCAAACGCAACGCCTCTATTTCTCCAGCTACCCTGCCTGCCCCTCCCACCTTCCCAGGACAGGCCTTGGGCTCCCCAGATGCCCCTGGGGCCCTGGAACCATGCTTCAGGCTCTCTGTTTTATTCCTGGCTCACCCTGGCAGGGCCCAGGGGATTTGAGAGATGGGATGGGGGTGGACATCTTGTAGGAAGCTGCAGCAGGTGCTGGGCCAGCCTGGGGCGGGGGTGCAGGACCCCTGGGAAAGGTGGGGGGGTGGGAAAGAACAGCGCGGCCCAAGGTCTGCTCTCTCTACCCGTCAGACTGGTTTCGTTATTGTTACTGTTGTTGTTGTTGTTATTGGTGGTACTGGAGCTTGAACTCAGGGCTTAGGCACTGTCCCTGGGCATTTTGTGCTCAAGGCTAGCTCTGTACCACTTGAGCCTCACCATCACCTCTGACTTTTTTTTTTTTTGGTAGTTAATTGAAGGTAAAAGTCTTGAGTACTTTCCTGCCCAGGCTGGCTTGGAACCACGATCTTTAGATTGCTGCCGCCACCCAAGTAGCTAGGACAGAGATAATGCCATCGGGCCCAGCCTGGCCTTCTGCTGGTAATTTTGGAGATCCTGCCCAGCCTGGCCTCCAGCTATGGCCCTCTAGATTTTAGCCTCCTGAATAGTTAAGATTCTAGGCATGAGCTACCCATGCCATTTCATGAGATGACTTCTGTCTATCCGGGAGACAACGATCCACTCAGCACGGGCTGCGTGTCACACAGAGGACCTGGGGGGCGGGGGAGGGGAACCAGACCTTATTGGAAACGAAACCAAAGCAAGTAAAAGGGCCTGACTCAGGTGGTAGAGCTCCTGCCTGGTAAGTTCAAGGTCCCTGAGTTCAAACCTCAGTACCCACCTCCCCTAACAG